>NW_026695297.1:2400000-3067500 GCF_028974065.1 Penicillium cinerascens | reverse complement strand
CGACCGTAGTATTCAGCGCGGGTAACGACCCTAGCTGTAGCGATTAGGCCCATCGCGAAGCCTGTCTCATCAAAGTTATAGATATCCTCTGGTTGGATACCGTTCTCTTCGATAACGCTTTGTACAGTCGTAAACCACGCGCGTAAGGCCTTTGGATCTTCGTTTAAGGCGCGTTGATAGTCATATCGTCTCGAGAATCGCGTACAAAGCTCTGACCGGCGGTTAATAAAGGCTGATGGCCAATTTTTGCCGACTGTAGGTGATGGTGTAGAGCCACGCGCTGCGAGGAGAATATTGGCCATTTCTCCTACAGTAGCTGGCCTAGGCGCTGCTCCACGTGCATCCATAGAGAGTATCCATTGTGTAAGCGAATCTTCCTCGGTTTGGGTCAATAGATGTCGTGGATGGCGTTTATCAGCGCGAAAGGGTGTTCCATTCATACGCGTACGTGCTGTAGTTTCAGGCACACCGTATTTAAGAGCCGCTGCGCGAAGAGAGGAAAATTGGCCATTTTTATAGGCCTGGATAGCTAGAAGGGTTTTACCCTCGCGTTCTAGTGATTTTGGAGCGTTTTGACCGCGTTTTGGTGGCATAGTAGATGGTTAAAGAAAGTAGGTGTGGAAACGCGACGCGTTTCGGGCGGTGTGCGCAGGTCAACCGGGTGCGCATGTCAACCGGGAAATACGTTAATCAATCTGACGCCATTCCTCTGAATTAATCATTAACTGTTTAACCCGGTAGGTGATACAGTACTGATTTAAATCAGATTGAAGCCTTTTAGCCCGGTAAAGCATTAGATATATCGAATTCCAACGCGTACGGACGTCCTGGATTGGGACTAATGTAGGCTAATTAGTCTGAAGCTTTAGGAAGTTATCCCGTCTCTGTGGGCTTACATTAATATAGATAGCAAGACTGCGAGCCTTACGAAGGGTATTCGCAATATCTAGCTTTCTAGAGCTCTGCTGAGCCCGAGTAGCAGCCCGACTATGCTCTTCTGTCCAAACCATTTCCACTATATTATTCTGGGGGTTTGCCTTCATCTGACCAAGAAGCTGTTTCAGACTAAGCTGAATCACATACGCAAGGCAAGGAATGCGGATCAAAGGTAGACCAGGATGACTAGCTTAGATGCTTGTAATCATCGTCTAGTTATTTGACGCATTATCCGTAGTAATAGCCATAATCCGGTCTAGAATCTGATACTTTTGAAGGGTATCAGTTAGGACTAACCCAAGATTCGTCCCAGTGTGTGTTCCTTCTAGGGGTTCAAATCCTAGAAGCACCTCTCGGTAATCCCAATTCTGGTCTAGGAAATAACCAGTAATAGCCATAAATGCTTGCTGAAAGGGTGATGTCCAGCAATCTAGACTAATTGAGAGCTTTGAATGGGGTGGAAGCATCTGAAGGCTGTCTTTCTATCGGTCTTCGACTATATTTCGTAGTCGGCGCTGTATCGTGCGACCGGTAGGAAAGGTTGGGATTGAAGGGGCTGACTGGGTTAGGCGTAGAAGCTTCTGGAAGTGCTCGCTCTCGATGATTTGGAAGGGTAGGCGTAGGCTAGTGATAGTGGTTAAAAGCTGTTGCTGCCAGAGCTCTTCAGACCAAGGTTGGGATAGATTGGAGTTGACTGCCTAGTGAGAGAATAATAGGTTAGTTTTCTCTTATTTTGCTCTCACTTTTCTCTCACTTTTTAGTAAACATACCACTTTCTGTATTAAGTGCTTAATACTTATTTGCTTGCTTTTTATCTGACAGGCACCATTTTTTAGATGTCGTCGCATCCCAGATGTCCCATCTTTTACTGGATGCTTTATTATTATACCACACCTTTTGCAAGCAACCATTGGTTTTCCTGTATTAATATGTGCAACTTAGTCAAAATGCGTCCATACATCAGATTGATGGCCCTTTCTATCCCAATGGATATATTTTGCTTCGGGTTTTGTCCCATATAGAGTGGTAAGCCACCATTCAATAAATTCAGTCTTGGTCATTTCCGTCCAAAGTGCCCACTGTTTCGTCCGGTCTCCAACACGTTGAATAGAGGGTGGTAGTAGTGGTGGTGGTGTAAGCTCAGTTGTTTGGCTTTCAGTTGGTTCGTTTGGTTCAAAAGAGAAAGAATCAGATAGAAGGATAGGATCAATACTATCGCTATATATAGATTGGCTCATAGGGTCCGAAAGGTGTGCTATACTAGCGAAAGTGAAGAGAAACTAAGACCAAGGTAAAGAGAAAAAGCTTAGATAGAAGGTAAGGCATATTAAGGGCTTTAAGCACGTAGCCTAATATTATTGGTTCTTTATAAGCCAATCACTACTGGGTGGGTCTACCTAGCCTATCCTATTGGCCTAACTCTCTATATTTATGTAGGTAGTCCCATGGGAGTCCCATAGTCCCATAGAATTCAGTAAGAGCTATGCCCCCTAGAAATTTCTTAACTTTTGCTCTCAACTCTGACCTTTTTCTCTCAACCACACACCCTACACTAGCAATTAGGTGTTTGCAAGATAAATATATATAAAAGAAGCTATAGTAATTAAATTAACTAGTAAAATAAGCCATAATAACCTAGTATTATAATATAATAAAATCAAAGGAAATAATAGCAGAGTGGTTGGTTGTATATAATAAATATATATCTTAGAGGACAAACCATAATTTCTACCACCGCTTTTTTACCTTTACTTCGATAGGCCTAAAACATTAATGCGACCGATGAAACGGACCCTTTTATATATATAAACAACTTTATTTCTTATAATTACCTAGTAGGTAGGTTAAAAAGTAGTGATATTACTTGTTCCAACCGAAACAGACGTAAATAACAAAGATTAGTCAGTGATCTTATGCACAAAATTCAGGCGAATTCAGGCGAATTCAGGCATAATCAGGTGTCTATGGGTACCCATGGGTCCCATGGGTATTCCCATGGGTGGGACTTGGGACGGACCTTAGTCCCATGGGAGTCCCATGTCAATGTCTAGATCGGAAAAACACCTGAAGGACAGCCAAGGCCCAGCCCAGGACGAAAAGGAACCCTAACATGGACAATACTAGGAACCTAGGCCTCCGTGTCTCATCATCCGGCCTTTTAGGGTGTTGATTTTGAATCTCTAACAGGCCTTCGCGCGACTCAAGTTCGGCATCCTCGTCTAGATCGGCCCGCGAGAGCGTGCCTGCACAAGCCCCAAGCCGCGCACGCCAATTAGGCCGTTTCATTGTAAAACTTGCCGCTCAGCAGAAAACGCGGCTGTCTGAGAGACGGCGAGAGGGAGAGAGAAAGAGAGACAGATATAAGTAAAGCCTGTGTCGCACATTGAGCATCCAGCGTCAGACGGGTTTGGTGGTAGGGCCTTCACGGTTGCCAATCCGGTCGATTTATAGCGAAAATACATCTCCACTCGGCGGGTTCCCGAGAAGTGGTTTCGATCTCTTCCATAATGCGCTGATGTGTGAGATACAATCTCCTCCTTCCTTCCCCAATAAGGACTAACATGCCTTCACTCTCCCTCGCGATCGTTCTAGCAGTTACGCTGCGCGTCCTGGATTGGCGGGTGGAGGGGGCAATCGTCCCTGTTCGCCTGACCAGAGGCCAAGGCATATCATCCAGCCAGGTCACAACTCACGGATCGTGTCGCTTCGTGACTTTGACGGCGGAGAGGGACGATCGCGTACGGGTCCCGGGGATTCCATCACCTGCTCGTGATGCGCTAATGGCTTCGTATAGGACTTCTGGTTCGCCCGCTTCTCCATCGGAGCATCACGGAACCTCTCCATTTTGATTGACACTGGGTCGACCGATCTCCTGCTCAACCCAGACGTCTATCGGCCAAGCAAGTCCGCCATTGCGCTCTCGCGGCCATTCTCCATGCGATACGGGACGGTCAACTCCGATGGGTCCGGGGAAGAAACGGTAAGGCGCGACATTTGCAGCAGGGAGGGCGTGTCTGATCATGGAAGAACTCAGGTGAATGGGACGGTCTTCCAGGATACCGTGTCCCTGGACAACACCGACTTCTCTGTTCCTTTGCAATCGCTGGGGGTCACCACGAGCATCTCGCCCGGGCCGAGGCCGCCGTTCCCGCATGATGGGCTGATGGGCTTCTTCATCCCTGGGAGTGCATTCGGCGAGGAGGTACCCAACTGGTTCTCCAGCCTGTGTCGCCAACCGAGCATCCTCGACGAGTGCCGCTTCGGACTGGCACTGGAACCCAGCACGGAGTCGGCCTTTCTCTACCTAGGCGGCGTTGAGCAATCGCGCTATGCCGGGGCGTTGAGCACAGCCGCCATGCACGAGCGATATGTCTTCGGGGATGTCGCGGTTGGGGGAAGGATCATTCATCGCGATGCGGCCATCATGGTCGATAGTGGCACCACTGTCAGCTGGGGGTAAGGTCGAGTCCGCCTGCCCCAAACATCAATCGATTTTGACACTGACGGGTCCAAACTCACGCCTCATACACATGTTCATCAGGCCCATCGAGTCGGTCCAACAGCTCTTCGATGCCGCCGGCATTCGATCTATCCGGCGTCACAACAGCACAACGCTCACGACCACCCTCGACGGCGTGTATCCGTGTGATACACCACCACGGCTTGGCTTTGGATTTCCCTCAGTGTCCAACGCCTTGGAGGCTCGTAGCAGTCGATTGAGTGTCGTCAGTCACGCGAGCAAGGTGTTTGACATGTTGCCCGCCGCTTTAGCCGAACACTCGGATGATCAAGGAAACTGTACCGCCTCGATTCATGGGATTGACCAAGAGGGAGACTCTTGGATATTGGGACAAGGTTAGTTTGCGAGTGCGGTCAAGTTTCCGAACGGTACTTCTGGCACTGACTAGTGGCTCTTACGATGTCAGGATTCTTTCAAGGAAGATATGTTGACCACAATGTCCGAGAGCATAGCTTGGGATTCGCGGACCTGATCTGATGCATTGGTCCGAACGAACGACTACGTGCCCGAAGATCGTGGTGCTTTTAAATACCTGAGAGTTCCTATGAGTATAGTTACTGCCGTGTATAGAATTAAATACACGTGTGAGAGATCGCAAAGGCATTCTACTTGAGTGGTAGGTTACTGAGTGGAGTATGGGGATAGCTCGAAGTTGACCGTAATCACGGAACCTGTCAGCAACGGTGTAAACAAGGATAATACAGATTGCCTCCCTCCCCTAGCTCTCGATGTGGTGACCCTGCGCTGCCCGCTCAATATGGGCGAGGTCACCCGATTGCTCACACAGCTGGCGAAAGAAGGCGCCGTCGCCTCGGTGGCAGAGAAGCTCGGCGACGGACCCCTGCTCCACGACTCGACCGGCATCCAGGACGACGACGCGGTCATAATCCGCAATGGACAGGAGACGGTGAGCGATGGTCAGGACTGTGGTCCCCGTCGCAATGCTGGATCGCAGTCCCGCCTGGATCAAGGCATCTGTGGCATGATCGATGGATGCCGTGGCTTCATCCAGGACGAGCACCCGGGAGCGACGGAGGAGTGCCCGCGCGATACATACCAGCTGACGCTGGCCCAGGGATAAGGCCACAGCGGAATAGTCTAGGCTGCCGGATGGAAGGGATCGGAAGAACTGCAGTTCGCGCAGGATACGGTACAGATCGGTGTCGGGGTGATGGTGGAGCGGATCCAGATTGTCTCGCAAGCTGCCATGAAAAAGGGTCGGGTCTTGGGGCACCACGGTCACGGCCTGTCGCAGTCGATCCAGGGTTACTGAGGCGATGCTGACACCGTCAATGGTGATATGCCCCGCGGCTGCTTCCAGAGCTCGAATGAGGGCTAGCGCCAATGTGCTCTTGCCCGCCCCGGTGCGTCCGACCACGGCCACCCGTTGACCGGCGGGGATAACGAAATCGAGGTCAATCAGGACGGGGTCGAGCTCCGGAGCGTATCGGGTGGTATATCCTCGAAAACACACGGAGCCACGCGCAGGCCACTGGGGCGACAGGTCGTATGGGGGTGGCTCAAGTGATTCGCTCGGCTCGGGCGCGATCTCCGTGTACTCGACAACACGTTCGACCGAGTTAAAGCTCTGCTGAACTATGGCATATAACTGGACAAACCAGAGCACATTGTCGGTAAAGGTGGCAGCGTATGTGAGGACAAGGCCGGCAATCCCCGGGTTGACGGTCCCCCTGTCCAGACCCCAGAGGAAGAAGGTACCCGTCAGCCAAGAGATGAGCGCGCTCAGACAGGCGATGCGCAAGGTCAACCATTCCTTGGCCGCCCAGAGCAGGACATACGGCTGATTGAAGCCGTCGATCAAGCCGTGGTTCTCTTCAGTGAATCGCCCGACGTGCCCGTAAGCACGTATGCTGACATACCCGGTAAGTGCCTCTCCGAAGTGCTGGTACAGTGGAGACCTTTGAACCGACTCGATCCTTTTCAGGTCCCGTGCACTGTTGATATATACGACGGTGATAATATAATAGGCGAAGCAGATGATGGCTGCTACTGGAAGGAACACGGGTATCATAGCCGAGATCAAAATAATGACTGTAGCAAGAGAGCAGAATGTATAGAACGTGCTCATAGAGTGAGGAGCAACCTCTTGGTCAATTGCCTCCACGTCTCTGGAGAAACGATTCGTGATCTGTCCAAATGGAACCTTGTCGAAGAATATGAGACCGGCATGAAGAATGGAGTCCAGCAGGTTGTCGAACATCCGGGCCGAGGCTCTGAGTGCGCCAGAGAATGCCGCCAGATCACGAGCAAATGAGGTGAGAATGTATGCCAGACAGATAAGGCCGTATACTGCCAGGTAGTAACCCGAATTGACCGTGTCGGGCTTTTCTTCGGGTGCTGCTGACGCTTTCACTAAATTGTCAAACACACGCGCCCATGTCTCGATCCAGAGGTTCGTTCCTAGAGAAGTGAGCTGTTGAAGAGCAAAAGCCAAGATTACAGCTGTCCAGAACCACAAGGACCCCATGGATGTGAGGTAGACCTTGATCACAGACCAGGGGACTGCTCCAGTCGATTTGTCTTCTTGGTATCCCGGCTCAGCCTCGAATTCTGAGGCTTCATTGTCACCTCCGATCCCGATATCTGATGTATCCGGCATTGGGATTTTCGACTCAGGCGCAGCAGCGGTAGTCACTTGTGGCTGATATATAAAGTCGATCTTCCTGGATAGGTCTTGTGCTTCGGTCTCCAGTTTGTCTGCCCCCATGAGACCCGCGGCTACAAGCTCTGCAGCTGTACCCTGCCCGTTTACCCGCCCATTCTCCAGAAGAACTGCGTAGTCGCAATGAGGGAGAACAAGCCGAGTGTGATGAGTGGCTAGAATACATGTTCTGCCCTCCATTAACGGACCTTTGATCGCCCGGAAAAAAATATGCCTTCCCGTGCGCGAGTCCAGTGCGCTGAGGCAATCGTCCAGGATGAGGAACTGGGCATGACTGTACAATGCCCTTGCCAATGCAACTCTCTGTTTTTGGCCACCAGACAGGCGATTGCCGCGCTCCCCCGCGATAACAAGATCACCGTTCTCAAGCTCTGCAAGATCTCGGCTCAGGGCCACCGCATCAAGAACCATCTTGTAGCGGTGACTTTGGAAAGGCAGCCCGAACAAGATATTGGCTCGAACGGTCTGGTTTATTATCCACGGCTCCTGTGGACAGTATGCCATATCGCTGGCTACAGAATCATCGGCATTGCTTGAAAATGGAATCTCACCTATTGTCTGTCGTCCCAGGGGTAGGTGTACCCGGCCTCGCAGGAGCTCCATCTCTCCTAGCAGTGCCAACAACAGTGACGACTTACCGGATCCGCTAGGACCGCAGATGACATTGAGACCATTCCTGCAAAAGTGGATTTGAAGATTGGATAGCCGAAATGCTGGTGTGGGGGGCACTTCGGCCAATTCAATGTCTCCTCTAGCATCAATATTCCCTTCCCCTGTGGCAGGCCATTCCAAGGTAGCGTTCTCGAAGCCGACCGGAAGGTCTTCGGTTCCCGCCAACTGATCATATCGACTGGTCTCTCTCTCCCTCAGGAACCTCTCAACGCGACCGACAGAGACGTGAGCTTGGAGAAGGAACGATATCATGGATGACATCCTATCCAACGGGATACGTAGAACTGCAAAAATCGCCAAGGCAGGGAAGGCAATCTTGGTCTCTAATCTGTTGTTTTCGACAACCGTGTATAGGAACAGGGTCAACAGTGTCGTGATGAAAGGAAGGGAGTAGAAGATCGTCATGGCTATCGACCACCAGAAGAAACGACCACGTAGTTCCGAGAGCTCTGTTTTCCGCAGGCGACGCACTTTCTTCCGGAATTCCGCTTCCCATGCACAGAGTTTGATGATGCGAATATTAGTGATGAGTTCATTACTCGCTTGAACACGGGCATCGGCTGCGCTTAGCACCTTCATCTGAGCTGCCACCTGGCGTTTCGATACCACGACATTCAGCGGTAAGAGGGCAATCATCAGAACGACGCCCAGGATGCCGCTCATCCCGAGGATGCTATACAGCACCGCGGATGCAATTGTAAGCTGGAGGGGGAAATTGACCCAGGCGAGATGCATGTGCGCGCCAACTTCGCTGATGCTGGCAGCGTCTACAGCCATCAGGTTGAGAACATTCCCGTCCGTAGCATGACTCTCTTGAGGGAAGTCCTCCTGCTCTTCTGATACCCTTGCAGGCCTCGTCACCCTTCTCCTCAACATTTTTGTAAATATCTCGTTGATCAGAATCGCCCGCAGCCTCACGCTGATTTTGCGACCCAGCCACTCACACTGGCAGTCCGCGATACCTGTGATGATTCCGGCAACTAAGAGCCCCCCAACGCAAAGCCAGGCGTTGTTTCGAGACATGGTTTCTGGCGATTCCAGGTACCCAAGAATAATCCGAAGCAGAATTGCCGGGCAGAAGCTCGTCAGGCTGAAGAGAATTGCCCAGGCGCCCTGGTAAAGTAGGTCATGTTTGGCAAAGTGATACAATCTCCAAAGCAGTGTACGTGTAATCGGCGCGGCCATGCGAAACAGGTAAGCTGTGACTGCGGCCTTGTCATCCCAGCTCAGGGCATAGAGATCGGTGGCGTCGAGAGGACTCCTGAACGCTTTCCAGATAACAGTGCCCACCCAGGAAAAGCTCCAACGTGATAGCAGACTTGCTGACTTTTCCTTTCCTGGCTGGACGGGTTCATACACCCCTTCTGCGGTAGCCTCCACACTGATATTCGGTGCCGTGACATGAAGGAGAAGAACGAGTGCAAACAGAATTCCCCGAAGCAGGGCCGTGAGTACGGTGAGAGCCCAGGGGTTGCCCGCTGATCCGGTAAGAGTTGACAGGACGATAATGAGGATAGATAGCCAGTTTAATGCGTAAAGAACCCCCGAATGCAAACGGATCCGGACTAATATCCTTGATTGCGCGGGCGAAACCCATTGTCGTCCACACCACAGAACAAGAACATATATGGACGAAAAAAGGGAATCCGAGCGGCACCCGTTCTGACGACGAGCCTAGGTTCACGATGAAGGGAAGAAATGTGGCCAGGTTCACCACAAGTAGCAACCCTTCCAGCCGGGTTAGCCATGGGCCATGGGCGGTAATCAATGGCTTGCTGGTCAGATTGACTGGTTGATGGTCGACATCTGCACTTGCTAGTGGCTGGAACCCGCCTGCCTGCCAATTTTTCTGTCGCCGACGGTGGAGATAAGACAGCAGTAGCAACGCGAGAGATATTAATACACTGGTGAAGGGGACCAGGTTTCCTAGATATTTGTGCTGAACGCAAGACGAGAATCGACCATCCTCCCAGAGTGGCACTGGACAGGTCAGGAACGAGGGTGCCATGATCTGGTCTGAATAAGGTGTATGAACCACTGACAAGGAGAAAAGAACCCGGGAAGGAGGAAGACGACCAGTCAGCGAGGTATTGTGGCCGGCTCCAGGTACAGTGCCTGGAGACAAGTCTTCGTCCACGCTAAAATGCTTATGTAATTTTCTGCCAGCATAAAACCTCAGAATTCAAAAATCCACACACACCATATAGCACTACCAACTACCTAATGTGTAGTATACCACCCATCTGCCTCAATGACTGCTTTCACCCGGCGTGGCATAGATTCAGATAGATCCACTAAATAATAAGGATCTAATTCCTGCCAGGCTCGCTCTGCCGTATCTACTAAAAGCTCCCATGTCTCTTCATCCTGGTGGATCTGTTTATAGGTCTTGACTCCAGAGAGCCACGTTTTTGAGCTGAACAAGCTTCGTACGAGGGTATGAGTCAACTTCTTGGTTCCGACGGCGAGGTGGCCTCCCTAGCGCTCCAGCACTGCGAATAGGAGGCATATTAGCAGTGTTATTATAGAGAGGAAAGGGGAAAATGCGAGGTTGTAGTACCCTATAGCTTAACGCGTCAGGGGCTGAGGTAGGCGGTGGAGGCGGTGTGCAAAGAGCGGTGTGGGTAGCTGAGACGTCCGGTTTGGCGCTATTTTCATCCGCGGCTTATCTGTGTCATGTCTCGCGCAAGAGCATTCGAGGGTCTCGTTATAGCGATTATCCCCCCTCCCTTGCCCGCGAGTTGGGCCGCGTTTTGTACTAATGCACAGATTTGCACACTCCCTTCCTTTCTCTCCCTAGACGAATCTGGGAGTCAGAAAGAGTCCTCGCCCATATATGAACCGGAACGTGACACGGGTGCTGCGTAGTCATTACCATCTATTCCTCACCTGTCTAGGACAAACTGAGTTCTGGACGAAACTGCCTACAACCACACCGACGCCGTATTTCGCATAGGTATGACATTTAAAATCTTCCCTGGCATCCATCTTGTGCCTTGACTAACTTATCGAACTCAGACCACCATGCGCTTCATTTCTGCAACCGGTGCACTAGCCGCTGCTTGTCTGGTGAGCCAGACTTTCGCTGCGCCATTCACCAAACCAGAACCCTTCACCGACGCGGAAGGTGTTGAGGCTCGCTTCACCAAGCCTGAGCCCTTCACCGACGCGGAGGGTGTTGAAGCTCGCTTCACCAAGCCCGAGCCGTTCACCAACACAGACGGGCTGAAGGCTCGCTTCACCAAGCCCGAGCCCTTTACCGAGGCAACCGATTAATCTGCGGCCTTCCACTGCCACTACAGCCAGCCCAGATTGTTGTTCAAATCGATCCAGCACTTTAACTTGCCCGGCCTGACTTTTAGTCGACCAATGCCACACTCGCTATCGCAATGCTCTTACGCGTACCAACTGCCATTTTCACTCGTTTCTCAAAGGGTTCCAAGCAGCGTTTTTCTTTCTTTACTATCGAGAGACTGCTTGCATTGGGATCCAGCCACATGTCCCTAGCTGTCTAGGTAGTTTTCCACGCAGTCACTGGAATCTTATTGCCCTTACCTGGTCTCGGATAGTCCTGGTAAGCAGAAAGCACAAAGGGGTTCCTAAGTAGTGTCAGGGCCTCACGCTGCCATTTCTCACTACCTTACATACCAGTTGAAGGCTCAGACTGTTTAGCTTCGTTTGCGATGTAGCCCTATTTGTAATGTGGTCTCTTTTGCAACGTTGCCCCGCTTGCATCCTATGTCTTCTAGCACCCCCATCTCTTCCTCTTTTCCCCCTTCCTTCCTTTCTTTGTGCTAGGATCTTCGTTGATAGCCGATGAATGGATTCATTTGAGCTTCCTCACAACAGAGATTAGTTATCATTTATTAGTTGGATCTGAGACGTGTCGTATATAACTCACTGCCTCATTTGCTAGAACCACCCCAGGCTGAGTGCATTGTAATGACCGTCTCTGCACCCTTCACACAAGTCACTATTGTGTGGACCCGTGCTTTCACTAGAATAATAGGGCATGTCCATCTGTATTCCACTCCATTTTTTGATACAGTATGCGACCCTTTCCGCATATGACTCATTTAGGAATGGTTGGCTGAGATAATTCTGTACAGGTCTTGCAGCATTGACAATACACTCTGGCATTATATTTTGCTCCAGGGTACATTCGAATGGTGATGGCAACTTTCTTGCTTGACCATCCTGTCGAGGAACATGCGCGGTTGCGGCAGATGAATCGACCCATGATGTTTATATCGTACGACTTAGTGCAGCTTTCAGCGTCGTCAACTTGATCGAAGTCGTAATGGAGATCGTCTTCTTCCAGCAAGCGAGATACACCATCGTGGAGTGATGGGTATATCGACCATCTTTTATCCAACTTTAGTCTTCTTGTCGGCATGTCGAGAAGGCCAAGGAAGTGGCTAGAGATAGGGAAAAAGCAGTGACGGGCGGTTATAGAAGAAGCCAAAATCAGGTATAGGGAAATCAATTGGTAGATATTAAATAAAGAGCAGGACAGATGAACGGGCAATTAAATCTCCCTGCCGTAGGGGAAATATTGGGGTATCGGGGTGTTCTCTCGAGCACATTTGTTCCCGCCATATGAGCCCGGTTTAGGGTAGACGTCCTGCATACTGTACAGGTATCCACTCTAAGCCACCAATACCACATTTCTTTATCATATAAAGGGATACTGAGCCTAGCCAGCGTTCCGCTGCGGCCGACCAAAGATCAGAGCAGAACTCGCCGCAGGCGCCAGCGACGAACGAACAGGAGCAGTCGAGGTTGAGACTTGGGGTGTTGATTTACTATTGACAGCACCAGTAGGCTTGTTGCTGATTAGAGGTGTGGACATGAACACGGAGGGTAGTTCTTTGATGGGGATACCCAAAGATTCGAAGTCCCGATGAAACGAGGCAGCCTTGAGGAGGGTGATACGGCCAGTTCTGCCCTTATACGGAGTCAATAAGGAGCTGTATCCAGAGTCATGGCAGGCTGCAAAGTAGATGTGGCGGCACTGATTGAGGTCGATAAACAGTCGGAACATCTCTGTCCCGCATGAACGATTAGCAAGATTGGAAGAGCCTCTACCGTTTGGTAACGCCGGTTCTCACCCCTTATTTTGAAGTCACATCTTTCCTTCTCTTCCGCAGCATCAACGAAATCAAACAGGTCCTGAGCGCGCGTGAAGGCAGAAGTGAATGGCGACAGCGAGCGAGCCTCATAGCCAACGAGCCCAGCTCGAGCTAGGGTCTTCGACAACCCGAGCACGTTTGCGTATACGCGTACCATGATGCGGCACTGGTCAGCCTGAGCTCCCAAGGTCGAATGCATCAGCTCTCGGACCGAGTCAGTTAGTTCACGCGCTGCGTTGGTTCCGCCTTCGCTGCCAGATTTGAAGTAGTGCTCCTTAAACTAGAAGGCAGTCAGTAAACTCGGTATTGGATGACAAGGGTAGATTTACAAGGTAACCATCACCATCGACCAGAACCAGAACAAAAGGATTTCTCTCCTAGTGCTTCGTTAGTTTTACCTCTAAGCGATTCTCGCAGCCTCTCAGCTCGTACCTGGCCCTGCGCCTGCTTCTTGTATTTCTCTCGTCCTTCTTTCACCTCCTCGTAGTCACTCTTCAGAGAATTGTAGTTATCCAACAGGTCCTTGAAGCGATTAAGCAGATCCTGGAGGTTGCCGTGGCGCTGCTTATTGTCCCATGATACGGATGCCAGATGGTTGGTCAAGGAATCTATGTCCAAGTCCCTCAGCATGTTGTAAGGAAACTGAGCTCCAGTAGAGTAAACAAGGGGGTCTGAGGATGTACAGCAGAATGCGTTAAGAATTTGGAACGAGGGGGAGAGAGAGAGACAGGGGGAGATATACACTAATGGCGCAAAAGTCTGGTCACACCACGCTAAATTCTAGCGCGCCCAGGCTTGTAAGAGTGGGAAAGTGCCAATTACACCCTTGGTTACTGGATTAGCTTTAATTGGACGCGCTATGGATGAACTTCGCTTCGTCTGGGGCAACACAACTTTGCCGGTCGTTATAGCATCATCGATGCGCGCATACGATGATTGAATAGTCGGCACTCTCAGTTCGTTTGCTCGAAACTACCCACCATAGTTCTGTATGGTCGCATAGCCGATGCTCCGCTTTGCCGTGACCATCGCCTCGACCTTGGCTTTTGTCCAGATCTGCGTGCATACTGTGGCAGATTTGCGTCCCTCACACAGGTCATCATCACCAGCATAAGTTTCTTGCTAAGGTTTTAAGCATTGACATCGAAGCTGTCGTCGCGATGTACTTAACAGCACTTATGTGGATCCCTCAAAGCAAAGAACTCTGTAGCACCTCGAGTAGTGATTTTCTTTTCTGGCCTCTAAACTTTTACGGTCATTCATTACCTCAGGCTGAGCCACTCCTTGACTTTCCTTTGTCCATATAATGAATGACGAACATATAGTCTTTAATGTTATAAACCTTCCCCTGTGAATACCCGACAAGAACGTATCAAGCCGTTTTCGCTTAAATTAATGGGATAAGTTTGTGAGACGATCTTTTCTTTTGCTTGTAATTCTCAGGCTGAGTCTTGATCCAATGTATAGAGTCAAGACCATTGAAATTAACGATTTTTGCTGCGATTCTTCTCAAAGAATGATTTTCTCCCTCTATCGCGATGTAAACCAGGTCAATTGAGATATCATTCAGCTAAGACTATAGAAACAACTGAGAGGATGGAACAGCAGTGAGATTCACCAGTAAGTTTTATACAATGCCTATAGGAGAGAGAAGTCAGGAAGTATAACACTTCCGCAAAGAACAATTACCTAAATGTCCGAAAGGCCCTAACATAAACAACAGTCGAAACTATTTCATATCAAGCAGTAATACTTGAAGATGGCCACGGGTCGCAAAACCCGTCCCAATCAGAATTAGTAATGTCATCAAACTCCCACCCTTCCGTCCCTGATGTAACTTCGCAGTCGAGCGAAGGGCTGTCCTGTAATCTACTGCCTTCCTCTTCGGACTCCCCGTCGAAAGCCCGAATGTCGTCAAAAGGTAATGGATATCTGTGTTGATTCTCGTCCTCTTCCTTCTTCTCGCTGGCTGTTCCTGTCTCACCGAGCTGTGTTTGAATCCATGATTTCTCCTGACACCGCTCCCGGAACCGCAGAATCCAGCAGTTGCTGAACGACGGTACCTCTTTCCCCCGATATGCGGGGATACATCGCCACAGTGACTGCGCCTTCTCTCGGATCAGGCGGCCAGGGATCGTGCTGGTAGGTGTCTTGGTCGATATGCCCCTCACGCCCTCTTTTCCGTCCTTCTGCCGCTGCTGCTGGATCATCCACATCGTCCAACAAGCCAGCTGTTCTTCCAGCTCGGGCCACTGTTCGCGCCGGTTTTTCTTTCTCTTCACCTGCGAATGACAAGGCTGCTCGTCGAGGTAGTCATACCGGAAGGACAGAATCTCGGAGACCGAGGAGGGAGCGATGAACTGCCCGAAAATCTTCTGGAACCAGGTTTGGAGACCCTTGTTCGATATGGAGGAGTCTTCGTGAGCCTGGCGGCGCAACGCCCGCTTCTGTGCCAGCGTGATCGCCGAACGTGGGGGCCCTTTCATCCCGATGAACTCCCCGACGTGTGGTCGGACTGGGTTGGTTGTTGGCGGCTGCTGGTTCAAGCTTCAACCGGAAGAGATGTCGGGGAGGTATGTAGGCACGGAAGCAAGCACGGGGTCAAAAGCGAAGTCGATTGTCCCTTTTATCATACCTATTCTCAACCCCCGTTTCCACCCCCCCCCCCCCCAACTCCGGCGCTCCCCCTTGACCCCGCGGTGATCCCCTCTCTTCTATTTTCCAACAACAGGAATCTCAAACAGCAGCAGCCACGTAATTGGCAAATCTCCACACTAAGGCAGGCCTTACATCGCCATCGTACTTTTGCTGGGAAGTGAAAACGGACGCTGATCGCAGCTCTTTCCCTGGTCCCTATCTAGACGTGCGGCGCCCTCCTTACTAGGAATGAACACTGGCGCGGCCCCATCGCTGCGGAACAGGGACCCTAACGCTTCTAGTCCTATGGGCGTATGAGCAAAGGTGGCGGAAGTCCGACGGTACTCCGTGGTTAGAGTGGCCGGGGTAAGGACTCCAGGGAATAAATTAGGCTTGAGATGACCGCTTAAGACATCCTGATGCCTATGGCTCCACAGCAATATGCGGCTTAATCGACAAGAGGAAGGTGGTAGGGTATTCCGCATGTCGGAAGCTGATCGTGCCATGCATCGCGATGTAGCGGAGGAGGGCGCGGGAGGGGGTGCGGGAGGGGCGCGGGAGGGGCACCCGGGTTTAGGCCACGGCACGACCTGCGGGTGACTCTAACGACCCTGACCCCGACCCTCAAATTTGAGTCATGTAACTATTCAGTAGGGCTTAGTGCTACCATATACAATCACTCGACTGGGTCTGGCACGCTGCACCCGTTCGCGGATGAAATGACGGATCCCTGGATCCTGTAACTATTGCGTCTGGGAACGATGTTTCGATGCAATCACGGGCCGGTGTACTCGGTATGCCACATTGTGGCGACTGGTTCGCTCGCGGTGCATACTAATGTCCTCCCGCGTAACTTGCATTCGCTCAAATAACTGGGTCTCCTCGCATGGGGGCAATGTCGCGGTCAAAAACACTATCTGCACGCCACACTGATGCAATCGACCTAATTGCTGTAACCGCGGGCGAAACGTCTCGGACTCGTTCAACATTATATGGCATTCATCGATGATAATCCGGTCTAACCGCATCAACTCGCGCTGGCGGTTCAAAAACGACTGGAACCCGTCCGTGAATACGGACTCGGGTGTGACGAATATAATGGCGGCATGATCGGGATGGCGATGGCTGTCCCACTCGACACATAGGATGCCGGCGGCCTGGCATCGCCGCTATAAATCCCCGCGTAATGCCGTCAACGGCACCACCACCATTTTTAATCCGCCCCGCTGGGCCACCCACGCGGGCAACATAAACAATATGCTTTTCCCACCTCCCGTGGGCATCACTACGACCACCCAGGAATGGCCTGCTTGGATCGATTGGATGGCGGCCCCCTGCACCCCGCGAAACTGCATCGTGGGCTATCCGGTCATCCGCTGTAACGCCTCGGTTATATTGGTCGTCTCGACTAAATGCTGCCGCTCATCCCGCATTATAACCCCCTCGTCCTTCCACCGGGGCTGCGGCCGCTTACCCAACACGCTGCTGGGGACGTCCTTGATGTTAAACCCTAACAAATCATGCCAATGCACGCTGCTCGTCCGGAATCCGGCCTGCCGGCCTGCCGTGGTCCCCTGCTACTGGCTTATCATCCGTCTATATACCATCTCGGCAACGTGGGTGGTGTGCGCCGCTTGCAAATCCGCTACATGGCGGATCCACTGCTCGTCGTCTATGGCATCCTCGTTCTCCTCGTCGTTGGCTATGACCTCGGTCCCATCCTCGCGGACGTTATGCGGAAACGGCTTGGTATTGCTGAAATACCGTCGGCTGATGGCAATGGCAATGTCCCGATACGCGGCCAACGTCAATCTATGGTGTAACCGCATCTTGCTTTCCCGGACTAATGCCTCCTTCAACCGTACCGACGTCCACTCCCGTCCGGTCCCGGCATCGATCCCCTATATCTTGCTGGCCTGCGTATCGGGAATGGCGGGTGACTGGCATATCTGCTGATAATACGCCTGCAATTGCTCGACAAATGGCAATACCAACCATAAATACTATACGATCAACTCGCCCACCGTTAGACTGCGCCATAACCCGCAATGCGGGTCAAGACCTTCAACCCGCACCCGAACCCGCAGCGGGTTCGGGTTATGAGTTGTAACCCGAACCCAACCCAGCGGGTTACAAATTTAGATTTGAAAACCCGCAAATAACCCATCTTGACCCGAATTTACATAAAATCCTGGTCTTGGCGTGTATAATTCGGCTGATTCATCTTAATTAAATACTGTTATTTACACATGTTCTAGTCATAGTCCTCCTAAGTTATTGACTTTGGCTCTAATCACTTGAAATAAAATGAAATTCCTCTGTATATTAATTAATTAATATCAGTAATTAGTTATTTACATATATTTAGTAGGATCCGTCTAAAGGGTTACGGTGGAAGCGTGAAAATGTTAGAATGGCCTTTCTATTCTATAGAAATATATATCTGACATAGAATAAAGGTGGTGTACCTTTTGGAGGAAACGTCTTGCTTTTATTATTTTATCTTATATACACCTTTAATTTTATTATTTCCTCCTATTAAATTAGTCCTTATGCTTTGTTTTATTATAAATATAAGTCTATTCGTAATTTATTTAGGTGTGGTGTCTATAAAATAGGATTAAACGTAGTAAGTCAGAATCAAGTTGTAAAATTTTGACGGCCAAATGTGCTTTCGCGGGTTGGGCATGGGTTATACGCGGGTTCTAGATGGGTTTTGTGGGTTATGTGCGGGTTCTGGATGGGTTTTGCGGGTTATCGGTGGGTTTCGTGGGTTTTGAATGGGTTCTGCGGGTTATACTCCACTTAATATTCCTACTATCCACCAATTATAGGACTCTTCTAGTCTAAGATAGTAATAAAATGATGAGTCTACTACATCTAGCGCTTGACTTCTATAAATGTCCTTCAGTAAGTCTTCACTTCTACTCTCACTTATCCCTTATTGTTTCCCTACCTCGTGATATTATGTCTCAAAGTCAGAATTCTGATATATTTTTGTCATCTCTCTATGATGATACAGACAGTGTTCCATACCTCGCATCGGATCCCCCACAGCTATTTACCCCTGAGCCTTCTAGCAGTCAGCGAACATTCGACCCTTTTGATCAAGACTTTATCCGGCCGCAGCCTCGCCTATTAATTCCATCCGCTTTAAAGCGCGTTGGCCCTGATCGAAGAAAGAACTACGTGATTTACGATCGTATAATGCATACGGAGTGGGTGGACTGGTGGATTGAGACTGACTATGGAAAGACTAGCAAAATCCGCTGGGATGCTAGCCATTCAGCGGACTCATGGCAGCACTTTGATCAAGTAGCAGAGAGTTCTAATGGCCAGCCTAAGGTTATGTGTAAGCGCTGCGGTCTAATCCTTGAGCATCCATCTTCCACTAGGACTCCTAGTGGCACGAATCGACATGGTATATCCACGTTGATAAAGCATCTTCGTACCACCGCATGTCAACAGCGCGCGAGGAATATTCAACAAGGGGCTAGTATTACTAGATTTCTACAGGATACAGTGAGTTCTATTATATTTAAAGATATAACCTTAGAAATCGCTAATAAATATAATATTTTGAATAGAAGTATACCCAACCTACAAATGAACGGTTCACCCAAGAGGCCTGGGAAGAGAAGCTGCTCACCTTCCTTACGGTCGCACGTCTTCCCTTTCGGCTTATTGAGCATCCTGAGTTCCATAACCTAATTCAAATGGCTCAACGCGCCCCTTCTAGCCTTGAGATCCCTTCCGCAAAGACTATTCGTCGTCGCCTACAAACCACAGTGAAGGAACGGCACCAAAGCATCCTACGAAAGCTCCCTAGTTATGCAAAGATATCAATCGCCCTTGATTGTTGGACATCTCCTTTTTCTCAAGCATTTATGGCCATCACTGGCTATTTTATCGACGAAGATTGGTAGTATCAAGAGGTTCTACTTGGCTTTCAACCACTTTCCGGAACGCACTCTGGTGAGAACCTCAGCGCTATACTCCTAGATGTGCTTGTGCAGCATCAGATTCAGGACCGGGTACTTACAATAACGGCCGATAATGCATCGAATAATAATACATTAGTTAATGCCTTACAGTAGTCGCTGTCGGATACAACCACTATTATTCGAGTTCCGTGCCTCGCACACGTTATCCAACTAAGCTTGAATAAGCTACTTGGACAGATGAAAGCCGAGCCTACGAACGATACAACCGAGATACGTTGGACGACTGAGCGGTCTCAGCTTGCCTATACGAATGCAAAGACAAAGAAGCGGGATATTACTCGGACATTGAATAAGGTAAATAACTCTCACTTTTCTCTCACTTCTCTCACTATACTAATCATCTATCTTAAATAGGTTCGCAACCTTGCGATCTATATTAATGCAAGCCCTCAGCGCCGTGATGTATTTTCCAAGCTCCAGACTGAAGCAACTAAGCTTGTGCCCTTGCAGGATGTCAAAACACGCTGGAACTCCACATTTCTAATGCTTCGACGAGCAAAGCGGCTCCGATCGATATTTGATCCCTTTTGTATTGAATATGATCGGACTGACCTAGTGCTTGATGCAGATGAATGGCGTCAGATTGACTACCTTCTATGGATCACGCAGCCATTCTTTGATTTTACCCTTGAGCTATCAAAGACAAAGGACGCTACCACTCATCATGTGTTTCGAATTTACAACAAGCTTTTTGAACACCTTGAGCGGTCAATGGACCAGCTTACACGGAAAAAAGTTCCCTGGAAAAAGACAATGCGCAAGGCGCTTAAGGCTGCGCGTGAGAAGCTCGCTAGCTATTATCAGCAGACGGACACAATCCAAGGGGATCTTTATGCGGTTGGAACAATGCTCGCGCCAGTAAATAAGTTTCAGTTCTTTGTTATAAACGATTGGGACGATCAATGGCGCGATCAATATCGAAAGAGCTTGAAGACGGCTCTATCTCCATACCAAGAGCGTCTTTGTTCTCAGCAAGGCCTCCCTATCTCTCAGGCGTCAACCCGAGTAGGCTCACGTCTTGATTTAATGCTCAGTGGAAGCAAACGCCAACCATCGTCGCCCAAGGACGAGGTAGTTCAATATCTTGATAGCGGTATGTCTCTTTATCTTCTCTCGCTTTCTCCTCTTCCTAATCAATAATAGATACTATTGATATCTCACCCCTCCCATTTTGGAAGGAGAATCAACACCGCTTTCCAGCTATTGCTGCCCTTGCCCAGGATATCCTTTCAATCCCAGCAACTAGTGCTGGAGTTGAACGTCTATTTAATACGGCGCGGGATGTCTGTCATTATCGCCGAGGACGCTTAAATAGCACAACAATCCAGGAACTAATGATGTATCTTTGTACATCAAGGTTCGACCTCTAGGAAGACTCTTTTACATTTTTGAAAGAGTTTTTCATTCTTAATGAAATTGAAGCGGGCAAAGAAGAAGAGAGAGAGTACACGCCTGATCAGTTTAAGCTAGATCCAATTAGTGATAATGAAGAACAGGATACACAAGAGGGCGAGGATCAGGACGAAGAGGAGCTTCCGCAGCCAGATAATGGTGATAACTATGAGGTAGATCTCCCTTAATTAGAAAGCACTCAGGCACGCCGCGCATCTAAAAGATCGCGCAAGCGTCCTCGGCAGGAGGATGAGCAATGGGCATATCATTAGTGATCAATATTATAAACCAATTGAACCTCAATTTCTGACGGCCGTCAAAAAAGCTAGTACCATAGCTTAATAACCTTATTTTCTGACGGCCGTCAGAAAATTAGTGCTATAGCTTCAGGAATTCATTAGCCCTACATCACACACTATAGTCATAGAAAGAGGCCTTTCTTGTAAGTCAAATACCTAAAAATACAGACTAATACTTCATAAATAATGCTAAGATGAGGACCCACCTAAATAGGTTGGGTTCGGGTTATGCGGGTTCGGGTTGGGTTGGGTTCGGGTTGGCGCGGGTTTTGGCGCAGTCTAGTGAGGCCTTCCACAAGGAGATCGAACGCGTGGAGGCCAGAAAGGTTGTAAGGCCCCGCTATCATCGCGTACCGGCCCACATCTCCATCTCTCAGCAATCAGTGGGATCGAGGTCCGAGGGGTCCGAGGCATCGCCAGCGACGACCTCAGCCTCAATAGCTGTAGCTTCACGGGAAACCGGCCCTGTGAGTAGCGGCTCAGGGTCGACCGCACGCTCCTCCAGCGGGGAGCAGACACACGGAGACTCCGGCCTTGTGCGAAGTGTGTCAAGCCTGCAAACCAGTCAGCAGGCTGGGGAAAAGGCGAGCACGTCATCGACGGCCACCTCAAGTAACCCAGGCAATGTGAGCAACGCGCCCCGAGGCAGCTTCAAAACGAGCACCAAGGGGGGCACCAAAGGGAAGAACAAAAGGAATATCCGAGCGGCGAGCGAGCCAATGGATACCGTGGAGGACCAGTCACAAGAAACAGCTCTAGTGAAGGCAATTACGGAGTCAATTCACCAGTCGATCCATGCACCAACCGAAACACAATCAGAACCATCGAAGCGACCCTCCAAGACATCGAAGAAGAGACTCGCTAACGAACTCCCCCCGCGGATAACCCGCATGATGACACGGGTAGCCGAGGCAACAAAGAAGGCGTGTCTAGAGCGGCAGGAGGGGGAGACAGAAGCCGTGTTTGACGAACACCGGAAGGAGACACACGCGCAGCAGCCGATATATATCGACGAATCATCGAGCATCAACGAACAAGACACCGACTACCGGCCATCGTCAGTCCTTCAGGAAAGAAACAGCAATACCTCGAAGGGACGTATAGCCCGCAAGGCAGCCGGGAAGGAGAACGCGGTCTTCCCAAACATCGCCAAATCCACCAAATCTGCGCCAGCGGGGCGGAGTAGGCCCATAAAGCGCAAGCACGGCGAAGACACCGCAGTCGGCAAGATAGCTAGTGTATCGACAAGCTTCAGCAACCGATCCTCACTAAAAGAGAAGAGGAAGAAGTCCAAGAAGCCAAGATCAACCAAATCAGCCAAGAAACAGAACCCCAACTCACCTCAGGATGAGTAGAGAACTCACAATCATCCAATACAACACGAATCGGTCGAAAGATGTGGTAATGGCTCAGTTTATGCGGGACCCGACGGTCCTCCAGGCGGGCATCATCGCCATCCAGGAGCCGTGGGCCAACCCATACCAGGAAACCACGCATCACCCAGCCAAGCAGAGCCACCAGCTACTCTACCCTCAGGCGAATGAGACGGGAGGCATGCGGGCGAGGGTGTGTATGTTCGTGTCGAAACAAATGGAGGGGTGGACGCATGTAGTGCACTCCCGCGACTGCCAGGAGCTCCGTCTGCGGCACGAAGGGAAGGAGCTGCGCGTATTCAACATATATAATCAACCAGAGAACGGGGAGGACACGATGCGCCTGCTCACGCAGTTAATTCCACCGACAAGGGAACAGGCCAAGGAGCCAGGCGTCACGTACCTGATCGTGGGGGACTTCAACCTACACCACCCGTATTGGGGGGGTGACGGTGTCCAACAGGATGAAGCTGCGGACGACTGGCTGGACGCCGCCGAGATGAGGGCACTGGATCTCTGGTTGAAACCGGGTTCCATTACACGCATGCAGGCCGGCAGCAGGTCGACGCTCGACCTGGTCTTCGCATCAGAGAGATTGGGAGGAAGTATGATTAGCTGCAAGGTGCAGGAGGGAGTGCATGCGGATTCTGACCACTTACCAATTCGTACGATCATCGATTTCGCGACAGCGGAACCGGTAGAAGCGCCGAGACGACGAAACTGGAAGGAAATGGATAACGATAAGTTCCTCACCTTTGTGAACGCTAACCTACAGAACAAGTCATGGCTGCACCTCCGCGGAGATACGGTGCACCCACAACAGGTTGACGATGCGGTCGAACACCTGATGGAAGTCATCCAGCGGGGGGTACAGGAGTCGACGCCCTGGGCACGCCCCTCATCATGGGCAAAACCTAGCTTCACGCCCGAGTGCTGCGAGGCGATCAAGACAACACGACGGCTCCGCAGACGATATGCGGCCTCGCAGAACAACGATGATTGGCAGGAATACACCAGTGCGCGCAACCGCAAGGGTAAGGTCATTGCGAAGGCCTCCCGAGCGGCATATCGCAAATGGGTAAAGGACCTAACGGATGAAGGGCCGAAGGGGATGTGGAAGGTTGCCAAATGGGCAAGGAGCCGTGCTGAAGCGTCGTCCGGGAGCAATATCCCCGCGCTGAAAAAGCCAGACGGCAGTCTTGCGGATACTAACCAAGCCAAGGTGGAGGTCCTGAAAGGAGTCTTCTTCCCTCAGCCGCCCATCCCAGATCTGGAGGATATTCAGCGGGACACACGCGAGGTCGACCAGATCCAGTTCCCACCGATCTCGGTGCAGGAAGTGCGGGATGCTATCCGCAGAGCGCCGCCAGACAAGGCACCAGGAAACGACACGGTTCCGAACAAGGTCTGGCGACTGCTAGCGGCAGACGACAACTCCCCGTTCAGCAACATCATTACCTCAATCTTCGACGCCTGTATACGAACCGGTTACAACCCACGACACTTCCAATCCTCGATCACGGTCACCCTTCGCAAGGGAGGGCCAAAGGACTACCGCCAACCGAAGTCATACCGGCCTGTAGCCTTGCTAAACACACTGGGCAAGCTACTGGAGTCTGTTATCGCGACAAGGATAGCGTGGGCGGCGGAGGAAAAGGGAATCCTGCCTAAAGGGCACCTCGGAGGAAGGAAAGGAGTGTCCGTGGACCATGCGATTCAACTGATCCTTGACCAAGTGCATCGGGCATGGGGAATAGACCGCAAGGTCAGTATGCTCCTACTGGATATGTCGGGAGCGTACGACAACGTGTCTCATGAACGACTTCTCTACAATATCAAAAAGCTGGGACTAGGCCATTTTGTACCATAGATACAGTCGTTTCTGCAGGGGAGAAGCACTAGGATCCGGCTACCAGGATACCTCAGTGACCCTATCCCAACCCCGACGGGGATACCGCAAGGATCCCCAATCTCGCCGATACTGTTCCTCCTATTCAACACACCACTCGTACGTGGGTGCACACTGCCCTCCCTGCCATGCGGAGGGCAGGCGTACGCGTTTGGGTGGGTGGACGACGTCTGCATCATGGTGACCTCGGAATCCTACGCCCGCAATATCGAAATATTGGAGAAATCATTCGGCAAAGCCGCAACATGGGCCAAGCGCCACTCCGCCAAATTCGCGCCAGACAAGTTCGAACTAATCCACTTCAGCAACCCTCGACAACCAGCGCCCACGGCGTGGACACCGCGACCACCACAAGACATCTACGAATTCCACGTGGAGGAGGGAGACGACCAGATGCCATTGCAACTACCGGATCAACTGATAACACCTTCGACACACACTAAATACCTCGGTGTCTGGCTTGATAAGCACCTCGATTTCACCACACATCGCAGTAAGGTCATTGCGAAGGCGAACAGCAGCCTAGAAGCCCTTCGCGGCATCACTGGGTCCACGTGGGGGACATCATTGTCCTCGATGCGTAAGATCTACAGAGCCGTGGTGATCCCACAGATCTTCTGGGGTCTAGCAGCGTGGTTCAGTCCTGCAAAGATGCCGGCGATAGAACGGTCCCATATTATCAGAGGTTTTACAAGGATCCAGAAGCGCGCCGCGCTAATGATTAGTGGGGCTTTCAAAAGCATCTCGGCAGCGGCGCTCGACGTGGAGCTCTTCCTCACACCGATCAATCTACTAATGCAGCAGGTCATCGAAGAAACCGCCATCAGAATCCAAACGGGAGTACCCTGGGCCCTGCCCAAGGGCCTCTTAGCCAAACGCAAACCAAAGGAGACAAAGCTCGGAGGGATCACGCCACTCGAAGCATTGAAATGGAAGATACACGGCCCATTGGCACCGCTACAAGTACAAGGGCAAAATGTGCAGTGGGAATCAAGATCTGCATTCGTGCTCCCCCCATGGGAGACACGGATCAAGTGCGTCATAGAGACTGCGGAAATCGCCATCCAGACCCACGATGGCATCGAACTGGACGCCGCACTCGCCGACGGAGCGATCCAACGTACCTTCACTGATGGCAGTGGATACGCAGGACTCGTGGGTGCATCCGCGGTGGATCCAACAAGCACGGACTGGAAGCAACGACACCTTGGATCGCTGGACCAATCCAATGTGTACGTTGCAGAACTCTCGGGCATTGAAATGGCCCTGGAACAACTGGCAAATCGACCGAACCATCCAACTGAGGACAAGGTCAGAGAACTGGTGATCTTCTCTGACAGCCAGGCTGCGATTAAATCATCACAGAACCCGCGACGACCGTCCGGCCAATACGTGCTAAAGAGCATTTATGACCACGTAAGGGCTATCCGGTCGCGTGAAACACCCACAGGGATCACCCTTCGGTGGATTCCAGCCCATGTGGGGGTTGCTGGCAATGAAACTGCAGACGAGGCTGCAAAATCAGCCGCTTTGTGGGGAGCGGGAGATTCTCTAGAAGGTGCGGGCGCGGGCTCGGAGAAACACTTTATCCGGCTCGCCTCCGCCGCGAAGCGAAACACGCGCAAGCGCATCAAGGAGAGATGGAAGAAGCAGTGGGAGAAAGAGAAGACGGCCAAACCGACAAGGTGCCTAATCAAGGCACCAAGCCGCAAGGCCTTGGAGCTATATGAGGGACTGTCCAAGCCGTACGCATCGATTCTTATTCAAATGAGGTCCAAGCGCATCGGCTTGGGGCATTTCTTATACAAGATCAAAGAAAGGGAAACAGACCGTTGTAGCTGTGACCAGGGATCTCAGACACCGAGACATATCCTGCTCCAGTGCCCGCTGTACAACGGTCTACGGCGAACTATACTGGACAAGATCGCTCGCACCGATCTTGGCAGCACCACGGAATACGACGCAATCGTATCACACCCGCGCGCGGCCCGCTACGCCGCTGCGATGATGCATCAAACGGGTCTTCTGGGCCAATTCCGGAACGTTGAGCCGGAACCAGACGACGACCACGAACAAATCGGCCTCGCGGCCATGGGGTAGGTTGTGAAGACGCTGTGCATTCACCAATGAACACCAAGACCAGGCCACCGAGAATGGCTAGGATACTCAACAAGCACTGGTTCACTAAGCACCGCAACCAATTGAGAATCTGAAGCGCTAGGAGTTGCCCAGGCCTGGGGAAGAGAACTGACGAAAGAGAGGCGGGAGCATAACACGGGGACGAGGGGATGCAGAGTGATTTATCGTGGGCTTTGTTGCTTTGGGTTTGATTTTATATGGGCTTTATTATGTGCGAGATTTGGATTTGGGACACTCCCTACTGTGCCAGCCTCCTGCGAGAGGCTGGTTTTCCTTTGTACGACTGTTTATTGCAAGCCGCGAGTCTGGAGTTAAGGACACCGAGTTCTGCTTCGGATTTGGACGAAGCGCCTGCATAGCCTCGACGCACCTAGTTAGGCTCTATCAGGTTAATAGAACTTTGATTGATTGATTGATTGATTGATTGATTGATCAGAGATAGAGGCAAAAGACCAGAGGAGAGAATAAAGCAGAAAAAAAAAATAGGTAGAATCACCCAGGTAGACGGAGTGAATGTGGTTACACCATGCGGTGGATCGTGTGTAAAAACAACAACTTCTGCGTAAATCTAATTTTTGAAATCGCAACGCAACGCCAAGGGCTACGCCCACCAGAATTTGCTCAGTTTCAATTAACTCTGCGCGCTATCCATTGATACCACTTTCAGGTGGTTATCACCATGGTGGCGCCGGGGAATGACTGGCCAGTGGCCACCCCTTTCGGGGGGTGCGGGAACCGAAGCAACAAATTTTATCGACCGCATCATGAACGCCAACCACGATACAAAGCGGCTGCTGGAGCATATCCAGAGTCATAACAACATCCGGGTGCCCGCACCGGTGCTCCAGTACGTCAAGGATATCGAAATCCTGACCCTGGACCTGGTGCGGAACCCCTGGGGGGCGGACTGGAAGAAGGAGATTGAGGGCCTTCGCCAGGACAACCTCCAGATTCGCCAGGATATCAATGCCGTCCGCATCTCCACCGACGTCTCTCAGCCTCAGAATCGAACCAGATCGTTCGCGGAGGCCGTCAGACAAGGGCGTCCGCCGGCCCCTGCCCACCATCTGTCTACGCATGGGTCGGGCAGCAGTCTCGGAATAACTCGGTCCGAGCTCGGCAAAGACCGCGAAGTCATTGTCAAGCTCGGGGATGAAGATGCCATCAAGCGCTATAGAGGCATGACGGCGAAGGACATTAAGAGACGGGCTAAGAGGGCGAAGGTGGACACAGCCCACCGCCACGGGGTAGTGACCCTAGCATCGGTGGCCTTCGTGGCCGTCCGCCAGTTAAAATCCGGGGACTTAAGCCTCACGATGCGGTCCGCCAAGGAGGCGGAGATCGCACGGGCACACCCCGCGTAGGCGAAGAGCTTATATAAAGATGCGGAAGTCCGGTTGCCGTCCTGGGGGGTTGTCGTCCACGACGTCAATATAAAAGCCCTCGGGATCAATGCGGCAACGGAGCTCGGGGATAAGCCAGTATAGCAAAGGCTGATGAAGGAATTAGAGGCTACAAACCGGTCTACCTAGGGAGAAGACGCCAAGATCATCAAGCTATACTAGGGGAGAACCCCCGAGGGCAAGAAGGCCGGTTCGTTAGTGGTGGAATTCGACTCCCCTATCACGGCCAACAAGGCCATCGACTTAAACACCCTATACGATGATGTCTATCTAACCACGGTCCTATTCGACCGGGCCACACGTATTCGTCAATGTCACCGATGCCAAAAATATGGCTATATAGGAACAACCTGCTCCGAAGCACCACGATGTGTATTCTGCGCGGATGATCACCTCACTCGGGAGTGTTAGAAGCGTCAGGAAGGATTATTAATAGAACGCAAGTGCGCCAACTACGGGGGCGCACACCCTAGTTGGTCCAAAAAGTGCGAGGCCTTCTAGAGGGAGATCGAGCGCTCAGAGGCAAGGAAGCTTGTGCGGCCAACCTACCACCGAGTGCCGGCCTATATCTCCATCTCCTAGGAACCGGCCTCCGGCTCCGAGGGCTCTAGAAGAACGAGGACAGAGGGATCAACGGTATCACGGGAATCGGATCCTATAGATAGCGCCTCAGGATTAGCCGCACGTTCTTCCAGCGGGGAGCAGACGCGTCAGGACTCCAGTTCTGCAGTGCGAAGCGCGTCGGGCCTGCAATCTAGTCAGCAGGCAGGAGGGAAGACGCCGTCAGCGATAACCTCAGCAAGTAGGCTGTCCAAGACGAGCTTCAAGATAAGCACCAAGGGAGGCCGGAAAGGGAAGAACAAGCGCGTTACACACGATGAGTCCATAGACACAACGGAGGATACCGCAATAGTTCCACCACTGCTCCCACAACCGCAACAGGACGTAGTTATAGTCCAAGCCATCGCAGAATCTATCCAACAGTCAATCTATGCGCCATCACAGAGGCAGTCAGAGCCCTCCAAGAGGCCATCGAAGAAGGTTGTCACAACCCCTCGACGGATCACGAGGATGGTCTCGAGGGTATCCGAAGCGAACAAGAAGGCTCGTCTGGAGCAAACGTAAGAGGAGGATCAGGCAGAAGGGCGGGAGGCGTTGTATGACCTAGGGATAGATAATCAGCAACCTATCTATGTCGACCCCTCCTCCGATATCAATGATCAGGACAGCGAATATCACCCATCGTCCGCTCTGAATGAGAACGGCAATGCATCGATATCCCAAGGCAGCGTCGCCCGGAAAGCACTAGGCAAGGAGAACGACCCACCGATCTTCACCAGCACCGCCAAGTCCACTAAATCAGCACCATCCGGACGGAGCCATCCAATGAAGCGCAAATATAGCGCGGACGCCCTAGCTAGTCAGTTGACTAAGGTGTCCACTGGCTTTAGCAGTCGGAAGTCACTCACCGACAAGAGAAAACCCTCGAAACCAAAGTCAGTAAAGAAGCAGACCTCCCGCCCAACCCACAATGAATAAGGAACTCACTATCATCCAATACAACACGAACCAATCAAAGGACATCGTCATAGCCTAGTTCATGCGCGATCCCACCGTTCTGGAAGCCGGCATCATCGCTATCCAGGAACCGTGGGCGAATCTATACCAGGAAACAACACATCATCCCGCGAAGCAGACCCACTAACTCCTTTACCCCCAGTCAAGCGAGACAGGGGGTGATCGGGCAAGGGTCTGCATGTTCGTGTCGAAAAGAATCGAAGGGCTAACGCATATCGTGCATTCTAAAGACTGTCAGGAAGTACGCATGCGGAACAGGGAGGGGAAGGAACTCAGAATCTTCAATATATATAACCAACCAAACAACGGAGAGGACACGGTAAACCTGCTCTCGCAGCTAATTCCACCGGCGAGAGACCAAGAGCCAGGAGTATCGCACCTAGCGGTAGGGGACTTCAATCTCCACTATCCGCACTAGGGAGGCGAGGGTGCCCCCTAGGACCCAGCGGCCAAAGAGCTACTTAATGTGATGGAGACAAGGGGAATGGATCTCTAGTTGAAACCGGGTTCCATCACACGCAACCAGGCAGGCAGTCGGACCACAATCGACCTAGTGTTCGCCACGGAAGGGCTCGGCGGGCGAATAGTGGACTACTAGGTGTTGGAGCAGATCCATGCGGATTCGGACCACTTACCAATACGGACAATTATCGACTTCGACACGCCGCAGCCGGAACAGGAAAAGAAGAGGAGGAACTGGAAGGCGATGGACGAGGATAAGTTCTCCAAATTCGTACAGACTAACTTACAAGGAAAGCCGTGGCTAAACCTCCCTAGGGAGGTGACACCAAGGCGCATCGACGATGCAGTGGAGTTCATCATGGAAGTCATCCAGCGCGGTATACAGGAATCGACCCCATAGGCCCAACCTTCATCACGGGCCAACCCTAGCTTCACCCCCGAATACTCTGAAGCCATAAAGGTGACCAGAAGGTTATACAGAGCATGGAGGAGGTCCAGAGAAGAGGACGACTAGAGGGAGTACACTAGTGCTCGAAACCGCAAAGGGAAGGTGATTAGACATTGACATAACCCATGGGTTGGGTCCATGGGTCGAACCCAACCCGTCCATGGACGGGTCCTGGACACCTACCCCGAACCCATGGACGGGTCAGGTCTGGCTGCCCATGGACGGGTTGACCCATGGGTTGCCAAGAAACCCATGATACTAGAATACATAATTTGCATAATTTATGTAGTATTTTACGTATTCGAGTGGTAAGGTTTAGATGAAACATTATCGGATTAAATCAGGAAGTGAAGGTAAAGTGAATAAAGAGTGAAAATTAATCAAATACTAAACTATTTACTAAGTTCGAACCCTTCATATATCCGAGGCGCCTTCCTTGCCCTTCCAGAATGCCGTACCTGGCTCATCAAGGGTAAACCACTCTCATTATCATCACTTTGCTCACTTTCATGATCGGACAAAACACTCTTTCGTCTCTTCCCTACCCTCACAGATAGCCTCACTTCATCCTCGCCTTCCTCGGTATCACTAATCGGATCAATCCCTTCTAATGTAGGTGAGATCTTTTCATTTTCACCTTCTTCAGGAATCTCTAGAGCCCGAGCTAGTTCAAGCTATTCGTCTTCTATCTCAAACTGAGTAAGGCAGGAGAACATCATTAAATCCTGGATAGTGGTTGAGTTCAGACGACCTCTACGATAATGACAAATATCGCGGGCTGAATTAAATAGCCTCTCTACACCCGCACCAGTGGCGGGGATAGAGAAGATATCGCGGGCTACCCATGCGAGGGTAGGGTATTCCACTTGATGGTCCCTCCAGAAGGCCTGAGGGGTAGTGCGTATAACACCTAGAGAGAAAGAGAAGTAAGAAAAAAGGGTAAAGAGGGTTAATAATAAGCGAGGAAGCCTTAAATCAGGAGTCGATCAGACTTAGGGAAGGAGTTGATCAGACTTAGGGGAGTAGTCGCTTAGACTCAAGAATATAAGGGATTAAGCTTGAAAGAGGAGTCGACCTGACTAAAAAGAGGAGTCGGTCTGACTCAAAAGAGGAGTCGAGCTGACTTAAAAGGGGAGTGAAGGAGACTTGAATCAAGAGGCTTACCGGCTTGAAGATACTGTGCGAGTTCATCCCGATCTAGGGTGGATTCACCTTCATCTTCGAGTAACCGATCAAGCTCTGACCTATGTGTATAAGCTTTAGATAGAAGGGTATGATCCTCTTCGCACTGATAAGCTTTGGTCCGATCTTGAAGGGTGCTGTGGTAGTATTCGGCCTATGTCTGACCTAGCTCGGAGTCCTCTGGGCCACCAGACCATTCCTTACGTTTGAAGTATTGTAACTTATCCTTTGGTGCGAGGATAGTGCCATGCACATACACATTACCAGCCTCAGGCTAATCGGTCTTTGCGTAGTACTCACGGAGCTTCTGTAGGCCTGCTTCAAGAGCGACAAGCATCTGTTGCTTCCATTTGATCTATTATTTGTTAGAATAAAAGTGAGGGAAAAGTGAGAGGGAAGTGAGAGCGTACCTTCTTTTTTTTGAGCTGATTGATTGACGCCTCGAGGTGTTTAAATAGCTCATTATAAAGCTTAAACACCTGGTGGATAGTCACGTCTTTTGTCTTTGAAAACGTGCTTATATATAGGAAGAATGGTCTTGTGAGGCAAAGAAGATAGTCAACCTAGCGCCATTCCTCTGAATCAAGCTTTAGGTTGTCTAGGCACTCAATATGGCAATATCTATTAAAGTAGGGCTGTAGCCGTTTAGCCCTTTGTAGCATTAGATAGGTGGAATTCCACCGAGTTCGGACATCCTGAATAGGGACTAATCGACTAGGTTCCATCGATTGAAGCCGGAGGAACTCTGCACGCCTCTGTGGACTACCGTTAATATATATTGCAAGCCGGCGTACCCTATCGAGGGTGTTTGCAATATCCCCTTTCTGTCCTCGCTAGGTAGAAGCCCTCTGTAGTTCATCGGTCTATACTATGTCCACCGTATCGTTCTTTGGCTTTGCTTTGATCCGATATAGGAGCTTATTGAGGCTAAGCTGAATCACATACGCCATACACGGAATATGAACAATAGAGATGTCTAGATAGGTCCGTTGGACCTTATCAAACATTGTCTTATTGTTTAACGCATTATCAGTGGTGATAGCCAGAATTTGGTCTTTAATCCTATGTCTATCAATGACCGCACATAGGGCTAAAGCAAGATTTTCCCTAGTATATATACCCTCGAGGGGTTCGAAACCGAGTAGGATCTGCCTATATTCCCACTGTTCATCAAGGAAATAACCAGTAATTGCCATAAACGCTTAATGAAAGGGCGACGTCCAGCAGTTAAGTGCAAGTGATAGCTTTGCGTCCGACGGAAGCATATCTAGTATACCTTGCTGCTGGACCTAGACGGTGCTTTGAAGCTGACGAGCAAGGGTTTTACCCGTTTGGAGGATAGGGAGGGAAGGGGCTTCTTGGGTTAAGCGTAAAAGGTCTCGAAAGTGCTGGTTTTCGATGATCTAGAATAGTAGACGAAGGCTTGTGATTGTGACTAAAAGCTGCTTCTTCCAGTCGTTTTCGTCCCATACATTAGGCGGGGTAGCGCGTAGAGCCTAGGGATTAAACAAAGAAATATTAGCCTTACTTCTCTTTCACTTTTCTTTCACGTCTCTTTCACTTTTCTTTCACCTTGTCTTACCTAGGTACGAATCATCGCCTGAATATTCGTCTGTTTCTACTTATTGTTTGGTAGACATCTTTCTCTATGCCTTGTCATAACATTCGTCCCATTTTTAGGACTATGCGCGTAGATCTGGCCACAGTCCTTACAGGTAATACATGGTTTACCAGTAGAGATCTCTACGCCCTGTTCAAAGTGTGTCCAAACCTCAGACATCAAGCCCCTTTTATCCCACCGAGGATGTTCCGCTCGTGGTTTCTGCCCATATGTTGTTGTAAGCCACCATTGGATGAATATAGCCTTGTTTATGTTGGTCCATAGGATATAGTTTCTCTTAGGCCCGACGCGTTCAAGGATCGGTGGGGGCTCGGTGGTAATAGGGCGCGGTGGACTGGCTTTCAGGAACCGAGGAGGGTGGGATAGAGAAGTAGCAATCAGATAGAAGAGGGTCGATACTATCACTCGTGATAGAATCGAAGTGTTCTGATAAGGATCTAGCCATGATAAGGCGAAAGAACGCAAAAGTAAGGGTGAAGTAGGGAGGAAGTGAACCATGGAATGAATAGCGGGTAAGACTATACACGTGTTGATTGGTTATAACGCGTGTTAAGCGGGCCCTTTCATCTGATATTATTGGTCTCAACCCTGAGCCTAGACCCACACACCTATTCTGTATAATCAATTTCTCTAAGTCCGTTTAACATTAAGTCTTTACCTTCACTACTCACGCAAATTAAGCGTATAAGCTCTCAAACTCGGAGAATAGATAGATAGATATCCAGGTAGTACGTACAAGAAAAATAATTGCTTAATGTTTAAAAATAGGTGAGTGAAAAATAAAAGAAGAATCTCCAGTGGAAAGTGGTGGTACACTTCTCTACAGGAAATATATATTTCTACTCTACACCATCGAAATATACACAACCACCATAATATAGACGACAATAATTAGTCTTCCTTATGCGACCGATACAAATAGTACTTATCTAGATATAAACAATATTATTTCATATAAATACATTAGGGAAGGATGAAAAAAGTGGTGATGGTACGCGTTCAGACCAGAACAGAGGTAAGAAACAGTAAATAAGCTAAAAATTATGCAAAAATTCTAGGCTAAATCAGGCCAAATCAGGCCGAAAATCCTAAATCAGGCAGGATTAGGTGTCCATGGGTTGCCCATGGGTTGGGTCATGGGTCGAACCTTCGACCCATGGACAACCCATGTCAATGTCTAAAGGTGATCGCGCAGGCGTCGCGTGCTAGCTACCGCAAATAGGTAAAAGAAACCACGGAGGAGGGCCCTAAGGGGCTATAGAAGGTAGGCAAATAGGCAAGGAACCGTTCGCAGGAGACTGGAAGTATTATACCGTCCCTTAAGCGGCCGGATGGCAGTCTTGCAGACACCAATCAGGCCAAGGTAGATATCCTACAAAAAGTCTTCTTCCCCGAGCCACCCCCCACCGACCTCGACGACATCCATGAGAATCAGAGTCAACTAGATCAGCTAACATTCCCGCCCATCTAGCGGCAGGGACTCTAGGACACGATTCAACGCGCACCGCCGGACAAAGCCCCCGGGGAGGACGCCATTCCAAACCGGATTTAGCGTCTATTAGCCGCAGACGACGCATTCACCGACATCATCACCTCGATATGCAACGTATATATCCGCGCGGGTTATAATCCACGACACTTCCAGTCATCCATCACGGTCACGCTACGTAAGGGCGGGCCAAGGGACTACAGGATGCCGAAATCGTACCGGCCAGTGGCCCTGCTAAACACCTTGGGCAAGCTCTTGGAGTCCATCATTGCGACGAGGATCTCCTGGGCCGTGGAAGAATACAGGATACTACCAAATTCGCATCTTGGGGGACGGAAAGGCATTTCCGTCGACCATGCTATCCAATTAATCCTGGACCGGATTCACTAGGCATGGGGAATCGATAGAAAGGTCAGCATACTCCTGCTAGATATGTCGGGAGCGTACGACAATGTCTCCCACGAACGGCTACTACACAACATAAAGAAGCTAGGACTCGGGCACTGGATTCTATGGGTTCGATCCTTTCTACAGGGAAGAAGCACCAGGGTCAAACTCCCTAGGTTCCTCAGCGAATCAATACCGACACCAATAGGGATCCCTCAGGGGTCCCCAATCTCATCGATCCTATTTCTCTTGTTCAACGCGCCGCTGGTTCGTGGATACACACTCGACCTACTCAGGTGCGAGGAATACACCCGCGCATTTAGGTGGGTGGACGATGTCTGCGTCCTAGTGATATCGGAGTCCTACGCGAGGAATATTGAAATCCTCTAAATGGCATACCAAAAGGCGGACCTATAGGCAAGGAGACATACAGCTAAGTTCGCACCCAACAAGTTCGAATTAATCCACTTCAGCAACCCTCGAATTCCCCTTACGACAACGGCGATTACGACAGCGACGACGACACCCCCGCCAGCTCAGAGCCAACGACCGCCCTCGCCCTCATCGTCAGACATCTACGAATTCCGCGTGTTCGACGGGGATGACCAGATACCATTACAACTCCCCTAGCAAACCATTCTACCTTCCCCACATACGAAATACCTTAGCGTGTGGCTCGACAAATACCTCGATTTCACAACGCACCGCAACAAGGTCATCGCCAAGGCTAACAGCAGTCTAGAGGCATTTAGGGGGATTATAGGCTCCACGTGGGCGCATCACTAATGGCGATGCGGAAGATCTACCAAGCGGTGGTCATACCGCAGCTCTTCTGGGGCCTAACCGCCTAGTACAGCCCAGCGAGTGGGAATGTTCTAGCGACAGAGCAGTCGCGAGTGATCAGGAGTTTCACAAGAATCCAAAAATGTGCGGCGCTGATGATCAGCGGCGCTTGACATCGAATTATTACTGACGCCAATCAACCTCTTAATGCACCAAGTCAACGAAGAAACCGCCATCCGAATCCAAACAGGGGCGTCCTGGGCCCGCCCTGGGGGCCTCAATGCCAAACGAAAGCCAACGGAGATCCGACTAGGGGGAATGCCACCGCTCGAGGGGATGAAATGGAGGAAACAAGGCCTGTTGGCGCGGTCCAGTGGGAATCCAAGAGAGCATGTATGCTGGCCCGATGGGAACAGCGACTACATTGTGTCATTGAGGACGCGGAGGCAGCGCGTAGCACCCACGACGAGATTGAGTTCCAAGCCGCCCTGGCAGATGGGGCAATACAGTGGAGTTTCATAAGTTTGAAACCACGATTTTACCGCCTTGTTTTCACCGCCCTCGCTGTCTACCTCGCCTACCCGATGCGTTTCTACGCGCAATAGAGTAATTTAATATTCTATATGCTATTTATATACCTCTTTAGTGGTATCATTGGGGCTAGTGGATAGTTTGCGAAATATTAAAGAGGTTCCTGTAAATAGCACAAAAAACAGAATGTTTAAGACGGCAGAAAACGCGGCAGAAAATAGGCGGTAAAATCATAGTTTCAAACTTACGAACACCCACTGTACAACGCGTATTCACCGACGGGAGTGGATACGTAGGATTGGTGGGTGCTGCGGCTATCGATTTGACAGGCGCGGTGCATCAGCGCCATCTTGGAACGGACCGACAGTCCGGCGTGTACGCGGCGGAGCTCTCAGGGGTGGAGATGGCCCTGGAACCACTCGCAATCCAGCCAACCCAAACAACCGAGGACAAAGCCAGAGAACTGGTTATCTTCTCTGACAGCCAGGCCGCAATTCAAGCGGTGCGGAACCCAAAGCGACCGTCCGGCCAATACGTGCTCGGACGCATTTATGACCACGTACGGGCCATCCGGTCGCGGCAAACACCCACATCTATCATTCTCCGATGGATCCGGCCCATGTGGGTGTTCCTGGCAATGAGGCAGCAGATGAGCATGCAAAGACTGCTGCTTTGTGGGGTGCAGGGGGCGCAACCGAGGATCCGGGAGCGGAGAAATATATAATCCGACTCGCCACAACTGAGTACGATGCAATCGTATCTCACCCGCAAGCAGCCCGCTACGCTGCTGCAATGATGCACCAAACAGGTCTGCTCGGTCAATTCCGCCATGTGGAGCTGGAACCCGATAATGACCACGAACGAATCGGCCTTGCGGCCATGGAGTAGGTTGCGAAGACGCTGCGCATCCACCACCGAATACTGAAAGACCGAGCCTCCGAGAACGGCCTGGATACTCACCATCCTACGATTTACTACGCCACCACCATTGATTGAAAACGTAGCAGACAAAATATGGGGGCCAGGGAGGCAGATGCGAGATACTGGAGAAGAAAGACGCAGATGGAAGACGCTGGGATTTGCGGGATTTGAGGGCGTTGGATTCATTTATTTACTTACATTCCTTACTATACTGGCCAACCAGGCCAGCTTTCCTTTGTATCGGGTCTCGTTCTGCGGACACGGCGTTCAGGATACCAGGTTCTGCTTCGGTTTGGACGAAGCGCCTGCATAGCCTTGACGCACCTAGTTAGGCTCTATCAGGTTAATAGAACTTTGATTGATTGATTGATTGATTGCTCAATATTTGCTATCCTATTCTGCATCCACCTAATCCAACTTGAAACACTGTATGTGGCCGTTCCGCATCCCCTGGATTTGGCCCCTGCAAAATACCTAGTAGGCCCTCGATGCAATGGTGAATATGACCCATCCAGATATCCAGCTCCACCTTCATATCAGCAATGCGTGCCAACCGACGCCACAGGAAAATACAATGAGCCAGATGTTCCTCTTGAGGCGCGCGGGTATCCACATGCACCCGCTCTGACAAGGCTTGTTCGTCGGTGATGCGTTTGTATCCTCCGCGATCGGCAAAGAACGGCCAGCGTCCAAATTGGCGCTCTGGGCTATCTAGCCAGATGCGAAATTCGTCCACAGTTTCCTTCTCTATACAGGGCTCTGGCAGCCAGACATAATTCAAGACATCGAACTGACATCCGCGGGACTTTGCAATATCGATGCTGTTGCCACAATGCAGGTATTCAAAGGATGGCGAATTTGTGGTGTGTGCCCCTGGGATGCTTGCTAGCAGGAATGACAAAAGAAGCAGTAGAGACGAAGCCAGAAGTGCGGCAAAGAATAGACTCCATGTTTTTCGCCATCGAGGTTCTAGTGCACCTGCTGAAAGCTCAGCAGCGTTGTCCTCGTTTATGGGTAAGCGTTGGTATTGAGGTTGATCAATCATCTCTTGGTTGTCATGAGTGAGGAAGGAACTATGAGTATCGAGTATGTATCTCAAATGCAAAAGCTTTCCCTGCTTCAAAATGTTTGCACCAAGATCGGCAAACATCTGACCATCTGTGACCTCTGACCTCTGACCTCTGACATCTGACATCTGAGCACGACAACGGGCCGTGCCACCTGATACATCTGATGCCTGGTACCCAGACCCAAACAATCTGAATACGACCTCGAGAAGTGCGTTTCTTCCCAAAAATACCTTGAGTCCTCATCAAACGAGGTAAATCATTACGTCACAGCTTTTGCAGATGGAGTAGCAATCCTCCAAGGTTGAAAGCCAAAAAAACTCTTCTGCTGGGCCTCTACTACCTGACAATGAATATATAGAGCCCTTGTCTACTCCACCTGGCCCAAGCAGATCGGTATACATAGCTGTGCAGGTTTTGATAGGCATATTGCTCTTCGGTATTGGGTACTGGATCCATGCAGCCATGCATTGGAAAGCTTTGGACACGTGCCAACTTCGACGTCCATCTGATACTGAATGGTGTATGTGTTTGTGATTGCTAGATTATTTTCTTCGCTTTCTTTAACCAGAAATCAGTATCCGAACCGCCTGCAAATACTAATTGGTCACCAACCCGACTGAATGGAATATTGTACACACTGAACAAGTTTCGAGGACCGCCCAGTGCTCAGGTAGACAGCGAGTGGGATCGATTCACCACAAATAGTGAGCTCCTTCCAAGTGAAGATTGAGGTAGATGAGATCCCCATTAACGGTATTATGAATGCAGCCTGGATGGTGGAGACTGCAGCTGTATTCAGCACCACGATCGACCAGGTTCACCAGTCATCAAACGATGACTCTGTGGATACAATGGTTCGTTTAGACCAAGAGAATGGAGGAGGCTATATGGGCTCGCTGGAGATGTTCCATCAGCTACATTGTCTGGTAAGTGAAATTATCTATCAATCCAACCTCTAGTTAATAGCTCCAAGAATATTCTTCGAAAATGGACCTACTTGGACTATTACAAACATAATGATTCTTTCTTCATGCATTCTTCACATCACAGACGTGAACACACGGGTAAAATAAAGATCCAGTCTTGCTCTCTGAATCTTTTCTAATTCTATGATAGACCACTGTATCGATATTATTGGGCAGGTTCTGATGTGTAATGGTGACATGGGCTTGGTAATGTTCCACTGGATTCATGGAATGGAAGTTCCAACTCCAGACTTTAACACTATGGTAAGCTACTTTCCTTTTCTGTTATACGCAGATTCTGATTTTTCAGCATTCGTGTCGCGATCCTGAGTCCATCCTACAGTGGGCTATCAGCCGGAAAGCTCCCATAAGTCACTCAATTGAGAGGGTTCCAGGACAGAAGAATTTGAGTCATTCCGCGTGAATCTGACGTACTTATTTCCAATGCAAAGTTCTTTCTCAAGTCAATTGGTTATACGTAGGCTGTAGAACTTAGCGAGAGGTGATATAAGATTTAGTTACGAAGTCCAGATGTGCAGATTCACAATTCAACCAAATCTATGGGGTAGAATGATTTACAAGATTAAATCTATCTACCAGAATATAATTATTAGCAATGAAAGTATATATCATATGGGGTGGTTCATTGGATTGATACATCTATCTAGGAGAGAGAAAGAAGAAGACACTATCTACGAGAAGATCCACTTGACCTAGGTGTGCAGACCTGACTTACTTAGACATCAGACCTTCAACTCCGACAAAAATTATAGTAACGATTATGAAAAAAGAATAGAAAGCTTAGTATCAATCTGACCACCACAAGTCAATATGCTCAACAAGACTATACATATCCCACGTCATATCTCGCCGCTTTACACCTACATACGAACATGATGACCATACTGCTGACAATGTCATATTCTCCACATTCTCAGCCTCTCAAAAATACTGTCGGCTACAATAACATACCGCTTGCGTGGGGAAAGATACATAAGTTAGGGCCAGATCCTGCACTTGGCTCACGACAAAACGACACCATCACTTGGCAGTCAATAAATCTCCACTCCAACCAAAGTCGACAAATTCGCGAAGTTTAGCAAAATGAAAGCTTGATCCATTGCTGTGGCGCTGGTGACAGTTGCACTGCAAATTGCATCTGCTCTCCCCGTTCCTGCACCAGAAAGCAAGGTACATATGATTCCTTTCAACAGTTATCCCCCGAGTCTGTCTCGCACAAAGAAATATCCTAAATGAGAGTAGGATTCCAGCGAGGTCATCAAGGACGACACCAATACCGTGTTGCAGTACTGGGACAAGCGCGATGATACAAAGTACTAAGCTCGTGTATGTAGGGCTTTGAATGATAGGGTCACCTAGTGGCTCACGTCATTCTAAGGTATTGAGTAACTGCAACCTTAGAAGTCATACAGATCCATATATTGCCTGTTCTTAGTTCATCCAGCTATTACTTCCTCCGCGCACTACGCATTAACATATGCTCACAGTAGTCATCCTTGTCTATACTACTAGGTAATCGCCTCACTCATACTCAGCCTCTATATCTAATTTCTCTAAACTCGTTACGTTATGGTATGCCGCGTCATCCTCCTTACGCCAAGTTCCTAAACTATCCCATCAATCTTATTTAGAGATTCCACCAGCACGTATGTTTCAAAATAAATATCAACGTCAAGCTTTCCATGCTTAAATATCTATCTTGCCTAGTACGTCTACATGTATGATTCCTATGAACTCAATCTCCGGAATGTCACGCCCAGGAATTGATAACTCGATTTTTAGATGCGGATAGGATATCTTTGACTGTAGGGGCACATATATGCATTAAAAGAAACAATGCGGTGGGTGAGAAATCTCATCCAAGTTGTCTTCGAGGGCGGAGACCCCCCTACATAGAGAATGGCTCATTTCGTGGCTTGTTTGTAAGCTTCTAGCTTTCCTTGACAAACCAGAAAATTGAGCTCTTTAGGCCAGAAATGACAAGGAAATCAGATCACAGGTCTGACAGATGAACTCTGACATGCTGACATGCGTTGACAGCGTCAGATATGGTCTAGGAGAGGAATGATAACCACAGTAATGGAATTCCGTATATCACTGCTACCAACACTAAATCAAATATTTACTATGTCGCAAAGCCGTGGAGCTTACAGCCCGCTTCCGGATGAGTCGCTCGAATCATCGGGAGATATCTACCCACGACTGTTATCAACACGAGCATGGTTGATGCATGGAATACTCTTCATCTTCGCCCTCATCCTCTTGACATCCAGTCTCGTCATTGTCTTCTCTCCAAAAATATGTGCCGAGATGGCTTGGTGTACGTTAGCCTGGATCCACGCAATCGCAAGTGGCATCAATATTCATGATAATGATACTCCATAGCGCCGGTAGTTGACGCAGTGGAGATTGCATCGACCCGATATAACGTCACATTTCGCGTTCCGAGCAAATACCCATCGCGTTTTATCTGGTCTCCAGGAGTGGGCGCAGTGGATGCGGAATGGGAGCAGTTTACTAAGAACCGTGAGCCATCGAGCCAACGAAGAACCTTGACTTGAATTTGGACCTAACGCGTGGCAAATTAAGCCCTTCTCGATGGCCGTCAGGGAACGCTCGCTGTCGACCACGCTATAGTCAAAAATTTACCCCTAGCATCCGATTCCGAATGGCTCAATTCAATTGTTCAAATCCTACAGGGAGGCGAGATCAAATATATGGCTACCCTGGAGATGTTTCACCACATCCACTGTTTGGTAATACACCGCTTGATATGCTCAGATTCTCTACTTGTCTTTCGGATTTCAGATAACAAGCATTTGGACAATAGAACAAGTTACGGAAAGCATCATATCCGAACTATTTTCGGGAAGACAACATGAAAGCTCAGATGATGCGAGGCCATTTAGGTAAGTGGTGCGATGACCTCGGAGTCACGCATTTTTCCCTTAACGGTTTAGATCGCTTCGTTCAGCCTACATACCTAATCCATATCGGACCACAGATCACTGCGCGGAAACATTACGAGAAGTTCTAATGTGCAATTTAGTTGTTAGCTTGATCATGTTTCACTGGGTGAATGGCCTCGATGAGCCTTATCCGGACTATAATACATTTCATCAGTGCCGTGACTACGATGCTGTCTTGAATTGGGCACTCGATAATTCTGTGCGATTAGAATTTCCTGTCACGAGGAAATCGGAAGACTATGCCATGAAGGAACCACCCTTTTAAGAAGCTTTAGTCCATAATATTGCCATAAAAATAGCAAAATAGCTTTCTTAACGTGTTCATGTCAGACTGCTTTCTATAGTGACACTCAGCCTACAATCTGACAACGCTTGTGGGAAGAATCGGAATAAATCTGACAACAAAAAAGAATTGTTTATATAAGATAGCAGGTTCCCACCCAACTGGCCCTCTGTTCTCTCAGCACTTATTAACCATGACCACTGTATGCGACCATAAACACTGGCTAGTTGCAACAGCCTCAACAGAAGATAGCCTCGAGCACCTCCAACATCAATATACCGGATATTGCCATGCAGTCGTGCCATTCCTCGCCGATGCGAAAAAAAAAGCCCGTAACACTCTATGAATTCCTCTCGACGAAACCGACCACATCCAAGTTCATTCAACTCATTGATCAATGTCCCCAGATCAAGGAACTGTTGCAGAACTCAAACTTCTCATCCACTGTGTGGGCCCCAAGTAACACTGCCTTCCGAAAATTGGGAAATAAGCAGCCAGAGGAAAATGTTCTCACTTTTCTCCAGGCGCATATTTCGCCGGGGTTCCTGCCTATATATTTTCTCCTGACAGCTCCAACTACGGACCTCTTACTCCTCCCTGGCCAGTTAAATGGCGCCCAGAGAGTAACAATTCGTCCCTCACTTACAGGGCTTGGAGTAAACTCCAATGCGACCGTGGTCGAGCCCGACAATCTAACGACAAACGGTCTGGTCCATATAATTGATCAGGTCCTCCTTCCTCGGCCGGCAATATACTCTCTTATCGCTACTCTGCCACCGCACGACTTTGATTTATTCCAGACAGCAGTGCAACAGACTAAGGCAGCTCAGGCTATTCTCCATGATCAGTCACGTCGCGGTGGAGTCGTTTTCATTCCCACAAACCAAGCCTTCCGCAAGCTACCAGAAGACGTCCAGAAATTCCTCTTCAGTGATCAAGGAGCTCCCTCGCTCCAGGCCCTCTTACTTTATCATATCGTTGTCAATCGGACTTTATATTCGAATCGTTTCTACGACATAGATTCTCCACCAGAGCACTTTATGCAGACACCAGAAGCCACGCCTGATCATACAATTCCTACTCCTGTGACCCAGGCAGATTCTATGTGGCGGGTTCTCAAGGGCGCTCGTCGCTTCTCTCTCCCTACTTGCCTAGCAGGTCGGCCGTTAGTGGTTACTGTGACACGATATGGAGGATTGATCTCGATGCGGGTGAACGAGAGTGCAAATATAATAGTGCAGGATGGTTTGTCCAGTGATGGAGTGTGTCATATTGTGGATTCGGTTTTGTTACCACCCCCACAGGATGAGGGAGATACAAATAATGAGAGGGCTCTGTCCGTTGAGGACGTTATCTCGAGGCTGGTCCAACTCTTATAAATGGCTGGTTTTCCAACAAAAGAGCCTACTGTCCTGCATGTAGAGCCTGTGATAGAAATTCCATCCAGCATATGACCAAGATGGTATTACATATTTCCACATTTATTTGAGCGTAAGTACTTTTTCGAAATAGATAAGCTGCGCGACGCCCAGTAACTTGAATACGAGCCCCAAAAGCGGCGAACGAGTCTTTGTGAAACTTTTGGCACTCGAAATTGAGTTATTTGATAATATCCTGGCATCTTTGGGTGGCCTTGTCGACTTCTTGCAGTAGCTCTCCCGCGTCGGTTCGCAATCGGTGATCATGGACCCCACCGTCAAGGGCTCGAAAGGCACCCTGAAGTAGACTGCGCCATAGCCCGCACCCGTACCCGCAGCGGGTTCGGGTTGAAGGTCTTGACCCGAGGGTGGTCGTCTTGCTAGATGTCGTCTCGGAGGTCGTCGTATCGGTCGCACTGTAGGATTAGATGGTGAGCGGTCTCCGGGGCCTCTCCGCAGAGGCATCATTCGGTGTCGGCTCGGTCGATGGAGGCGAGGAAATGGTTCAGCCCAATCTTGCTTGTCCGGGCCTGGAACAGGCCGGCTGATTGGGCGGCGCTGAGGTCGCTGTATCGTTTCATGGCAGTCCTCGCTGGTTCCACCACCGGGAGCCACCTCCGGAGGTGTGAGCCATGCTTGCCGATCTTCCAGGAGTGTGCCCATTTCCCCTTCAGGCTTTTCTTGATCATTCTTTCCGCGGCGGAGCGGAGCACGCGGTCCGAGAACCTCTCGTCTGGCGGTGACACGTGTTGCTTGTCGGAACGCCATCCTATGGCCCGCTTTGCGTGTTCATCGGCCAGTTCGTTGCCCGGGACTCCGAGGTGAGCCGGTATCTAGTGAAAGGAGACTGTCCCTCGTGGACAATCGTTCGCCCTTTTCTTTTTTCTTGTACTGTGATGGGAGGCCCTGCGGGAGTGGGAAGCGGCGTGGTTTATTGTCGCGTCGTTTCTGGAACTCTGTCTTGGCGTCTGCCCATCGGGGGCAGGATCGGTCTGTGGCGAAGTGGTCTCGTCTCTGGCAGTTGGCGCATCGTTGGGTCGGGTGGTCTGACTTCCCCTGGGTCTGGCAATTGCGTGAGTCATGGTGTTCCGCACAATACTCACAACGGTGTGGGGCATGGCAGCTGCGCTGGACGTGCCCAAATTAGAGGCACCTTAGGCACTGCGTCACGGGGCCTCTAGGGAGGTAGAGCTCCGTCTTGGACGGGTGGTTTCTGATCGTCAACTTCGTACTGAGAACTTCTTTCGCGTCCCTCGGGTTCACAAAGGAAACCACCAAGGTTGACTTTGCTTTCGCCTTCGCGTGCTGATCGCCCTTGGCCCATGCCACGTACTGGACGTCGGCGAGGGGTGCGCATTCCCTGCATTTCGTCTGGATCTCCTCCTTGGCCTCCGCAGTAGTAACATCCTTCCACCACGCTGTAGGAACACCATGGGCAAGGATTGCGTACCCAACAAACATTCCCCTATCTCCGGCCGCTTTCCCCACCCAAGACTGCCAACCCCACTCTTCCGCAACCCCTGTCGGACGTCCACATCGGCCCACTACAATGTCACTTGGTTCAATTTCGAAACAATCAATAAAGAGGAAAACAAGCATCAGAGAGAAGCCTTGTCATTACGCTAGTCCCGATTCAAATTCTCACCACACCCCATGAAAAGGACTAGAAAAACCCACCACGTACATGGTTAATTTGAAAAATCTAGATTTCTGTATAATCATTCGAAGGGCTTAGAGCACAGTAGGCTTAGGCCCGTTTCCTCTCCCGTCGTTATGAAGTTGGGTTAATTGCGGACTCCATTGCAGTAACCCCATAGGATAGCCTATCTGCTGACAGCCGAGGCAGATCGAAAGTGGGGACGTTAGATTACCTCCCATATCTGCGCAAGAAGGTCTCACCGAGTCCTAGTCTTGGCTTTCCTCAATTGTGAAGGTAAGTTGGCGCAACTCAAGAAATCGTGCCCGGATTCGCTCCGCAAAATCGACAATGCACCGGTCTTCCTCAACAATTTGTAACTGTACGCTGAATCGGTACATGGAGAGCAGTTGGTCGATCATTTGATCGGCCTTCTGTTTCAAAATGACGAAAGGCCGTTCGCATGGGTTTGCATGGTTTTCTGTATGACCGTCTGCACTTCGGGGCAGACTGTTTGTTTTCTTCCGGGGAAACGCCTCACATGCTGAAGCCTTTCGCCTGAATCCGCTGTTTGCGCCCAGCACATCACGCCTCCCAGGCTGGTCATGGCCCGAAGTGTTTGAATTGGTGATATCGATGAGGGTCTCATATGCGTTTAAATTCATGAACGGCTCCTGGAGTTGGTTGGTAGCCAATAGTGAACATGTATCAAGAAGATCCGGAAATATTGTTGGATGATCAACAGCAATTTTGAGATTCTCAGTTGAAAACTGGCTCAGCTCACTGGCGGCACGAGAGTTTAGCACTGGAGAGCAGGAGCTGCCTTCTGGGGAGTCCTGCTCACCAGAATCTGTCAGGACATCTTTCATTTGCTTTAGGCGTTCTCCTAGTAAAATTTAAGTGAGTGAGGGGGCATATGCAGTGAAAGGCCTCGAGAAAAGACGATGAAAGAGAGATAAAGAGATCAGGAGTATACTCACGTCGTTTACGTTGTGATAGTCGGTTCTGGATTCGTCGTCGATCTTTGATATTGATAATACCATGCAAATCGTCTTCCATAGTCGCAGGATATACGCAATCTCTTGCCAGGTGGTAAATCTGGGGTGGTCGGGTAAACTACCCCTCTTTATAGTAGCCTCAGCTAGTGAACCCCTCCGACTAAAGGTATATTTGGAGCCGAGAGCGCTCGGTCCTTCTTGTTTAATAGCTCGGAATTAGAGGCTGCTCTGGATCACCGTGCCGACTCGCACTAAGTCATAGCTCCAAGTTGAGTCCCAAGACTCAATCCGAACCCCAACGGGATACCTTTCTTTTGTTAGAGCTCAAGACGATAAGGAAGGTTCCTTTCCCACAGAGCGAAGCCATCTACTTTCAAAAGTCTCTCAACATGAAGCCCTTAGAGCTAAAACACCAGTCGTATGGATCCCACGTGATCGCCTAGGGGTGTCAGAGCACGTAATATAAGGGCCAATCAGAGGTGAAAAGAACTCTGTATTGCTGTACCCCTGAGTCTGGCAATTTATCTAACTAACGTAATTCACAAGCGAGCGGCCCACCTCAAAACACCATAGTAAATGCGATAAATTACAACTTGGTATCTCCACAACTATAGCTTCTCGTAAAGTCTTTCTGTATAAATATATTCTTTATTGGGTCTGGAGTATTTTGAAGGTCTCGAAAGTTTTCAAGATGTGGTGGATTGAAGACATATATTTCAAGCTTAGAGAGCTTAAATACATTGTATTTTATGGTAAACGTAGTGATATGATAATTAAATTATCCCAGACCCCTAAATTAGGCTATTTTTGCTATAAATTAGTGAATTACTGAAAGCTAAATAGAATAAGCTTGTAGTTGTTGAAATATTGTGTTCTTAAATATCGCATTTACTATGGTGTTTTGAGGTAAGCCGCTCGCTTGTGTGAGCCGCTCGCTTGTGAAATACGTTATTTGCGGGTTTTCAAATCTGAATTTGTAACCCGCTGGGTTGGGTACGAGTGCGGGTTATGGCGCAGTCTAGAGAGCAGAATGCCGATTTGCGTGACTATTACTTGCACAAGCTATCCGACTTTCAATCGTATCACCTTGTATATGTTGATGAATCCACATGAGATAAACGAGCCGGTTTTAGACGCACGGGTTGGGTACCGCTGGGCAGGACGCCTTTGCAAGTAACGCAGTTTCACCGAGACCACCGATATCAAATATTGCCTGCATATGCTCAGGATGGCATTGTCCTGTCCCGTATGTTCCGTGGCTCCACAGATGCTGCCGTATTTGAGGACTTTATTGCCCAGCTTCTCCAGCATTGTGGACGATGGCCGGAGCCTAAATCCGTACTGGTGATAGATAATGTATCATTTCATCACTCAGAGTCGATTGCGCAAATGTGCGCGGAAGCTGGTGTGAAGTTGGTCTATCTGCCGCCTTATTCACCTGATTTAAATCCGATTGAAGAGTTTTTTGCTGAGCTCAAAAGTTTCATCAAACGTAATTGGACCTATTATGAAAAGGATACCGATCAAAGTTTCGATGTTTTCCTCGGATGGTGTGTCAATATGGTCGGCGCAAGAGAAGAAAATACTCAGGGCCATTTTCGTCATGCAGGTTTGAAGATAGAGGCTTTGGAAGGGTCAAGCCATGAATAATGATATGACGAAAGAGAGCGCATTATGAGGTACTACATGGGACAAATATTCGCGCCACATACAAGACGTCGAGTAGAAGAGAAGCAACAATCGACTAGATCAAAACTCATGGCCTTATATCTAGAATTCGCCCCTATTCGCTGAGTTGCCGTTCATGGGTCGCAGCGCTGTATCATGACCAAAATGTTATCAGTATAACACCCCTTGTTTATTGAAAATTTTCACAGAAGCACCCGCCTAAAGCGCGCTGATAGACAATCGACCGTGGGTTCTCTACGTTTACACCAGATATAGTACAGTAGAATTCGAAAACGGATTACCCCTTTAACACACGCCTTCTTTCCCAGCGCTCTACCCAAGCCGCGCTAATCTTAATTCACTAGGAAAGTCTCCACTCTCTTTGCTTGGTGTATCTTTGGTAGATCGAGAAAATTGCCGTACTTACAAGTTGCGGCACCGGGCGAACGACACCTCCGGAAACTGTTCGTGGCCCTACCAGATCTTGCAAATACTGTAAGAACCAGTACTGCTTTCGATAACTCTGAGTAGGCCATTCCCGAAGTGGTGAGACCGGGAGCCGGAACACAAAAGTCATCAGCGCCGCAAAGGTCAGGCCACAGACGGGCCGATAGCCATCCAAGCCCCACCACACCGGATAATGCGCATTTGCCCGCCTCTGTTTGGCTGCCTGGAACCTTCCTGCATGTGGTATCTTCAATTTAGCAGGATTAGGATTTCGCCCAGATCCTTTCTTTTTTTACTCCCATCTTCACGAAATAGTCTTCTCCTTCTCTCAGCCTCTGCTTCTTTTCTCTTATTCAAGACCTGCTAGGAACCACAATGTCTGTGTCTCCTCCGCTTTTTCAACCCACCCCCCATTCTGGGTGGTTGAATTATACTCTTTTGTGGAATTTGTCGCATATTGACCCTTTTTCTCCTAGGAATTCTACCGTGCTGCCCCCCGGCACCTTCTGGGGCCAATATCAGGATATCACCAGATTCAATACCCACTTGAGCGTGGCAGAGAGATTGTGGGTCGCATGGTATGCGTGGGTGCAGAATGATGTCCTGGCCACCGGCATCATGTCCTTCGTCATCCACGAGCTGTTCTACTTCGGCCGCTCTCTTCCGTGGATCTTCATCGATAGCTTGAGTTTCTTCAAGAGATACAAGATTCAAAGTGTACGTGGCAAGCCTAACACCTGGCACTAGCCGAAATCAACCCAATTCCAGCCGCCATCGAAACTAACATTCTGCTTCAGAGCAAAGTACCTTCATTACTCGAGCAATGGGATTGCGCCAAGTTTGTGCTTCTGAGCCACTTCACCGTCGAACTTCCTCAAATCTGGTATGTTCCTGCCCTCGACGGAGTGGTATTCTACCTGACGTTTGCCTCTCGGGCCCGATTGAGTAGTAACGGCTCTTCTAGGCTTTTCCACCCAACGGCCCAGTTCTGCGGTCTATCAACATCCATTCCTTTTCCGTCTCCCTGGACTATGATATATCAGATTGCAATATTTTTCGTGATGGAGGACACTTGGCACTATTCTTTCCACCGAGCTCTTCATTGGGGTCCACTCTACAAGGCTATTCACAAAATTCACCATCAGTATTCCGCACCATTTGGTTTGGCCGCCGAATATGCTTCTCCTATTGAAGTGATGATTCTCGGCTTCGGGACCGTCAGCTGCCCGATCCTCTGGTGTGCTTTCACCGGTAACCTGCATATTCTCACTATGTATATCTGGATTGTGTTGCGCTTGTTCCAGGCTATTGATGCCCACAGTGGCTACGAATTTCCTTGCAGTCTTCACCATTTCTTGCCTTTCTGGGCTGGTGCTGATCATCACGACCTCCACCATGAGAAATTCATTGGGAACTACTCAAGCAGCTTCCGCTGGTGGGACTACCTCCTTGACACCGAATACACTCCGGATGCCCTGAAGCGCCGAAGAGGGAAAAAGGTGAAGGCAAAGAAGACAGAAGACACAATGATCTGAACGTTAGCAGTGACGGTCTGCCTATTTTCTCTTCAATTTGGGCATTGGCTCTGTCTGGAGCTATTTACCTGATAGATGATAGCCTTTCTTATGGTACTGTTCAAGGGTTGATTTACCGACTAAACTTAGCTATTCTTGAAATTAATTGGTCTTCTAAACATCGCTAAACTCATGCCGTAGCCGAGAGATTCATGGCAAAAGATGAAGCGGGCTGTCTCGATTAATATACGATTTGTGGCTCTGTGATGAGAACTGACTCTTCGAACAATCTTAGAAGAACGTCCATGGCTTGTTTATGAGTGCTAGGACATGATTGGTCCTCAGCTACTCCTTGCTCCAGTTTGGAGAAGCATAATCCCCTATAGTAGTAGCATTGTGCTATATACTGGCCAGTTCAACACAATTTCGAGCCGGTAGGAATCAGCATCGTACTAGCTTTATCGATTTCGGCGCTTTTTACGTTCAGCACAGGGAAAATGGACATCAACAACGATGACAGCAACTCCATCAATTTGAGACTCACCCAAGCTCTGCCGCTGCTGGCCGGCCCCCGCCGAATATGAACCACGCAAAAATAGACATATAAATGACAACTATAACCTCTTGTGATCACGACCAAGAATGAGAGGATTCACAGAGTTCGGCATCTTTAAGTTTTTGTGTGCACCCAAAGATCTGTGCGTGGAGCAGCATAATCACGCTGCTGAGTATACCGCGATACATTTCTTTTACACAGGGGGCTACGAGACGGTAGCTCGCCTCTTGACGGAGGCACATCAGATCTCGTTATAGAGTACAAGGGGAGCGGTTTAGTCTACTATGCATCAAGGGCTTGGGGTCTCTTACTGATGAGGACCATTGACCATGGTTGCAGCGAGCTGGAGGCTATAAAGGAACATGAGTGTGCCTCCGGTGATAGTCAAAATGCCTGTCAAGTCGATAGCTTCGGGCTTTTGTATAAACGACATTCGCCCAACTGTACATGAGTTTGGAAGCCATCCTTTTCTTCAGCAGCAAAAATTCGTGGATTGGATTTGGAACAGGGGCTTCGCGTCATTGCCTACTCCCCGCTTGGAAATATGAATCCGATCTATCAATCACCCGTCACGCCTTTACTGAATGACTCTTCCTTGTCCGAGATAGCTGCTCTAAAAGAAATAACTGTGGCACAGCTCGTTCTCGCTTGAAATATGCACCGCCGAGTTATTGTCATTCCCAAAAGTGATCACGAGGAAAGGGTGTGGGAGAGCTTCAAAGCACAGTCCATTAAATTGACCGAGGAAGAGGTACAAGCTATTAATTCGAACCATCGGAAAATAAGGTCCAATAATCCAACTGATATGTGGGGATCTAGTGAAACGTTTTATGGTGGTCTGGATGGAGTGGATTGGTAAACAGCTAGTATATTCGCTCCTGGGAACAGAAGAGAATGATATTGACTATGTAGAAGGAGCAAAATCTCGCAAATATGCTTCTGGTAAGGGTTTCCTCCCGAGTAATTTCTCAACGGCGCCCAATTCATTTCCAGTCCCACCAGGCTCCAAAATCATTGCTCGGTATTTCATTCCAGCTTCTCGACTCATTGGATTTCTCGAAAACAGCGAGTGCCATATATCAGCTGCGAGCATACGCGTGCTGTGATAAATATGAGTATCACTGAAACATGTAAATTTAGACAAGCTACCAATGCGGAACTTACTACACGTAGGAGTAATAGTTTGCTTCCTGTCCCCAAATGTAATGTGGTGTAGTTGCATACCCATTACCCCATTTCAAGTTATTTTCAGGGCCGTTGAGGAGAGTTGTTTGCTGTAGTAACGTATTAAATACTTCAGCAAGGTTCATCGAAATGATATCTTTGTGGGATACTGGATGATGAATTTCCATATCAAACTTGCTAAATGCAATTTGTCTCAGTGTCGAAATAGCTTGATTCACTTCTTTCGCTGCAGAAAGACTTCGGATTAGATGATCCGGAAGGGAAGAACTGGGCTTAGTGTCTTTGATCGATGCCGTAAATTCTGTGCTGCTACTCAATGAGAGATTCTTATAATGGCAGCTCAGCATTTGAAGGCATTCAGGAACCCAACACCAGTATTCAAGAAGCTGGCTTGGTGTTTCTCTGAAGTCGGTGACCGTTCGATGTCCGTGGAATGTGGCATATTTGGATCGTCCCAGGAGATCATGTATCCCTTTGGGGAACTTAATCAGCAGAAGACAAATTTCAAGACTCGAGAGAGAGATTACCATGTCCAAGCTCATGAAATAAAGTGATAACCTCCCTATGTTTCAGAAGCATCGGTTTTCCTGGAGATGGTTCAGATAGATTGCACACTAGGGCTGTGCATACAACAGGGGCGTTTTCGCCTTTTCGAGTTTTATACCACTGTGTATAATGAATGAGCTCCGAAACGCTTCAAGAGATAGAAGAACCAACTGGATAAATATTGAAATTGGCTGCATGGCTGTACTTTCCTGCTCGGTGGAAGATGTCCACATAAAGAAACCCTAGAAGCTGCGATGTCTCCGCATCTTCGACCCGGAAGACTTGTACCTCTGGATGCCAAGTTCTTTCCTGAGGCAGATCTTTGATTTCTTGGATTGACAATCCAAATATAGCCTCAAAAACCACTAGCATTTTTCCAGTTGTGAACAAGGCCGGAAAATATTCCGATATGAGCTCGTGGTCGACTTCGTATCGCTCTCGTAGAAGGAGATCATGGTAGTAATCAAAGTCCCACAAAAAGAAAGAACCATCAGAGCTGTTCTTCAGATATCGTAGTTCTTTTAGTTCTTTTCGTGCGATTGGACGCAAATAATCTGCAAGCTCGTCAAGCATCCTCCGAATTGATTCAGGAGAGCTGAATATCTTTTCGCCACCCTTTTGTGCTGCGAATGAACTAAAACCGAGTAACCTGGCTGCTTCATCTCGAAGAATCAATGTTTCCTCAAGTAGAGATGCGTTCTCGGGGAATGTATTTTGGCCTCGAAGGAAGATATCCTTACGAGTATCACTGTTGTGACAACGTGAGAGGACCATATTGATTCGCGACCTTTTCAACAGAATACCATTTGACACTAAGTCGTCAAGTTCTTGCTGTGCCAAACCAGCAAGCTCATCCTCAGTCTTCCAGATACGACCGGGATCTGAACCAAGGTTTTCCATGAACGAGACTTGCAATTCCATTAACCTGTCAGAAATTGTATTGAAACGCTCGCTTGCACTCCCTTCTAGCCCAATCCCGTTATTCCAAAACAGCGAATGAAGCCTTTTGAGATACTTGCGATCCTCAGCATCGATCGTATCTTGTAGACATGTGCTTTGTACAGCATGAACTAGCGCGAATAATGAACGATCTTGAAATAGGCCAAGGTAAGCTTTGTCGACTATACTGACAGCAGTTGAAGATGCCTTGCGCATCTCCGGATCAGGGGACACGGCCTGAAATAAAGCCATGTATTGAACTTTCCCTTTGATTTCATTTTCGATGTTTGCGAATGGGAGAATGGTGTTCTCGAAAGATGCTTGTTCCGGCGAAACAGAAAGCGCAAGGTCATTGATGGACTTATTCATGCGACTGATTAAGGTCGATGCTGATTCACTTAATTCAAATGGAGTGATGTTGAATGAAGGCGGTTCTCCTGTAGACGCCATTGTGTAATCATCTGGATATAATCGCCAGCTACGGCGCAGAAGACATGACTTAAAAGTCTAGGGCTTAGGAAATGCGGGGTTGGTTAGTTGGTCTCCGGAAGTATTCTAGGGTTCTGTTAGTGGCGGTCGGATGTGTATCGTGATGTTCTCAAGTTACGTATTGGGTTGATATTCAATACAGTACCTGTATTTATCAAAAATTATCGATTCGAAAACATCCGGCTATTCCGACGGAGTACAGTAGTCGGAAAATGTAACGTCGTTCTCGGCTCCACTCTCATGGATCTCCACCATAAACTGGAACTTTTTAAAGGCTCTCAAATAGGAAAATGCTGAGGCCGCCCATCGTGGGGCCGTGCGGGTGGATGGTCAGGAGGGTCACCCTCGGCCCGTACCCGAAGCCACGCTACCCCGTATCAGGTTACTCTAAAAACAACTGAGTCATTGTAAATTACAGTAAGCCCCCATTGTTCTACACAATGATTCAGAAGGGGCGGGCAATCTGGCCTGATTCGCGCCCATTTTCTCCCTTTCTCCTTTCCTTCGTAGCCTTTGTCTCCATTACCTCTTCCACAGTGAAGGCTGTGCTTCTGCTGTGAATGACTAATTCTAGTAGACCAACATAATTCTCGTCTGTGTGTTTCAATAGCTGTTGCCCTCTATTGCCGCTTCTTTCCGTTAGTGGCCGCCAAGTACAAAATCAGGAAATGGCTTGCTTCATTTGGGCAAAGGTGGCTGCTTTGGCTCAATGGATGGGAGTGCATTTAACCAATCTGACCACGTCGCGGCGTCCAGATTTGTTAAAAACTCGACTTCGCGTCCGGGAAGTTCTTCGACAAATGGAAAGTGAGAGTTGGGCGGAGTTGAGACTGGAATTTACCCCACTTGTCCGATTTTTCCTCTCGGAGTCTCTGCTAGGGAAGAGCTGTAAGATTGTGTGCAAAGCTTTCGGACCGCTAGAGAGCGTTGGCGCTCCAATTATTATCAGCGGATGGTGGCTGACGTCTGTCAAGGTGCCACTAAGATTCCAGCACGCAGAATTCGGTATGCTGCTACAAATGACTTCGGCAGGCAGTCTCGTGGATCTTCGCTTTCTCCCAATGAGAGCGCTCGGTCTCGGAGTTAGCTTGCAGATGCCCTGCTATGCCGATAAAGATGCACACGAATTCGAAATTACACTCGGGAAAAGAGATTTCAAGGTCGGAGGAAGTTTTTGTTTACCTAATGCCACGGAAGAGCAAGCCGAAATACCAAAGTTCCCTTGTATGGTTTTTCTGGCGGGCTCGGGGCTATGTGATCGAGACTCGACAGTGGAGGAGAACAGGCCTTTCAAAGACCTTGCATGGGGTCTAGCTCGTCAGGGAATTGCATCTATTCGGTTCGACAAAGTGACTCGCACGTACCCCAAAGCTTTTCGCAATCGCAAGAATATGATCTTGACCGACGAATATGTCGAACACGCAGTCGACGCTATATTACAGTGCCAGAACCATCCGAGTATCCTTCCTAATCGAGTTTTTGTTCTCGGACATAGCCTCGGTGCGGTGGTTGCTCCTATAATCGCGGCTATGGACGCTTCGGTTGCAGGCTGTATTATCATGGCTGGACCGGCGGAGCCAATGTATCGATGTCTGATCCGACAGCTTCGCTATATTCAATCGTTAGATGGCCCAGAAGCATTATATCTAAGCAAGCGGATTGATGAAATGCAGGCGCAGGCCGATTTAGCAGATAGCGATCATCTCACGTTGTCAACGCCCGCTACGCAACTTCCCTTTGGGATAGGCCCCTCTTATTGGCTTGACTACCGCAAGTTCAACCCCATTGGAACTGCGAGCTCTATTGGGAAACCTATTCTCGTCATGCAGGGCGGCAGGGACTATCAAGTCACCGTTCAAGATGATTACCAACAATGGCAAACGGCTCTCCACGGAAAACACAATGTCCAATTCCATTTATATGAACAACTAAACCATCTTTTCATTGCGGGAAAAGGGCCATCAACACCACTCGAATACCGTGTTCCAGGCAACATAGATGAACAAGTTATCATTTATCTTGCCAAATGGGTGTTTAGAGCACCACAGGAAGCGGCCATGTCTGTCCAAGAACCTGTCAATGAAATTGCGTCAAAATTTTAGGTGTATGCATTTATACATGCATATATCCAGAGCTTCCATTTCAACATTGAAGTTCCTGCGGAACTACTTACCAGCTTCACCGGCAATGGCACAGCCGCGAGCGAGAGTCGCAATTCCTGCGGTAACACTGCTCTACGTGCATTCATAGAGAGTATCTATTGTGTAAGCGAATCTTCCTCGGTTTGGGTCAATATGTTACCGTCAGGCAAGCTAGAAGAGGGGGAAAATCTCAATTAGGTCCTAAAGAACTAAAACAACAAGTTGAAGAGAAAAGGAGAAAGAGAGAAGGCAGGACAAGAGGGCTCTTTTAACCCCTCTTGCTACAAACGGGACTTCTCCGGAAGCCTCCAGCTTCCTGCACAGATCATTCTAGAATAAACAAACAAACAATTCTCCGCCAACTGGCCCATGGCCCCAAGGCTACCATGTGACCCGGTCACATATGGCGTGAATATCAGTTCGATTTGACCAAAAACTATGACGAACAATAGATTCGCGACGTCTGTTTTTTGACGAACTTGACGAGCATTACCTAATCATCTATTGTACATAGGAATAAGCTAAGCTTTTTCAAAGTGACAGAAACCAGTAAGCCGGATTGCAAAGCAATATCGCAAAAAAGGTTCGTTGTTACCTTATTACATACGCTACACATGTGCTCACTTTGTCTAAGATCAACGTCATCGTTCTTCTGTAAATCGCTGGATATAGAAGTCATACTGTTACGACTCCTATATGGTATATAGGGCCAGGATCTACGAGTTTCGTCAGCTCGTGGGTAATGATAGTCTTTTGGCTTTGTTGGCTAGCGTTTCCCGGGCGTGGTCCTAACACATACCTCCCTTACAATTTAAATAATCCCTATGACAGACTTGAGCTAGCAATATAGCCACCCGAACTTCTGGATATCAATGATTATTTTTTAGTGGTTACTGAAGATACAAGTGACGTAAGCTCAGTACATAGTCTACCTATACCTGACGCGTAATTTAGGGCACCTCGACAGAGAGGTAATTCAAGTCCTTACTAAATCATCTAGATTAGCGCCGCAGGATAGTGTATCTCAGCAGTTCTCTTAAAGTCAGTGTCTAGTTAATGAAGAGGCTCGATTATAGCGAAATATTGCAGAACCTGAGCGAAAACAAAGGATTTAGGCCCTTCAAAGGAAGAAAGAAGAGCTTCTTCGCAGTGTCAATTAGGAGTTATAGTTGTTATTTGAAAGCATACGTTTAAGCTATCTTTATTTTATTTTAAGTGTTCAATCTGTATAAGTTTGATGTAGTCATATTCATGATAAAAAGTGTGCTAAGAAAAATCTATCAACACTTACTTCATACCCTGAAAGGCTCAAGAGAGCTGTGAGAGTTATCATTAGGATCTCTTCCAGTAGAACCACCAGTTGTAGGACGCACACGGGAACCACGACTACGAGTTACACGACACATAGGGAGAGTAGGACTCGGACTTGCAGAGCGTGTGGGATCCGCACGACCACGGATTGCACGACGCGCAGGGCCCGCAGGACCAGGAGTCATAGGCTGTTCGTTCCGACAGGATGTCCTCTCCACATCTTTGTGGGGTTGCCCGCGCCGTCCTGCCCGGGCCTTCGATCCCCACTACGTCCTTCCCGGTGTCCTGGCCATCCGGTCCATCCGTCATCCTGACAGACAGATCAGTCTTCTTTCTCCTCTCTGAGTCGTCTCTCACTTCCTCTCGGCTTTTTGCTCACCAATCACGTGATAAACACACGCATGCCACGTAATCCCCTTTCAAAGATCGGTCGACCCTAGTGTGCCTTGCGCAAGTTCATCACTTCTACTTAATTTCTTCTCCAACAGTCATAGTAGTAACCCACACCGGCATCGCTACAACGCCCGTTATCCACCCTCTCCCATCGAAGTCGACCCTGCGCTTGGTACACATGATGGCCAATCACCCAACTCTTCGGCATCAATGCGACCCTGACGTCACGTTGGATGTGATGACGCTGCAACCATCGCCCGCGGCTATCGCGATGAGCTTTGCCGCCAGCTTTTATCGCGATGCTCAGGCTTGCAAGGGAACGCAGGAACTGGCTCGGGTTCATCGGGCCTATCGCGACAAAATACTTGCCCTAAACAAGCTCGCAGCAAATATCGCCGCCGCTTTCCGTCCGCTGCTTCGAAATAGCTTACCTCCCTCCGATGACAATGGGAACGATGCACGGCAATGGGATGAGTTCGATGCGCTAGCGCAGAAGTTTCAAAATTCGAGAGATCGTGAGAGCCAGCACCTTCGCCATCAGTCCGGAATAATCGCCATATGGGGCCCAGACATCTTCCAGCACTACGGTTGGCAGGCTTTGCCGCTCGACCTGATGCGAAAGTTGCATGATCTTGCCCTGTTAATATCTCGCTGGGAAGATGTTGTACATCTGCTCAATTCGAGGATGCTGGCGCGCCACGAACTAAGTGTGTTGCGGGGAAACAATTATGCCCATCGCATAGGCCAACATTCCACCGGCTCCAAAGTGCAAGATCCGTGGTCGCCGGTCGAGCGCAAGGACATCTTGGCGGCGTTGGATTGGGCACGCCAGAAAGCAGCGTCTGCGGAAGCTCGGGAACACATTCAAAACCTTAAAGACTCGACCCGGAGTATCAACGGAACCCCTATCAAGGACTTCTGGTTGAAGCGCGACCGCTACGGCATGGTTATACCGGTCATGGCCGACGACGCTTTAAGCCACGCTGTACTTTCCGACCGGCCGGCGAAGCGACTCAAACTGTCGACGACCGGTGCTTTCAGACCATTGTTTCCTGATGTGCCAGGCACACCGACGCCACTGGGTTACCAGAGTCTATCGCGTACTAGGGATACTTCAAGGGATGTTTCGTCCCGGTCGACAAGCGTGGGCTTTGGAGAAGAGCATGGAATAGACGACGACACCGACAACAGTGAAGGTGGTCCGCATGCTGGTGTTGGTAGTGTAGGGAGTTTTGACTCAACCGGCTTGCGCACAAAGGAGGGCGACCACGACCAAGAACAATCTACCCGAACAGTCGACTCGCAAGCATCCGAGTCTGAAGACGGACATGGAGAGAAAGCAACGGGTGCGGGTGAAGAGCCTGTCCGCAGGCAAATGGAGACAGAAGCGGAGGGACAAACAGCAAAGGGAGATGTTACGGCTGGAAAAGAGGCAGATCGAGAGGGTGTAGATGAACGTGGAACGGAAGAAGAAGAAATAGAAGAAGTGGAGACAGACGTAGAAACTGACGGGGCTAGCGGACGGGGATCTGGGAAGGACGACTTTGGAGAGACCGGGATGGCGGGAGAAGTGACAGAACAGGAGACGCTGAGACCACATGTGGAACGACAGCAGGCAAAAGGAGCTGAGAGATTTCGAAACGCGATGAGAGCTGGAGGAACGGGAACCGTGATGATAGTGGTCGCCGAGTCTCCGCTTTATGAAGCAGAGAACGGGAAAGTAGCTCAAGGGCAAGTGAATACCTCTCAAGCAAACGACGTGCCTGGGGTGAACGCTACATCCACTGCCGGGGATGTGGAGGGAGGGCCAGACCTGGAAGCGGAGCGAATGGAAGTGGAAGTTCACGCAGAAGAGGAAGACGAAGAGGGGGGAAGGGAGATTCCAGATGAATGGGACAAGGACGAATTGTTGGGAATAGAGCTGGAGAGCGAAACAGAAACAGAAATGCGGAAGGTAAGGGAGGGGGTGGAAGGAGACGAAGAAGCAGAAGTGAGGGAAGAAGAGGAAGAGGGAGAAGACGAGGAAGATGAGGCAAATCGAGGAAGCGCAGAAGCTCACATTCAACTATCAGACGCATCCAAAGCTATCGGTCCAGTCTCAAGCACGGATACCTCAATGAACCTGACAGCATTGACAGCACAAGAGGGATCAAAGCAGTTTGCTTCGGATGTCCTACCTCATGGGGGTACAAATGCTGCACAAATCCGCGAAGCTGACGGCTCAAGTTTAAAGCGAAATGCAAATAATCGGGCGGCAACTTCTCGAGGAGCAAGGCAAGGCACAGATCCAGAGACACTGCGCAATGGCGGAGACTCGACTCGGATATTGGCATCATCGGCTCAAATAAGTCGCAGTAGTACACTATTTCAACACAATAGGGCGGACGTGGAATCCGCTAGCGCTATACAAACCAGACAAGATCTTTACGGAAACAGCGAGAGTGATTTATTCACGGTGGTTTTCCCGAGAACCCCAGTGGAATCGGAGTTTCGTCTCCAGGAAATTCCCTCCGAGGTCAATACGGGCGTCAATTCCAGCCATAGCTCAGCACGTGCACCGAATCCAAGCACTGCCTTCTTCCTTAACTCGACTGACTCCGAGCAATGTCCTACTCCGGTTCCCGCTTCATTTGAAACGGATCGTTTGCCTCACAATACTGGTGGTACCCAGACCGAGAGCCATACTTTGTCGGGAACGCTACTAGAGTCAATCCAGTCTCGCCATTCAACAACGGTCCAAAGACTCGTGCAGGAAGCTAGCCGACCTCACCCAGAACCTAGCATCATGCATCAGCGCCGTCTACAGTTAGACTGGTTGCGTCCACAGCGTTGGGCCAGCATTTATGCAGAACCAGAGGACTTGCTTGGCAAGAGCTCTGCGTCGTCTGAGGAGGCCGACATCTGGTATCTCAGCTGGGATCGTTTCCGTCGCTACGCTGACAGCGGTTATGTGTTCAGATGCCCTGTAGTCGTGAAGCAGACGTTCCTGGATAGCGGCATGTATAACCTCGAAGAATACATGGAGATGCTGTGGCAACGCTTTCCTGAGCAGTCCGTGGATGTCCAAAACAGTCAGACCGGTGTCTGTTCCCCAATGACAATCCCGGACTATTGCTTGGCTGTCTCTAAGCTTGATCTGACCTCATCTGATGCCATTGCTCCTGTCAGCAATGCCATCAACTTGGGCCGTATAGCAAGGGCTGACGAACCGTTGCTGACGAGACTGACCCGCTTTCGCCTACTGTCTACCCTTATTGACCGTGCCAATGGCATGATCGGGAAAAGGCTTCATGGAAAACCAGCTGACATTGAGAATTATCTTCATTTCAATCTCTTCGCATTCTCGGGTGCTTTTTCCCGATCACAAATGGACTTCTCTGTTGGCACCTGGGTTCGCTGTCTGCTTGGCCGCCAAGTCTGGATGATTGCTCCCAACATGGATGCAGATGATTGGCAAAGTTTTGCTGAAAAAGGGTGCCACTGGTCGCCTCGAGGAAAAGGACGTATCGTCATCTTGGAACAAGACGACGTTCTGTTGATGCCCCCTGCCTTACGCGTTGTTCATTCTGTCTTCACTCCCGAGCCTTGTTTGCTGGAAGGGGGAGTCCTCTGGGACGAGTGCTGTATTCCGGAGATACTGGAAGGGTTAGCCTGGATTGCCAAGAACCAGACCTGCACCAACGAAGCGATTTCCAATCCACTGCCGGAATTAATCAATACGCTTGAACAGTGGTTCGACGAGAACCATGCCCATCTGCTTGAAGAGCAGCAAGTTTCGCAGTACCAGGACGCCATCAAAGCCGGTATCGCTACACTGCGCGCCTTGAGCTACGACTGCTACAACGGTTACAAAGCTCCAGGTAGCTGCAGGTGCATGCGTCACGAACGCTGATGCACAACATAGTGTCACGTAAATCTCCGCATGACACCTCACCTCCATTGCGCACACCCGATACATTATGTCGCGCTCCGTTGAAGCGCCGAAATGGAGCGTTTGGATTTATGAGGGACTTGGAAACTGGTGTTCCTCGTCCTACTATTCACACAGTTCGCGGCCTGAGTGACGTTGTTCAATTGGCAGATCAAAGAAAAGATGGCACCGACATGGTTATAGCAGCCAAGCATCACCATTATCTTATGTCAAACCGTGTAGCGATGATAGTCATAATGGGGTCTGCTAACTTTCCAAAACACATGAGACCGGGCCTAGATGGCCATCATGGAGTTACGGTAGAAAACCCTACCGTAGCCTGTGTTGTAAAGTCCCGTAGCCCTTTAAATCAAGCCTCATGGGGTGTGGAATGGTTTGTTGATCAGTGTAGGGGTAAGTGTTTGTAGGCATATCTTTTCTTTCGAGAGAGACCTAAACATGTCATCTTCGTCTACAGCTGCAGGTCCAGGTGTGTGGGTCTGTAGCGGGTGAAGATTAAGACAAGATGGGTTATGAGATGTCACGGTGTACGGCCGCAGTACAATCTCAATGAGTAAATCTAGCATCTTTTGGAAGGGTACTACTGTAGTCAAGGTTTGTAGTCAAGGTTTTCTTGTCAAAGGCTGAAGCAGACTTGATTTAATTGTACTAGGCAAACATGCTGTTTACACCAATGTTAAGGAGGGAAGGGGAAATAGGGTGTTCTTCTGCAGAAGACTGCATAGAGTCATTTCTGCCGATGGAGAATGCTGCAGTAATGCATCATCAAAGATTACTTCTTCAAATAGTCCAGCACACCTACCTTTCAGTATTCCGATAGCTGCATCTCACCCTTCTCGGTACGCGCTTTGAACTTCTCATACGTAGCAGAGCTCTTCAGGAAGTCGTCGCGCGCCATTTTGGGTTTGAACAATGCAGTAACAGCGAGTTCTCTTCGAAGTCGAAGTGGCCACGGAAGCTTACTCATGTAAGGTTTTGGGTAGAGAGAAAGTGAGTGGGCAGGGTGGAGTTTTTGAAGTGTATTGCAAAGCCGGATTAACCTTAAACGGAGACCCACTAATAATCTAATCTAGAGGGGTCCTGTTGCCCGAAATTATTCCCATGTCTGACTGACCTGGTTCCTGGGGATCCACCTATCCCGCTGCATTCCGACACAAATCAATCAATCAATCAAACCAACGCGCTCCCAGTAAGCACATCACACGGCACATCCTATCCGTTATAAAGACCATCATTCCAAGCATACAGTAGTGGTTTTGCAGGAAAGTTATTGCTTTTCAGTTTATAACAATGGATTCAAACATGGCTTCCTCTATGCGGCAATGGACTCAATGTGAGCAGGAAAAATCAGTCACCAACTCATCAATTGACGATTCCCGAGCAAGAGAACGGGAAACTGCCTGCCTTGCTGCGATGCCCAATCCTATATTTACCTTTTCTTCTACTATAACGTAATTCACTATCGATTGGGCCACACCACCGAGTGGGCCACCGCAAAATACCATATTAAATGCTGTTTTTTACAACCTTATGTCTCAAGAATCATCGCTCTAATTTGTTCCAATATATGTATACTCGTATTGATAAGCATTATTTATAGTAGATATTAATTTTAAGCCGAACAAAACGCCATTTATTCATAACACCATAAATTACGTTGTAACCTAGCTAAAAACTAGAAATATGTATACTCCTTTACCCAAATTGCCTAGACTCCATTTAAGTACTATGTTTACTATATAGAACATGACCTTAGAGCTTACTCTCTATACGAGCCCCGATTGTTGAGATATAATGATGTAAAAAACAGCATTTAATATGGTGTTCTGTGGTGGCCCACTCGGTAGTGAATTACGTTACCATGAATCGAATACTGACTTCTTATGACAGGTAGTATCTCTTGCTTTGCGGTCTATTCGAGGTTTTCAGCGCTTTGCTAGCCCAAGGGCACTGATTTAAATCGCTGGCATAGACCTAATACCGTCTAAGCCTGTGGGGGGGGGGGGGGGGGGGGTTGTCAGCTCTATTAGCTGTCTCGTCAGCTTCGCTGCTTTGGAGGTGAAGTCCAGGGTACGTCGATATTGATATAAGGCAGGATTCCAGTCTTATTCGATATCATCTGAAGCAGAGCGTCTCTCCAGAGCAGCGCGTCGGAAAGCGTAGGAGTATTCCAGGCATGTCACAAAGACTCGCCCCGCAATTTCGAGGGGCGGGGTCGAAAGGGGCTGGCAGAGCATCCAAAACCGTCTATATCGTAGTTGTCGGTCCTGTTGGTCTTTATTCATGAGACGGACTGAGGAGTGCAGGTGGCGCTTCTTGAGAGAGAGCTGCGTCTCTACCCTAGAGGTCTGGGAGCCTTCGGCTCCGATGCAGTCTTCGCCGCGCCCACCTGCCGGTGGCGAGGAGAGGAGCCTTCTGGGGGTTTAGGGTGGTTCCGGCGGAAGGCCATCAAGTTGTTGCGGCGAATCGCTTCTCAATACGGCTCGAAGGGCCAGGCCGGGTCGAGCAGTGGGCATCCGTAGTCGTACATAAGAGCATTGGCTAGGAGATCTTGCTAGACCTAAACAGTTGAAAGCGTCTCCTTCGTGACTCGCGTATTGGCTGTGCCGCACAATAATCGGGCCAAGCCGCCCAGTCTGTGCGAAAGCCTCCCCTGCGAGTTCGAATAGATCTACGGAGTATCGGGTAGTCTTGCGTAGTCTGGGGGACTTCCTTGAGGACGTAGTTCAGCCGTTTCTCGGAGGGTTTGATTCCTTGGAGATCCAGTGCTGAGATTAGCTTGGTCTCGTTCCCCAAGATCATCTTGAAGATTTGGTCATTGGTAGGGGCCAAACCCGTGCTGGTTCGCGTAGAGCCGGGGATGTTTACGAGTCCTAGCATCCTGGACCTATCCTATAGAGTCTCTGTCGAGGCGGAATGCGATCCATTATTTTGTCGTTGTTGCGCTTGGCAATGAGCTCAGGGGGAAGTTGCGCCGGGTTTGTTTGTTCCGGTCGAGCTGGAGGGGCGTTTTAGGAAGGGGGCGGAAGGGAGGGTGGTAATGCCCTCTTGCGGGAGGTTCTGGTGAAGTTTGTCGGTTTGTCGGCGTATGTGGCATAGAGCGAGCAAGCGGTGTCATTCCTGGCAGTGGATTGTGATGGTTGCGAGCGAATCCCTTAACGGTACTCGTGAAGGGAAATAGATGTCAGAGGGAAGTTGATGACAACGAGTCTCAGATATGTGATTCTTAGGTATAGGGTCAATTGGGTGGCTTGCTAGTTTTCTTCGAGCATGGCTAATATGAGAGCAATTTGACTGCTCCTGATCAGAGAACGCGTTTTTCACACTGCTTGTCTTTCTGGTTCTCGTATCCCATGTGTGTTTGTACGTGTTTGATAGTAATCCCCATATTTGTTCCATATGCTGTTCAGAATTTGTCTCCAAGCGTTCATTATTTATTCCGAATGCAATGATGACCATCCGGAGGGTTGGATGCGTCACAAACTGAGCCTCGGAGTAGGACATAAGTATGTAGTTGAATTCTTGGAAGAGATGTTCTTCATCCGTTTTCATGAAAGCGAAGGGGGCTATCCATGAATTTCCCAGGTTGGAGTTGCTCATCCCACGATGCTTTGGCTCTTTCTAGAAATCATTGAGTTCCTTATAGTCAAAGGCTTCTTTTTTGATTAATGATTGACAACCGTGATCGCTCACACTACGAACGAATTACATGTCTGTGGGAATCTCACCTGGGTTATCAAGAGGGACATGAATTGCATTATACCAAAGAGTTTGCAACTTGCCAAAGTAAGGTTTGGCGTGTGATGCCAATATTATAGTTCATCTGGTGTTACTTATTTGAGTGAGAATATCATGCGGAGATCAATTCAGAGGCGTAGTTATAACAGTTCCAGGCATGATGCAGGTTTTTGTGAACTTTCAGGCTGACCTCCGGTCACATTTAGGAGCTCTTCAGGAAAGGATCATCCATGATTCACGCTCAGAGGAGCCAAGGACTCACTGAAAGATGGGCGAAGAAAAAAATATGTCCTGCCCTTTTTTATGTTGATTGTCATCCAAAAGAACCTCCGAATTTGAGTTAGGGAAGGCAAAGTGAGACTCGACGTCACAATCAAAGAAAGTCACAAGGGTAATAGTTTCAGAAACAGTGGCAAAGATGCCCGGAGAGTCTTATTATATGAGTACTATTCGCACGACAAATGCAGGCTATATTCAAACCTGACCGAGTTTCGATGGGTGTGAGAAATCGCATCGATTTCCAATTCGAGTGAAGACGGCCCTTGCTCCTAGTCACCTGCACACAACAGCTGCCAGGGGCTCATCGGAACACTAACAGCAAATATCCAAGAGTTAAGGTAGTTCCTGGAGATGCGTTGCATGCGTCTACATCAAATTCCTGGGCTCTCCATACGTCTTGGAGCTGGGCATTAGAAGGGCATCGAGCTCCTGGTATAACAGCCGAACAACGAGGCCAGCTGTGATGGTTTTCCCTTCGAAGCCAGCTGACGGGCCTGACGTGGATAACCGTAGACTCGTCCATCATTCCGCAGACGCCGCGTTTGTCGTTGATCCCGAGATGGAGGTAAAAGCCTCGTCCGCATCGTAGTATACTGTCAAAAAGACCCGTTAGCACGGTCAGTATGCCCGGGTAGATCTTCCCTTGGTCGCACTCACCATGAGGCTTGACAAGCCAGCTGATGACGAAAGCTGCACCAAACGTAGCGGCCAGACAAACAAAGACGGCCTGCGTGAACTTGCCCACGGTCGCCGCGAATACGGCATTGAAGATGACAGGCGCGACGATCTGCGTCAAGGCGTGAAGAAGTCCATTAGCACCCAGGAGCTGTCCCGTCTGGTCCGACGGCACGTGTTTGGTGAGTGCCGATTGCAAGGCCGGGGACGAGACACTGCCTGCTGCTCCGACGACGCCGGAAAATGTGAAAAGTTCACCTCGGCCTGCCAGGCTGTACCCGACCCAGCCCGAGGTTTCGAGGGCAATGCCGATCCGCATGATGCTGAGGTCAAACAAGTCGCTGCCTTCGTTGGATGCAGCCCGGCCGTACCCCCGGCCGCGTGCGAAGTGGGTGATGGCAGGCAATATGACCATCAGAAAGGCCACTCGCGTACTGTTTACAATAGTCAGGTATCGACCCGATTCGAAGGTCCCCCAGCCGAACTGGTAGTTGACGTAGATCAACAAGACATTGGCGCTCCCCATGGCGACCCCGAACATGATGGCGTCCATGGCAGCCAATACCACGAGGTTCCGTCGCAGGGCGGGAGTACTGCCAGGGCCCGTGGGATACAGGATCTTGAGTGGCTCGAGCAGAGTCAATGGGTTGAGGTATTGCATGGAAGAAGGCCCATCCCGACGAGCTGTCTTGGCCAGTGCTGCCTTCTCCAGTGCCTTTTCCCGGCGACGCTTAGAGACTGACTCGGGGACGAAGAAGAGCACGAACAGAGCACAGCAGACATGGACGCCCAGCATGATCCAGAACACGGTGACGATGCTGCCCGACCACTCCACAACGTAGCCCGCCAAAATGGGACCGAGTGCAATGCCTATGCACGTGCAGCCATTGAAGTAGCCGAAAGCCGTGCTGCGGCGATGGGCAGGGACGCAGTCGGTGGCATAAGTGTTCACCATGGCCATGGCCAGGATAGCAGAGCCGGTTATGCCCTCCAGGAAAAACGAGAGAAGCATCCAATTGACATTGATGGTGTCCCGGTAGGAAGCGGCGAGGATGGTGACGATTTCGCCGCACATAGATCCGAGGCTGCCTATGATTAAAATGGGCTTCCGGCCGTACAAATCCGACAACGCGCCCAAACGAGGACTGACTATGGCGGGAAGGATAGCACCGAGCAGGTCTCCTATCAGCATGAAGAGGGAGACTCTTTGGGAGACTTCGGGAGTGCGACATAGGTCATGGGCGCCATCGTCGAAGGCGCTCGGGATAGTAAGCACGGAGCTAGGGTCTGCGAGACGGTGCACGGAATAGTATTGTCGACAGACTAGGTCGACGATGAGGTTGATCTTCGGGGAGATGATGCCGCCATAGATCAGGGCCAGGACGAGATAGGGAACTAAGATCCATTCGATTGAGGGTCGACGGTACCAAGGCAGATGGGCAAAGTCTTGTGCGTAATCATCATTTTCAACATCATGTAAAGAGGGCAGGTGGTTGAGGAGGGGTATCTGCTCGTGTTCATGGCCTGGGTTTTGTTGGTATTTTTGTCTGGGCCCCTCTTGCTGCACACCTGGGAGGTCAAACTCGTCAGCTTCGCCAGCTGGCTCCATGCCGGCGAAGGTCAACGAGGCGATGTTGGTCGGGCGGACGTCAGGGTCCAGAATGAACGATGAATACTGTTGAGGACTGGAGAAGGTGATTTAGGAGCGTTGCAAACAACGAGTGAGACCAGCCCCGTACGTGTACAGGATGGATCGAAATCAGTTTCACCGCTTTGCGTTCATAGAATCTTTCTCGTAATAACTTGCCTAGCTTTATTTCAAGGATCGTTTTGTACCGAAAAGTCCACATGTTATGAGACTAGGTCGCGTTAAATACCGGAAACGGTCGATAATCAATGCTGCTGCCTTGTTGGCCCTCATTCGTGTGGCCTTTCTTCTGTTACCACCGTCCCCACTCTTGGTAGCAGAGTTGGATCAGGTGGTAGGTCTATTATTTTCGCGTAGTGTGCATTGGGCTAAGCCATGATGGAAAAACAGCCCTGGGGAGCTGAATTATAGGGCAGTAATAAGTATATACGTATTCTTAAATTCGAGTATCTAGCTTATCTAGCCATTCATATCCAGCTTCTCCGCTTCCCATTCCAGCAATGCTTCGGAATTAGAAAATTATCCGGATGATTTCGCCGTAATGTTTGCTGCTGTTTGATTTGGCAATCTCTAAGTAAATTGACGGCCTCGGCATCATGACCCGAAGATTTCCAGGTAAAGGCGATATTAGCCCATACTCGTAAGCGTGTGTCGGGATGATCCTCGCCGAGCTTCGTCTTGCTCGTTTCCATTACCTGCACGAATAGCTGCTCGGCCTCCTCCCACCGGCCTTGCTTCATATACGTCGACGCCAGGCTGGCCATACTCGTCAGCGGGTCGGGATGGCCCGCGCCGAGCTTTGTCTTGCGAGTCTCCATCACTTGCACCTGGAGCTGCTCGGCCTCCTCCTAGTGCCCTTCAAGCAACCATGCTGCCGCTAGTATCGCAATGCTGTTGAGGGCCTATTCATGTTCTTCACCTAATAGTTGTACCGTCTGTTTCCTTGATTTCAATGCCATGTCCTTCACATCCACGAGGATGCCTCTCCTTGAGGCATACCATGCACCATTATAAAGCAATATAGCCCAATTCCGTAGAGGTTCCTGCGATTTTGACCGCTGCGACATCGTTGCTGTAACATGAGGAAGGAGCGGTTGGCATATTTCCCAGTTTTCATATTCACCGGTCGGAAACTTGTAGTAAAGGTTACTGATGAACCTCTCCTTCCATCGCTCCGTTTGACCATGAGTCTTCAGCCATATACGTGTAGTTGGTTGCACTAATCTATGCATCGTAAAGAACACGCTGTTTTTGCCAACAGAGATGAATGAAAAACCCCTCAGTCTTGTAATATCATTTTCACAGTCGCCGAATATGTCGGATCCAGATAACCTCTTGTCATCACTAGAGTCATGTGAAAGTGAAAGCTCCGACCTTGATATATGGTTATTCTCGTGTTGAACCCGGAGAAGTTCCTCTGGAATCCCTTGCCGATCGAAAAATCTCATGAGAGAAAGCATACCCGCAGCCAACGCTTTTGTTTGGCGAATATGATCGAATGATAGTTGCCACGTCACCAAAAGCCTCCCAATCCCGGTAGAGGTCACCCGCTTCGGTTTTCAGAAGCTTTGTTGCTTCGGGGTCACTTTTTTGGAAGTCTCTTAGATATTGGGATACCGAGCAACGAGGCGCTCGATTCCTAATATAGATTGCCGCCTGTACGATGGCTAGTGGCATAAGCTCAAGTTCTTCCACTAAATGTCGACTTTCTTGGCCTCCCCTTGTTGTTCAAGCTTTCTTTGGAGAAGCTCTAGCGCCTCGGACCTTTCTATTGGTTCAACATGAATAAGGTCCTTGTAATCGACCATTGGTAATGCAACCTCTCGAGTCCGACTAGTTATAATGACAGATCCATCCAAGCTGCTGGGGAAGTATTCCAATAGTGGCTTTGTGGAGACATTCATTAGAATTTTCTTCGGATCTCCCTGGCTAGTCACCGGAGACTTGCGAAGGAACTCATGATCATCGAAATTATCAAGGATAAGAACCCATCTTCATCTCTTCTCATCCCGGAGCCAGTTTCGACTAGATTGAATATATTGGCTTGCGGATCCTTGCGCCCCGAGATTTTAACCTGGTCCGCTATGTCTCGGAACTTTGCTCGAATCGAGTTGCGTTGCTCGCATGGATCCAGAAAACCCATGTTGCCGGTGCTTGGGATCGGTCCTAGTAGGTGTATTCGATGGCAAGTTGTGATCTCCTTTTCGATATTAACAATAGACCGCGCACTGGTTGCTCTACTCTAACCCGACACCGCCAAGACCAACAAGCGCAATCCTCGACCCTAGGACCAAGCTTTTATCGCGAATCTGGTCAAGCAGTATGTCGCGACTGATAAAGTCTGGATCGCGCGGGAATGGGACAGTCGTCAAAGGGCTCGGCGGAGTTTCCGGGCGCTCTAGGGTGGGAAGCAGTGGTTAGTCAGTCGATTCTGACCTTGTTCGGTTCCGTTCCTTGACTTACCGGAGGCAGGTGGAAGTCTGCCGTGAATGTGCCATAATTGACTCCCAACTGGGCTTCATAGTTGACACTGGAATGGCTTGTCGACGCCATGATTGTACAAGCGTGCCTGTTTGTGGTTCATTACAAGCTCTTGTGCAGGTCTTAGCTGAAGGAGGGGGCACGTCATCAGGGACTTGGCTCCTCGGCGCTAAGACAGGAAACACATCGAGCAGTGTGTTGGTCCTGTGGGGTAGGATTAGCACCTTCCTAGGAACCAGATCGACCCGAGCCAGAACACTCAAATCAAGCGCAGCACGCGATAATCAGCCAGGCGAAAAGCACGCTTTGACATTCTCACTTCGAGAGTCTATTGCTGCCGGCTGTTTCAAGCACACTAATGGATATACGAGATTCCCTTTCGTTGATGCTATGGCTAAACCAACGCATGATTTTCTAGCCTAGCAACCTCCTTTAGTTGAGGTCCACAACTTTGAGATGGGCCCCTAAGCTCCCAGGAACTGCGAGTTCTGTCAGAGATCTGACCGCTGGACTAAAAAGTGCCTCGGGCATTTTTAGTACCATATTAGTCATATAGTCTCAGTTCTGACAAGATCGGTAAGTCACGTGCATTTCATAATATGTCGGAACGAACAGGCTATGGAGACCGGATTATTGGATGATCCGATGTAATTATTTCTTATGTAATCAGAAACCCCCACAAATTGCCAGATTCAGGCGTATAGCAATACACAGTTCTTTCACCGCTGATTGGCCCTTATATTACGTGCTCCGACATAATACCTAGCATCCCCCAGACTTTCCACCCAAAATCATTTCACCTACTCGCTGAGCAGAGGGATGAACAAGGGTGAGCAGATGGAGCCGCCCCTCCCCTCCCTTCAGCGGGTTTCTACCGCTTCCTGCTAGACCTCTTCATCAACGTCCCGATTTACCTTGTCAACATGGCGTCCAGACTCCCTCTCTCCAAGCTTGAAATGATCCAGCACACGATATCGAGTAAATCACTGACTGCCTCGCAAACCCCTGAGGCTGCTGAATGTAGTAAGTGTTCTATGATCAACATCGACAACAAACTAGTTGATTGTCTCGCTCGGTGAGCATTCGTTTAGTCACTGATGACCTTACTCTTTCTCGACTGTGCCTAAGTTAGTTTTGGAGAGACGGTCGTCCTCAACATATTTAAAGATCATAATTAACCTCAGTTTTATGCCTCGACGGTACACTTCGCCCCACCGAAGCAACTGCTTTTTCACGGCAGTCCGATCGGTGTCGAGATCATCAAATCGTTTCATCAGGTCGCGTTGGGAGCGATCATTCACCGACACAACGATCGAGGTATCATCCGACTTTACCCTTCCTTTACCGGGGGTCTTGTGACCTGGTCATATGCCAATCTTGGGGCCATGGGCCAGTTGGCGGAGGATTGCTTATTTGTTTGTTCTAGAATGATCTGTGCAGGAAGCCTCGATCTGTGCAGGAACCTTTCCGAGAAGTGCCGTTTGTAGCAAGAGGGGTTAAAAGAGCCCTCTTGCCCTGCCTTCTCTCTCTTTCCTTTTCTCTTCAACTTGATGTTTTAGTTCTTTAGGACCTAATTGAGATTCTTCCCCTCTTCTAGCTTGCCTAACGGTAACAGGGGTGGTGGGAGCAGTAAAGCGGGGTGGTGGGAGTATCAATTCCCTAATAATAATACCATCTGTTAATTACCAAGCAGATAATTAGTCAATTATTGAGTCTGGCAGTTGAATAACTGTGGATCTACTGGAAGCACAGTATGCAAACAACCGTCTATGACGAGTGCCGTGATCCAACAAGAGTTTCAGTTCTCCAAATTCAGGCAAATCTTTTTTCTTTCTTTTTTAGTTTCAGACATTCGGGTGCTGGGTTTCTCGCGTGGTGGAGCCAGCATTCCATCTCCGAGGCATGAACCATGAACCCATTCATCTTTTCGTTGCTCGAGGCATTGAGTTCTGCTATGCAACCTGCATGCTGAGATCCCGTCTCGCGATATTACCCTCCTGCTTTGCTTAGTTGAGGCTGAATCACTTCGGAACGATGCGACCCCGTTTCATGTTTGCATGCACCTATGAGCAAGAGTGTGACCAGCCATCACGTCTGGGCGTTCAAGCGCCCTGCAGAAAAGGATATACTACTTATTATGCTGAGAAAGGGTTCCAAAATTCATATTTGCTCCAAGCCTTGTCTCCATACTCCATGCTTTGTAAAGCTTCGAGATTTTGAAATTTGCCAGTCGTCATTCGTCGTCGTCGAGACAGGCCAACAGCTCCATGTCCCCTGCAATAGTTGCTACTGCCCTCGTGACAGATGCGACCTGCGTGGAGAGATCTCTTTTAGCACATGCTTTGGATCGGGCGGACCAGATAGCACTTACGTTTCTAGGCTCAAAGAGGCTGAAGTGGTGGCCGTCAATCGAATAGTTCTTGTTCACAACTGCAAAGCCAGCACGCTCGTTCCACCCCAGGGTCGGGCTGTCTCTGAATTGGTCGACAAAGGACAAAGCCGGGATGGTTTCATGAATCACACGCTCGGTCGCACACAACATAACAGTGTACGGCTGGCGCTGTCGTCGCCACACAGGAGCCCGCCAGTTGCGTAACATGCTTACGGTTCGCAAGATGGAACTCTCCAGTCTGTTCGTCGCGGTCGTCAAGCCGTCTTCCGAGATGGGAGAATCAAGAGCAGAATGGACGACATGGCGATAGTCAGGAAAGGGACTGTCCACCATTATGATGCCATCCACGTTTACTTTAGGATCTCGGCTGAATATCCATGCGACTTGAAGTGCAATCATACCGCCCAGTGACCAGCCTGGATCTTTCCGTCAGTCGTCTTGCGGTCACGGGCGTCCAAATGTCTCTTACCACCAAGTAGAACCCTCCCTTCAGGGACGATTGATTTGATAGCAGCGTAGTATCGGCGACTTATCTCTTGAAGAGTTCCACAGGCATCGCTTTTCGTGCGCGATTCTGAGATGGCGTATACATCACGTTCCATGGGACTCAGAGCGTAATAGCTGGAGATAGTGCCACTTGCATCGTGGAACAGAAACAGTGGGGTAGCAGCCGACCCCGGAGGTCGCTTCTGAATTTGTCGAATCATGACGTTTGACACAGCACTGTCGAAGATCAAGAGAATATGGCAGATCACAATGTGGGGCTCGAACAGATTGTGAGTGTGTTACTCTAGGATATAACAGCCTGATGAACTGTCACCTGTTGTTAAAATCAAATATCATGTTAAAAACTTGTTCATATACATCACCTTCCTGAATGAAATATTAAGCCCCGTCAATAATTATTGCTTACCCGTATTATGTGTGGCGATATTAGGTAAGACTCCTTCTAGTAAGCAAAAGGGGCAAAGAGTAGGGATAAAAGCCAATGTTATTTCGTTCCATAGAAGAGAGATTTATCAGCGAGGCAAAAGGAGAACGGAATCTAAAAGAAGTGACATCAGCTGACTAACGTAAATATCGTGTACCGTACAGCCGAGGTTACGAGGGTGCGTAAGTCACGGAGATGCTGGAGAAGAAGAACGAAGTGGAATTACTAAAAACCCATGGTTGGATACCGAGGACTCGGGGCGAGGGATAGCCTATAGACCCTACAACTGGGAAGCGCTTTGAGTGACTTAGCTAGCTCATACACGAATGCACACACACTGAGCAGTCCGAAGAATTGTTTTTCTCACTGACAGGCCTGTCTGTCGGTGAAAGACTGTTCGCCTTCCCTCATGCTCTGGCGGACGGTCCCGTTATAGATACAGGCCCATACTAGTACAGCAAATATGACCTAGGTCAACAAACCAAGATAGTTGCTCGATAAACTATACTTTGCACAGATATAACGCATTCGGTATTCACGCAAGATTTTCATTGGCACTAAGTTCCCGTGCGGTGTTAGAAACGTCACGAACTAAAGTCTATTCGTGCTCACAGCCTACGGCAGTTCATAGATGCGCCGAACTAGGTCGCCCGTGGAGTAAGGCAGTTGTGCCAACATGTCTCACCTGTGGGTAGCGACTGTGTAAATTTATGATGACCTTGTTGTTGCCCATGGTAACTTGAACATTGAAGTTGCACTGCCCCTGAAAATGGATTGGGACCAGCCCGGGCAATGAGCGGCTCCGGCCATTCGTGGAGGCACTAATAAGCCAAATTAAGCAACTGATACGTATTCACTGTTATCCACACAATATGGGCTCGGGATAAATAACAAACGGGGAATAACCTGCCATAATGGTGAATATGCCTCAAAAATGGGTGTATATGTATCAATAACGGGTGGATAGCTAGTGTCAGCCTTGTTGCATTTCTCTGGACCCTGGGCGATGATTATGTAGCCTGGCTGTGTAAGATGAATTATTTTCAGGGAGACCAAGGATGCTGACTTTGTCGAGACGAAAATGAAGAGGTTCTTCTGGAGCCGGACCCGACGAGTCACAATATGTTCTGTACTTTAACACACTGTTTCTACTGGTCTTTCAACACTCCTAACCAAAACATCCGTCTAACAAAATGACCGCCGACATGATGCCCGAGCCCATTGCTATCATCGGCATGAGTTGTCGCTTTCCGGGCGATGCTTCCGAGCCATCCCGTCTATGGGATGCCCTAGCGGCCGGAAAATCTGCGTGGAGTGAGGTGCCCGAAGATCGATTCAATATGAAGGCATTTTACCACAATAGAGACCCTCATACTAGCACGAGCAACACCCCCGGGGGTCATTTTTTAAATACCGATGTGGCCGCGTTTGATTGCAGCTTCTTTGAAATCAAACCGACGGAAGCTCGAGCCGTGGATCCTCAACAACGTATCACGTTGGAGCTGGCTTATGAAGCTTTTGAGAATGCCGGCTTGACGCTACCCCAGCTATGGGGATCTTCTACTGGCGTTTATGTTGGTCAGTGGAGTTCCGACTACAGCGAGATCCTGGCGCGAGACCCTGAATTTCAGGAACGCTACCATACTCTCGGAATTGGTCCTGCCATCACATCCAACCGCGTCTCTTATTTTTTCAACCTACGCGGTCCAAGTTTTACGGTCGATACGGGTTGCTCTGCCAGTCTTGTAGCATTACATAACGCTGTCCAGAGCTTGCGAAGTGGTGAAAGCACAATGAGTCTTGTTGGCGGCGTCAATATCTTGTTGGACCCTCAGCGTTTTACTTACCAAAGCAAGCTGAAGATGTTTTCGCCTGATGGTCGTTGCTTCTCATTCGACGAGCGCGCCAATGGATATGGTAGAGGAGAGGGCTGTGGCTGTGTCGTCTTGAAACCACTCTCGTTGGCCATCAAAGATGGTGACCGAATTCGAGCTGTCATCCGCAACTCCGCACTGAACCAAGACGGTCGAACGCCTCAGGGTATCAGTGTGCCAAGTCGTGAGGCACAGGAAGAATTGATCCGCCGGGCATATGCCGAGGTCGGGCTGGTTCCAATTGAAACGGACTATGTTGAGGCCCACGGAACAGGCACGGCAGTGGGTGATCCTATCGAGGCCGAGGCTATTGCCAACGTATTGGCTCGCCCCCGAGATTCGAGTCAAGAGCCATTGATCATGGGATCTGTGAAGGGAAATATTGGCCATACGGAGAGTGCGGCTGGTATTGCTGGGCTGATCAAGGCCGTCTTGATGCTGGAGAACCAAGCTGTGGCTCCCCAGGTCAATTATAAAAGACCAAACCCAAAAGTCCCGCTTGACATCTGGAATCTGCAGGTATGAATGGCAAAAACTAGCATACGGTAGGCAGTTTAACTGAGTGATCACAGATACCTATCAGATTCGAGAAGAAGAATCTTCGCCGCATCTCTGTTAACAGGTGAGACAATCCATTCTCCAGATGAAATCTGACTAGTACTGATTCTGGTAGTTTTGGATATGGTGGCACCAATGCGCATGTCATTGTTGATCGTGTGGGCGAGCATGTTCAGCCTAAGAACAACGCCAACAGCATGAACGGTACCAATGGTGTCAATGTTACCAACGACATCCATGGTACCGATGGCGTTAACGGTACCGATGGTGTTAACGGTACCAATGGCGTTAACGGTACCAATGGCATCAACAGCGTCGCCAGTGATTCCCACTTCGCCGCAGAACGGCCTCGCGTTTTCATTCTTAGCGCTGCCGAGGAGCAGAGCTGCCATAAAAACGCCGAGCGTCTGGCGCAGTACCTGACGGAATCCCCGGCCGCTTTGTTGGAAGAGTCCAATGAGCTTATGGATCGCTTGGCTATCACAGTAAACAAGCGTACTGTTCACGAATACAACGCTTCCATCGTCGCTTATGACCAAGAAGATTTGGTGGCCCAGCTTGAAGTCCTCCAGCAGACGCCTATCGCTGTCCGAGCACCGTTCAAGGGAGGAGCCCGTGTTGGTTATGTATTCGGAGGCCAGGGAGCCCAATATTATAACATGGGTCGAGAGATGATAAAGTATTGGCCAGTTTTCTACCAATCTCTGGACCGGGCCAACAACCATTTACGGACGATGGGCTGTGAGTGGGACCTTTTGACTGAGTTAAGTCATGAGAAAGCTGAAGACTCGCATGTGGATGAGCCAGTATATGGTCAGACGCTTTCCACCGTCATTCAGCTGGCTTTGGTCGACACGCTGGCAGCTCTGAATTTGAGTCCATCGTCCGTTGTGGGGCACTCCAGCGGAGAGATCGCTGCGGCTTACGCCGTGTGTGCGCTCTCGTTTGAAGACGCATTGACTGTGGCATATCATCGCGGCCGTCTGACATCCAAACTGATCGCTTCCGGAGTTTCTGGGGGCATGCTTGCCGTGGGCTCGTCGCCCGAAGTTGCGCAGACTTACATCGACCAGGTCAAGGCCACTGACACGTCTGAGGTGAAGATTGCCTGCTACAACAGCCCAACGAGTGTGACGCTTTCGGGAGATAACGACAATATTGCGGCAGTCGCAGCTCTACTACAGGAGGATGATGTTTTCCATCGCAAGCTCAGGACGCGGGGAGCTGCGTATCATTCCAAAATGATGCAGGCAATCGAGGAGGACTACCGATCTGCCATCGCCCATATCCAACCACGTCCGCTGGCCGGACATATGATGTCTTCGTTAAATGGGAAGAAGCTGTCCGCCGGATTCTTGTTGGATGGAGATTACTGGGCTCGCAATCTTGTCTCTCCTGTTCGCTTTGCCGGAGCTCTGAGAAGCATGATAGTCGGCGACAAGCATGAAGGACAGCAACATGATCTCGATATTGATCTTCTCCTGGAAGTTGGCCCCCACGCGCAGATGCAGGGTGCAGCCAAGGAGGTGTTGCAAGAGCTGGGATCTTCGACTCGCGTCCATTATATGTCGTGTCTTAAGAGGAAGGCCAGCGCAGCCGAAACCATGCTGCACGCCCTGGCCGACCTGTTCGCCCTGGGCGCGCCCGTAAACTTTCATCAGGCAAATGTCGGCTTCGTAACACAGTTGCCAGCTATGTTGAACGATGTGCCGCCGTACGCGTTTAACCATGAGCAGCGTCATTGGCACGGCGGCCGCATCTCTCGCGAGTTCACTCATCGTCAGTTCTTACCGCATGAGCTATTAGGCAATCTGTCATCCGATGTGAATTATATGGAGCCTAGATGGCGTCGTATCATGAACCTTAAGGAGATGCCATGGCTGCAACATCACTTGGTGCAGGGCCAAGTCATCTTCCCAGCCGCCGGATATTTGGCCATGGCCATGGAGGCGATGCGTCGCTTTGCGGCCTTCAAGACTGAGAACCAATCGAAAGCGACTGTTGGTTATTCGCTCAGTAACTGCAGCTTTGTCAAAGCGCTGGTACTCAGGGAGGGCGATACAGACACCGAGATGTGTCTGTCGCTTCGACCCGAGACTCAGAGCGCAAAGGGTTCGTGGCAGGATTGGAAAGAGTTCCGAATCTTCTCGACATCCTCTGGCAAAGGATGGAGTGAGCATTGCCGGGGTCGTATCCGTGACGTTACAGACAATGGAATGCTCGCGGATCGTCTTAGTGACACCACCATCGAAGTCAAGAACCGCAACCTCGCATCTATTCAACACCACATCACGCCGACCCGTTTCTACTCCGCCGCACGCCAGGTCGGGATGGAGTGGTACGCGCCGTTTGATAACGTTGTCAGCCTGGAAGCTCTGGCTGATTCAAGCGTGACCACGAACAAGATGCCAAGCTTGCACGCCTCGGCGCACCCTTTCGAAGAGGAGTCGTACATCGTGCATCCTGGAATGCTTGACTCGACCCTCTTCCACGGAGTATGCGCCAGTCTTCTAGTGGAGCGGGAATCTAAGGCGCCGATGGTCCCTATTTTCATCGAACGACTGACCGTTTCGACTGCTCTCAAAGTCCCGGAAGGAACCGAGGTGCGCACGTATTCTCTGGCCCAAGACAAGGGTACTTGTTGGAGCGGCCAGGTCGAGTTGAACGAACGGCCCATGATGAGCTTTCATGGGTTAAGAGTCGCCCAGCTGCCGGCAAACGACATGTCCGCACGGTCTCGGCAGTTGGCACACAGTCCGGAGTGGGTTGGCCATTATCCGAGCATGACAAAGGCGCAAGTCATAGCCCATTGCACGAACTTGCTTCCTGCTGGTTCGTCTCGTCACCGCAACATCGCCCTCAACGCAGATGTACGCACTCACGTGGAGAGGGCGCTCAAACTGATCCAACCGGACCAAGTTGCGGCAGGATTTCAGCAGTCATGGTACACGTGGATGCAATCTTTTACGGCCACAGAGGCCGACTCTCCTGAATTGATATCGGAGGCCCGGGTGGCCACGACGTCGGATCCGAGCGTCTCTTTCGAGGCTGTGAAACGTGTTGGCGAGAACCTCGAGAATCTTCTGACCGGCGTTACGGATTCCCTCTCCATCTTGACCTTGAATGATATGCTGGGTAAGTTGTATTCTGAGGAACGGAACAGCCGCTGTTATCATCAGATCAACGCGTATTGCAAAACTCTCGGCAAATATAACCCGTCTCTGCGAATGCTCGAGGTTGGCGGCGGTACAGCTTCGGCCACATTGCCTTTGTTGCAAGCCCTCTCTCATCATGGCCAGCCGTTGGTGGCGCAGTACAAATTTACGGATCTGTCGACAGCTTTCTTCCCCGCTGCCCGCGAGCGTCTGGCTCAGTATGGCAACATTGTCAATTATGAGGCATTTGATCTCGCATGCTCTCCCGATCTTCAAGGGTTCGAGCCTGGAACCTACGATGTTGTCATCGCCTGCAATGTTGTACACGCTACCCCGAACATTGCGTCTTCTCTGGACAATATTCGTCAGCTCCTTCGTCCCGGAGGAACACTGATTCTCATGGAGATCACCAACCCAGAGCCTTATTACCAACTCATCTTTGGCTCTCTTTCTGGGTGGTGGTCTGGTGTCGATGAAGGGCGAGTGTCTTCAGCCATTCTCTCTGAGAGTGACTGGAAACAAAAACTAGTGAAGCAGGGTTTTGAGTCAGACCCAGTCATTGTATCCGACTATGCTGATGGTGAAGGAGCTACAATCAGCGTCATTTTTGCCAAGATCCCTGTTGAATCTCAACGCTGTCTAAGTGAGATCTCACTTCACTTTACCAGCGGCATGGTTCCCGATCCGTCAGGCGCAAGCCTTGGTATTGTCGCTGAAAATCTTCGCCAGGGCCCTGGACTCGGTCTGCGCCAGATCACGACAGGCAGTCTCGACAGTATCCCGGACATTGCTAGCACGGTACTTGTGATAGATTCGGAGATATGCGAGGCGCTTGCGGGCCGTATGGATGCTTCGCTGTGGCAGGAGCTCCAGAAATGTGCCCTGTCATGCAAAGGTCTGATCCTGATCTCGCAAGGCGCTACCGGGGACACACCTGTGCCTGAGGGGGCGCTGACCATAGGCTTCGCCCGGTCCTTGAGGTTGGAACAGCCCGGTATTCGCTACGTTACGCTCGATCTCGACCCAGACACTTCTCACGGTGCCATTGACGAGCGCTTGAGCAAGTGGCTTACCAAGCTTTTGACCTCTGAAACATTCGACTTTGACCGCGGCTCAATCGGGCTCGACTGCGAGTTCACCGAGCGTAACGGACAACTTTACGTCAACCGAATGTTTCACAACGAGCAGCTCGATCAGAGTATCGTCCGCGCCACGGCGAGAGCCAAGCCAGAGCAGACAGCATTCCTGGAGCGCGCGCGTCCGCTCAGGGTCGAGCTCGGCGTGTCTGGGCTGATGGAAACATTCCGGTGGGCGGACGACGTCGAACACGCGCGCGGCCTGGCGCCGGATGAGATTCGCATCGAGTGTCGTGCGGGCAGCATCAACTTTCGCGACGTGCTCGTCGCCTCAGGTGAGCTCGGCGCTTCTGCAACCATGATGAACGACTGTGCCGGCACGGTGGTGGAGGTTGGCAGCAACATGACGTCTCATTATGCCGTTGGCGATAGGGTCTGTAGCTACTATGCTCAGTCCTACAACAACTATCCGATTGTCGACGGGCATCACTGTGCTCGGATCCCGGACAACGTCTCCTTCGCGCTGGGCGCATCTCTTCCGATTGTATGGGCAACCACCTACCACTCGTTGATCAACGTGGCTAGGCTGCAAGCAGGAGAATCCATTTTGATCCATGCCGCTGCTGGAGCAGTCGGTCAAGCCGCCGTCATCCTGGCCAAGGATCTGGGCGCCGTGGTCTATGCAACATGCGGATCGCAGGAGAAACGCACGCGTCTGGAGAGCCTTGGCGTCCCGCAAGACCACATCTTCACTAGCCGATCTGCCGCGTTCGGGCCTGCGCTTCTTGCCGCGACTAGGAATAAAGGTGTCAACGTCATCTTGAATTCCCTGGCTGGTGAGCTATTCCGAGAGTCTCTGGAGTGCCTCGCGTCCTTCGGTCGCTTCATTGAGATTGGCAAAAAGGACTTCCTGGATGACGCGCTGATGCCGACAAAATTCCTGCTTCGCAACATCACCTTTTCTTGTGTTGACCTGGTGCAGATGATCAACGAAGACAGTATGCTTGTTCATCGCCTGCTCAAGGACGTGGTTGAGTTGGTCGCGAGCAATAAATTGACAGATCAAGTGACTCTTCGTCTATTCAAGATTGGCGAGATTGAGTCTGCATTCCGCCTGATTTCGGCCGGCAAGCACATGGGGAAAGTGATCCTGACGGCAGATCCAGACGATATGGTCCCGGTACGTAAAAGTTGATTTTGCTCCGTTCTGAGTGGGATCCAAAAGTATACATACTGACGTGATGATCCTTGCAGGCACTTCCAGAGACCCCGGTCCTTCCGAAGTTGCTGCCCGGGGCCACCTACATCTTGGTTGGTGGTTTTGGAGGGTTAGGGGTGTATCTCATCCGATGGCTTGCTTCGAGAGGCGCACGGACTATTGTCACCTTGTCGCGATCGGGAGCCAAATCTTCCGTTGCGAAGGCATGTATCGCGGAAATGCACAGCCAAGGCGTCAAAGTTCTTTCCAAGGCTTGTGACATTGCTTCTAAAGAGGCCGTGGAAGCTGTCGTCAGAGGTCTACAGGCTGTCGATGGGGTAGGCCAAATTCGAGGTGTCATCAACGCCGCGATGGCGCTCGAGGTCAGTGTTCCACTTATACTTAACACTGAAAAGAAAGTGACTGACCGTGCATGAACAAACAGGACGTACTGTTTGATCAGATGGAACATTGGCAATGGGAGGCATCGTTGGCCCCCAAGGTTGCTGGAACCCGCAACCTGCACGAGGTCCTGCCAACTGATATGGACTTTTTCGTTGTCCTTTCGTCCATCGCCGGAATAATCGGTCACCCGGCCCAAGTGAATTATACATCTGCATGTACTTTCCAAGACGCCTTCATGCACTATCGACGAGGCCGCGGCCAGCCCGCGTTCGCGATCGATGTTGGAGTCGTTGGCGACGCTGGCTTTGTCAGTGAGTCCCCGGCCGTGTTCGCCAACATGAAACGCCAGGGCTTTGCCATCATCTCAGTCGCCGAGCTCCTCGCGACGCTCGATTACGTCCTGGCCGCCAGTGGACCGGAGTGTCAAGCCGCCATTGGCCTGGTCCCCGATGCAGGCAACAAGAAACCCGACTGGTTTGAGCAGCGGCACCTTTCACACCTGTTCCAGGACTCTGCTCTCTTCGCAGGTGCCGAGCTGGACGACGGCAGCGGCAGTGGCTCAGACCACATCGACAAGATCGGTCGTACCAAGACTGTAGAAGAGGCAGTCGAAGCCGTCGGAGCCGCGGTGCTGGACGAGCTGAGCAAGTTGATTGTCACGCCGGTAGAGCGTATCCTGCCTCACCGGACGCTCGAATCGTACGGTGTCGACTCGTTGGTGGCGGTCGAACTCCGCAACTGGGTCGTGGCGATGTTGGCTGCTGATGTCTCACTTCTCCTCATTCGGGAGTCCAGGAGCATTGCGAATCTTATCCAATTGGTCGCGAGTAAATCGAGATTGGTCCCGGTCAAGCTCCAAGAATCCGTGTCGAAGCTGGGTTGAAAAACGCTATAACTATGGATATATATTTTTTGCTTGTATTGCACGGTAATTTGGAATTAATTCAAGGCAATGTGGAAGACAGATAGATACTTGTTTCCTGCAGCCCCTTTCAGCAAGAATCTGGTGAATAATACTGACGCGCATCGATATGGCCGCACCAGTGCTGAATGTTAGAAATCATTGACGGATCAATTTACTACAAGCCTCCCGAATTTCCTGCACCTAAAACTTCCTATGCTGTGCCCCCGAGCACGCGTGTGCCACCATGAAGATTTGCCTATGCTGCTTGGGCTGCTCATTGACGCAAGACACTACGTAGCTAGGTAATCTCCTTCATCGCCATTGCCGTAGACAGTGTCGTAATTTTAATTTTAATTGTTTTCTGGCGTAATGGAAGACATTCAGGCCATCAAATACCTCTCTGACTTTAGTTACTCCTTGACCTTGGAGAGCTGGTAGCTGTATTGTAGCGTCGGTGCTGAGACGGCCAAGCATCTGCCCCCTCGTTGCGTATGTGCTGTTTATCTTCACTTAAGCACTCGCAAATTTCTCACTAGTTTGACGTATTCATCACGTAGTTTGTCCCATTTCAACTAGAACTCGAATGGTATCTTGATGTAGATAAGCTGCTTTAGATAGTTGCGCGGAAGACTTTTCGCACGAAACATACCCGAGCCCAGCGCCGCACAATCTGGGGCTCGTTTATCAGTGATCTTCTGCTTCTCCTCCTCTCCTCTTTCATCACACCATTTTCATCAAGTACATGTCTTCAAATTCTTATTGACATTCCAAGCACACAGTAGTTGCGGAACTCCCGAAGATAGGGAGGGTGTGGGCGGCGAGTTTCATCGTATCCTCCTAATCGTTGATGAATATGCGAGGCCTGCGATGTCTCTATCTTGACAAGGAGGTATGAAATAGCCCCAATAGTAAGTATTCTTGTCTTATCTCGTTACGAAGGACGCGAAAACTAAAGAGAATAACGTCTGCAGATTATAGCAACCATGATACATAGAATCAGAATCTCCGAAGCCCCCTCCGTGCTCCAAAAAGCACCTATGAATCATAAATGCGACTCCTGAGCTGTGTTGACTTATTATGGGCATACCAATCGCACTTCAGTCTCCAGCTACGGTACAATCTGTCTTCTTGATCAGAACCACCCCGATAGAACTGATCCGACCACACCCGAAGCAATACAGTCCTCCTAAAATAACCCGAAAATATCTGTAATGACCGTTAGAGCAGGCACCTGTTGGTGTTTGGCGCGTGGCCTAAAAATGTAAATATTATGGCTCTGTTCTGGCGACGGCTGGCCCAACCGAGTATGACATATTTTATCGTGGCCCAGAGCAGAAGCATCAACCTCGGGCTTCCTTGCTAGTCCTGTAGCAAACTGATAATGCAGGACTTAAGCATTAACAACTGCAAACGAGTCTCCTCAACAGACAACAACGACACCGCCGCCCCCACCCACTCTGTGGCGCATGCGCTGGGTCTGATACTCATGAGGATCTGAACCGTTTCTGGTTGTTGAAGAATGACATGACAGTCCGGATTCCGGTAACCATGAACAGCAGCCATTCGAACGCACCAAAGGCCGTCGATGCCTTGAGCGCCGCGCAGGAATTTTGTCCCGACGAACAGGCACTGGTTGTCGAAACGTTGACAGCCACAGCAATGAAGCCGGCGAGCCACGAGAGGACAGCCACGGCTTCGGCGGTGATACCAACGTAGCCAATCATCGGGCGGCTTGTGAAGCCGGGCTCGACGAAGTGGAAAACGACGATCAGGACCGTCCAGACGGCACAGAACATCAGGAAGCTCCACGCAGCAGGGACGCCTACGTGAAGGGTGGCGTCACCGCCATAGACGGGTGCATCGACGTAGTCATTGTGGCCACGAAACACGTGAATAGCTAGGCGACGGGGTTAGCACTCTGAGGCGGACCGACGGGGCGGTGGGTTAGCGGTGCTTACCGTAGCCATCTGTTCCCATGATGATAGTGGCGAAGAGCACCTGGAGCCCTCGGACGATGTAGTCGAGGGATTTGTTCTCGGCCATGTCTACGGTCGTGATGTGGGGGGATCTTGTGATGGAGTTTTTTGGAAGGTGGTGGGCAGGTCTAGTGAGTGATGACTGGTAAAGAAGTGAGGAACGCGCGGCGTAGAGCAGGAAACAGAAAGTGTGGGAGGAAAATAAAATGTCAGAGCAAGCCGATACAGTATGGCATTATTTGCAAGAATGGGGCTAATCTAGAAGAGCGGATACTGCGAGGACACGTTAGGGTGTCCTTTCTTACGTGAGTATTTCAACAAAGAAATCACGACACGCATAAAACTATACCATTTCGGGTGTAGTTTACTACCTCACTTTACTCGATACATTATCGTCTGTACAGTCTTGGATGATACGTCACCTTTCCTCTGTTTCGCATCAATAGTCCCGTGGTGTACCCACACCGCTCCGGGTGTTGGTCCACCAGTGCCCAACGCAAATCCATAGCTCAATTAAATATTGAAGATCTTCACCTCCATTGTTCCATGTATACCATGAATTCTTCGCATGCAGTCATTGAACAGCGTATCAAGACCGCCTGCCGAGGCTTCTAGATGCTGAAAAGATGCCAAAATCACGTCCCTGGCGCGCGAATTCGACGTTCCAATGTCCCTTTGGTAATCAAGCTGTGAAAAGAATCTGGATCGTCTCGCCTTTCCCAAGTTATGGCTATAATAATACCACACCAGTAGCGGCACTGACCAGTTAGTGTGGGGCATTTGTATCTCGGAAGGCACGGGCCGTACCTTGAATCAACTCTAAATACGTCCCACTTGCTGTAATCAGGGTTTGACAGTGTGTACCTTAGCTACGTGTTGCTGTACGGAGTATTGCCGAGGAGATTGGTGACAAAGGCAAATCTTTTTTTTTTTTACTCAACACTGAGGCTGAAGATTGTTCACCATCCCTTCTCTCCATCAGTCAAGAAAGCCAAAAAGATTGACATGCATGATGTTCACCGCACGAGTGGTTTCCCTTTCTTCGATCATGCAGCCGATGCTGATCTCGCTGGGCCCCTGGCTTATCCTCTCGATGCCGATGCCGTTCTCGCTCAAGGTGCTGAAGAAGCGCCCCGAGACGCCCTTCATACCTGGCAGCTGCTGCCCGTCTAGAGAGATTATGGCCTAGTTGGGTATGAGGTCCACGCCGCCCCAGGCCGTGAGGCCGTGGAGGGCGCGCTGCAGCACCTGGGACCGGATCCGCAGCTCTTCGCCCCGGGAGAAGGCGAGCAGGCCGTTCTCTGATTGGATCGCTATGGATATGCGCACTTTGGACGACGAGATGAGATCGACTGAAACGCGGCTCTGGTCGAGGATGAAAAAGATGGAGGTGAGGAAGCCGTGGGCTCTGGTGCGCTTCTTGGCGTGGACGTCAAGCACCATCATATTGGGTTTGACCGTAACCGCCGTGGGCCTTTTGGGCTCGGCGCCGAGCCGGAACGGGTGCAGAAGAGCCCCGGGGCTTTATTGGAGATGACATTGGCGGGGTCGGGGCAGATGACGGTGCCGGCCACGAGGACATCTCAGCGGCGTGACAGCAGCGCGAAGGAGACGGTTGGTGGTGCGTTCGCTTTTGGTCTTGGTGCTCCCTGCGGAACAGACGGCGGCAATCCGGTACTGCTGGAGGCATGCCCTGTTGCATTCTGCCCCTTGACGGTCCGATGGCGTCCGACAGCAAACTTCCAAGACGATGCCCTCGGCGGTGGTCACGGCAGACTTGCCGCGACTGGTGACTCCTAATTTATGGACGATCCAGTCGATGTCGCCGGGGGAATCTCTTCCCTGGGCGTCAGGGATCCCCTCAACGTGGCTGCTCAACTGTGTGGTCTCATGCTGTATAGCAGCCTTAGTCTAGCGATCTCGGCAAACAGTGGCCGCGCCTTTGTCTCTACCGAACGAGGAGGCGAGGTGCGGGGACATACGAGCGACTGGATCGCATGATTTACACTACTAGTGTAATGACGGTTATTGAGACCAGGGATTATTATCAAGAACCCAGGGGTGTTGGCCGGCCCTGCCCCCGTGGATTACCTTGTAAATAATAAATGGGCTAGATCAGGAATGGGCAACCCAAACTCCGGGAAGAGAAGTTGTCTATGAACATAAATGTAGGCCTCAATGTAATCAACTTGTCAATTTCAATCAACGGCGCCCGCTTACGGAAGGCTCCTGGGCGTCCATTTAGATTTACGCGCCGGATTGGTTCGCTTTCGGACTACGCGGCGAATAAGTACATATCTTACATTCAACAATTCCCCTGGAGAACGAAAGCAAGCCCAGGCGACTCTATGTAAGCGCCGATATTACAGTGATAACCCTCATGCCCGTATATAGCGAGCGCCTCCGAAGATCCGCCTAAGCAACCTTCAGGCTTCCTTGTGCAATACCTGGACTTTGTTGTGTCTGACATCCGAGTCATTCCTTATACCGACCCGGTCTCCACGCAAATCACAACCACAAAAGGCGCAAGAGTAAAGCGTCGCAGAACCGCTTGCATCATATCGGAGTGGTCATTGTTCCAGCAAGCGTCTTCCCGTCGTTCTTTGCGGGTTGGTAGATCATCATGATTTTCACACCGCCGACTTTCCTTCCTACCCTGCCATCTGTCCCGCTCCAAGAGCCGGTCGGGGATTTTTGTCTGGCAAAAAGTCTTGCCAGGACCATAGCATCCGACTCGACGGAGAAGCGAGCCCCCTTTGTAGAGGCAACGATCGATCGGGCATGGACATCGGACGAAATCAGTGCTCGCGTCGCTCAAGTAGCGGCCGCCTTGTGCTCGTCGTGGCAGCTTGTTCCCGGGCAAAAGTGGCATAAAATAGTCGCCATCTTGGCTTCCAACAGCGTAGGTCTCCTTGACAGCTCATCCTCCGGATGGCAGGCTGAGTGGTCTCTAGGTTGACACTCTGATTCTTTCATGGGCTATCCACCGCATTGGCGGTGCTTGCCTCATGATGCAACCTACGAGCTCGGCTGAAGAGATCGCAGGCCACTTCGACCGTGTGCCGCCGTTCGCCATGTTTGTGTCACAAGATCTACTCCCTCTAGCCCAGGAAGCCGTTCAAGGGAGCTCCCTATCAAAACTGCCACTCTACAGGCTTTCCGTGCCGGGAGGAGCGGCCGAGCCAGATCGGGACCTGGGCAGAATCACTACTCTTGATGACTTGGTCGCAGCCGCTAAGGGTCTACATCCGGTACAGAAGGCTCCTTTGTCTATCAACGAGGCGACTCGACGTGTGGCGTACTACTGTACCACGAGCGGCACATCTGGCTTCCAGGTAATACCACACGATTCCCCACATGTCTTGTGATACTGATAAGGTTTTTCTTGTGGCTTTGTAGCGCATCGTGGCCATAACGCACGAAAACCTCATCGCCAGCATCCTGCAGGCTTCAGAGTTTCTACAGACCACCAGAGAGGCAGGCTCCGAGGTAGCTTTGGGTTTCCTGCCGTTCAACCACATCTATGGTCTTTGGACAGCTCATGTGTTAATGTATCTTGGCGACAGCGTCATCATCCATCGTGGCTTTAACTTCATGGAGATCATGGCCTCTATCGTCAAATACCGCATCAATACACTTTACCTGGTCAGTGTGTTCAATAAGAACCTTCTCCGATTCCTAGTCCGGCTCACAGGGTATCTGGAATGCAAGCTGATGGGTGCAGGTGCCGCCTATTATCAACGCTCTGTCACGGAATGGATCTACGTTGGGTCAATTTGATTTGAGCTCCGTTCGCTCGATCGTGTCGGGTGGCGGACCTCTTAGTAAAGAAGCCTTTGCCAAAATGCAAGCCGTGTGCCCCCAGGTGCGAATTCTCAGTGGTTGGGGTAAGAGTCTCCTGAGAGCGTAGTTTGAGCGAAGATCTGACCCTCAGTCAGGTCTAACCGAAACCTGCGGTGTCGGGTCCCTGTCATGTTTCAGCGAGATCTTCCCGGGTTCGAGTGGGATCTTACTCCCGGGCGTCCGCATCCGATTGAGAGACGATAACGGCCGTGAGATTGAGACTCTCGAGGAAATGGGCGAGATCGAGATTGCCTCTCCCAGCCTCGTGCGCGGGTACATTGACTCTGCCAGCGATGCGCTTCTCCCGCCTACGGACAATGCGGACTTCTGGTGGCCAACAGGCGACGTCGGCCTCTTCCGCGCGGCCCCTAGCGGCGAATACCACCTGTTCATTGTAGATCGCATCCGCGACATGATCAAGGTCAAGGTGAGTGAGCGTACCAAGACGAGGTGTGAATCTGCGCACCATGACCAACTTTTACTTTGTAGGGCAATGGAGTCGCCCCCGGCCAAATAGAGGCGCATCTGATCCAACACGCCGCCGTCGCCGAGACCGCCGTCATCGGTATCCCTGACGAAGTAGCTGGCGAGCGAGCTCTGGCCTTCGTGGTTCGGGAGCCGTCGTATGCACCCGATACGAGCGAGGCCGATCTTCGAAGGGCAATCCGCGATTACAACGACCTGGAACTGCCTGAGGTTTGCCGTCTGCAGGACCGAATCGTCTTCATCGATCAGATACCGAAAAGTGCGAGCGGCAAAATGCTTAAGCGAGAACTGAGGAAGCAGGTGTCTTCGTTTGGCTTCCCCAGTCCCCTTCCCTCAACTTGACGGATAAGTGAGAGCTTCTAAGGCAGCGTAGGTATACAGGTTACGGTTGCAAACCCCTAAACAACACATTTACCTAGTTGGTCTATGTTCAAAGCATGTCCCATAGCACTTTGTGTCAAGTATTTCTCATTCAGCCATTGATATCTTTGCCTCCACCACCGTTGCTCACATCATCACCAGAATCATTCAGCTCCCGTACGTCCAATTTAATAGTCAAAATACCTCGTAGATCAGAGAACTTACAGCTCATTCTCGCGCAGCAACTGTAATAACATTTCCATGTCACCAGCATACTCTCCTCCAAAGACAATTGATAGACTTCTCTATGGGATGACAGAATAAGGGGGCGAGGTTGCGAGACCGCTGGGTTACGCTCTACCTAATCCATGGGAGTATTTACAGTCGACTATACTAGATTTAGGGGTAGGAGCTTAAGTATCGGAGGAGAAAGTGGGGCTAAGTGTAACGGACCAGAGCCCGGACCCTTACCCCCCCATGATCGCACGCTTGAATTTACAGTCAAGCAGACGGATCTGCCTACGAGATTAATGTAGAGGGCTATAATGATCCGCCTTGCTGCTCTACCAGCCCCAAGCATCTTTACTGAGACAAACATACCCTTGAAAAGATCGCCCAAACAAGTGCTTAGATTTTTGAATCCGCTCGCTGATAATTGGGCAAGCTACTTGGTGCACAGACCAGTTTGCCCGCCAGCCGCTGGCAACATGGCCCGTGCATACGTAGCAGCCAATCGAGAACGGCGACCCAGGACCATCTCCGCCGATTCAAACAAGCCCCAAAATATTACTATACCACCTTGTATACAGTGATGATCTGCATGTGATAAACATATTGGGTTCAGAGGGATAGCTTGGTCACGATCTGGTGTGATTCCGGTATAGTATCAAACAACCAGTCCCTTTCATGATTTCCAAATCGCAAGGGTCCTCAAACCATAACGTAATCGGTAAGGGAATGGGCCACCTCAAAACACCATAGTAAATGCGATAATTTATAACTTCATATCTCAACAAACATAAGTTTATTCGGCTTTATATTTTGTATTCTACTTACGTAGAGCATAAGAAGTCGATTTTAAGAGTCTAGGTCAATTTAATTCTGATTTGACTATCTTTACTAAAAATACTTTGTAATTTAACATCTTTCGACTTCAAGGATATATCTTCTAATCATTATGTTCTAAAAACTTTCGACGCTTTTGAGAAATGTTAGACCCAGTATAAAGAATATAGCTTTATAAGAAGACATTATAAGAAGCCACGGTTGTTGAGATATAAAGTTGTAATTTATTGAATTTACTATGGTGTTTTGTGGTGGCCCACTCGCTTACATGCCTACCGATTACGTTATAGCAATACACAGTGCATTTCACCGGTGATTGGTCCCTATATTACGTACCCCGACCGCCTCTAAATCACTCCGTTTTTGCTCTGGGCGCTTCATTCGCATAACCTGAGAAGACGAGATGATGACTGCTGCCGAATTCGATCCATCCGAACTCCGGGGTTTGTAACCCGTTCGGCCGTTTCTGGGGTTGAAATTTGTGTTGAATAATCGAAAGTTGGTGATAATGGTGTATTAAATTGGCATGGCTACTTCCATCATGTCGCCGAATTATCCAAAACCAGCGCAGGATTAATAGGTCATAGGCCCGTTAATTGGAAATCAAGTCGAATTCATATTTGAAGGTTTCAATTCGATCATAGCGAGAAATTTGACGTTGTGAATTTTTCACAAGCAGTGATTGTCCGTGTCTTTCATTACTTGGCTATGATAGTGTTGATATCGCGCGGCCTCTAGCAGCGGCGACGGCATCGCTTGGAACGGGCCCGCCCGCTTAGCGGAGTACGATGCCTATGTATATAGTTGCTGTCTGTTGGGCAGTCCGGTGATCGAAGTATTCAATTGTGAGCCTATTGGTGCTAAGGCTCCATGGCCGAGCCGAGAGGTAACATTATCATGATGTTAGGTTTACCGCCGTAGTCGTGGGAGTTGGCCGGCCTAGCTACAGTGTTAAGTAGTCATTCAAGTTCCAGTAAGAGTAAATACATGGGGAAGTCGGGTTTTCTTTTCAGTCGTGAGCCGCAGATTCCGGGTAATTCTATAGCTGAAAGCTCGCCTACAGAGTTCTAGACGTCCTCAAGATTGCTGGTGTTCGTCCGCAGTGTCAGACAAATCCGGAGTTATAGATGTCGCCCGCTCCTATCTTCCATACCTAGGCGTTCACACATGGTTGAAAATTTCACAACACATTCCCTAGCTCTATACTACAAAGTTGACCAGTAGAGAAAAGAGAGGCCAGGTCACGTCGTTAAGCTTTAGTTAATTCAGATCATTTGTTATATGAAAGCAATCATTATTCATGTTCCCGAAACCTATCTGTACTGGTGCCCGTGTTCTTGCATGCTCAACTTCAACGCTTTCTGCAAGTCCTCGTCCTCATCATCTTCATACTCTATCGCTGTTTCATGACCCTTACCTTTGTTTTGGTGTTGCACTTCCAACAGACTCTGCTTCTTGATGTACTCTATCACAACCTCTTCTTCCGTTTTCTCTTGTGGCGTTTTCTCGTCACGCAGACCCCGATCTGTCTGGTGAACGTGTCGTTGCGGCTGGAGCCTAGACACGAGGTCCATATCATCATCATCTACTGCGTCTCCGCTCGACGTGGCTTCAGCCGCTTCCCACGGTCGTCCGGGCCACGTGTTGGCAGCATGCAGAGGTGACTGTGAACCACCCATGTCGAGCGTGGTGCTGGTGAGATCTTGGGTCCAAGCATCTGCACTGCTGTCCGAATTCACCCTTTGCTGTACTTCCCGGGCTTCTCGCGTTATCTCGTTAGGGATCTCCTTTTTTTCAGATCCTTCTGGATCAGCTTCCACCGAGCGATGACGTCTTGCTTTTCTGCTTCGGAGCCCTGCAGCCACTCCTCATACCCTTGAGCTGCCCTAGATGTGATGATATAGCTCTGCACATCGCTGCCGAACATTTTCTGCACCTCTTTGCTGACCCCCTGCATCGTATGGCCCAGGATACCAAAAAAGGCTGCGCCCGGCTTAGCGATAAATCCCCCGATTCCTTTGCCAATTCCTTTGACAAAGCCGCTGGCACCCCCTTTCTGGGCGCCTTTCCAGGGCTGAGCGACTAGGCCAGTGACGCCATCGTACCAGCCATAGCCAAACTCCCTTCCTACTGCCTTGACGCCTGACTTGAAATCGCTAACCCTTTCTTGAGGGCGTACGGTGTCGTCTCCCCAAAGCCTAGGCATATTGTGAAAGCCTTTCGCGAAATTCACTGAAATATCCACAGGTCCCTGCACAACCGCCTTGACGAAACGCCCAGCACCTTTGCTCACATGCACGCCAGTCGGACGGAGCATGTCGGGTTGTTTGCCAGCGTTAGATCCATTCCGACTGCGGGATGGACCTCGGCCAGGATCATCTTGTCTGGGATCTGACTGGCCTTGTGTGGGCACGTTCGAAGTTGGAGTTGACCGACCGGAGATATTGGAAGGGTTCCAAGCAAGAGTGGGAGAGTCCTCTCTGACGAAGCTCTGCTTACTTCGTCTAGATGAAATCGACGAATTCGATCTTTCCACCACATGCGAGATCTCACTCCTGCTCCCGGTTGTCGATGCCGATGCTTGGGACTGCTGTCGGCTCCGCCCAGCCGGCATCTGTAAAGCTCTCCATGTCTCCGACGGAATATCAGCTAGCCCCCTCGTCATGCCGCCGAAAGCCCTCACAAATGCTGTAAAACCTCCGGAGATAGGATCCCAGGGACCCTCGTCGGTGTAATGTTCTTGTGGTCTGAAGAGCTTCAAGTCATCGAAATCTAACAGCCCTGCATTCGCCAAAGTACAGGCAGCAAAAGCACTCAGCCTGACCTTGGTACGCCTGATGCGCCACGCAGCAGGTCGGGATGGTGCGAGAGTGCAGCGGAGCCGGTCAAGGTCGAGGAATTGATGGAACGACTGAGCACCCGTGTCGCTGCCTCTCTCTGCCGCGATCTTGCTTGCGAGTTCTCTGGCGCGCTCCAGGCATCTGGGGGTCAGACAGAAGTTGATGGCCTCAGCTAGTTTGTCTACCGTGAGTTGTTTGTGAGGGATCGGATTGGGGCCTGCGCCTGCTCGCGCGATCATGGCGCCCCAAAAAGGCTGGTCTCCAAAGAAGGGAACGACCGCAGTCGGCCGGCCTGCGGCGATGCCTGCCGCCGTGGTTCCCGCGCCACCATGGTGCACGACGCACGAGACATGCTTGAAGAGCCAGTCGTGTGGCACGTTATCAAGCATGAAGACGCCATCGGGGATACAAAGCTCATCTGCGCCCATACCTCCCCAGCCTTTTGAAAGGAGCACACGTTGGCCAGTCTTTCTCACGGCGGCGAAAATGACTTCCGTCAGCGTGTTGGGGTCATCCAAAACGATGCTCCCGAATCCTATGTAGATGGGAGGGAGACCGGCGTTGAGAAATGCTTGTAAGTCACGAGCAGGTGTATAATCAGAGGCCATGTCGAGAAAGTAGAATCCGGAGATCGATATGTGAGAGCCCCAGTCTTTCGGTTTGGGTATCAGGGCCGGAGACCAGCAGTAGGTGTGAGGGATTCTAAGACGCTGAAGCATCCCGGGGGCCCAGATGGTACTTACGGGATCCAAACCGAGACACTTTACACGAAATCGATTGATGATATCACCGAGGGCCTGCCAAGAGAGTAGTTCAATCAGGGCATAGCTGATGTAATTGTTCAGTTGAGGGTCGGCATTCGAGGCTTGAATGTTGGCTAGAGGATGAGGAAAGGCCTGGGTAGGGGAATATGGCATAGTGAACATGATATGGAGCGGGATGCCGAGCTTCTCTGCGCAATGGATGTGGGCAAAACTCGGGGGGTTGGCGATGATACAATCGGCAACAAAGTGTTTTGCTATAGGCCTAGAGCCAGAATCGCTGCCTGAGGACTCGGAAAGGTCATCATCAGTTCCATCATTGGCTCTATAACAGGACCGCCAGCAGCCCTGAATATATTCGGCAACATGTTTTCTTTGCTGGCCGATATCTCCGCTCATTACGCTACGAAATCCCGGCCTCAAGCCGGGATTCTTGACCATGAAGGCCATCAACCGGGTAGGGTCGCCGCCAATGCTGAAGAATTCCAGGCCATGCTGCTGAACAAAGTCCTCAAAGTTGGAGTGAGTCGCCAGACGTACACGGTGGCCGTAGACGTCTTTCAGGACTTTTCCCAAGGCAACGAAGGGTTGTACATCTCCGCGAGAGCCCACGACCTGGATGACTATGTTCAAGGGCGGAGGTGGACGAACTGACGGGTCGCCTCCCAGGGAAGGAGGAATGTATGGGGGAGGGAGCGGGCGACTGTCTTCAACATCCTGGACGTGCTGATGTAGAGCGGGAGCAATAATCCGGGACAGATGGCGATTGAATTGATTGATGCGGATGGCGACACGGCCGTCGTCGGTGAGCTGGGCACTGGTGCCCGTACTATTCTTTTCATCGTGGATCTCGCCATAATAATCGCCATAAGCAGGAGGGGGCACCTCGTCCTCGGCCAGCTCTTGATCGTCGAGGCCGATCTGTTGCAGGTCGGCGTTATTTGTTGAGGGTGTGGATTGTTCCGCCGCGGTCTCCGGGATGCGTGGGCCCTTTGAGGGAGGTTGCGCTACCATGATGTGAATGAGACCAGGTAGGCTGGCTACACCTCCTCCTCACCTATTTAGTCACAGCTTCAGTTTTGTCCAAAGGTGACTGAGTCATGAATAACTTACTAATTAGTGAGATGACGCGGCAACTGCACGTCAATGCTAGGCTTCCGTGAACTGAACAGTGCGGTGTGAGGAAAATGGGGCGATATCCCGATGGCGAGCGAAGACGGGGCTGGGATTGACTGAGATTGATATCAGGATTGGAGTATTCTCGTCTGTACTTGGTCAAAGCCGGATGGAAGCCTAAGAGGTGAATAATGAAGGCTCAAGGCAGCAACAGCTTTGAATGCGAGAGGCGGTGAGGCAGTGAGGGACGCGTTATCTTGAAACACCGAAAGTTTCTTTTTTCGCATATGATCGTAAATAATTTCCTTTTTCTTTTTTTGATACTTTGTGAAGGGTTGCGTGTGTCCACTTTGGCTCGTGTTGGCTCGTGAAGCCAATTGGAACTATGTCCCGAGAACCCAAGGCATTCACTAAGGGGCGGTCTACCTACTTGTGTAGCGCGGAGATAAGTTCCAGCGCATTCGGGGAATAAAGAGCCAGTGCTATAGGGTAACGAGACAGCGGTTGAGACAACATGACTCTGCCAAGTAGGAGCTGTTACCTTTTGTCTTTGCGACCGTGAGCGGCCAACACGAAGAGACAACACGACACGACGCTTCCTGTTTGAATGTGGCTGGTCTACGTACGAGTAATCACATCCGCTCCGGAAAGCAGGGGCTTACCCAAGAGGTCTTCCTGGTGGCGGACGACCAACAGACACACCGGTGGAGAAATGACCCTGGATCCAGTTCCCGAGTTGGCCGACGCTCGGGCAAGTCGGATCCCTGGAGAACCCCAGGGGACTCTGTGGAGTGTGGGAGGTACTAAGCTACAAAAGACGGGAAGCGGGGCCGATCGATCCTCGCGGAGAGGGTGGGGCGGATTCGGACAACTCCGTAAATTGAAGGGCTACTATATAAGCGCTGAGATCAATATTTTTGAATTAGCCAATCAGGGCGCTCCATTTTGCTGTGTTATTTACCTATTAATTCGCGCGTGGTGGGTTGATTTAATAGTGGTGAATTTGGTAGTTTAAGAATGTAAAAGCGCGATAGCGCATGGGTGGGTGATATCGCATGGGTAGCGGACCTCCGGAAAAAGTGGTACTTTTAGTCAGGGGCTTAGGGTTTTCAGGGTTTCACAGCGGGGTTCTCTTATGGACGTCTCAGGCCGGATTTTTTCGCATCCGAGTTTTTCACCGCCAGCATTAACGTGTATATACACCCAGTTATTGACCATTGATCGACCACGCCGCCTCCGACATCAATCGCGGCATTGCATCGCCATGAGAGTGTCATGCCCCGGCCAACAGACACGTACACACACGATCAGGTATTGTCACGCGCAAGCTCACCGTGTCTGGATTTACAGATGTTGAGCGATTCCGCAGTTTGAGAAAATCGATAGTCCAACTATAGGCGGGACCGTCCGGTGTCGCCATTGCAAGCGATGGCAGGGAAGCGCCAGAGTACTTAATCGCAAGAAGGTCAGACTCCTTAATAGTCTAATCGGACCTCGATCAAACTCACTCACGCCCATACCAGGCGCATCTCCAGAAGTGTCCAGAATACGCCGCGTGGAGGGCGGCAGGCAACGGTCAAGAATTGGCTCCGCCGAATTCCTACAACGCTGCTGGAAGAAGACTTCTCAGCGATTCTAATAAAGGTCTTGTCGATTCATCCCGTGTCTCAACGTCAAGTCAAGCCCCCACCATGCAACGATTACGATCGACGGTGGATATAAGCAAGTACTTTGAAGAGTTCGTCGACGACAGTCTTGTTCATAAGGTAGGCCTACCCCAGCAACCTAGAGGTTCTCTCTGATGACCCCAGCAGTGCGTACGAGTCCGATGCCAGAGCTGTGGCTTCGTTCGACCGAAGAACGCGACTTGCCAGGCAGAGCATCTGAGCCAATGCAAGGACTTTCTGTCCACTACTGAAGGAGAAGAGCTGTTGACGAGCGGGGGCCTGACCATCAGTGATGAACAATATCAGAATGCAGCCATCTGGACTGGCGCAAGACCGAGCCCCGATCTTTTGGTCAATCGTTGTGGTCCGAATGGTGCTCTTATTGGAATGGCGCCAAGTGGTTCTAGTCCGCGGCCTTCCCTACCTAGAAACTCACACCTTGCTGAAGCGCCCTCGTTGGCTCAACATCTGCTGGCTCAAGCTGAAGATTTACTGACGAACGGTACTCAACATACCTTCTTGTCACATGCAGGTTGTGGATTGCTGACCGAGAGCGCTCTCAATCAATGGCTGACGCAGATCGGGTACATCTCACGGTCGCTGGTCTCATTCACCGGAGCACTGATAGGCAAGATCCGCATACCCGAAATCGACGACTTAGAACGTGACTCAACGTTCCGGTGTCTAGACTTGCTGTGCTCTGCGGTAAATAATATGAAAAAGGAGCTAGAGTTTCTTGAAGCTACCAAACGCAAGTACGGACTCGAGGTCAGCTTTGACGAGCCGAAACCTCCCACCAAAGGCTTCATCGATCTGTTCAATAGTGCCTCATGTCCGTCCGCAACATTGCTCGAGGGCATGGTGATGCTATGGGCTATCGAAAATGTAAGTTGCGCTACCACCAACCCCATTGTTCATCACCTTGAGCTGACCAGCTCGTAGCTCTTCCATAGCTCCTTCTCCTACGCGGCTAGATTCGTCACTCGAACAGTCCCAAGATCATCACCACAAATTCCCTACTCCTTCCCATCCTCCTTGCCACCAGGAGCACCTGCGGACCCAAATGGCGTCCAGTCAAAACCAAAAGACGGCCACACCACAGCCATCCGCGAGGCATTCATCGAAAACTGGAAATCAGAAAACTTTGGCCGCTTCGTAGCTGCCTGCAGATCCATCGTCGATGAGCTCGCCATGGTCCAGCCGCCAGGCAACAGCTGGAACGAGATGTTAGCCTGCGAACGCGTCTTCAAACAAGCCGTCTGGCTGTGGGGTCAGATGTTCCCTGAGGTCATGGGCATGGAAGAGCAGGATGAGTTGGATGGCGGCAGAACGCCCGCGAGAGTAGAGACGACGGCGCGATAGTTGGAAACGGCCCGGTTGATGTGCCTGTCGAGTCGATGATGGCCATCATGCGATTGCTTCCGCTGATTTTCTATAGCATATCTAGTAATTCTTGCCGATGATCTCGTCATATTGCATACGGCTGATGCCTCATGCTGAGTGTGATTCTGCATTTAAGCGGGACTGCACTTAGACCTATCGCCGCAGCACAACGGCGATGCCGCCATATTATTCCCGTGCGTACATTCTCATTGCCCAGCCCCTAAAATTCGTATCTTGTGGTACCTAATACTATCCTGGCAGAATAAAACGCCGCGTCGCTCTAATCGACCTTGGATTGGTCACCCTCCCCGGCAGGCACGTTCGAGGGGGCAACTCACCTCGTAGTGTGCCATGCTCACAGAAGCAAATGCTCGTACGGGGCCACGTAATGCAATGACCTGTTTGGCTGCCGTATTTAGCAGAGAAAAAACTATACGGCGTATTTACAGTGGGATGCAACTTGTCCTCTGGGCCCACACCCCTTTGACTCCGAGACCATCGCAACGCGTTGCGGTCATGTACGCCATGCTTCTCAACTGCAATTTTGTGCTCTCTTTACCTTCCACACATCTTGAGAATACTTCAACCACCACGGAGCTGCCAAGTGGATCATTGATCCAAGACGGCGAATTTGATTCTGCCGGCCGAAAACGGACGATCAAGGTTGGGGCTAAAAATCGTAGTGGTGGTGAAGGATTTATTTAGTGTAATTTTAGCGCTAATTACTGATCTATACTCCGTACTCCGTACACGGCCTCAAGTGTCTAAATCAGTGCTGGCTGCGAGGAACTTGCCGACCAAGTTGGGCATGTCGCTTTGCCCGTGTTTCGAAGCAACAGTGTTGTATTTTGTAGACAGGGATGTCAACAAGGTCCATGTGTTCGGGAGCTATACATCCAGTTAGCATGGCCGAGAGCTTTACACGGTGGGATTGGATGGCTGCATTGACGGACCTCGGCCTCAATATCTGCTTCGTCCCTTGCCTTGTGCTTGAAGGCTCGGCTCGGTTGTCTAGTTCCGCCAATCAAGTTGTGAGGATCATTTCCCCTTGCGGCGAGGTGATCTTCCAACTCAGCAATCAGGATGTCTTCTGTGCTCTTGATGACTTGCTCTTGAAAGCTTCTCCGCTGCCATTGACACCAGCCTTGCGATGCGAGATGGAGTTCCCTCAAGAGTACAGGCAGCCGCCGAATACGATTCAGTCTCTGCTCCTGCCCCGGCCATTCGTCGTCCTTCAAAGATTTTGCATAGTAAGCAACAACGGCGTTGTCCAGACTTTCGAAGCCAGCTGCAGCAACAGCCTTTAGAACATGCGACAATCGGGCTTCCGTCGATGCGGAGGTGCCGAGCAAATATTCTCCCCGGTCTGACCCGGGTTCGTACCTTTCGGGTGCTGCTTCATCCTGCCCGGCCGCAGGCATAGCTTCATCCAACAGAATAGGTTGTCTCGTCGCCGAATTCCACGACGGAATTGATGTCGGTGCTTCTTCCCATGGGTCTGTCATGGATGGGGTCGGAAAGAAATTCTTGTTGGACATTTCTGATACGTCAGTGGGAACATCTCAAGAGTGAGTTGCCACTTACTCACCTAAGAAGCAATCATACTTCATGCCGAGATTCTTCGTTGTTGTTTGAAACGGGAATGCGAGGTCCGGGCTCTCGTCCAAGGATTGGCACGAGTGCGGCTCAGTGGGCAACAGCTCCTCTGATTGTTTGGCATTCATAGAGGTCGAGAAAGGAGAGTGATTCTGGGCCTCGTGTTCCGCATCGAGCGCAAGACCCCCCGTTTTTGATCGCGAGTGCAGACCTATGCTAAGCTCCGAATGTGAAATCGTGGTAGGGATGTTGTGACGATCCGGCCCATCGTTTCCATTTATTGGTGCTCGTAACATAATGTTGGCGTGCGACAGCGGTGACAGCAAAGGTTCTGGAACTGTATACTGTGGCTGCAGAATGAAATATATTAAGTTTCGTTGACGAGCAGACAGATTCGGAGACCTACGAGCTCGGTGCGTCCCGCGACGGACTTCAGCGATGTAGACCCAGCACTCGTCCATCTTCTCTTGCCTGTCGTTCTGCTATAACAGTCTAGACCATCAATCTCGCTTAACGACCTTCGTAACGAGTGACCGTCGCGTGATGGAGTCGCCGGCTGCGGTGACAGCAAGGATTTTGGAACTGCGTACGTTGGCTGCAAGATTTCTTTCGTTAGCCTAGTCTGACGAGTCGACAGACCTTCAGACTTACTAGCTCCATGTGTTTTGCGATAGACATAGGCTTCGTTGATCTGGGCTTCTTTTGTTTGTTTCCCCTGTTGTTCTTGCTGGACGGCTGTGGATCGAGACAAAAGTCTGAGGTGCGCTTCTTGCTTATATATTATGGATATAGGGCAGAAACTATTATGGGGATGTTCCCTCTATAGAATCCGAAGCCCTTTTTTGGAGCTTACGTTAGACCTGTAAGCGACCGATCCCTAGAGGAATAGCTTCGCACCATCCGTGCATACACGAGACTAAGGCTAAGATGATCAAGACGCCTCCAGGACGAATTCCGAGTCAGAACTTGCATGATCTAGTTACTAACCTTCCCTATATAGCATACATAATTTATATCTTGATAAAGATCAGACAGGGGACATCTTACTGTACCGCATTAGCCAGGGCCTCTTCCTAGTGCTACCCTATGCAAAACACTACCTAATGAATCACCAAAATTTCGATCCTCCCATATGGATTATGTACAAAATTCGAGTCTCTAACGGCGTCATTTTGGCCTCGGAATGAAGCTACTCACGAGTTTTATGTCCGTTTGATTTTTTCTCGTCTCATGTCGCAGCTTAACCCCCATCCCGGTGATATGAAATGCCATGGGTGATGAAACGCCCCCTGGGTACCTGCAAATTTGAGCACGGTCACTCGCAAACCACATATTGAATATTGCCTGAGATTAGTAGGAAACAACAATCATTTGACTGCTTGTTCGAAACCTCTTTTCAAATAAAGATTACGAAAGGTAGAGTGACGGATTATGGGGCGACACACACTAGTAGAAATGTGCTGTTTACTACCATCACGCCAAGATCATCCACAAAAAAGTCTGAAATTGATCAGAAAGACAATATTGCATCATTTCGACTGACTACTTATTTATATTGGTTTCATATCATCAAAATTATGTAACCTGAGAATATACCAATTTTGGTGGAATTCTTGCGATGCTGGATTTGAAGTTTACCCCAGATAGCGCTTATTTGACCTTTGAACACCAAGAGATAATGTGAACATTGTCACTTAAGCAAAAGTTGATGGCGCAGTCAGGTCTAGAAAGCAAAACGTGACACTTGAACGTCAACGGCCGAGCAAATACAGGAACGCTCGTCCGGGCAAATGTCACCATTTGGCATTTTAACCAGGAGCGTTAGCTAAGTGCAAAACCAGCTTTAACGTTTTACACTCTCGTCTTGGTTCGCCTCACTGCCAAGACTTTAGCCCAAAGGTTGAGTGGCATTTATTGCAGTATAACATGTACTCCATTTCAGCCTTAACTTACAATTACACACACTACTGAGAACCTTTTAGATCCAATCTCTAGCTGAGCGACATGGAACTGTGTCAAGCCATAACGCAATACACTACAGTATGGGATTTGGAAACTTGTGGAACTCAATAGCACATTCCACCAACGCTGTAGAGCTATGTGAATTATATTCTTCTTCCAGGCCCCTCTTCTACAAAGAGATTAGAGCATAAGGAAGAAATGAAAATTGAAACCATTGAAGCCTGCTATACACGAAATCCTATAAAAGAAACCCGTTCTGATAGATGCCCTAGCGCTAGTAAATTGCTGTTAATCGCAGAACAGTTAGGCTGAGAGCCAGGTGGAAGCCGTAGTACTCGTTTGCCGTTCAGCTTTATCCACTGCACTTGCCCAATGAAGATCCCCGGGGTCATATGGGTTACTCTAGAAGCATGATTTTCACTCATGGACTGAACATCAAGCGCGCCCAAGTTGGTAATAAGAGATGAACCACCCTGAGCAAATTCAACTGGTTGATGAATCCATCAACCTCGAGAGTCTGATGCAGCGCGCCAGTCCCCACGTCCCAGAGGCATACAGGCTTATCAGGAGAAGCAGACGCCAGGAGCCGGACGTTGGGCGAGAAGGTCATCGACAAAACCCAATCTAAATGGCCCTCAAGTGCCTGTAATTCTGCGCTCCGTCCTTCCTCAACTTGTGGTAACTGTCAGATCGAAGTAGGAAGCTCTGCTTTGAACTCCCTACGGATTACTGATATTTGGGGGGCAAATATAAGTGTCGCACAATAAAGCTGAAGAGGCGCCTTATCCGTTAGCTGGCGATTCTTGAAAATAAAGCCCATTGAGTCTTGAAGAAAATCAGTCAATACGCGCCAATTATATGGAAAGCCATCGGCCCAAGCTATATTGTATAGTTTGGCCTTGAAGATAATTATAGGCGGAAGCGCCCACCCAGAAGCGCTAATTGACTCAATTGTAGTCACCCACTCGCGATTTCTTGGCTGTAAAACTAATCGCCGACCGTAGTATTCCGCTCGAGTAATAACCTTTGCGGTCGCTGTAAGGCCCATCGCGAAGCCAGTCTCGTTAAAGTTGTAGATATACTCTGGTAGGATACTATATTGCTGAACCGTAGCTTGTACGGTATCAAACCACCCTTGAATAACCTTTGGATCCTCTTGTTTTGCTCGTTGATAGTCGTATCGACGTGAAAAGCGAGATTTTAGCTCTTAATGACGATGGGTATAGTTATAGACCCATTTTTCGCCGACTGTCTGGATTGGGGTTGAACCGCGCTTTGCAAGTAAAAGATTCGCCATTTCTCGCACCATAGCGGGCCAAGGGGCTGCTCCGCGTGAATCCATAGATAATATCCACTTCTTAAGTGATTCCTCTTCAATTTGGGTCAATTTATGGCTATTTGCGCGAGATTCAGCGCGGTTTGTAGTCCCGCGTAGTCGACGGCGAAGCGTTGGTTCAGGGACATTAAATCGGCGCGCTGTGTCGCGTATAGACGTAATTTCCTTTCTCTGAATAGCTTGTATAGCTAATGAAATGCGGCCCTCTTGCTCTATAGAATTTCGGCCTAATTGAGCGCGGTCTGGAGGCATGGTGGTCGGTAGAAAATAGAAGGACGCGTGTGGACGCGAGAAAATAGGTGGGTGCGTCACTCGCTTACCGATTACGTTATGTTATTTTGATGACTGAGCAGCTTTTTGATCAAAATTGTGCAAAAGTTGGGCCAATTTAGGTCTCAATAGGTTTTATTGGGGCCCCAGCATTGAGTCCGGATTGGGTCCGGAGTTAGAGAAGTTCAACCCGGACCCAGGGGTTGAGTTCTGGGTGGAGCTATGCGGAATTCTAGGTTCGGGGGGTGGTGCCTTCTATGTATGGCACCTAGGGCAATTGACAAAAGGGAATAGAGAGAAAAAAAAGATGATGATTCTGGGACGTCGTAAATGCGATGTTGCCCATATGTTAGACTCAAAAACCGTGACTTTTATCTCCCAGCAGCAATTAGTATTCAACGCAGCTATGGCGATTCCGGATAGCCGGTGAAGAGACCTGTTTGTGCGGCTGCGAGAGGTGCGATTTGGTAGATGTGGAAAGGGATCGGCATAATGTAGGCACAAGTATCCGTGTCTCATTCATTGTTCATCGACCTCACAAAAATGTTGGAACATTTTCAAACCGACGCAGTCTATCAGGCGAAGTGATTATTGTAGACGAGTACATAAATAACGCTCAGAGTCTAGTCTATAAATTGCCCCGGCGAGCGGATATATTATTGAACCTTTTCCACGCTCAAAGCGGCATTCGTCCTCGAAGATTTCCCACCACATCCTTGAAATCATGAGCGGTCAGAAGTCGAGCGCAGCCTCATCGAGCCTTCGTCAGGTCTACTTTACCAACGTAGCTCTTAGCACGATTTGGGGCTGCTGATCTGTGAGTTTGCTTTGCTGAACGTGCTGGCGAAGAGCGAGTCGGGTTTCTGCAGCAACTCGCGAGGGTCACCAAACTCGACGATCTGGCCTTTGTCCATCACCATGACGCGGTCAAACTGCGATAAGATCTCGAGACGGTGCGCCACATAGAGTACTGTCGAGCCCTCGAAGCCTCCCAGGACGGCAGAGTCGATAATTTGCTGAGTGCTGCTATCGACTCTGGATACAATTGCGGGGTTAGTTCTCTTGCCTCAAGCGCGGAACGATGGTTCTTGAGTGGACTAGGGCTTACCTGCTTGTAGGTTCGTCCAGCAGAACCAAGCGACTCTTATGAAGGAGTGCCCGCACGATGCAGAAGATCTGCTTCTCTCCGTGGGAAAGTAGATCGTCAACGACGAGTGTGTCGAGGCCGTCTCGCTCGTGGAACCTTTCGTACAGGCCATACTCTTCGAGGATCGCGATAATCTTTTCGTCGCTAGGAGCTCCTACGGCACCTAGAGTAAGATTCGTCCGCACGTCCACGGGTAGCAACACGGCATTTTGCGGGACCACAGTTATGCTCGAACGTAGCGAGTCTGGTTCGAGGACAGAGATGTTCCTGTCGTCGATAATTATGCTACCCTGCTGTATGTGGACGAGACCGAGTATAGACGAGATGAATGTGCTTTTCCCACTGGAGCGCTATTGTTAGCATAACGGATGAGACGAGTCAGCGACAGCGGGGATCAGCTTCCATACCTGCCAGTGCGCCCGCAGATTCCAACCTTCCACCCTGGCTGGATCTTGAGGGTTAGATTAGATATGGCAGGAGGCATTGTATCACTGTCAATTTGAAATGCGTCAGCTCATACCCCGCCTGTCCCGATGCCACCAGGGTCGCAAGACTCACCTGTACGCCAGTGAAACATCGCGGAACTCTACCGTCCCTTTGCTCGGCCAGTCGTAGGGCGGTGTTGTGCATCTATAGGACGAGACCTCGGAGGGGGTGTTTTCAGCAAAGTTATTGATGCGCCTCATAGCACCGAGGGAGGTTTCCAACTCCGTCCATTGCGAAATCAAGAGTTTCGTAGAGGTGCCCAATCCCACTATGCTGAACAGTGCCAGTCCAAGGCCCGCCTCGTGCGTTCCGACCGAGATTGAGATGACGATGATCGCAAGTGCCGCAGTCACGAGGTCGAGGACAAGACTGAGCATATTCTGCGCGGTCGCTAGGAGGTAGAACGGCACTTGAGATGCGAAAATATGTCTCCTTGACTGGATCTGTGTATGGCTCAACCACCCAAAAGCTCGGATCGTCGCGAGGCCTTCGACAGATCGAACAAACAGTGACACAATGGGGGCTTTGGCCTCAAGATCCAGCAACCGTAATTGATAGGACGTCGGCAGATACACAGACTGGATGCAATACACTACTACCAACAGAAAGGGGACAGCTATTCCCGAATAGTGGGACCCAATGATGAGAGTTACGCATTGAGCCAGCAGCTGTAAGAAGATGAGAACTGTACCGATAAAGGCCAAGGGAACTTCTTGATCTATGATGGCAAGGTCTTGAGCGAATCTGATCAAGGGATACGTCAGCGATCACAATCTTATGACTTGATACATACGTGATGGTAATACCTGTTGGTTATCGAGCCTCTGTCGGTTGTGGCGAGAAAGGAAAGGGGAGCACTACAGTAGATGCTGTCAGTGGACGAAGTAGACGGTGAGGAGGCGTGATCGTTACTTACGAAAGCAGCGCTTTGGCTAGCGACGCGTGAAATTTGATGGAAATGCGTGGTGCAATTCTCAGTGTGAATTGTACGCAGGCTGCCGAGAATGCGCACAAGGCCAGACTGCTCAAACCCAAGTAGAGGCCCGTAAGGGTACCAATACTCCTGTGCTGGTCTGCCGGAGTCTGTGTGACCCAGGTTTGCAGGTAGATTTCTGCCATGTCGATGTCTCAGCTTCCTGAACGAATTTCATCGTCGCGGATAAGGGGCGACTCACGAGGGTAGGTAATTCCCACTACAAAAATGGCAAGTAGGAAAACGAATACCAACAAGCCGATTCTTCCAGCAACCTTCACGAACATGACGTAGAGAGCGAGTTCCCCTGACTCCTGATACCCTTCAAGGCGATGGCCATTCGCTTCTATCAAGAATCGCGCTTCTGTGTCGCTGTCTTCACTGAACTCCCCGGAGCGTGCTATACGCACAGTGTTCGAATCGTGGGCCAATGGAGATGCGACGTGCTGTTGGTACGACGCATTTTCAGTCATTACGGGTCCTTCAGGCCCAAGCGAAAGCGTGGCGATGCTGCTAGGCAAAGGCTTCTCTATCTTCAGGTCAGCGGCGACGATAATCTGGCGAGCAAGCGCTGGACGCACGTGAACTCAAGACCAAGAAAGTGGTGATGGAATGCTCCTGAATGAAGCCGTGCGCGCCGACGAGATTCTCAAGCACAAGATGCTCCGTATTAGCATCTAATCCGCTCAGACAATCGTCCAAGACCAAGATTCGCGGGCATGCGTAGATGGCACGAGCCAAGCCCTACAGGTTTGTTAGCAGGCTTCACGATGCGGCGGTGCAGATGATGACGAACAATGCGAGCCTTTTGGCCTCCGCTCAGAGTGGTCCCGTTGCCAAAACAAAGACAGGCGTCTCCCTCGGGGATGCTCTCCAGGTCAGGCTCCAGCGCGCATATGCGAATCGTGTTGGCGTATCGTTCGGGGTGGAAAGGTGCGGGACCAGTAATGTTTTCCCGGATGCTAACATGATCCAACCAGGGGTTCTGATCGCAATAGCCGATAATGTTGTCACCGACAGCTACCTCCCCCGTGCAGTAACGCACCTCGCCAAGTATCATTTTCAGAAGCGTGGATTTTCCCGATGCTATTGGGCCTACAACGCGAACGATCATGCCGGGCTTGACTTCGAAGCTGGCCTTCTGGATCACGTCATGACCGTCCTCATCGTACTTTGCGCTGGCGTGATTCATGGCCACGCTCGAGTGCGGAGGCTCAGCCGACCTGTTTGTTTGACGAGGGTCTAACCTGTAGTGTTTGGTGCACATTTCTTGTACGCGCGAAATGCAACCTACGGCTGTCACCGTACCAAATATTGAATCGATCAGTTGCCCTATACTCGAAGTGAGGATGGTGAAGAGCGTCAATGTCCCAAAGGCAAGACTGGCACTCAAGACCTCGTCGTCGCCAGAGTTGTGCAGCAGCACGTACGTGGCGAATCCAAAAGCCGGGACCAGTGCGGTGGCGGCTTGTGCCAACGTGGCTACCACAATCACGAATGCTCGAAACCTCTGAGAACGTTGGACCTCGTGAACCCTTGCGGCGGTGAGACTGTTAAGGAGCCCAGCCGTGTAGCCCATCATCTTTATACTCTTGAACGCGGCCAGAATCTTCACCACCTGAGCGACACGGATCTCGGTAGCTTCAAACCAGTGTTTCTGAGCTTGGCTTCCGGCAAGCGACACAAGCAATACAGCCGCCATGCAGACTGCTCCCATTATAGATTAGCATACCATTTCTCACAAGTCGGGGTCAGCATAATACCAATGGAGATACCAAGCGCAGTAACCATGGCAATACCAATGGAACGCTCAATCAAGAACAGTGATATCGCGGTAGTAATGAGACTGGCCCAGATTTCGTGGACTTCGCGAAAACCGAACTGAATACGCTCAATGTCTGCACTCACCAAGGTCGTAGCTGAGCCGGCGAGCTCGATCGCAGAGTCTAGGTGCGAAAGGCGTTGGAATACAAAATCTGTTAGGCTGGCTCGCATGGCGACGGCAGCCCGCACGGAATTCTGGCGATAAAGAGCGTATGTTACCTGTAAAATCAGAGTTAGGAACGACGGACTTCTGGGTCTATAAACGGCAGGGAGCGACTGACTGCCAAGCCAAGGTAGACCAATACATATGCACCAACCAGCGCGTTCTGGGACTGTTGAGCAGCCTTAGGATTGGAGACGGACGCCGTGGCCGTCTCGACAAGAAAGGCTTGTGCTAGGGTCAAGCCTAGAAAGCAGGCGCGTGGGAGGATTGGACTGAGCAGGTCTCGCCAGTGGAGTTGGACAAGACTGTAAACCAGTGGTTGATCAAGATCTGGGCAGAATATTCAGCTTGCCGTTACGCCCATTTGCCAAATGCTGGGGAGATCTATACCATTGATGGCAGTCTCTTTTAGTCTGCACGTAGTTAATATGGGATCGACCGAAGGCATCGTCGCGGATGTGAACGTGTTCCGGTAACCATATACAAAAATGGGTACAATCCAAGTGAGTAACGAACGTTCCACAATGCCGCGCCTCTCTTCAGGAGAAGGTTTTTCGACGAGCTCTTCCCGCATGAGCGCATCCTTTGGTGCTAGTTCTAGTCCAAGAGCGATCACCATCAGGACCACAGTAACAGTAAAACTTATAACGACGCCATTTGAACTCGGCATGTACCACAGAGTACGAGCGCGAGCCACATTCAACGGCGCAGCGGCAAGGAGATACAACGTGAGGAGTGACGAGGGACGAGGAGATCTGCGATGTTCTAGGTATGACAGGGCGCCCATAACGACGATCGCGAGCAGCCCAATTGCGGTAACGGGGATCGTGGCTCGCGTGTTGGCCGAATTATTCTTGCAGACCAAGGCAAGGAAGAGTACTTGTGAGATGAAAATAAGAGGGTAAATGATCTGTCGCCTGAGTCGTAAGTTTCGGAATTAACTCCTTAGTTTAGGGGAGTAGGCGGCGGCGGAGGTTGCCAGAATTGCACTTTGATGCAACATAAAACTTACCGACTTGAAGAGGCCTAGGAGAGACGAGCGTACGAGGACATTGGCGCGAATGAGCTCAGGTGCCCGCCATGCGAGTGCCAGCAGTAGCAGACACGAGGCGGGGAGCACGAATAGGATCGTCTCCTGGAACAGCAACGTGAAGTCGAAGTCATCCAGGCAGCCCTGAACCACGGGGCCAAAGACATCTTCGTCCACGCGTGCACACTCCCCGCGCATCTTCGTGGCTGTTCAGAAAGCAGAGCGTGAGGTGTTACGAGGCCACCTGCGCTTGGAGTGGAAGTGTTGAAGAGAAATGGTAAGACTGTGAAATCTGACGAAGCCTAACCGACAGCGCACTCGAATCTAAATTGTCCAAACAACACTGATGACTGTCGCTCCTGGCATAGTCAGGCTGCAGCTAACTTAACTAGTTACGGTCTACGACAACGAATAATATTGCCTTCTCACGGTTAAAGCTTCAGCTTTAAATCCCTTCAGCTTTGTAATACACTGGTGCCTGCTTGAAATTATTTACCCTGCCGTTATTGACGTGTATCAGCCCCGTTATTGACATTAATACCCGCGGCCCCAGTTGTCCCGGTTATCCCCCCCGTGTTCCTGGAATGCTAAACTAACGGTAACTAGTTATTAACTATCCTACCAACGATATTTCCAGTGTACTTAAACCTGTTTTGGACGTGGTACATCCAGCGCCCATACATTTACACCAATCTCGTAGTCACTTATGTCCAGGTGCACCCCACCGCCGGCAATCCCCGCAGAGCACATCAATCTCTTCCCTTCTTTCCAGAGTCTTTGACTGGGCTCATGGCCAATTTATTTTTGGGCTTACAATTGAAACTAAAATATTATGATTTTTGGCGTTGATGCGTTGATGAGACTTGACTCTTAACTTGTGGTGCATGCAGTAAGTTAATGTAGTGCGGGAAGTAAGCTGGGCGTATAACCCGCAGGGTGGTTAGCGGAACATGGAGAATATCGTTGGCCAACTGTCCATGTACTCCATAGCAGTGCAGGTGAGTATCAGTGCTTCATTTGTATCTTGTCTCATTCCCGCGTGGTTCAGGGGCCGGGCTTTTTTTAGAACATCTCAATGAACCCCCAGGGCACTGCAAGCATTAAATTGGGTTTCCTAAGCCTACTGCCGCTGACAAGACACCGGATACCTAGAAAGTCCTTGGTCCGTTCACGAGACAGGGAAGTCAGTAGGATGTAGCCTTCATATTCTGTAGCTAGAATATTGGATCGGGTTCCAACGAGGTACAATGAGCAAGTGATTGACCGGATCTTCTTCAGTTGAGAATGATCATACAAGTGAAATTCAGACTACCGAAGGGGATGAATATCAACAGGGGCTGGCGGAATACGGCAGTAAGCAGGCGTACTTTCACCGGGTTTTATCGGGGTGGGTTTATTGACAAGTTGATAACAAAGCCTGTGCTTTGTGGTTAACGCCATTTTACTGAATTTATGCAGGGAAGTTGGCCATTGCCATTGGATGGTTAGCACTGTCAACCTCGCAGTCGAGCGTCTCTTTCTACTTGGTCCAGGTGAGACATACCCGCTGGTAAATCTCAAGTTATTTTTCTTTTCTCTCTCTCTAGAACCATCTCTACTATCGGTATCTCGCTTTACTACGAGGCTACGACGCGCCTTGACCTTGATACGCTTGACAGGAGATTATCGCGTGGTCCGAATTCGTTACTGATACCACCGCCCTCATCAAACATGGACAACTCCGATAGTGTCAAAGCGCGTTTTCAGCCATCAAAGCTCACACTTGGCAAAGCTGCAGCTCATGTTATCAATATCGACGTCGACTCGCTGGATTGGAACAAGTCTTTCATATTGCTCGGTGGTGACTCTATCCTAGCAATCGATTTCATCGCCAAATGCCGCGATGCAGGTATTCACGTGGACATGACAGAGCTGTTGATGGCTGAGACCTTGGGTTCACTCGCTGAAGAGATAGACCGAAAGAATGCCGGAACAGTTAATGGAGTCAATGGCCACGTAAATGGAGTCAATGGCCACGCAAATGGAGACAACGGTTTTCCTCTTGTCAATTGGCAAGATTCCGCGCTGGACGACTTGGTCGCGGACTTGAAGACACACAGTATAGCCATTAGCGACATCGAATCTATTGCGCCTTGCTCCGCCGTGCAGGAAGGCTTCTTTGTCAGCCAGGCCATCAACCCTACTTCCTATATCAGCCATATTTCTATGAGGCTGCTTTCAACCTCTGCCGATGGTCGCCGACCTGCAACGGAGAGGGTTGTCGATGCATGGAGAGACATTGTCAAACGCCATGCAATCCTCAGGACGACATTTATCGAGAGCAATGACCGACCTGGCAAATTTGACCAACTTGTCCTCAAGCCCAACACTATTCCACCCAGTGTTATAGTATGCTCTTCAACAAGGGATGTTCATGCCGTCCCACCCTTTACTATGCGCAAGTTTGAAACTCCGCTGCGTCTTTGTGTGTATGGGGTCAGCGTCAATGAGCTTCGACTTGACCTGGAAATTTCGCATGCCTTGGTGGATGGACACTCTGGTAGAATCTTGTTGCACGATCTTCGTGCCAGCTACCTACGGGCTGCGTACTTCTCGGAGAACGCCCTTCCATATACGAGTTTTGCATCTCACCAGCAAGCTGCCTTGAACGCAAAGAATGCTTCTGCAGGTGTTGAGTACTGGACATCCTACCTAATCAACGCCAGCGAGTCTCATTTGCCTCTTATCGCAAGTAATCCTCAACTGCATCACCTGGAGACAGCCCGTTGTTCTATGCCACTACCGGCCGGGAAGCTTCGCGCTGTCTGCAGTCAGATGATGATTACTCCGGCCAACCTGTTCCAAATCGCCTGGGCACTTGCCATTCGACGCATCATCCTATCAGATATCATCACGTTCTCATACATAGTATCCGGGCGTAACTGCGATCTCGAGGGCGCCGACGGCACTGTGGGGCCCTTCCTTAACACATTACCATGCTGTCTCACATTGACCCCGGAGACCAGGGCGGCCGATGCACTGTCTTCGGCGAAACGAGACTGGCAAGACGGCCTACCGTTTCAGAATATTCCCATATCCGATCTGCCCGTGGCAAAAACGCGGTCGTTGAAGCGGCTCGGAAACACGCTGCTCTCAATTGAGCGAGAAGCAACAAACACACATGTTTTCACAGAAGGAATCTCCATGACGCTAGACGCGAGGACAAGCGCAACAGACGTGAGGAGCTCTACCTTTGCTGAGTCAATACTGAGTTTACTGATGAAATAATAGTATGATCTATCAGCCAATGTGAGATTCAGTGAAGAACGAATCGACTTGAATCTCGAGTACTGGGCTTCTAGGGTAGCCTGGCCGGTTGCAAAGGCACAGATGACGGCGTTCCAAGACGCAGTCGCCTTTTTGTTAGGAGGAAGCAGCATGTATATCCGCGACTTTCCAAGCCATGGCATCGAAGACCGCCTTGCGATTTCGAGGTGGAATTCCGCCATACCGCCACGCCTGGAACACTGCGTTCACGACCTTGTCCGGGACAAGATGGCGGCCCAGCCAAGGGCACAGGCCATTAGCGCTTGGGATGGCAAGATGACATACGGCGAGTTAGATGAGATGAGCCGCCGGCTGGCCTACCATCTGGTAGAACGAGGTGTCGGTCCAGAGGTGATGGTTGGTTTGTGCATGGACAAGTCGAAAATAGGAGTAGTGGCGATGTTGGCAATTCTCCGCGCCGGTGGCGCCGTGGTGCCTCTTGGGGTGCAGCATCCACTGGGGCGTATTGAGCGCATCGTGAAAGACACTTCCGCGCCGGTAATGCTAGTCGATCGCGCTCACAAGCGGCGGCTGGCGGCGCTGGCGGCGCATACGCAGCTTCTTGAGGTTGACTCTTTCTTCGATACGACCCCGGCAACCCCGAAACCGTCCGCCGAGCCCTGCGTATCCGTACGGCCAAAAAACGTGGCCTGGGTGATGTACACTTCCGGCAGCACTGGAACGCCCAAGGGAGTTGTGCTTGAACACGGCGCCCTTGCAACTAGCATCCTTGCTCATGGGCGCGCATTCGGTATCCAGCCCCACGATCGCTTATCACAGTTTGCGGCATACACCTTTGATGTTTCCATTGCAGAAATCATGACGCCTCTCTCGATCGGCGCTTGTATCTGTGTTCCATCCGAACATGATCGCATAACCCGCCTCACTACCTTCCTGTCAAAAGCGAATGTCACTGTGGCTACCCTGACCTCAACCGTAGCAGCGCTAGTCCAGCCGCAAGACACACCGACAATCCGAACGCTTATTTTGACTGGCGAGGCCATCTTACCAAAGGTTGTTGATCAATGGATACAACAGGCTACTGTTGTGAATGCTTACGGCCCCTCGGAGAGCTCTATATGGATAACAGGTAAGAAAGTCCGGGATAGTTCAGAGACTAATAATATAGGAACGTCGCTTGCCGGCGGACTCTGGGTAGTTAACCCAGCGAACATCACGGAACTGGTTCCAGTCGGCGCGCTAGGCGAGCTCTTAATCGAAGGCCCGCTGTTGGCGCGTGGGTATCTCAACGATCCGGGAAAGACAGCAGCCGCGTTTGTGACAGATCCAGCGTTTGTGGAGGAGCTGGGTCTAAACCCCGGCCGGCGGATGTACCGTACCGGTGATTTGGTACAACAGCATCCCGACGGCTCCCTGGCATACCTCGGCCGTCGCGACACACAGGTCAAGATCCGGGGTCAGCGGGTGGAAACTGGAGAGATTGAGAGTCAGATTGTTCGTCTGCTCGTTAATGCACGCGAGGCTATTGTCGATGTTATCCGGCCGGCAGATGAGGCCCATGATGGAGTACTAATGTTGGTGGCCGTTATCGAATATCCTGAGGCTGGATTGTCTAGTCGTGGAGGAGAGCTGGAATTATATGATCCTGCGACAATCACTGAGACCGCACAAGAGGCTATCAAGAAATTGGATTCCGAGCTCGGGCAGGTTTTACCTGTATACATGATGCCTACGGCATTTTTACTTGCCCCGAATATTCCGATGAATACATCGGGCAAGCTGGACCGCCGCACCGTGCAAGACCAGTTGCGCCTCATGTCCCGCGAGGCGCTAAACAGCTTTTCCTATTCGACAATCACAAAGCAGGCTCCAACTACTGCTATGGAATATAGGCTGCAACGTTTGTGGGCTGCAGTTTTATCGCTTTCCCCTGACCAAGTAGGAATTAACGAGTCCTTCTTCCGTCTTGGAGGAGACTCGGTGGTAGCTATGAAGCTGACAGCAGCAGCCCGCGCTGAGAAGCTTCCTCTATCCGTGGCTGACATCTTCCAATGGCCGCATCTGGTGGATATAGCAGCCGTTATGGAAGAGAAATACGGCCTCACTAATGGACATGCAACAAATAACTTGGCACACGAAGATCCTGCCCCGCTGAGCTTATGGCCTGAGCTCGCCCAGGCTGGTATTGCGGATACAGACCGGGCACGACTATTGGCAGATGTTGCCGCGCAGTGTGCCATAACCACTAGCCAGATTGAAGACGTCTATCCATGTAGCCCATTGCAGGCCGGACTGATGGCAATTACCGCACAGCATCCTCAGGCCTATATTATTCAGCGTGTATTCAGTCTGCAGGCCGACATTTCTACTCAGAAGCTGAAGGCAGCCTGGACAAGGCTGGTGGAAGACCTGCCTATTCTACGCACGCGTATTATCCCCTCAGTACAAGTTGACGCATTACAAGTGGTGGTCCGGGGGGAGCAGCCGATCTGGCAGGATTCGGTGTCACTCGAGGACTATCTTGCTGCAGATAAAGCTACCCCTATTACATACGGCGGCGTTTTAAGTCGTACTTCTATTGTCGGGAGCGAAGATAGGACGAATCGATTTTTCGTGTGGACGACACACCACAGCATTTACGACGGCTGGAGCATGGCTAAGATAATGGAAATGCTTGTGCAGCTATTGCGAGGTGAAGCTGTTTCAGCCCCAGTGCCTGTGTCGCGCTTCATCGCCTATTTGTCCCAGCAGGATAAGCAACAGACGGCAACATTCTGGAAGAACCACCTGGAAGGCGCCAACTGGGCTCGTTACCCGGCGTTGCCGTCCCTACACCAGAAGGTCGTGCCCCACGACCTGCTGAATTGCCAGATCAGCATTCCACGGACAGCAGGTGCTGTAACGACCCCGACACTGCTGCGCGCCGCCTGGGCCCTCCTCGTGGCGGCTCACATTGGCGCCGATGAAGCTATTATCAACGTCGTGCTCTCCGGCCGCATGGCCCCCATCAATGGCATCACAGATATCATAGCGCCGACTATCACGTCGGTACCTTTCCGTGTATCTGCTTGGAGAGAACAGACCGTGCGTGGTTTCCTTGGTGCTATACAGGAGCAAACCACTCAGATGATCCCATTCGAGCATACTGGTCTTCAGAATATTCGTCGTATGGTTCCTGGCCTTGGCCCAGAATTCGACCCTGGCCATATGTTTGTCGTCCAACTGGCCGAAGAAAGCGAGTCGTCGCCACCAATGCAGAACAGGCTATTCAGGAGGGAACTTACCACTGCAGACGCGTTTTACTCCCATCCACTCAATATTGAATGTACGGTGGGCCAGTTGAGCAGTGGTGTCGGGGTTGAGATGCGGTATGATCGCGAAGTCCTCCCCGTTGATGCTGCGCAGCGTCTTCTTGCCCAGTTCGCCCACATCGTGCAGCAGCTAGCAGGCAATGCCGAGGCTGAGCAGTTGCTTGGACAGATGCAAATCCTATCTGCGGAGGATGCTGTTCAGTTGTCCCAGTGGAACTCAAGTGTACCACCAAAGGTTGATCGATGCATCCATGAACTGGTGCAGGACCAGATGGCCGCCCAACCGGCAGCGCCGGCTATCAGCTCGTGGGACGGCGAGATGACATATAGCGAGCTGGATATTGCAAGCCTTCAGCTAGCTCAGCACCTGGCCGGCTGCGGTGTAGGCCCTGAGGTGATGGTTGGGCTTTGCATGGATAAGTCGAAGTTAGGAGTGGTGGCCATGCTGGCTATCCTCCGCGCCGGTGGCGCCGTGGTGCCTCTTGGGGTGCAGCATCCACTAGCTCGTATCGAGGGCATCGTGAAAGACACAGCCATGCCGATCGTACTGGTTGACTGCGGCCAAGAACAACGTTTAGCTACGCTATCGTCCCACACGCAGCTGCTTCCCGTCGACTGTTTCTTCGACACGGCTCCATCGACCCTAACAGTAACGTCCAATGGGCCGTTCACGGCTGTACGGCCAGAGAATGTGGCGTGGGTCATCTATACTTCTGGAAGCACTGGCACGCCCAAGGGAGTTGTACTTGAACACGGCGCCCTTGCAACTAGCATCTTTGCCCACGGTCGCGCATTCGATATCCAGCCCCATGACCGGCTGTCACAATTTGCGGCATATACTTTCGATGTCGCTATACAGGAGATCATGACAACTCTGTCTCTTGGGGCGTGTATCTGTATTCCTTCAGAAGAAGATCGTGTGAACCGACTTACACCCTTCCTATCAGAAACCAATGTCAGTATTATCACCTTCACATCAACAGTAGCTGCCTTGGTTCAGCCACACGACGTCCCCAGTGTACGAGCGCTAGTTTTGATGGGCGAAGCTGTGCAGCCCAAGGTTGTTGACCTGTGGGTTGGACATGCCACTGTTATCAATGCCTATGGGCCATCTGAGTGCTGTATACACACCACGGGAAACGAGATCCGGCATAGGTCAGAGGCCCTTAATATTGGAAAGGCCCTTGCTAGCGTCTTTTGGGTAGTTAATCCGGCCAGCGTCGGACAGCTTGTCCCAATCGGCGCGCCGGGCGAGCTACTTATTGAAGGACCGCAATTGGCACGAGGCTACCTCAATGACCCTGCTAAGACCGGTGTCGCATTTATCAAAGATCCAGCATTTACCAAACAGTTGGGCCTAGGTCTCGACCGGCGGATATACCGCACCGGCGACTTAGTACGGCAAAATCCCGACGGGTCCCTAACATACGTCGGACGACGAGATACACAAGTCAAGATCCGCGGCCAACGAATCGAGATTGGAGAGATAGAGAGCCAAATTGTGCATTTACTTCCAGACTCACGCAAGGCTATTGTCGATGTGATTCGACCAGCCGGCGAGGCTCATGACGGCATATTGATGTTGGTGGCTATCGTCGAGTATGCTAAGGCTGGCCCTGCCATGAGTAGTTGCGGAGCGCTGGATCTATACAATCCCGCAATGATCACTGAAGCCGCATATAAGGCCATCGAGAAATTATACGTCGACCTCGCGCAGGTTCTACCGTCATACATGGTGCCCTCAGCATTTTTGCTTGCTCCAAATTTGCCAATAAATATTTCTGGCAAGTTGGATCGCCGTACTGTACGGAAAGAGATGCGCATGATGTCCCGCGAGTCGATAAGCAGCTATTCCTGCTCTACCATCACAAAGCAGGCCCCAAAAACTGCTACGGAACAAAAGCTGCAGAGCCTCTGGGCCGTGGCTTTATCACTTTCACCTGATGCAGTAGGCATCAACGACTCCTTTTTCCGTCTTGGTGGAGATTCGGTGGTGGCAATGAAGTTGGCGGCGGCGGCCCGCGCTGAGAATATTCCCCTCTCCGTGGCCGATGTCTTCCGCCTGCCCCGCCTCGAGGATATGGCAGCAGCTTTGGAAGAACATCATGAAGGCAATAGCCCTATAGAACCAGATCCTCTTCCGTTTAGTCTGTGGCCAGAGCTCGCCCAAACGGACAATACCGATGCAGAACGAGACCGCTTGTTAGCAGATATTACCGCACAATGTGGTATTTCTCCTGACCAAATTGAGGATGTCTATCCATGCAGCCCGCTACAAGCGGGGCTGATGGCAATTACTGCTCAGCATCCCAAGGCCTACGTTATCCAGCGCGTCTTCCAACTGCATGCCAACCTCTCAACTGAACGGCTCAAAGTCGCCTGGAGCCAGCTGGTTGAAGCCCTGCCTATCTTGCGGACGCGTATTGTTCCCTCCATTCACACCGACGCGCTACAAGTCGTGGTAATGGAACAACCAATCTGGAACCACGGGGCATCGCTTGAAGACTATCTTGCTATGGATAGAGCCAATGCTATTACATACGGCGGCGAGCTCAGTCGCACCGCCATCATAGAGAGCGAAGACAATGAGAGCCGCACCTTCGTGTGGACGTCACATCACAGTATCTATGATGGGTGGAGCAAGTCGAAAATGATAGACATGCTTGGGCAGCTCCTGAGGTTTGAGGCGCTGCCATCTTCCCCGGTGCCAGTATCACGGTTCATCGCTTATCTGGCTCGTCAGGATGAGGAGCATAAGGTGGCATTTTGGAAGGAACACCTTCAAGGTGTTAACTGGACGTGCTATCCGGCCTTGCCATCCGGGCAACACAAAGTTAACCCTCGCGATAAACTAACCTGCCAGTTGCACATCTCTCTAATGTCGGGAGCTGCGACAATGTCTACGGTGTTGCGTGCCACGTGGGGCCTCCTGGTCGCCGTCAACACCGGCGCCGAGGAAGCAGTCATCAATGTCGTGCTCTCTGGTCGCATGGCAGCCTTTGACGGTATTACAGACCTGGTAGCCCCGACTATCACCTCCGTGCCCTTCCGCGTATCCGCTAGGAGGGAACAGACTGTACGGGGTTTCCTTTCCGATATACAGAAAGACGCTACTGAGATGATCCCATATGAGCACACTGGTCTTCAAAACATCCGGCGCATGAGCCCTGACCTTGGGCCAGAATTCGACCCCGGCCACATCTTTCTAGTTCAGCCAGCCGGAGAGAGCGAATCAGCAAGACCGATGTTCGATATAGGTATGGACGCCGATGATGAAGCTACTGTTATGGACGCGTTTGATGCCTACGCGCTGAACATCGAATGCACCGTGGGCGGGACAAGTGAGGTTACAGTTGAGCTGTCCTTTGACCGCGAAGTTGTGCCGGTTGATGCTGCGCAACGCCTGCTTGCTCAATTCAGCCACATTGCTGAGCAGCTAACACGCCATGCGGATTTAGAGCTGCCGCTCGGGGTTCTCAAACTGTTACCCGAGAAGGACATGCTGCAGTTGAGACAGTGGAACTCTGTCGTACCTACACGCATCGAACGCTGCCTCCACGACCTTGTGCGTGAACACGTGCTTGACCGGCCTTCTGCGGTGGCTATCAGCGCTTGGGACGGAGAGATGACGTACGGCGATTTGGACGAATCCAGCCGCCGGCTGGCCTGCCACTTGGCTGATAGAGGCGTAGGCCCGGAGGTGATGGTCGGCCTGTGCATGAACAAATCCAAGTGGGCGGTGGTCGCCATGTTAGCCATCCTCCGCGCCGGTGGCGCTGTCGTTCCTCTTGGAGTGCAATATCCTCCGTCGCGCATTGAACGAATTGTTAAAGACTCGGCTATGCGGCTAGTCCTGGTTGACCCATCACAAAAAGGGCGACTAGGCTCTGCAATACCAGCCACCATCACCGTCGATGCCACCCTCCATGACTCACTCCCTGTTACGGCATATGATGCGTGTGCCACAGTCACAGCTGAGAATGTTGCCTGGATACTGTACACTTCTGGAAGTTCTGGTCAGCCTAAAGGCGTTGTCCTTGAACATGCTGCACTCGCTACATCAGTGCTGGCTAATGCTCGATTCCTCTCACTGTCAACGGAATCTCGGACTCTCCAATTTGCGGCATTTACCTTCGATGTTTGCATTACCGACATTTTCTGCACCCTGGTCAGTGGTGGCTGTGTGTGTCTCATGTCTGAGGAAGACCGTATGAATGATTTGGCTGGTTGTTTTCAAAAAGCCAATGCGAATTACGTCGAATTGACGCCAACAACCCTCAAGTTACTCTCCCCTGATCAGGTGCCGGCTCTCACAAAACTCGCTCTCGGTGGTGAAGCAATAGAGCCGCAGCTTGTCGACAAATGGAGTAGCAGTGTCCAACTTATGAACTCATATGGTCCATCCGAATGCGCCATTGTGTGTGCGGCCAGGATCGTGAGTGGAACCAAGGATGTCAAGAATTTTGGAAAGGCTCTAGCAGGGGCCTTCTGGGTTGTATATCCCGGAAACCACAACTGTCTCTGTCCTATTGGTGTGAGGGGCGAGCTTCTGGTTGAAGGACCATTGCTGGCACGCGGTTACCTGAATGACCCCGACAAGACCGACGCCGCTTTCATTAAAGATCCAGCGTTTATACAGGGGCTGGGTCTCAGCCCTGGCCGACGAATGTACCGCACAGGAGACATCGTGCAGCAGAATGCGGACGGCTCCTTTTCGTACGTCGGCCGAATGGACACGCAGGTCAAGATCCGTGGCCAGCGGGTGGAAATCGGTGAGATAGAGAGCCAGATCAATCTCCTGCTCCCGCCTGGACATGAAGCCATGGTGGATGTGGTGTGTCCCGCCGGTGAGGCACTTGACGCACCAGTCATGCTCGTGGCTGTCATCGAGTATGCTGAGGCTGGGCCTACCCCGAGCAGCCTCGGACCGTTGAAGCTATACGATGGCGCACAGATTACCGAAGCTGCACGTAAGGACGTTGCAAAATTGGAAGCCGACCTCGGGCAGATGATGCCGGCTTACATGGTCCCCGCGGTGTTCCTATTAGCTCCCAGTATCCCGATCAACGCGTCTGGCAAGCTGGACCGCCGCGCCGTGCGGTATCAGCTGCGCTCGATGTCCCGCGAGTCGCTGAGCAGCTTCTCCTGCTCGGCAGGCTCAAAGCAGGCGCCGACCACTGCTATGGAACAGAAGCTACAAAGCCTATGGGCCACGGCTCTCGTACTGGACCCCAAATCGGTTGGGCTCAACGACTCCTTCTTCCGCCTTGGTGGAGACTCGGTGCTGGCTATGAAGTTAACGGCCGCGGCCCGAGCCGAAAATATCCCCCTATCCGTGGCTGACATCTTCCAATGGCCACGGCTGGCAGACATAGCAGCCGCTATGGAAGAGAAACATGTCGAAGACAACGGCGCGGCGGACGAAGATCCAGCTCCGCTAAGTCTCTGGCCAGAACTTGTCCACACCGATAATTCTAGAGTCGAGCGAGTACGACTGCTGACCGATGTTGCTGCGTATTGTGGCGTATCCATTAACGATATTGAGGATGTCTATCCATGTAGCCCGTTGCAGGCCGGATTGATGGCGATTACGGCACAACGTCCCGAGGCCTACGTTGTCCAGCGTGTATTCAGCCTAGAGGCCGACCTGCTCATTCAGAAGCTGAAGGCAGCCTGGGCGAGATTGGTGGAAGCTCTGCCTATATTACGGACACGCATCATCCCTTCCGCATATGCCGACGCGCTACAAGTTGTGGTCAAGGAGCAGCCGACCTGGCAGAGCTGGATGTCACTCCAGGAGTATATCGAAGCGGATAGAACTACGCCTATCACGTACGGTGGCTCACTCAGTCGTGCGGCGATATTGGCGAACGGAGATTGTCGATACTTTGTCTGGACGACACATCACAGCGTTTTTGACGGATGGAGCTTAATGGAAATGTCAAAACTCCTGGCACAGCTGCTAAGAGATGAGGCTCCTTCGGCGTCGGTGCCCGTCTCTCGATTTATTGCCTACTTGGCCCGGCAGGACAAGGAACAGGCGGCGGAATTCTGGCAGCGGCAGCTTGAAGGCGCCAATTGGGCTCAATATCCAGCCTTGTCCTCTCCGCAGCAAGTCGTCAACCCGAGAGATGTGATTCAGCGACAGGTCGAAATTCCCAACAGTCCAGGTGATCGGACAACGGCGACGCTGTTGCGAGCCGCCTGGGGGCTCCTGGTAGCCGCCAATACCGGCTCCAATGAATCAGTTATCAGCGTTGTTCTATCCGGCCGTATGGCAGCCGTTGAGGGCATTACTGGTCTGGTGGCGCCGACTGTCACTTCGGTTCCCTTCCGCATTTCCGCATCGCCAACTCAGTCTGTGCGGGAGTTCCTTACCACCGTACATAAGCGGGCAACCGAAATGATCCCCTATGAACACACTGGTCTCCAGAACATTAGACGCATGGTGTCTAGCCTGGGACCGGAGTTCGACCCAGGTCACAGCTTTGTTTTTCAGCCTGCCGAGGAGAGCGAATCAGCCTTACCGATGTCTCATATGCAGAGAAAACATACAGAAAGCTCTGCCAATGCCTTTGACGCATATTCACTCACAATCGAGTGCACGATGGCAGTGGGGAGAAATGCAGTCAGGGTCGAATTACGCTACGACCGCGAAGTCCTCCCGGTTGACCATGCGCATCGCCTACTAGCACAGTTTGACCATATTGTCCACCAGCTAGTACAAAATGCTGAGACCGAACAGCCCCTAGGACAGCTGCAACTACTATCGAGAGAGGATGTCGTGCAGTTGAGCAGATGGAACTCAACGGTACCCCCACGGGTAGAGCGCTGTATTCATGATATGGTGCTGGACAAGATGGTAGACCAGCCGTCCGCAGTGGCTATCAGCGCGTGGGATGGAGAGATAACATACAGGGAGCTAGATGATTCCAGCCGCCGTCTGGGTTATCATCTGGTAGAACGAGGTGTCGGTCCGGAGACGATGGTTGGCATGTGCATGGATAAATCGAAGTTAGGAGTGGTGGCTATGCTAGCCATCCTCCGTGCCGGTGGCGCTGTCGTCCCCCTCGGTGTACAACATCCTCTAGCCCGCATTGAGGGCATCGTCAAAGATACTGCCACGCGGCTCATACTGGTTGACCGTGGTCAAGAACAGCGGCTGGGGCAGCTGGCGACGCTGACGGAGCATACACAGCTACTTGCAGTGGACTCTTTCTTCGGTGTGGCCACGTCGACCCCGACACCATCGGGAGAGCCCTGCATAACCGTGCGGCCTGAGAACATGGCCTGGGTCATCTATACCTCAGGCAGCACCGGCATACCTAAGGGTGTTCTTCTTGAACACCAGGCTCTTGCAACAAGTATCCTCGCCCATGGTCGCGCATTCGATATCCAGCCCCATGACCGGCTGTCACAATTCTCAGCCTATACCTTCGATGTTGCTATCCAGGAGATTATGACAACTCTTGCTTTTGGGGCCTGTATTTGTATTCCTTCAGAGGACGATCGTATGAACCGGCTCATGCCATTCCTTTCAGACGCCAATGTCACTATCGCCACTTTGACATCAACAGTGGCTTGTTTGGTCCGGCCAGAAAATACCCCAAGCCTACGAACGTTAGTGTTGATGGGTGAACCTGTTCAAAGAAAGGTTGTTGATCAATGGATTGATCATACCGACATTATCAATGCTTATGGGCCCTCGGAATGCTGTATTCATACCACGGGAAACAAGATCCAGAAAAGATCACAGGCACCTAATGTAGGGAAGCCGCTTGCGGGTATTTTCTGGGTAGTTAATCCGGCCAATATTGGACAATTGGTTCCAATCGGTGCGCCGGGCGAGCTGCTTATTGAAGGGCCACAGTTGGCACGAGGTTACTTGAACGACCCTGTCAAGACTGCTGCTGCCTTTATCAACAACCCGGCATTTACGGAAGATATGGGCCTAAATGGCCGACGGATGTACCGCACTGGTGATATGGTGCAGCAGAATGCAGACGGCTCGGTTATATATCTTGGTCGCCGCGACACTCAGGTCAAGATCCGCGGCCAACGAGTCGAAATTGGAGAGATCGAGAGCCAGATCGTGCATTTGCTTCCAGATGCTTCTAAAGCGATCGTCGATGTGGTGCAACCGGCTGGCGAGGCACATGATGGAGTTCTGATGTTGGTCGCCGTCATCGAATACCCTAGGGCTGGATTATCCAGCAGTGGAGAGTTGGACTTGTCTGACGATTCACACATCACCGATGCGACCCGTAATGGCCTCCAGGGGTTGGAAATCGAGCTCGGTCAAGTGCTTCCAACATATATGGTACCCACGGCGTACCTCCTTACTCCAAAGATCCCAGTGAACAATTCTGGCAAGCTGGACCGCCAGTTCGTTCGGGAACGGCTGCGCCGGATGTCCCGCGAGGCGCTAAGTAGCTTTTCCTATTCTACAATGGCAAAGCAAGCTCCAAATACTCCTATGGAGGAAAAGCTGCACAGCCTCTGGGCCGAGGCCTTATCCCTTTCCCCTGATGCAGTGGGCATCAATGATTCCTTCTTCCGGCTTGGTGGTGATTCGGTAGTGGCCATGAAGCTGACGGCGGTTGCCCGGGCAAAGCAGATTCCCCTTTCTGTGGCCGACATATTCCGCTGGCCCCGTCTTGTAAATCTAGCGGAAGCTATAGAAAACAAGAACGAGGACTATGGCTTCACCGACAAAGATCCAGCTCGGTTCAGTCTGTGGCCTGAACTCGCTCGGATCGACCCCGATATGGAAGACGAGCGAAAACGATTGTTGGCAGATGTTGCGATGCAGTGCATCGTCACAACTGACCTGATCGAGGATATTTACCCCTGCAGTCCCCTCCAGGCCGGTCTTATGGCAATCACTGCACAGCGTCCCAAGGCCTACGTCGTTCAACGCGTTTTCCGACTACAGGCCAACCTGTCTATTCAACAGCTCAAAGCTGCCTGGACGCAACTGGCCGAAAGCCTTCCTATCTTGCGAACACGCATCATTTCTTCAGCCCTTTGCAATGCGCTTCAGGTTGTATTGCGGAAGGAGCTCGTTTGGCACCATGGGACGTCGCTCGACGACTATCTCGCAACAGACCGAGCCAACCCAATCACCTATGGGGGCACGCTCAGTCGTACCGCTATTGTTCACAATGGACCTGACCGCTACTTTGTTTGGACAACACACCATAGTGTCTATGACGGCTGGAGTGTGACCAAATTAATGGAATTGTTGGCCCGGCTATTGCAAGGCGCAGCTCCGCCCGTTCCGGTCCCGGTATCACGATTCATTGCTTACCTGACCATGCAAAAAGAGGAGAAAGCGGCCTCATTCTGGCAAAAGCACCTAAAAAGCGCTAACTGGGTTCGTTATCCAGCTTTACCATCCCCGCAGCAACATGTCAACCCAAGGGACACACTTCAGCAAAATCTCCACGTACCTCTGAAGTCAGAAGCCGCAACACTCCCTATAGTACTGCGCGCCGCCTGGGCCCTGCTTGTTGCCACCAATACTGGGATCAATGATGCAGTCGTCAATGTCGTACTCTCCGGTCGCATGGCCCCGATAGACGGCATTACGGACCTTATAGCGCCAACTGTTACTACAGTCCCCTTCTATGTGTCAGCCTCACAGGAGCAGTCTGTGAAAAGCTTCCTTGCTGATATCCAGAACCGGTCCATTGAGATGATACCATATGAACATACAGGTCTCCATAACATTCGCCGCATGGTTCCTGGGCTTGGACCAGAATTTGACCCCGGCCACATCTTTGTGGTCCAGCCAGCCGGGGAGAGCGAGTCAGGAATACCAATGTTCAATATGGGTATGGACTTAGAGAATGACGTTACTTCTATGGATTCCTTTGATGCCTATCCCCTGACTGTGGAGTGTACTATGGGATCAGATGTTAGCGATGTCGCAGTTGAGCTGCGGTACGATCGTGACGTCGTCGCCGTTGATACTGCACAGCGTCTTCTTGCCCAGTTTAGTCGCATTGTGCAGCAACTGTCAGCTAATTCGGATACTGAGCAGCCGCTCGGACGGCTACAACTACTGTCCTTGGAGGACAGTGTGCAGTTGTCCAAGTGGAACTCGACGGTTCCGCCACGGATTGAGCGCTGCATTCATGACTTAGTGTTAGACGAGATGACCGCCCACCCAGAGAGAACAGCCGTGAGCGCGTGGGACGGCGAAATGACGTACGGAGAGCTGGATGAAGCGAGCCGTCAGCTGGCTCAACATCTGTCCGCGGAGTACTGTGTGGGCCCAGAGGTGATGGTCGGCATGTGTATGGATAAATCGAGGTTGGGAGTGGTGGCTATCCTGGCTATTCTCCGCGCCGGTGGCGCCGTGGTCCCTCTCGGTGTACAGCACCCATTGTCGCGTATTCAGGGGATTGTCCGGGACATTGCAGCGCCGATTGTGCTAGTAGATCGTGCTCACAAGGAGCGGCTGTCGGAGCTGGCGGTGCATACGCAGTTACTTGCCGTGAACTCCTTCTTCGACACAGGCCCCTTGCCCCTAATAGCGTCTACTGAGCCCTGCGTATCGGTGCGGCCCGACAATGTGGCCTGGGTTATCTTCACCTCCGGTAGCACTGGAACGCCTAAGGGCGTTGTACTTGAACACGGCGCTCTTGCAACTAGTATCCTCGCTCATGGACGCGCATTCGATATTCAGCCGCATGATCGGCTGTCACAGTTCGCAGCATACACCTTCGATGTTGCTATCCAGGAGATTATAACAACTCTTTGTCTAGGGGCGTGCATTTGCGTCCCCTCGGAAGATGACCGTATCAACCGGCTTACAACGTTCCTGTCAGAGGCTGGCATTACCATTGCCACCTTAACATCAACTGTAGCCGCCCTACTCCAGCCACAAAATATCCAGACTATACGAACACTAGTATTGATGGGAGAAGCTATTCAACCAAATGTCGTTGATCAATGGGTTGAGCATGCTAACATCATCAACGCCTACGGGCCATCCGAGTGCTGTATCCACACTACAGGAAACAAGATTTGGACCAGATCAGAGGCACTTAATGTTGGCAAGCCGCTGGCTGCAACATTCTGGGTAGTGAACCCAGCTAGCATGAAACTAGTTCCAATCGGCGCGCCGGGCGAGCTACTTATTGAAGGACCGCAGTTAGCCCGCGGCTACCTGAATGACCTGGCTAAGACCGGTGCCGCATTTATTACAGATCCAGCATTTATCGAAGAGTTGGGCCTGAGCCCCGGCCGTCGGATGTATCGAACTGGCGATCTGGTACAGCAGAACCTAGATGGGTCGCTGACCTACCTTGGCCGTCGCGATACACAAATCAAGATCCGCGGCCAGCGAGTCGAAATTGGAGAGATCGAGAGCCAGATCGTGCGTCTGCTGCCAAAAGCACGTAAGGCTATCGTTGACGTGGTGCGGCCAGCCGGCGAGCCCTGTGATGGCATATTGATGTTGGTAGCCGTCGTCGAACATCCCGATGTTGGACCATCCAGCAGCGGAGAGCTGGAGCTGTATAGCCCCGCAAAGATCACGGAAGCTGCCCGCGAGTCCCTTAAAAAATTGGACACCGATCTAAACCAGGTCTTACCAGCATATATGGTCCCAGCGGTGTTTTTACTTACGTCGAAGATCCCGATTAACACCTCCGGCAAGCTAGACCGTCGTGCTATGGGGGAGCAGCTGCGCCTCATATCCCGCGAGGTGCTTACCAGCTTTTCTTACTCGTCAACCACAAAGCAGACACCAACTACTACTCTGGAAGAAAAGTTGCAGAGCCTCTGGGCTACGGCTCTCGCGTTAGAGCCCGAGGCGGTTGGGATGAACGACTCCTTTTTCCGGCTTGGTGGAGACTCAGTCGTTGCTATGAAGTTGACGGCGGCGGCCCGAGCCGTACAGATTCCCCTATCCGTGGCTGACATCTTCCGCTGGCCCCGTCTGGCTGATATGGCAGCTGGTATAGAAGAGAAATATGCAGTCGAGAATGGTCATGCGAATAGTGAAGATCCGGCCCCACTGAGTTTGTGGCCGGAACTCGCCCAGGCCGACGATGTGGAGGCAGAGACACGACTATTGGCGGATGTTGCCGTTCAATGTAACGTTTCTATTGACCAGATTGAAGACGTCTATCCCTGTAGCCCGTTACAGGCTGGGCTTATGGCGATCACCGCACAACGTCCCGAGGCCTATGTTATCCAGCGGATCTTCCGACTGCAGTCCAACCTCTCAATCGAACGACTCAAAGCCGCCTGGACGAGGCTAGTTGAATCCCTGCCTATATTGCGAACCCGCATCATCCCCTCAATACGGGCTGATGCATTGCAGGTTGTAATACGGTCGCAGCCAGCCTGGCAGGACTGGAAATCACTTGAGGACTATCTCGCAACGGATAAAGCCACCCCTATTACATACGGCGGCGCCCTCAGTCGTACAGCAATTGTGGCAAATGAGGACAGCGCGAATCGGTTCTTTGTGTGGACAACACATCACAGCATATATGACGGCTGGAGCGTGGCCAAGACGATTGAATTTCTCACCCGATTATTAAAAGGAGAGGCTCCGCCGGTCACAGTGCCTGTATCACGATTTGTCGGCTACCTGGCCCTGCAGGAGAAGGAAGACGTAGCAAAATTCTGGAGGGGACACCTTGAAGGCGCCAATTGGGCTCGTTATCCAGCCTTGCCATCCCCGCAGAGCAACGTCAACCCAAGAGATGCACTCCAGCAACACCTCCGCGTTCCTCTGACGGCAGCAACTGCTATACCTACGGTCCTACGCGCCGCTTGGGCCCTGCTTGTCGCTACAAATACTGGGCTTGCTGAGGCAGTTATAAATGTGGTCCTCTCTGGTCGTATGGCACCGATTGATGGGATCACGGACCTTATAGCACCAACTGTCACTACAGTCCCATTCTATGTATCAGCCTCGCCAGCACAGTCTGTCAAAGGCTTCCTTGCTGATATATACAACCGGGCGGCTGAGATGATTCCGTATGAACATACTGGGCTCCAGCACATCCGGCGACTAGTTCCAGGGCTGGGGCCAGAATTTGATCCTGGTCACATCTTTGTGGTTCAGCCAGCCGGAGAAAGGGAGTCAACAACACCAATGCTCAATGTGGATATAGAGCGTGAAACCACATCTATGGACTCTTTTGACGCCTACGCCCTTACAGTCGAGTGTACGATAGGACATGGGATGAACGTCGATGTCGACGTACGCTACGACAGTGCAGTACTTCCGTCTAATGATGCCCAACGGCTGCTGACCCAGTTTGGTCACATTGTGCGGCAGCTAGCACAAAATGCAAAGACAGAGCAGTCGCTAGGACAGTTGCAATTGCTGTCCGCGGAGGATGGCGCCCAGATATGCAATTGGAACTCAATAGTGCCATCCCAGGTTGACCGCTGCATTCATGACCTAGTCCATGATAAGATGGTTGAGCAACCGTCCGCAGTGGCTGTCAGCGCGTGGGACGGAGAAATGACATACTGCGAGCTAGATAGCGCAAGCCGGCAGCTAGCCCACTATTTGCTCCAGCACAATATCGGCCCGGAGGTCATGGTCGGCATGTGCATGGATAAATCGAGGTTAGGAGTGGTGGCTATCCTGGCTATTCTTCGCGCTGGTGGTGCCGTTGTCCCTCTCGGTGTACAGCATCCGGTGGCTCGAATTGAGGGGATTGTCCGGGACATTGCAGCGCCGATTGTGCTAGTAGATCGTGCTCACAAGGAGCGGCTGTCGGAGCTGGCGGCGCATACGCAGTTACTTGCCGTGGACTCCTTCTTCGACACAGGCCCCTTGCCCCTAATAGCGTCTACTGAGCCCTGCGTATCGGTGCGGCCCGACAATGTGGCCTGGGTTATCTTCACCTCCGGTAGCACTGGAACGCCTAAGGGCGTTGTACTTGAACACGGCGCTCTTGCAACTAGTATCCTCGCTCATGGACGCGCATTCGATATTCAGCCGCATGATCGGCTGTCACAGTTCGCAGCATACACCTTCGATGTTGCTATCCAGGAGATTATAACAACTCTTTGTCTAGGGGCATGCATCTGTATTCCGTCAGAAGACGATCGGATGAACCGGCTCTCGTCGTTCCTATCAGAAGCGAATGTTACTATCGCTACTTTGACATCAACAGTAGCCGCGTTAATCCGGCCACAAGACACGAGCATACATACCCTACTTTTGATGGGCGAACCTGTACAACCTAGAGTCGTTGATCAGTGGGTTAAACATTCCACTATTATCAATGCTTACGGGCCCTCGGAATGCTGTATACACACCACAGGAAACAAGATCAGGGACAGATCAGAAGCAAGCAATATAGGGTTGCCACTAGCGAGCATATTCTGGGTAGTGAACCCAGCCAGCATCGGACAACTAGTTCCACGTGGCACGCCGGGTGAGCTGCTTATTGAAGGCCCCCAACTAGCTCGGGGTTACCTCAACGACCCTGTCAAGACCGCCGCCGCTTTTATCAAGGACCCTCCATTTGTGGAGGCGCTAGGCCTGAGGCCCGGCCGTCGGATGTATCGAACTGGCGATCTGGTACAGCAGAACCTAGATGGGTCGCTGACCTACCTCGGCCGACGCGACACTCAGGTCAAAATCCGTGGCCAGCGTGTGGAAGTCGGCGAGATTGAGTATCATATAGGGAAGCAGGCCGGCACCCATGATGCAGTTGTCCTTTATATGCGGCAAGGACCACTTACTGGTCAACTTATTGCCGCTGTCATCCTCAGCGAGACTGAGACCTTGGCAGTAAGCCGCCATCAGAACTCATGTGTTACGTACATTCCTGAAGACCAGAAGGAGAGTGCTCAAATTCTACTACGCAAGGCTCAGCATGACTTGTCGCAACAGGTCATGCACTATATGGTGCCGAGTATCTGGATCCCCTTAGCAGCTGCGCCAATCAATGCATCAGGGAAGACAGACCGGATGGCGCTTACTCGCTGGATTCAATCATTACCGTCAGACGAGATTGCTGCCCTGGGTATCACCGAGGAGAATAAAGATAATGACCTACTAGCAACAGCCACAGCCACAGCCATCGAGCGATCGTTACGGGAGATATGGAGCGAAGTGCTTAATGTTCCGCTCTGCAACGTCACATATTCGGCCAAGTTTTTCAGTCTCGGCGGAGACTCTATCACAGCAATGCAGGTTGTGTCAGCTAGCCGGGCCCGTGGCATTCTCGTCACTGTACGCAACATTTTAGATAGCCAGACAATCTCCAAACTGGCAACTCAAGCGCAGAGAATCGAAGCTGCAGACGATACAAAAACACCCTCTGGCAACAGTATGAAGGTTTCTACGCAAGAGCCGGCCAACGCAGCACGAATATCTACAGCAAAAGACTTTCCGCTCGCACACCTGTCTGATAGTGATATGCTACTAATTGAGGGGCAATACCTCAGTTCTATTGGCCTCTCTTCACTCACTGAAATTGAAAACGTTCTCCCTTGTTCACCAATCCAGCAAGGCATTCTTCTTACCCAGCTACAATCACCATCAACCTACTGCATCCAGCACACATGCCGCATTAAGTCGTCTGATCCTACAAACCACTCTGTCAGCGTAGACCGGCTTGTTGGAGCATGGCGTCAGGTCGTTATGCGGCATTCCATCCTCAGAACTGTTTTGCTTGAGCCGCTACCAGGCCAGGAGAGGTTCATCCAAATTGTCTTGAGGCAACCGGATATTGGAATCTTCAGGCAGAATGGGATTGCAGATACAGCTGTAGCTGAGTGGTTTGACTCGCAGCCTATGCTTGACGTTTCAGACCTTCGACACCCTCCCCATCGTCTAATGCTACTAAGGACAGCCACGGGCGAGGTCTACTGCCGACTTGATGTGAGCCATGCCCTAGTTGACGCCTCGTCGCTGAGCCTGATTATCCGCGACCTTATTACCGCCTATGAGGGTACATTGCAGGCTGGCGGTGGGTCGCATTACAGTACCTATATAGAATTCCTTGAAGGGATACAGCCACAGGAAGACCTTCAGTTCTGGAAAGAATCGCTAAGCCATGCTGAGCCGTGTCTCCTAACGCCTCAAGATCCGCTACATAACTCCGAAGAGGGAAAATTTGAGAAGGTGCTCATGCGAATTGAAGACCTTACTGCGTTGTACCGCTTCCGGGATACATATGGCGTTTCAATTGCCAGCATTTGCCAGCTGGCCTGGACGCTGGTCCTTGCCAGCCAGATGGGATCCCAAAATATCAGCTTCGGGAATCTATCAAGTGGCCGCGATGCGCCTATCCCGGGGGTAGAAGAGCTAGTTGGTCCTATGATTAATATGCTTGTTTGCCACACGCAGTTGGATTGGACTGCGACAGTTTCAGACATAGCTCGCAAGTTACAGAGTCATTTTGCTGAAGCTTTCGAACACCAGCGCACATCGTTGGCTTCTATCCAGCACGAGCTTGGGTTTTCAAGGGGCCAGCCATTGTTCAATTCCACATTGTCATATAAGCGGCAACCCTTACCTGGTTCTGGACAATCATCAATTATTCTTGAAGGCCTGACCTGGGAGGACCCAACGGAGTACGATTTGAACATCAATATTGACGCAGGACCAACTGAGCTTGCAATCGATATGCAGTTTTCAACTTCAGTATTCTCAAATGCAGCAGCTACAAACCTCACACAGAGGATGGTGCGAACCGTCTACGCCATCTGCGAGAACGCGAGTAGGCCGCTCGGTCAGCTTACTATGCTATCTCCAGAAGATGGGGCACAGCTTTGCAGATGGAATTCAACTATGCCGACACGCCTCGAACGCTGTGTTCACGACCTTGTACTTGACACGATGGCCGTTCAGCCAGAAAAACTAGCTATCAGCGCGTGGGATGGTGAGATGACATATGGCGAGGTGAATGAAGCGAGCCGTCAGCTAGCATATCATCTGGTAGAGCGGGGTGTCGGTCCGGATGTAATGGTCGGCATGTGCATGGATAAGTCAAAGCTGGGAGCAGTGGCTATGGTGGCCATCCTCCGCGCCGGAGGCGCTGTCGTTCCTCTAGGAGTGCAACAGCCGCTGGCCCGTATTGAGGGCATCATGCAGGATGCAGCCACGCCGCTGGTTCTGGTTGACCGTGTTCACCAACAACGTCTAGCGCCACTAAGAGTCCATGCCCAGTTCCTTGCCGTCGACTCCTTCTTCGAGTCCCCCCCATCAACCCTGGCGACAAAGTCGTCCGGTGAGCCTTGCATAATCGTCCGCCCCGATCACGTGGCCTGGGTCATCTACACCTCTGGCAGCACCGGCAAGCCCAAGGGCGTTGTGCTTCAGCATGGCCCCCTCGCGACAAGTATCTTCTTCCACGGTCGAAGACTAGATATACAGTCTCACGACCGTCTGTTGCAGTTTGCGGCTTTCACATTTGATGCGGCTATCCAAGAGATTATCACGGCTTTTGTGTTCGGGGCCTGTACCTGTCTTCCTTCTGAAGAGGATCGCATGAATCGACTCACAGCTTATATATCTGAAGCCAATGTGACGGTAGCCACGTTGACATCGACTGTGGCAGCATTGGTTCGTCCGCAGGACGCCCCGACTGTACGAACAATGATCTTGATGGGTGAAGCTGTCCAAGCGAAGGTTGTCGATCAATGGATAGGACACGCCAACGTCATCAACGCTTATGGGCCCTCGGAATGCTGTATACACTCGACATGTCAGAAGATCCCCGACACTTCATTGGCTCTGAATATTGGAACGGCCATCGCCAGTGGAACGTGGGTTGTTAACCCGGCCAGCATCGGACAACTAGTTCCCATCGGCGCGCCCGGCGAGCTGCTTATTGAAGGTCCATTGTTGGCTCGCGGCTATCTGAACGACCCCGTCAAAACTGCTGCTGCCTTCATCGAAGATCCAGCATTTATAGAAGAGTTAGGCCTAACTCCCGGCCGACGGATGTACCGCACCGGCGATCTAGTACGGCAGAATTCAAACGGCTCCCTGACTTATCTCGGCCGAATTGATGCGCAGGTTAAGATCCGTGGTCAGCGCGTAGAAGTCGGCGAGATCGAGTACCACATAGGGAAGCAGGCCGGCATCCATGATGCGGTTGTCCTTTATATGCGCCAGGGGCCTCTTAGTGGCCAGCTTATTGCTGCTGTCATCCTCAGTGAGACCTCAATAGCAAGCCGCCATCAGAATACCGCTATCAAACCCATTCCTGAAGATCATAAAGAGGGTGCTCAAAAACTACTATACAAGGCGCAGGGGGACTTATCTCAGGAGGTTATGCACTATATGGTGCCAAATATCTGGATCCCCTTAGCAGCTGCTCCGATTAACGCGTCAGGGAAGACAGATCGGATGGCGCTTACTCGCTGGATTCAATCATTACCGTCAGACGAGATTGCTACCCTGGGTATCACCGAGGAGAATAAAGATGATGACCTACTAGCAACAGCCACAGCCACAGCCATCGAGCGATCGTTACGGGAGATATGGAGCGAAGTGCTTAATGTTCCGCTCTGCAACGTCACATATTCGGCCAAGTTTTTCAGTCTCGGCGGAGACTCTATCACAGCAATGCAGGTTGTGTCAGCTAGCCGGGCCCGTGGCATCCTCATTACAGTCCGCAAGGTTCTTGAGAGCCAGACAATCCCCAAACTGGCAGCCCAGTCGCAGACAAGCAAAGATACAAGCGATGCATCACGCGTGCCAGAGGGACTTTTCGCTCTCTCACCCATTCAGCAAATGTACTTTGACCAGATTGCATCCGACGGATTACGCACTGAGGGAGAGTACCATTTCAACCAAGGGGTCTCGCTCCATATCACAAAACGGGTAGAACTACCAGAACTTGCATGGGCACTGGATGCGGCTGTTGTGAAGCATGCTATGCTTCGCGCTCGCTTTCAGCACAGTCAGGACCATGGCTGGCAGCAATGGATTGAGAGAGATCTTACTGGGTCTTACCGTCTCTCTTCGCATAGGGCCGCTGATGCGAAGTCTATACAGCATATTGTTGCGCAGTCCCAAGGCTCACTCAACCTCGAAGACGGGCCAGTGTTTGCAGCTGCGCTGATCGAATTGCAGGACAGGCAGGTTCTCCACCTGATCGCCCATCATCTTGTTATCGACCTCGTATCCTGGCGTATTCTCATAGGAGACCTCGAAGAACTCCTTAGGCATCGCAAACTGCCAAACCCGAGCAGCCTATCATTCCCTGTGTGGTTGGAGCGGCAATACCAATCATTGAGCAGGTTCGTGAGCGAGATCGGTACACCAGCGGAAGCCTTCGTGGCAGATACGTTGCCGGTTGCGGTACCAACAGCAAATTGGGAGTACTGGGGCCTTACTCCCGGTCAAAATATATGGGGCAGCCTCGCTAGCTTCCAGACGAAGTTAGACTCTAACACGACGTCGTTGCTATATGACTCCGCCAACGCCACTCTTAATACCGAACCAATAGAGATCCTGCTAGCTGCCTTCTTCCTCTCTTTTCGGGCGGTCTTTACAGATCGTCCTGTCCCTGCCGTCTTTACCGAAGGGCATGGCCGCGAGGCTGCGGATAACGAAACGGACCTATCTGACACCATTGGCTGGTTCACAACAATGACACCACTTCATGTCCCGGTGGAAGCTAATTATAATGGTTCTATCGATGTTCTGAGACAGGTAAAGGACCAGCGCAGGCGTATTCCTGCCCGTGGTGTTCCCTATTTCGGTAGCCGTTTCCTGACCGCTCGTGGACGAGAAGAGTTTGCGGGTCACGGCCCTGCTGAGATCCTTTTCAATTATACTGGAAGGTTTCAGCAGACTGAGCGGAAGGATTCACTGTTCCGTATTGACGATGGCGATTACTCGATATCGGATGTTGGCGGCATGGTCAAGGCGTTTGCTGTGCTTGATGTCACCATCACTGTGGAAGCGGACGAGTTATGTATCAGCCTGCGCTTCAGCCGTCAAGTACGGCAGCAGGCAGCTGTCCGGAAGTGGCTTCAAGCATATCGCAACACTGTGAAGAACCTTGTGAATGAGCTGGTGATAGCAGCGCCGACAGCTACGGCAACAGACTTTCCGCTTGCGCGCCTATCCGACAGCGACATGGTATTTATTGAGGGACAATACCTCAGTACTATGGGCCTGTCTTCAACCACCTACATTGAAGACATTCTCCCCTGTTCACCAATTCAGCAAGGCATTCTGCTTACCCAAGTACAATCGCCATCAACCTACTGCATCCAGCAGACATGCCACATCAAGCCATCTGACCCCGCCAACCCCGTCAGCATGGACCGGCTCATCAGAGCATGGCATCACGTCGTCTCACGGCACTCTATCCTCCGGACTATCATGCTCGAGCCGCTACCAGGCCAGGAGAGGTTCATCCAAGTCGTCCTCAAACAACCAGATATTAGCATCCTTAGTGAGGTCAACATCGCAGACAGAGCTGTAGCTGAATGGTTCGATTCACGGCCGATACTCGACCTGTCAGATCTTCACCGCCCTCCTCATCGTTTGACAATATTAAGAACAGCTACAGGCGAGGTCTATTGCCGCCTCGATGTGAGCCATACGCTGGTTGACGCCTCGTCGCTGTCCCTGATAATTCGCGACCTCATTAGCGCCTATGAGGGTGCGTTACCGGCTGGCGGTTCCCATTACAGTGCCTATGTCGCGTTTCTGGACGGGAGACACCCCCAAGATGACCTTCAGTTCTGGAAGACATTGCTAAGCGATGCCCAGCCATGTCTCCTGGAGCCGCAGGAGCCACCGCACAATACCGATTACGAACAGGAAAAGCTTGCGAAGGTGTTCACGCAGATCGAAGACCTTTCTGTACTGCACCACTTCCGGGACGTATACGGCATCTCAATTGCCAGTATCTGCCAGCTAGCGTGGGCCCTAGTGCTTGCCACCCGGACGGGATCGACAAATGTCAGCTTCGGTAACCTATCGAGCGGCCGTGATGCACCTATTCCGGGGGTAGAAGAGCTAGTCGGGCCTATGATCAATATGCTTGTCTGCCACCTCCAGCTAGATTGGGATATAACAGTGTCAGATATAGCTCGTAAGCTACAAAGCCAATCCGCCGAGGCTTTTGAGCATCAGCGGACCTCGCTAGCTTCTATCCAGCACGAGCTCGGCTTCTCAAGGATACAACCGCTATTTAACAGCACACTGTCATATAAGCGGCAGCCATTGGCTAGCTCCGATCAAGCATCAATTATCCTCGAGGGTCTGAACTGGAAGGATCCAACGGAGTACGATTTAAACGTCAATATTGACGCAACACCAACCAAGCTTGAAATCGATCTGCAGTATTCAACAGCCATATTTTCAGATACAGCAGCCACGAAGCTCGCCCAGGGCCTAGTACAAGCCATCCGCGCTGTATGTGAGAATGCGAATCAGCCGCTACGACAGCTTAGTCTGCTGTCATCACAAGACAAGGCGCGGTTATCTACATGGAATTCGATCATGCCGCCACGAGTCGAGCGTTGCCTCCATGAATTGGTGCTGGACCAAATTGCCGCCCAGCCTGCGGCACCGGCTGTCTGCGCGTGGGACGGCGAGTTGACATACGGAGAGCTGGACGACGCTAGCCACCGGCTGGCTCACCATCTGGCCGGGCGCGGTGTAGGCCCGGAGGCGAAGGTTGGCGTATGTATGGATAAATCGAAATGGACAATCGTCGCGATGCTAGCCATCCTCCGGGCTGGCGGCGCCGTGGTCCCTCTCGGGGTTGGGCACCCGTTGGCCCGCATCGCCGGCATCGTCCAGGATATTGCCGCGCCGCTCGTGCTGGTCGACCGTGGCCACGAGCAACGTTTGGATATGCTATCGGCCCATACGCAGCTGCTTGCGGTCGACTCCTTCTTCGAATCGGCCCCCTTGACCCCGACACCGTCCGGCGAGCCCTGCACATCCGTTCAGCCCGAGAACGTTGCCTGGGTTATCTTCACCTCTGGCAGCACCGGCAAGCCTAAGGGCGTAGTCCTCGAGCACGGTGGTCTTGTAACAAGCATTCTCGCACACGCACCACTCTGGGGACTCTCTCCCTCAACACGCACGCTCCAGTTTGCCGCTTTCACTTTCGATGTCAGTATCTCTGACGTCATGGCAACCCTTGCTTTTGGCGGCTGTATTTGTTCACTCTCCGAAGACGATCGTCTCTCGAGGCTCAATCAGTCAGCTAGCCATTTCCGGGTGACTTATGCCAATGTGACACCTACAGTCGCTCGCCTCTTAGATCCAAAGCTGGTCCCTACACTGAAGACTCTGGTGCTTATTGGAGAGGTTGTCGATACAGGAGTTGTGGATAGGTGGAACAAGGATGCTGCAGTAATCAACGGTTATGGCCCTGCCGAAGCATCCATCGTGTTCCATTGCAGCCCGCCTATACTGGATCCTGCAGTTGCAGGAAACGTCGGACAGCCCATCGCAGGAGGCGCCTGGGTAGCCGACCCGGACGACATCGGCCGACTGGTGCCCCTTGGCGCGCCAGGCGAGCTGCTCATCGAAGGCCCGCTACTCTCGCGAGGTTACTTGAATGATGCCGTCAAGACAGCGGCCGCCTTTGTGACGGACCCGGCGTTTGTGCAGGAGTTGGGCCTTGGCCCCGGCCGGCGCATGTACCGCACCGGAGACATGGTGCGGCAGAACACCGACGGCTCGCTGACCGTCATAGGCCGTCGCGACACGCAGGTCAAGGTCCGCGGTCAGAGGGTGGAAATCGGCGAAATCGAGAGTGAGATTGTCCGCCTGCTGCCAGACGCGACACACGTCTATGTGTCCAAGAAGGGACAGTCTCTGGTCGCCATCATCGAATCAACCTCACCCGACCGGCATACTTCTCGCGTCCCTGTGCCTTCAATAATCATGCCCGATCGTGAGCAGCAGAAGGCTTTTGATTCCCTCCATACCTCCCTCCTTGAAACGCTTCCCAGGTACATGATACCGTCCGCGTTCCTGGCTATCAGTAAATTCCCGCTCAATGACAGTGGCAAGATGGACCGTCGAGGAGTTCGCATTTTGCTAGATTCCATACCATCGGACAAGTGGCTTGAGTACACGGCCAAGTCTCGGATATATCAGGCGCCTGTTGGCCCCAAAGAACAGCTGCTTTGCGAATTGTGGGCCACTTGTATTGGGCTTGAAAACACGGTTGTGTCGCGTACGGACAATTTCTTCGAACTTGGTGGAGACTCTATGACAGCCATGACCCTTGTTCAGCAGCTACGAGGACACACCATGCGGCTTTCTGTCATCGACATTTTTAATTATCCGGTCCTTTCTGATATGGCAGCATATGCCGCCATGAACGCTGACGAGGTAGCGGACTACAAGCCCTTATCGCTTGTCTCGCTTGAAGAACGATCAAGTGTTCTTGAGTGCGTGCCGGTTGAAAAGGCACAGGACGTGCTTGATATTCTGCCAACAACAGACTTTCAAGCCCAGATTATAAGAGAAAACATGGCCCCGGAACGCAGGCAACTGAATTATTTTGCTTTCGACGCGAGCGGTCCCTGTGACATATCCGGGGTGATGTCGGCAGTTGCTGATCTTGCCATGAAATTTGAGTCACTTCGCACCGGATTTGCCAGACCTAGCGGCCAGAAATTCTTACAAGTTGTCTACGCCAAATGGCAACCAGAGGTCCGCGTCTTCCACACCGATATGGATCTTGATGCCTTCTGTCGAGACTCATTGGACCAAGAAATGTTCGCAACGCCAAGTCTTGCACGACCAATGTTCGATGTCGCTGTTGTCATTGCCCCTATGAATCAACATCGCATCGTGTTCCGTATCTCGCATGCCCTATATGATGGAGCTACTTTGCATCGGGTCTGGACAACATTAGAAGAGATCATTACAGGGCAACTTACGGGCAATTCGGTTCCTGTTGGGTCGTATTTCCGAAGTCTACAAGCCCGGACAACACGAGAAACCGAAGACTACTGGCGTGAGCTTCTTCGTGGAGCTAACATTCCGTCCATTAGTGAACATACCGAGCCCCAGGTCTCACGACTAGGTCTTATTTCCGGCGAGCCAATTGCGTTGGGATCAAGAAGTGGACAACCAGACTTCCCAATTGCCGTGGCTGTCAAAGCCGCTTGGGGTATAGTATTGGGCCTGCACACGTCGAGTCGTGATGTTGTGTTTGCCGACATCTATACGGGACGGAACTCAGTACATCCATCAGCCGCAGGCGCTGTTGCGTGCTGTGCCAGAGCGGTTCCATGCCGTGTCGCCTACGAACCTGAATGGACACTGGAAACACTGCTCGAACAGCTCAGGAAACAACAAGTCGACAGTATGAGACATGAAGGTCTCGAGTTCCCGACAATCGCTCAGCGTTGGATGGGATGGCCGGAAGAAGAAGCAGCAGACTTGCGAGCCAGCGTGGTGAATCATCTGAGAGCGTCAAAGGAGGACCTATTACTAGGTGGTACAGTCTACAAGCGGACGGAGGTTAGCCCGAGGCAACCCTACGCATCCATTGACTTTGCCATCGAGACAGTAGAGGAGGAAGATGGTTCACTATCAATGGGCATTGCATTTGCCGCCGACCGGATCCGTGACCAGCTGGCAAGAACACTGCTTAATCGATTCCGAGCCACTTTGGAGACGATCCTGGCGCATGGACAGTGCAGTGTCAGCCAATTGATCGAAAGAGTGACCGGCCCCGCGGCGAGGTCTTAGGAGTACTACCATTGGGTAGGAGCACGCGTCAAGGGAAGGAGTTGAGATGGAAGCAGTGAGGAAGTCACGAGCAGGTGGGAATGACTCATTCGATGGAGAGCATTAGGAGGTGGGAAGGACCAGACAGACGAGCGACCAAGAGGAGATTCGCTCGCGACGCTCATTCAGCATATTTTATTTTACAAGCTCAACAAGCATACGTATAGCACATAGGAGCATTGTGCTTGATTTTATAGTGTATATAATTTCTTTCGCGACACTTTATGACGAACCACTCGTTCTGAATTTATATTACCGAGTAACGTAATCGGTAGGCGAGTGGGCCACCTCAAAGCATCATAGTAAATGCGATAATTTAGAACTTCATATCTCAACAAACATAAGTTCATTCAGCTTTATACTGCGTATTCTACTTACGTAGAGCATAAGCAGCCCGTATATGCAGTTTCCTCATCTACATCACTTTCTCCTCTGTTTTCTTATCCATTTCTTTCATGGATCACCGAGTAGCGGTGTGAAAGAACAGTTGTGTACGCATTTCTCATAGAAAATGGTTCTTGGGAAAGGGATATAAACATTCCCCTGAGAACGAGCAGAAAAGAGTGTTGAGAAATGAAGGGTAGATGATCAGACGAAAAGAAGATGGACAGGTAATTGATAGTAAATTTTGATAATCTTTTCTGCTCGTTCTCAGCGGGATATTTATATCCTTTTCCTGAAAACTGTTTCTAAGGGAAATGCATAGAAAAATGTTCTCCTACACCGCTGCCCGGTGGTCCATGAAAGAACATCCTCTGGAACAAGCAAAGAGGGTGACATAGATCAGGAACCTGCATATACGGGCTGCTCATGCAGCCTAATTTCAATAGCCTCATGGGCCAAGCTGACCAATCAGCAGCCATCGGGGCAGAGAGATGCCGACCGATATTGGCGCCTTAGGATGAGGGCTCCAATTTCCAACAAAGAGCATCAGAATTTACTACATAGCTTCCAAGTTCCATCTTAGCGGGCCGTTGATAAATATATTGACGCGATTGCTGAATCATGTAGCAGCTGGTAACAGCATACATCAATCAAAAAGTCGACTGCGTTTCTTTAAATATAAGACTATAGTCGGGCATATATATTGCCGCTGGGCAAATAAATTAGGGTCAGTCATTTGATCGGTGGATCTGACATCCAATCTAATTAAACATGGAGATCATTTACTGCTGACAAATAATATCAGACATCTAACTACACCCCTAGAATCAGAGTTCTACAGTTTCTTTCCGTTTCAATTTGTGCGCCGAATTGCAAGTAATTGATCCCCTGAATTACGACCAAATTTTGCCTATTTCTTGCTATCTCTGACGGTTCCGCTCTACACTGGAACTCCCTCATTGTGGGTGACTCACCTGCCTACAAGCTGCACCCTTAACCAAAGGCCCAGTTCTATCCTGGTTTAGGAAAAGCTCCCATCAACCGCCCAAGTCGCAGGCTCGGTGAAGTCCTCATACCAAACCCCACCCAGCGCATGAGCATGCACATATCCAAAGCGGAAGTACTCAATCTCATTCGCAAATCCCCGATGCCAAACAAATTCGGCCACATCCTGGCTATTATTTGACTTAAGGCTCCTGAAGCGAAGGACATCGTTAATCAGGACGCTGATCCCGTCGACGTGCCCCGGGAGATCAGGGAAGGAAAACACGAGCCGGTTCTGGTGCTCGATGCGCGGCGGGTTGATTACCGGTGGGGCGGTGCCGAGTTTGGCGCCGTCAAGTAGGGAGGCGGGGGTCTGGAGGATGGAGCCGAAGCCCCAGCGGGCGACGCCGTTGATGTACAGGCCGACGAGGATGCCTTGGAACAGGAGGCTGGCGCGCGTTTGCATCGATGTGCCTGGAAGGAGGAGAAGGGCCAAGAGGTCGTGGTGGATGCGGAGGTTCATGTAGGGAATGAGGGCGAGGATGAGGACGCCTAGGACGAGGAGGGCGTAAAGGCGGAGCATGGGAAAGAAGCGGCCTTCGCGGCGGAAACAGTACGCTTGGACGAAAGTGATTACGATAAGGGAACTGATGATGATTAAAAGGGCGATGAAGGCGCCGGGTTGTTGCTGGATGTCATGAAGCGTGAAACGGGAGATGGGGATGTGGTCGAAGGTGTCTGTGTTAAGGGCCCCAACCCAGCAACCACCCAGCCAGAGGATGGTTTTCTCGACGTGCGCGTCGAGGCCGCCCAGGGTGTACTTCACGCAGAAGTAGTACAATACGAAGCCGACGAACGCGCCGGGTATGAATCGGCCAAAACAAACGGAAACCCGGTCATAGAAGCTCGAGGTCGGTGGGTCAGATGCCATAGCAACCTGGAACCAAACAATGAAGTATATGGCACTATAGAATGCCGACGCGGAGCTCACAGTCATTGACAGGGCAGTCGTCACAGCCAATGTGAATGCAAAGAGGGACCAGCGACTGTCGGAACACTCGGCCAGTTTTGTCTCGCTCAACCCAGGCGACGATGCCTGGCGGCTGAGCATGAACGACATTGGGAAATGAGGCAAGAATCGGATGCTCTCGATGCCATTTTGTGTGACGTTCTCGAAGTTGCTCTTTTGAACGTGGCGATGCAGAATACCACAGCCGCCCATTGCATCACTAATCAGCCCTGCATGCAGCGCGGAGGCACAGATAGATGAGTCACCGCGGTAGAGACCACTGGTGTAACCGCCCGGTCTGGACGGTTCACCCCCGATAACTTGGGGTCGATAGTTATATTCCCTCTCACCGACATTGTACGGTTCTAGGAGAATTGCAGCTGCACAGCCGGACGGGCAGCGAAAGGCGAAAGACTGGTCCTCGAACGGAAGGCATAGTTCGCCGTTGACGCCGCAGTCCGTGGCATTGTTCCTAAGAAAACCGGTTGGTATTGACAAAATCAAAATGATAAATGCAAAGTTAGAAGGACAAACGCAAACGTACCACAGGCGTTGGTGACACGACAGCTTGACCGGTTGTCCATACCCTAAGACCTCCTGATCCGCAACCGACATCTTGAGCAACGAAAAGAAAACAACAACCCAAAACAAAAGCCCTCCCAAAAGCGCCGCCATCTTCATGGGTCCCTTTGGAAGCCCTCGCTCGACAAGCCGCGCCGGTGCAGCCTGCCACTTGGGAAACCAAGAATTCACGCGATAAACATGGGGCGGGTCGGGCCCTTTACACCAAGCAACAAATCCGGCCCTGGAACAAGAGAAGGGCGGATCACGCCGCGTATTCCGGCAGTGTTCCTCAATGTCAAAGTTCGAGTCCAATTCCGAGTCGTGGTGTGCGAGGGAATCCGAGGGAAGCAGGGGGGCGTTGCCCAGCTCCAGATCTCCACTGTCTGTGCTGGATTGGTCCCTTGCGAGCGAAGGGTCTTCGCCGTTATACCGTGCCGAACTAGATTTGTGGAGGGTGTATGGGTCAGGACCTGATGGTAAATGCATCCTGTATATAATAGGAGATGCTGGGAGGTGCCAATAGCTCTCCAGGGAGACTGGAGTCTGAGACAAGGGGGAATTTCAGTTACCGAGCTGTCATGACCGATTACTAACGAACGAACGTGCAACCCCCACTTGTAGTTAGTTAACGTACATGTGAACGTCATTATCGACATCCAACAAAATACCCGTTGAAGCCATCCGTCGCTCTATCTCCAACACTGCACCGCAAGCCCGAGCCAAGTCACTGAGATGAGAAATTATTCCCCAAAGCCCGTGTACGCCCATATAACCCATTTAAAGCACAAGGTCATAAATGCGGCAATCAACTTGATGATCTGAAAGCTCAAGAGCCTTCCGCCCGCTCTGATGACGCTCAGGACAGCCACTAGAGCGTGGGATTCTGTCATTTACCCCGATACCGGGTGTGAGACCATCGCCAATTCGAACTACACCGGAAGCGATAATCGGGGCTGTACCTCCAGCCCGACTAATGACCGTTGCTTTGAACTTAGTAATTTTGACGACTGTTGGATAGCGCTCTATTCAACGGACCAACACTGTGAAAACAGAGTTGACGAGGCTCAATACAATTATATCTGAAAATGATGCTATATCTCCTGATTATACTTTGGACTGGTACGAAATCTGGTTGCTAAGTGATACTTTCCCAACAATAGCCACTTGTTTTGAGTACATGTTGTTACCATGAGATCAAATCGGTACTCTTGTGCAAAGTTGTTCTTATTCCTTCATCTATCTTTCTTGCTTTCTACAACATAGCAGCAGCCTCGCGTTTACGTGAAAGATAACTACACAATTGGTGTTGAGTATGTGCAAAGCATAATGGGCTTTAAGCGCCTAGGTGCTTACGGAGGAATTATTCATTAGAAGTCGTACTGTGATTGCCGTCAGTGTCTTTGCATACTCTTCTGGCCTAAGATCGACTCGGATCATGAGTTCATTATTTGCCTGCAAGAACATTTGTATTCGGCGGGCGGCTGCTCTGGGCGTGGATCTGGATCGGTGCGTCATCGTTCAATTCTCATTCCTAAATTAGACAAAATGAAAATGTCTTTACTCAACTATGTACCTAGGGGCCAATTATCCCCTCATTTCTTACCAAAAACCATGGGCCCTTGCCACTTCCTCATTCGCTTCCCGTACATCTGTAGGAAAACCATGAAAAAGATTGAGGTAAATGTAATTGCTGCTTGGATCCCCAATGCCTTGGCGGGTCCAAGGCGTGTTACCCAGTCAATCTGAATATATGTCGCCATAAATCCCGCCCAGTTACGGCTGGCCGTAACCCATGCACCCATTTCGCCTGATCCTTCAGGGTAGCAGTCGAGCAAGTACGCATTGATAGCAGTTGTAATAATCATGACACCAATACATTGCGTAGCAGCGAACACCGCAATTACCATATAGTGCCAGTGCTTCTCAAAGGCGAGTCCCAGGATGATAAGACTAACACAGCAGATGAGAGTTGCTGGGTACGTGATTATCAACCGAGCCTCTGGGTCAAGACGGCCGTCATGACGCTTAGTATAGTATCGGCCCACTGCATCATGGAGGTAGTGGCCAATGAACCAGCCAAATAAGACGCCGACAATGCCAAAGAAGTAGAAATATCCTATTCAAAGAAAATTAGTGCCCCTTTCAACTGCCTGAAGAAGTGAAAAAAAGCATACTCACCAATTCCCTTCGTTGAAAACCCATATATATTGGTCAGCCAGATACCAATGGTGGTATTGACACCAATTACCCACGCAAAGTTCAAGAAATAGTAGACAAGAATGGTCAGAACGGGAACTTTGGTCATAGCCAGAACTGGACGAGCCATGCACTGAGCGAAACTCTTCTGAGGAGCCTTCGCCTGTTGCAATCCAACCAGGCGGGAGAGATAAGAGCGGCGAAAATCAGGAGGAGCCTTGCGATCAAACAGACTTTCATCTAAAAAAAGAATTGCAATCAAACCTATGCCAGCAAGGATCGTGCACACCCAGAATGCCCATCTCCAGCTAACATAAGAAACAATGAAGCAGGTAATTAAGGGTCCCAGGTATGGACTGAGGATTATGGAGAACTCCACGTAGTTGATGATCCGTGGGTGTTCGTGAAAAAAAAAGAGATCTTTAATCCACATCAAGGCTCCTCCTTGACCCACACTGCAGAAAAAACCGTTTATAATGCGTGCGGCCAGATATGATCGAAAGCTAGTAGCTGCGCCAGACCAGGCACATGTTCCAAGCATAACACATTGGAAGACCAAAATAACTGGCCAGCGGCCAAAATAGCTGGCCAGTGGAACGACGAAGAGTCCGCATGCGCCGATAGTGAATAAGTTGCCGACAACTGCTCGTTGGACCATCGATTGAGACAATTGCCATTCCCTAAAAAGCGGGTATTAAATTCTGCTTTCAAACTGACATGGAGTCTGACCTACATTGACTGAGGGATGACAGTAATGATGGCTGTTCCCCCGGTATAATCAGCCAGAAAGGCAATATAAGCAATGATGGCGACGATCCATCGTTTCTTGCTAGCACTCCAATTCAGTGGATCATTGGGAGTGTTCAAAGGCTGCGGAATGAGAACAAAGCGACCATCGTCGCTGGTCTTCAATCTCGCTGCGTAGGCTGCATAGTGACTGGGATCGACTACGTAGCCCTCAAGAGCTTCCGCTTCCTCGTCAATCTCGGTGGCATCGAGATGTCCAGGTGGTTTGTGATCGACAGTCATTGCCTGGGGAGGCATGCAGAAATGCGAGAAGGAGAAAAAAAAAGCAATTCGAACTGGTGACGTGATGAGTGACAAAGTCTATATTTCCCTCAAGGTTGCACAATGAGACAGCAGGACTTGAAATACTGGGCCATGCATTTGAAATCCTGGGCTGTTAGCCAGGGCAGGCTTCAGTGATGGAAATTAATTGAGAAAAGAGACTTGTAGCCTAGTACTAACTCGATTGTTGATCACTTTCCTGTTCAATGCGAGTTGCATCGAGAACCGGAAGGAACTTCTCAGGGGAGATTTGCCCACTCGGCTAGGAAACGCGACCAGCATGGAATTTTCCACCCACAGTATCTTGGTCGCTTCAAGACCCATGCTCGAGCGTTTTGGGAGCGGTCATTATTGGACATGAATCCTTTCAATTACGTTACATAGCGTGTTAGCGCTAGAATCAATACCAAATCCGTCTCAACCGAACCCATCCCAGCATCTCCGTGCATTAGTGCGCTAAGGGCATGGATCCTGCAGTGCAGAAAATTCGCTCCCGCCTTGATCTACTGTTCTAAACAAGCTAAACATGGATGTAACCAGAGAACCTGCCCGGCGGCGGACAGTATAAAGGGCCGAGGGCCGAAGGCCATTGTGGACCTAATCTACTCCGTACCCCACCGGCAGCTCGTGTGGACCCCACCTAAATCTTCCATGGGGCCATTGTAACCCAGAGGTGTAACCCAAAGGATCTCTGGTTCGTAATCCGTGCTAACAAGTCGATGATACAGCACGTAGAGAATATACCAACACAATGTATACATTCTGTCCAAGACCCAATTCCTATTCTCTCTAATTACCCTGACAGTTCTGCCGTTACCACGATGGCTAATGCCTCAGACGTATCTTATGGTGGAAAAGGGCCCTTGGTGTTGGGGGTCACATGGGCAGAGATGGGACTAGCTCTCATACTAATGGTCCTGCGAGCAAAAACCGCGTCAGTGTGTCCCAATGGACGACTCGTCTCTGGTATCTTCGGGCTACGATGGGATTTTGTGTGGGTGATCTTTGCTTTTGTATGCTGATATCAGATCTTTGATTTTTGATTCAATGATCTCGAAGCTGACCATCATAGTCCATCGCTCTAGCAGCCCAAGCCACCATGACAGTGAGCGTTCTATATGGACTTGGTAACCACCAGGATCTATTATCCCACGAAAATGTCGTGAAGACAAACCTATGGAGCTGGGTTGGTCAGGTCATTGCCATTTTAGGTCTTGTAATAGCCCGAATTGCAGTCATTGCATTCCTATTATCGATTCAAGCAAGAGCAATGCTTAAAAGCAGATACCTTCTCTTTTGCGTTGGAGGAATCCAGGCGCTCATCAATGTTATTGAGGTCATTCTAATATTCAAGCAATGTAATCCCACAGAGAGGCTGTGGGATAACAGCATTCCTGGATCTTGTAATATGGTTCTTATCTGTTCGGAAGTGGGATTTGCTCAGGGCAGTAAGTGAGAATTAAATCATTCACTAAAGGCCCCGTGCTGATTTATATAGGCATTGGAGCAGCAGCAGACTTCTTCCTAGCTTTCTATCCGATTTACATCATTGGAAGGCTGCAATTAATGAAACTGTCCACAAAAATTGGACTCTGTCTCATCATGGGAGGTGGTCTAATGTATGTCTCTCCAATCAAGTGCGTTGTACAAGTTTTCTAACATTTCACAGAGCTGGTATTGCTGGCATCAATAAAACCCTTGCAATTGCTTCCATAACCCACGTTGAAGACTTGACGTACGCAATCTTCAAGCTCAATACTTGGGTGTTGACCGAGATGTGGTTCATAGTTATCTTCGGATCCATTCCAGTCCTACGCCCTTTCTTCGTCCGTTTCACGCAGGATGTAAGGAGTGCAATAGATGATTCTTCGAAAAGAAGTGATACTAGTCGCAGGTATCTGTCTGAAAGTTGCAATAGACGAGAGTCTTGGGTCCAATTGAGTGACCGCCCCCTTCCTAATTTCTCGACAAATGGCGCTGTCTTCACTAGCGCCTCTTACTATGCTGATCAAGCTCATGCCGATGACGTCTATGGAGCTCCAGGAAGACATATCATGGTGACAAAAGACACTATCGTCACTTCGGAGCATTGTTGAAAAAAAATCAAGGCTGGATAGGCCAAGTTCACAAATGTACTTTTACGTTCGGTAGATAAGTCGGGAAAAAACAAACACCCATTCTGCCACGAAGCAGAACTGATGTCTCTTATCATTTCAAACAGTCAGTTGTAGACTATTCAGCGAATGTTGAGTCGTGAGATTAGAATGAGAATAATGTGAGTACTAACCTTTGGGTGACGAAGGGGCTGAGGGCCGTGGGAATTTTAATTTTTTTGCAAGTCCAAGACGCATGGTGATTTTTTCTTCCCAGAAGGATGGCTCTAGAAGAATTTTTACGTATGTACATACAATCTTCGACGGAGTATAAAATTACAGCACAACTAGTAAGAAAATTACTCCCTGTTTTGCCTTTCTGAGTGGGCCCCAGGATCTAGCACCCTGTAGATGCATGTTTAGCCCCCGCCCGCCCAATCGGACCTCGCCTGATTTCTAACAATGGATTGCCCTTCATGTGCTCATTTCAAAGGTTTAAATTAGGAGTAGCTCGGACCTGCTTGTCTCACTTTCATATTTGGAGGAATAACTCGCTTAGCTTCATTCATCGGTACATTCGTTGTCGCCGATCGCCGAAGCTTAGGAAACTACCAAAAAAATGCTTCCGACCCACTGATTGCCCCATAACTTCTCTCCAGGTTTACTTGGCTCGAGCACAAACAAAGGGAATCGGGGGAGGGTCTCCGAGGGAGCTAAGCAGTCATTCAAAGTGGACCTACGGAAATGACGACCGCCGCTTAACAATCATTACATCCGCGCCCCTGGAGGATTAATTGGTAGTCGCATTTTTTTACTTCCTTTCTACAATTCACTGCCACTGTCTTTGACCGAGAACTGAAAACCCAACACTCCTGATATCATGTCTGTGCCTGAAATTCTAGCGAAAATTCAGGGGCTTGCTGCCGCAGAGGCGGCTGGGGAAAAAAATGCTCATGCAGAGCTGCTGAAAGCGATCCGTGAATTGCAGCTAGCGGCCGAGACACCTCTCGAAACAACGTCGCGAATGAATTTCCAAGTAAGTTATAGGAAAATTTGGATATAGAGCGAATGGAATCGGTATCTAACACTTGAATTACATAGATCATGCAAAATATTTCTATTCGAGTCGCTGTCGAAAATCGATTTCTTCACGTTATCGCGGCAAGAAATGGGGCACCTATCTCCGCGACAGACATAGCTCGTGAAACAGCTTCGGATATTCTCTTGACAAGTGAGGTTACCGAAAAGGAGGATGGTATCGTCTTGACAGTAACAAATCTCCGCAGTTCGAGTTCTACGCGTATTGACGGCCATCGGGCTTTGTGACGAAATTGACAACCAGCTGTATGCTGCCAACGAGAGCACTCACTTCAAGATTCTGCCTGGGTCAATTGCAGCCGAGAAGCATCAGTGAGTGTCAATTGTAAAAGATTTGGTACGGCTGGGGCTGACGATGGATAAGCTTCGATTTGGATTTTGGAATGGTAAGGCTCTGGAAGTCCAGTCCAGGAAGTATTCGGGAAAACCGCTAATACACCAACAGGGCGGAAAATTAGTCGAATACATGCGAGGTCCTGGAATCCAACAGTTTGCAGACGAGCCCGATGCTGTTACTCTGTTCAAATACGCACACGGGACGGATGTTATTTTTGGCCTATTAGAGAAGAACACTGAACAAAAACAAGCTTTTGATGACTACATGGCTGCCCGGCGAGTGGGTGATATGCCTCAGTGGTTTGAGATCTATCCAGTCGCAAACAAGTTGGGTGAGCTTCGCCAAGAGCCTGATGCGGCTCTTATGGTCGACGTGGGTGGAGGCCCTGGACAAGAGCTTGTGCGATTTAAGCAAAAGCATCCTGAAATTCCCGGTCGGTTTGTTCTACAAGACCTTCCGCTGACACTGAAGCGCATTGGGAAAATGCCCGATGGGATCGAGACCATGGAATATGACTTTTTCACTCCACAATCTATCAAAGGTATGACTTTTGGCCTTACACTTCCCTCATGTGATACCATGGCACAAAGAGGACAAAGCTGACCATGATCTGGAAATCAAGGCTCGCGGCTGTACTTCCTTCGTGACGTGTTACACAACTGGTCTGATATTAAGAGTGCCCAGATCTTGTCTCGAGTTGTCGAAGCAATGGATCCCGAGTATTCAACACTTTTGATTGATGACTATGTGCTGCCAGATACTGGTGCAGACCTCCGAGCGGCAGAGATGGATATTTTGATGTGGCTCCACACGGCAGGGTTGGAGAGAACGGTGTCTCAGTGGAAAAACCTGTTTGATAAGGTTGGTCTAGAACTCATTAAAATCTGGAGTTCCCCAGGAGGAAATGAGTCCGTACTAGAGACAAGAGTGTGTCGCAAGTGAAAGCTCTAAAATAGAAAAGAAACGTGCTGGATCTCATAGGTTCGGTACCCTTATCTAGAAGAATCTTTTGGTGGCTATGTTGTCCGTTTACGCGCTGAACTTGAGATATATCGTACCACCGTCAACGTAAAGATACGCATCAGCTATGATAGCCCACCGCCGCTCTCACAAACCGCGTTCAACCAGTTTATCAAAGGCTGTCAGATCGCTATTCAAAACGGCATATTACTTGAGCAAGAAAGCAAGGAATTACGCGCTGCCAACGCAGTGCAGAAATAAAAGCGCCCACGGGTTAGTAGACACAAAGCCTACAAAGCTGGAGTCTCGGCGCAAGAGGCTCAAGAGCATTCACAGGCCTATGAGCCTATTTTACAGCGTGCGGCACCATCTCCACCAGCACCTAGGCAGCCTGTTCAACCAGTAGCAGCACCAGCGCGACGGGGTCAGTTTACCTGTTATTTATGTAATCAGATAGGGCATAGGCCAAACCAATGCCTAATTAGGTAGCATAATTAATATAAAGGCGTTTTGGTTAAAAAAGGATGGTTTGAAGTTATAGAGGGCGAGTGGGTGCGCAGCTCGCTTTCCGAATAGTTACGTTACCGTTATCGGTAAGCGAGTGACGCATGTACAGTCCCTACCAACAAGTATTTGACCACCCCCACTAATACCTAATATTCTGCTAGCAAAAAAAAGTAGACTGATAAATGCGCTCTATCCTAGTAGGTAGTGTACCATCCATCCGCTTCAATAAAAGCCTGTACCCGTCCAGGCATACTCTCTGAGAGCTTGCATATGTGAAAGGCTAAAGCTAGATTGATTCAAGCTAACTAGGCCGTTTGCAGTTTACCAAAAGCGTAAGGAGAAAAGAAAGAAAAGTAAACAATCAACAATGAAAAGAGGCGGTCGGCGGCGATCGGTCACGTTCTCGAACGTGACCTTCAAACAGGCACTGGCCTGTTACAGCATAGGATCTTAGTGTCTATATATGACGATGCCATTTCTGCTGCATTAATTAAAAACCCACGTGTTTCCTCAGAGTTAGGTATATCATAAAGCTCAGAAAACATCTTTAATAGCCTATCTTTTAGCAACGCTCATAGATTCTCTATACGGTTCAAATCTGGCGAATATGCTGGCCAATCTATGACTATAAACCCTTGTTCTTGTAGGCAGTGGCGTACTTGACGCGTGATATATACGCGAGCGCCGTCGTGCATTAAAATAGATTCAGATCGGTTATTTATTAACGTTGGTAGCCATTGTTGATAGGTCTCAAGGATTCTGGTGCCATTAACGCCGCCTCAAGGTGAATTAAGATATGGAATAAAGGAATCAGAGCTGATCAACGTGGATCGCCTGGAAAACAGGCTCAAAACATCTATCGAAGCTATTTTCCAAGCGATATAGGCTTATCCTCGCCCTTTTAGGCCCGATATTTTGGCCTCGTAAACGTCCACTCTGCGTTTTCCCTGAATCTTGCTCAATAGAGGTCTCGTCCAACCAATAGACCCTTGACCAATCCTCAGGCGTAAAATCATAATATCTTTGCGCCCAGGCGAGGCGTAAGCGTGCGTCGTGCTCAGTTAACTGAGGTCGTTTGATTTTACGCCATTTTCGTGAACCAAAATCTTTTAATAGCTTCCGGAGCGTCTCACGACCAATTTCATGGTCGACGAGGCTACTGTAAGGGCTGGAGTTGGACCAGGTAAGGGACCAGATAGAACTGTAAGTATGTGGGTGGGAACTTCAAGCCTGCGATTGTGACCGAACTAATCCTCAGGAAAGAGAGTTCATTAATTACAAGAGAGTGCCTTTTATTCCTTTGTGCGATCACGTGGCGTTCGCTTTCATGCAGGTTCGCGGGAAACCCTCTCATGTAGTTCCTAATATACCCGATTGGGCATCTAAGTAGCCTCATGTTGTTCAAGGGCCGTAACAGCTACGCAAAGCATCATATTTGATATTAGGGTTGTTTTGAATAGCATCATATATTAAATCACGACCAAAAGCGCTCGAATTGCGAGGCCGACCAGAGCGTTGAGCTGAGTAGTGTTACTGACCGCGAATATCCTCGTTTTTGCAGGTATAAATAATTGTAGAGCGAGATATAGAGGGAAACTGCCTATGAAAGCGATTATATGACCTTTTTGCGTCGTTCTGAAGGCTGCAAATATGTGAGCGTGTTGACGGTGAGAGCTCTTTACCTGCGGTAGGCATAATGCAGGATATATGCTATGGAGTAGGATGTAGTAGGGTATCCGGCCCCCGATTTCCTACCCCGAGTCCGTACGCGTTCTGTTTATTTTAATAGAGCTATTTATTTATTTTGGATACTTAGGTTGGCTAGGCATTATTGATTTAGTAGGCTGTACTAAGTACACTTAGCTCGGAGTGAGAAGGTCATGGCACAAGGCATGTGAACGCTACACTTGTTTTCAAGGATGATCACATAAAAGGGCGCAACTGTCGTGGTGATTTAATCTGAATTCCATAAGACTTCAACCCTACTTCACAGGTATACTACCATCATTTCAAATCGCTCGGAAACTCATCGACCCTTAAGGTACGACTCCAGCACAATGCAAGTGGTAGATGGGAAGAGAAAAAAATAGAGCACATGATCAGCACATGCCCCGGTGCAACGATGTTCTGACGCTAAACCAGGGATGGAAGCCGGCCCAGCCCGCGTCACACTTTTTGATCCAATGTAGCTAGTGCTACGAAGAATAATCCGATCGTGGTCAATCCATTCGAGGCGGAAGAACACGTCATTCGATGCAAGCTGGCGACCAGGGCCAACCCTCTAGATCATATCCAGTGAATACCACACTAAATATCGCATGAATCCGGCGACTTACTGCAACTCCGCTAGTTACTGTACATATGTGTAAGTTAATAGAATCTGGGTTCCTTATGTTTTGCATTATTCGTGCTCTCCACGGAACTATGGAGTAAACTGGCATCGGACTAGTGCGAACTCCAGGTAGTGCAATATGTCCCCGTGCCCCCTGCCCCGGCCTCAAACCCTAACCCCAACCCCCACACCCGAACGTGTGTTAGGAAAGACGTGCATCTTATACATAGTAAATTGTCGCTCGGGGATCTGCAAAATGGAGACTTTGCCCAAGCTGGGATGGAATTCACCCGACTGGAACCTGGAGCTCTCCGAGACAAATTTAATACTGCCATGTATTTTTCATTTTATCTACGGGTCCAGTGTGGTCTCCAGATCGGTTGATCCCGCGGAAGCCACAGCTCTTCTTAACTGGTCTCCGTGCTCTTGACCGCGTTTATGCTTACCTTGTAATGGCAGAAAATGGAACCTGATCTGATAATTTTCGTCTCCCGATCATGCCGCGGGATTCTTCGCTAGCAGTAAATTTTGAACTCCACGGTAGGCTTGCTAGTGAATAACCCTGTTGCAACTTTGCGGCTGAACTAAAAGCTTCAAGCGAGTCCTACCGAGATCCCAGTGGGACCAGGCGAAAACGGCGGGGGATCGGACCCATCAGCACCTGTGTGAAAGCAACTCCAAAATCTACCACTTGTGCCCTCCACACGACTGCGATTTCAGCAAGCCGCATCGAAGTTTCGAATTCTGCAGGATTCAAAAAATGCCATGGATCATTTTGATAATCTTCTGGATCGCGGTGACAGCACAGGTTTGGTGGTCTGCTACTCTTTCTATACCAAAAGGGGAACGGAAACGGTAATGGTACGATCCCTGCAACAGCCAACTACTTGGGGGGTTGGGGGTTTTCAGACAGACATGGACCACCAAGAGCCAACCAGCTCCCAGGGGTGACGCGTTAACTTTATGATGAGAGATTTTTCAACCCTGCTCAGGCTCAGTAGTATACATCAGAAGTAGACTAATCGTGAATAGGTTAGTCTATTATGCACTGTCAAAAACTAATGTCATGGTACTGTAATTTTTCCGGCCCCCTCTGATTTGAAAGTGTGTTCTTACTTGAGGCTGCCACATTTCCTTATTGTCAAACTTCCTTTGACCCCATTGTCTGTCGACATTGCTTCGATTGCATATTGAGCCTGAGGTTTCAACTAAGGCCCCATCTTTGCGTGTTGGTGCCTCGCCCCGTGAGGCGATTTACAATGGTTCTTGTTTTCAGGAACGGCTCAGGAAGGCTCGTTGTGATCATATTTTCCATCGTCGTCGTCTTATTTGTTATTCATCAGCTCATTCCCATGGAAGATTTTTCATTCTCCGGCGAATTGTCTGAGTCACTGGAGATAATCAAAAGATGTGCTCACAATAACCGCGAAATCTTGGACCCTTCTGCTGGAATGGTAGTTGCGGGAGTGCCCGACATAATCCACCAGATCTGGAGGACGACCGATGTCCGAACGTATTCTACGGAACTGGAAGCATCTCATGACTTATGGAAGATCACGTTTAACCCTATCAACTACACTGTTAAAATCTGGACCGACGAAGACGTACTCCAACTCCTCGAGGCCAAGTACACCTGGCTAGTCTCCACATACAAGGGATACCCACAGAATATCCAACGTGCCGACCTTGCTAGGCTGGTAGTCGTTCATGCAGAAGGTGGTATCTACGCAGACCTAGATGTTTATCCCCGTGACGCCACGCAGATACAATGCCTTCGGCATCTTGGCCTACAGGCTATCTTCGCCCCCACAGCAGGAACCCTTGGCCTAAGCAATCACTTTTTTATGGCAGAGCGCGAGTCCTCGTTTCTTCAGTGGGCGCTCTACGAGGCCAAACGGCGCGGGGGCGCGGAGTCGCCACGCGTCCTCCTACCATACCTACAAGTGTTTTGGACCACGGGCCCGATGATGGTGACGGCGGCGTTTCGGGAGTACGCGTGGTTATACAGTACGCAGCGGCAAAAACTGGGCCTGCTGGACGAAAGATACGGGCGGGCGGTGATACAGCATGCGGCAGGGAGATCATGGCACGGGTCGGACGGGAAGGTCTTGAATTATATGGCGGATCATGCGCAGAAGGCGGTGTTGATGGGTCTTTTTATTCTATTCACACTTTTTAGCCTTGTGTACGTTGTCAGGAAACGTTGCTATAAGTACAGAGGGCTTTTTGCATATCGCGTTTAACCGGGCGTGAGGTCCGATGATGAAGCGATGATAGTGGTAAAAAAAAAGAAAAAGGATGGTCGCACTTCATCAAAGCTCTGTTGTCGTGTTTTCGCACCATTTCATTGTTTTTGATATCTTTTCCTGCGCGCTGTTAGATGATAGGAGCCCTAGACATACTAGCTCTCTTTCTTTCCGCCAGAGTTAAGTTTCGGGCATGATAATTCTTACGGCACGTTTATTGTCCGTTTAGCAGGTCTTGGTCTCTCTTCGGCCCCTGTCTCCCATTAACGCCGGCGCAATAGCCTCTACTGGAACGCTATGATCCTTTCCTTCGCACCATAATGCCTATCTACGCAGAGCATTCGACCTCCTTGAATTCTCTTCCATTTTTATGACGAAGGGGGGTGCCCCCAGGCTACGAGCTCTGGGCTACCAGGGGAGCCCAAAGGTACTAAGGCCATCCTGAAATTTCTAGCAACTAATCGTTCCATAACCACCCACACTTATGAGGATATCCGTAACTTCCGGGGCACCTGCAACGCACACTAGAGCGGGCCCGACAGGACGATGGACACTACAGGAAGCAGACCGAACTGGGGATGGATAGCAGGAAGGGTAGCCTAGACTCGTAGACCTGGCACTCACCCGCGGGTGACCCTCCGGGCCCTCCTCCCGCACCTCCTCTTGGCGGATGGAGTGTCTAACATCCCGACCCTCCGAAGGTCACCCTCAGGGTCCCCACGTGACTGATTTACGAAAAAACGTCACGTTTTAGGCAGAAAAGTCATATTTTAGGGGTCAATCTATCTAGTCATCTATCCTAAAATAGTAAGGCGTGTCCTAAATAGGTAAAGTGTCTTTCATGTGGGTCGGTTGGACCCTTGACCCTCAAGGGTCCCTTGGAGGTGCGGGTGGAGGTTCCTGACTTTGGACCCGCGGGGCGGGTGAGAGGTCTACCCGGCCGGATCGACCCACATCACTCTTTTTCAATTCCTGATCGGCTACCGGAGCCGAGCCCAACTATTTCCTAATACAGTTAAGAAGGAGACGACAAAAATTGGACCCATTGACCCTTGCCAAGGCCGTGGCAAGGGTCGGGTAAGCCCGGTGAAAGTTTCAGTAAAAACTTTCAGGTGGTGGGAAATCAGAAAATGCACGGACACACAGGCAGATCACTACCTTGAAGCCAATCACATCTTCTAAACCCCTTTCCTCTTCTACCGGCGGCGACGGTCTTCAACCAGTAAAAATTAAACGATTCAATGGGTTAATTCGAATTTTCACCTACAAACAGCATTCTTTTTTTGCGTTGACCACTCCAAAATGACGATGGACCGCGTCATTTAATGCCTTTTATCAACAAGACACCCCAGTTCTGAGCGAGAATGTATCGGGCGCATTGCAAGCCATTGAGAACCCCATCCGTGCCACGCAAAGATGGAGAGACACCGGAGCCAACCGCGATCAGTTCTGATGTCTCCTGCGGGGTCAATCGACGTGGATGTGGACCCAGCTAGGAGCCAACCGAGGCGCAGGAAAGACTGAGACATTTCCCGTCTGCGGGCATTGACCCCTTGCCCACAGCCCACGGGGCCACAACTGGGAAATTATCACCCATACGACTTATGCCTCAGAAACAGGGGCTCTAAGCCTAATGAAGTCTGTTTAGATGGGGTAAGTCAGCTAGTGTAGTCCTCAGGATTCGAATCAAACTTTTGAGATGCCCGAATCTGTCGCTGAGAACACGGCCTTGAAATAGTGGATAAGGACAGGGTTTTGGCCCCCACATGGAGCCTGCGAGGCTCCAGTATGCAGACCCGCGGTTACATCGAGAACAGGAGAGACTATTGTAAAGGACTGTTCTTCATACGGTGTAGGTAGAACAATTGGAAGCTAGACCAGGGGTCTCAAACACCGAGACATGTTCTGCTTCAGTGCCCGCTATACAACGATATACAACGAGCCATGCTCGACAAAGATCGCTCGCACCGATCTTGGCAGCACAACTTAATACGATGCAATCGTATCTCACCCGCAAGCAGCCCGCTACACTGCTGCAATGATGCACCAAACTAGTCTGCTCGGTCGATTCCGACACGTTGAGCCGGAACCGGACCTAGACGATGACTATAAAGGGATCGGCCCTGCGGCTATGGAGTAGGTTGCGAAGACGCTGCGCATCCACCGTCAAATACAGAGAGACCGGGCCTCCGAGCAAGGCCGGGATACTCGCCATCTTACGATCTACTACGCTACCACGATTAATTGAGAACGGAGCAGACGGAATATGGGGGCTAGGGCGGCAGATGCAAGACACTGGAGAAGGGAGATGCAGATGGAAGAGACTGGGATTTGCGGGATTCGCGGGATTGAGGACGTTGGATTCATCTATTTACATTCCTTACTTACTGTACTGGCCAATCAGAGGCCAGCTCTGCTTTGTATAGGGTCTCGTTCTGCGGACATGGCGTTCAAGATACCAAGTTCTGCTTCGGTTTGGACGAAACGCCTGCATTGACGCAACTAGTTAGGCTCCATCTGGGTAATTGAACTTTGATTGATTGATTGACCCTTGACGCGATCTTATGAAGAAATTGATGATCACGGCGTAAATGGTGATCACGATGCAGCGCACTCCGCAAGCGGGATTTAGCCAACGGCACGGATAAGGTGTATTTGTATTAAGTCATCCTCACATCTTCTCAAGCAGACGCTCTAGAGCGTCGAAGCTATATTTCAACACAAGACTCAGGTGCGTTTCATCTTTAACATAGAGATCTGGACGAGAGGTGAGACGCGAGGCTATGGCCTCGCCCATCCGTAGGGGTACGTTAGTGTCCTGCCTACCATACCATAGTTGAATGGGTATAGAGGAGCGAATGTCTTCCACACAAAAATCCAAGTCGCTTGTCAAAACCCGCCCTTCTTCCATATATCCGTCGACTCCCTGTTTGTAATGTTCCCGATAGAAATTGAGCATCAAATTGATAAACTCGGGGTCTCTCAGAATGCCAATAGCCTTCTCATTGGCACTAAGCCACTTGTATGACAGCTTCGAGAATCGGCTGTTGGTCATCTCGATTATCTTCTCGTTTGGCAGGTCGCGTAGTATAGAGATCACCCTGTTCTGTATCCAACGAACTAGAGCTGGGAAATACATAAAGCCTTTGAAGGTGAGCCAGTTGCTCCAGTTCATGCCTTTGGTACCGATATCAATCGGGCCCATTCCGCCAATGATAGAGACACTCTTCAATTTCTCTTCTGGTAACGCGTACGCACATGCTAGTGCATATGGGCCACCACCTGAGACGCCGATGATGCCGTAAGATTTGACGTTCAGATGCTCCGCAAGTTCGTGTATGTCATTCGCATGATCCAACGCTTTCCGGCCAGGCTGAGGAGAGCTGATGCCGATGGCAGGTCTTTCCACGGCGATGATCCTTGCCCCAAGCTTCTTACCAGGCCCGTCGAAGAAGACACCTGAAAGTCGGCAGCCAGGAAATCCGTGCAAGTAGAATACCGCAGGGCCATTCTGTGCGCCATAATAAGCGAACCCAATGTTTCGCCCATCTGACAAGGTGAAACTCTCGGAGCTTGACTCGTTTTTGAACAGGTAGAATATATTACGCTGATCTTGTAGAGACTGTTGGTCTGGGTCGACGTTTGGTGTTCTCGCCGTTAAAATTGGCGAGGAGACCCCAGAACGGAAAATGAAGCAAAAGAGCCGCAGGGGTGAGTCGAAAACTCGCAACTGTACGGCCTTCAACCCTGCCGCCGCGTACGCCCGCAGTATTTGGGCCATGAGCAGGTTGTTATCACTGAGGGAGTAGAGTGGATGAAGCGAGGTCGCTGAACGGCAAATAGTGACGCCAGTAGTTCGTAAGAGGGTACTTCTATTGCCCCTCTGGTTATCAGTCTGAGGCCTGGGGTAGGTATTCCGTCTCGAAAGCTGCCAATACCTTGTTTTACAAGAACTCTTTTGGATGGGGAACCTGTGGGCGATCCGATAGCAAAGCCCATGGGTGGAGGGTGGAGGATGGAGGGTGGAGGATGGAGGGTGGAGGATGGAGGGTGTGACGTTGCAAATTGAGGGCTCCTGGGGCTGACTGTGCAGGCCCGCAGGATCTAGTCTATAAGTAGTTTAAAGTGTGACGCATGGCATCTATGGCATCGATGCATGGCTTGGGAGGGCGGTGATCGATTCTGCCAGGGAACCGGGACTAACACGGAGAAAGTCTCAATTGGGGCCTGGAAACTGAAACATCGGTTGCGTTTGTGGAGTACCTGGAGGAACCTTATGAGCAGCCTTTGACTGTCCAAGCAATATGATATAGGACAGCTGAGATACGTTGTGCTGCCTGGGGAGCGCAATTAATGAGGCTTGGAAATAACGGTACTACTACAGATAAAGCACCACCATGCTTCTTCCAGGATTTAGGAATTTGCTGGATATAGGCTACTGTTGATTAAGAGAGTACAAATCCTGTGAATTGATTTTTACACTTCCAAACCTATTACCACAACTTCTACGGAAGCAACTCCTTTAAAATAGGGTCAGGACCATGATTCAGGCTCCATGTCACCATTTACATCGATCCTTAAAATATTATTAAGTTTTTTGAGCACTTCAAGCCGGTCTATGACGCTGTAATTCCGGAGCCGAAATGGCGGTTTTTTGAGTTGTACCAATCCCCTGATGATCCGGGAAACCTGCATTGGGTTGAAGACTGGTATGATGATCAGCTTTGACTAGATTAAACCTGAAAAAGAAATAACAGGTTTCATAGGGCCGCATCTACTGCGTGGTTTATTGAGGTTGATTGTTTGCTCTTTTTGATGTACAGACCCAGATGAGCAAAGACTACTACAAGGACTACCTGGCAACCAACCACAGAGCCGATGTTTGTGAAGCCTCGAGAGATCAAGATGTTGAGTGTTGGAGCCCCCACCCTAAGGTGTCCACATCAGTTGGCATCTCTCTGCCCAGATGGCCGCTGATCGGCAAGCTATGGGCATGAGAATATTAGAAACTGGGCCGCATAAGCAGCCCGTATATGCTGTCTCCTCATCTACATCACCTTCTCCGCTGTTTTCTCATCCAGTTCTTTCATTGATCACCAAGTAGCGGTGTGAAAGAACAATTCTTTATGTATTTTTCCATAAAAAATAGTTCTCAGGAAGAGGATACAAATATCCCCCCTGAGAACGAGGAGAAAAATTATTAGAATTTACTACCAATTATATGTCCATCCTCTTTCCGTCTGATCTCCTCTTTATTTCTCAACACAAGATATATATTCGTCTCGGGAGTTCGTATTACACAGGTAAACAAGACTAATATAGGAGGGAAATTCGCGGGACATTTTATGAAGGCAATGGAAGATGTGTCTTGATGGATATCGAGTAGACCTCGCCACGGGCTGTTATTTCCATCCAGATGCACCCTATTACTTACTCAGAGAAATTTGACTAGCGAGTTTCTAAGCAAATGAAAATGAAGTACAGCAATTTATGTCAAATGCCGAAACTACAGGCTCAACCCAAAGATAAAAAGTATCATGTAGTATTAACGAGGATACAAAACTAAATAAAAAAACTAAATCTGGATGTGCGCGCGCAGCTAAACATACACACGAGGGCATTCCTAGCCCCAGTCAGGTCAGTCGGGGGTTCTCCCAACAGAACCTGTCAACGCCCTCCAAAGTCCATGGATCGGTGCCATGGTGCTATGCGTCACACCACTGATCTTATTTGTCGGCCTCGAAAATCACCTTTTGACTCTGCATGTGGTTGAAATCGTCGTATCTACGCGCTGCTGAGTTCCTATCTCATCGTAATCGGATCAGGGTTCACTTACGCTTGTACAGCTTGAGACAGCGGGCGAATATCATGGGACATGAAGCTAGATCTTGTTAGATGGTTCTGAAGAAAGCATGAAAGCATCACGGTCATGAGAAACGTACTTCAACACGTCCTGCTTTTTGGCTAACAGATCCATGGCCTCCCCGAAAATACCTGTATTCGTCAGCCGAGCTCGCACCAGCGACATTGATGCGAACCTACTTCGAACAGGGCAACGGCCCATCTGAATTCGCAGATTTTTTCCATATGCTTCGTTACCCGTCCAGGGGATGTCCCCGTTATGTACCCCCACGCTCGACATGATTCCCCAAGGACGAAGCATTTCGAAGCCCATTCGTAAAGCAGAGCTGTGGCCGACAACCTCAATGACAACGTCGGCCCCGCGGCCATCCGTGAGCTCCTTCACTCGGTCTCGCAAGCCCCGTTCATTCTCCTGGAAATTCCAGGGCTCTGCTCCCAAGCTTTCCGCAAGCTGAAGACGGGATGGAACACTGTCAATGGCGATCAAATGCTTCGGCTGATATTCCAGGGCACTAACAAGGGCACATATGCCCACGGGTCCACATCCGAATAGAAGCACGGTACTATTTTGGATAGCCTGATTTTCCAGAGCCTGGAATGCATTTCTGGCCGCGAAGTAGCCAGTGGGGAAGATATCTGCCATCAAAACCAGATTCTTCTCATCGATTGCAGCTGGTGAGTGGCATAAGGTCGAGTCCGCGAGCGGAATACGGACGTACTCGGCCTGTCCTCCATCCAGCACCGCGGATCCATACAGTTGGCTTCGCACACATCGAGAGGTGAAGCCTCCGACACAGTAGAAGCAAGACCCACAACTGACTGTGAATGGAGACACAACCCGATCGCCCTTTTGGAAGTTCTGGACCTCTGCCCCAGTCTCGACCACCTCGCCCGTGAACTCGTGGCCCATAATAAAGCCCGTGGTCGAGGGCTGGTGGCCCCGAAAAACGTGCAGCTCACTGTCGCCGTTTCAGCATTCCTGAACTCGTAGAATGATTTATTCCTTTTACTTACCTGCCACAGAGCGCTGTATATCTGACCTTCAGGATCACATCAGTTGGGTCTTGGATCTGTGGTAGCGGTCGCTGTTCGAGAGCGACTTCCAAGGGACCTTTGAATACCACGGCCTGCATTTTGCTGTCGATGTACGAGATGTTTTCAAAGATCGTGTTTGTCAGACTCAATCTTGATATAGTGAACGAGTGTTCGTGATATCTTCGCGGACGTTTCATGTGAGGGGTCCAGCTTTCAAGTTGCTCGTGACTGGACCTCGGTTACTCGGGCTTGGGCTGCGGCCCGGCCGTACATTTGCTTGGCCCATCTTAGCTTATCAAAATTCCAATAACATCAAGCGACTCGGCTTTCCTCTATATAGTTTATTCTCAGTGAGGACCTTGGGGTGTCTGGTCAACTGGTCTCGGGTTTCCAAGAGTGGATCAAACTCCAAGCACAATATATTTATAGATCTGCGGATGAATATTAGGGACCGACCTTTTCATCCTCTAAGGCCTATTGAAAGTTCAAATAGGAGGCTGATGCCCGTCTCATCAAAAATGGCGTGCCCCTTACATGACAGGCCCAAGGTATATTTGTAAGAATGCTGGGGCTGAAAAGCCTGCGCCGTATCCGGAAAAACCAACCTTGAAGAAATCTCCGAAGAGCTTAGCTCACGAATCATCTACGTGCACGGGCGAGTCGTTCTAAAGAAAGAAAATACGAGAGCCCGAAGCTTCACCTTCAAGCAAAATGGCCCCATACACGGATACCCTTACTCGTGAGGTTGGAGGCAACTAGCACACTCATGTTGTCGCACTTTCCCAATCAAAACAGTCCTATTAGCCGACTCAAATGGCTCACCGGCGCGATTGCCCTGTCGAGCTTCAGACGTACGGTAAGCGAAAGGAGGGGGGAGTGGGGGGCGCGGGGGCCTATGTAAAAACGATTTTATTGATACAAATGCCAAGGACGCTTGCATAAGCCCCTTATTGGGTCCGGATCCGAAGCCACATTGCATGTCGCAGATGCGTTCCCCGCTGGGACGCATAGGCCAAAGAACGGATCCGAGCTCCGAGGGTGGATCATGGATTTCATCGAATTGCCCGCATGCCCGTGCTCAACCCCGGAGCCATTGACGCGTGGCAGTCAACAGAGTGTTGTCACCTGCTCTAGAAACTTAACGTATGTTATGAGAGGACTCACGAACTACATGAACCCGAGCTTGCGACAGGTCGCTTTCGATCCCAAGCAAGGGTCAGACTCGTGGTGGGGCTTTCCGCAAAAGATGTTCAGAGCGATAGGGGGGATGCCTATCTCCGTAACTCGCGGCATTGTCCGTTATAGCGTTTTTTCTTTGAATTTAGAGGTTTCCATCGCCAAGTTTTCTCGCATTTGGTCCTAACGGCTTCGGCCCTGTTAACACCGAAGCTGACACACCCGGGAGGGCGTATCTGTCGATCCTTTCAAGGTCACATCCCCACGCCACTGGCCGCTGGTATTGGCAGACTCGAGCACGCTAGACCAGGGGGCGCGACCTCTCCTCGAAAAAACATCGGAGGTGCAAGGGCATGGCCGATAATTCAACAGGCGGTTGGTGGGATGGGCTTAGGCCACCATGTCACTGCATTCGGGGGTTAAACTCTCGCTCGGGAAGGGCGTAGTGAAAACTCTGGAGAGTGAGAGCCGAAAACGCCACACGGCAATACCAAGCTTTGCCAGCATTTACAAGCATGAACGGACGTCATGGTGAAAGACAACAGAGGATTCCCATGGGTAGAGTTGCCATTAACTCCGTTCTTGATCTGGGGAGATTCCGGAACGAAGCAGGGAAATATGGGTCATCCCCACCAAACTTCCCCCATGGGCCCCGGGCCGCTTTCTCGCGTGCCATTAGACGTGGATTGACCAATATATGGCCGATGACACCAGGTCACATCCAAACTAGAGATCGAGGATGCTACATCGATTTGTACTCATTGATCTGATTCGACTCCGATTGCTCCCAGTGCATGCGCAAGCCCCCCGCGTGGAAATATGGATCACGACCAAGGAATAAAGTAATGAAAAAGCAAAGACAGCCCTGCAGCCTCTTAGGGGTATAGCTCGTATCGGCAGCACAATATATAAGAACCCCGAAACACCTCTCCCTGGTGATCTGGTACACGCCTGCGTCCCCCGAGATCCTCACTATGGTGCTGATCGGGAACATCTACGTGATCGCCTCCGTCGCCGTCGTCGGCGGCGGCTTGTTCGGCTTCGACATTGCGTCGATGTCGGCGCAGCTGACGGAGAACTCCTATCTGTGCTATTTCAACGAGGGTCCTCATGGCCCGCCCTTCGACAACAACCCCAACTGTAGCGGACTTTCTTCTCTGAAACAAGGTGGTGTGACTGCCTCAATGGCTGCCGGCTCCTGGCTGGGCGCCTTGATCTCCGGCTTTATCTCGGATCGTCTTGGTCGAAAGTACGCGATCATGTTGGGTTGTGTTATCTGGTTAGCCGCACCCTCAACTTGGACGCCTGAGAATGCCAGCTAATCTCGGTACAGGATGGTCGGATCCATCTTGATTTGCGCTGCTCAGAACGTCCCTATGCTCATCGTCGGTCGTATCATCAACGGTATTGCGGTGGGTATCGAATCTGCGCAAGTCCCCGTCTATATCTCGGAGCTTTCGCCACCGTCCAAGCGTGGTCGGTTCGTGGGCCTACAGCAGTGGGCCATCACTTGGGGTATCCTCATCATGTACTAGTATGTTTCCCACGGGCCCCGGTCGATATCCCGTAGTGACGTTGCTTACCATCGGACACAGTATCTCGTACGGCTGCTCTTTCATTGGAGGTAACAAGTCCGACAACTGGAGTGCTGCGGCCTGGCGAGTTCCTTGGGGGCTGCAAATGATCCCTGCTGTCCTCCTGTTCTTCGCTATGATGTTCCTACCCGAATCGCCTCGTTGGCTGGCTCGCATGGATCGCTGGGAGGAGGCTCACGACGTGTTGGCTTTGGTGCACGCCAAGGGCGACCGCAACCACCCTTTCGTGGCCATCGAATTGCAAGATATTCGGGACATGTGTGAGCTCGAACGGTCGTTCAAGAGCGTCACCTATCTGGACCTGTTTGCCCCGCGGATGCTCAACCGTACACTCATCGGTCTCTTCACCCAGATCTGGTCTCAACTGACCGGCATGAACGTTATGAGTAAGTGTTGAGAGAGGATGATCTCGTAAGAATAAGACATGGCGCGCTGACCTCGTGGTGTTTAGTGTACTACATTAACTACGTATTTGCCATGGCCGGCTATTCCGGTAACGCGAACCTGCTCGCCTCGTCGATCCAATACATCATCAACGTGGTGATGACGCTTCCGGCGCTGATCTGGCAGGATCGCTGGGGACGTCGACCTACGATGCTCGTGGGTGCGTTCTTCATGTGCGCCTTCATGTTTGCCAACGCCGGCATCCTGGGCAGCAACGCCACTATCATCCCCTTGGGCCAGCGCAAGACAGCGGAGGAGTCGATGAGCGTCACCGGATCGGCCGCCAAGGGTCTAATCGCGTGCACCTATCTGTTCGTCGCCTCTTATGCGCCCACATGGGGCCCCGTCTCGTGGACCTACCCACCGGAGCTCTTCCCCTTGCGTCTGCGCAGTAAGGGTGTGTCCTTGGCCACCTCGGGCAATTGGGCGTTTAACATGGCGCTCGGTCTCTTCACTCCGTCGGCCTTTTCCAACATCACCTGGCAAACCTATATCCTGTTTGGTGTGTTCAATGCGGCCATGTTTATTCACGTCTTCTTCATGTTTCCGGAGACCGCCGGAAAGACCCTGGAGGAGACCGAGGCCATGTTCGAGGACCCTAACGGTTCCAAGTTCTTCGGCACTCCGGCCTGGAAGACTCGCGTGCAGACCATGCAAACCGTTGCCATGGAGCACGGCGACGTCGAAACTTCCAAGACGCAGGCGGTGACTGCGGAGGAGAGGACCACGGCCACTCACCTATGAAGTGCAGCGTAATGTAGAGAGTGTATAGTGAGGAACATGTTTCTCCCTGGCAAGGGTTTTGAGGATGATGAAATCCGGAGGGAAAAATGCTCCCACCGGGGACGATGGGTGTCACATATGATATATCTCCATAGGTACCCAGGTAGCTTCCCGGGACCAAGGGTATCGTAAAGGTCCTCGGTCCTCCCTGGGCATAATTCATGCAATGACCCACCAGCGGGTATGTACCTGTTTCGTGCTTTGTGGGCCGCTTACATCTCCGAGCGTCGCTGTCATTCTAACCAATAACTTGCGACTCAGTACAAAATTACGAGCAAGTTGTCGGGCTCATCGGCTCTGACCAAAAACCCCTACGGAGAGTTTCCTCTTTGGGCTCCGCTTTTATAAGTAGTTGTCCACTGCCACAATAACCGTCTTCCGGTTTGCTTAACTTGCTTCTTTTTTTTCTCAAATGAACGCTTGTTTTCTCCACCGCTGACCACGGCCCGATACTTGTAATCTCTAGACGCAGACCCAGCTAAAACTATCTGTCTAGCCGTGGAACGACTTCGCACCAAAATGGAGTCTCCTAATCGGCGGTTTCTGCAAGACCGTATCGATGAGATCGAAGCTATGGGCCTCGATACGGAAGAAGAGAAATTGAGCGAAATGTTCCATACTGGCATAATTTAGGCGCCGCTGGACGCACAACCCTACATTTGATCAACATCCAGGGAACGAATCTGAATAAAATGCAACAATGACTTTATTTTCTATTCGTCGAAGTGTTCAATCTGGATGCAAATTTGAATCTATACATAAACAAATAAAAAAAAACCAATAAACCCGGATTTTGTTTTCCTTTCAGCCGAAAATCATCTTTTCCAACACATCTTTCTCCCCACTGTTATCCACCAGATTCTTAAACACCCCGCTTTTAATACCCATCAAGTCCTTCGGAGAGCCAAACTCAACCGCCTTGCCGGCATCGAGGACAAGAATCCGGTCAAAATCCGCAATCGTGCTCAATCGGTGCGCGATGACCAGCAGGGTGGTGGCGTTGCGTCCGAACTCCGCGCGGATAGACGTCTGGATCAGGGCGTCGGTTTCTGTGTCCACGGCGGAGGTGGCTTCGTCTAGCACCATAATTTTGGGGCGGGCGACGATAGCCCGGGCCAGACACAGGAGCTGTCGCTGTCCTTGTGAAATATTCAGGCCGCCTTCGGAAATTGTGGCGCCGAGAGATGTAAAGATGTTGGCGTTGGCATTGGCGGTTGCGGTAGCTGTCTCTGACGTCGTTACGCCGGTGCAGCCTGAGGGTCGTGGCGTGGCAGTGCGTGAAATCAGAATCTCATTGCCATCAGAGGTAGAAGAGATCAATTGAACGCGTACCAATGCATCGTACAGGTCTTTGTCACTATATTCGCCGAACGGGTCCAAATTTGAGCGCACTGTCCCAAAGAACAAAACCGGGTCCTGCGGGATAATGGCCAACCGGCTGCGCAGATCATGAAGCTTGATCTTGGACACATCTAGCCCGTCAATTAGAATTCGACCTTCGCGCGCTTCAAGGAACCGGAACAGTGCTAAAGTCAATGAAGACTTGCCCGCACCTGTCCGGCCGACCACGCCGACTCGCTGGTTCTTCTCGACGGTGAAACTCAGTCTATCTAGCACAGGAGGCAGGTCTGGCGCATACCCAACAACCAAGTCGGAGATCTCCAGCCGTCCTTCCGTGGGCCAGGCGGCGGGTGCATCAGCACCGCCTTGGTTCTCAAGCTCGGTGGAGGAGTACTCGATAACACGCTCGGTAGCGTTCATATTCAGCTCGGTGTTGGCATACTGGCGGACGGCCATTGAAATAGCCGAGTTGTACTGCAGGGCAAAGCTAAGAGCGAATCCTGCCAGAGAGGCTGTGATGCCGGGCACGTAAACGACAAGGGCTGCGGTCAAAGTTGCGAAGATCGCACCAAGGAGGTTCATCCGGAATCCAAGCCAGCGGTTGAACAGCCACACATTCCACCAGGCCTGGGCATGACAGTTGATCTTGTTGTAAATAATTCCAATGTAGGTATCACTCTTGTTGAAGGCGCGGATGGTCACTAGGCCGGCCAGACTGGACCCGAATTGCTCAAACACAGGGCTCTTGGCAATCGACTCAATGCGCTTAATCTCTCGCGCGCCAGCCAAATAAATCAGAGCCAGCTTGAGCGAAACCAAAAGCAGAGCCACGGCAAAGATGATCACCACGGGCGAGACAAGCATGCCGGCAACCAGGACCCCGAACACCTCCAGGATCTTGGTAACCGTGAGTCCAATATCGTACCCGAGTCGAGAGTCGATCATATGGAAGTCCGCAGTGAATCTGTTGAGGATTCGTCCAAGGGGAACGGTATCGAGCCATCGGAGCGGAGCGCGAAGCACGGTGAAAATCAGCCCTTTGAACAGGTTCCTCGATCCCTTGAGGGCGGCGTTGAGCATAAAATAGTATTTAGCTGTTCCAACCACACAGGCAAGCACTGAAATGCCGACATAGACGCTCAGATACATAGCGAGATTGTCGTCTCCACGAGTCGTTCTCGTTCCATTCATCGGATGCTGCAGGAGAGCAGAGAAATACTCGAGATGCGTCTGTGTGTTGGATGAAAAACCGGTCCAAATATTGACCCACCACGCCTGTTGGAATGAATTAATTGATGCGAGATGTGTTAAGTAGGGGCATTCTACTTACTCGTCCGACCATGAGCGTCAAACTGCTGAGATAGACCACGCTTGCCATCAGCCAGTAAGTCCAATGACCAGCCTTGGATAAATAAGCCGCGTATACGGCCAGCTTGACCTTGCCAGTCTCGCGCTTTTCCTCTTCAACAAATTTCCTGGGGGGTTTGGTGCTCATAGGCTTAGCCGCAATAGCGCCGTTCATTGCCGTACTCGGATGATGACGAGAGGTATTCGAGATGACTTTCTGAAGCGTTGTTTCTTCTTCATTGAGAATTTTATCGCCCTCGGCGGCGACATGATCCCCCTCCGCAACATTTTCTTGCAGGATATCTTCCAGGTGATTTGACTTTTTCAGCTCATCAATCGTGCCCGCATACTTGACACAACCGTTTTCCAGAAGCACCGAGTAGTCCGTACGAGCAAGACACAGGGCGACATGATGCGTGACCAAAATCCGAGTGCGGTTCTGACCAAGTTCTCCAGTAAGACCATGTTCATAGACATGACGGCCCGTGTGGGCATCCAAGGCGCTGAAAACGTCATCCATAATGAGAATGCCCGCGCGAGAATACAATGCCCGAGCCAATGATACGCGCCACCGCTGGCCGCCGCTCAGATTGACGCCATTGGCGCCGATATCTGTCAGTTCACCATCGGGAAGCATTTCGAAATCTTTTTGCAGGGCACATGCGAATACCACCTTCTGATAGCGCTCTGGGTCGAGCGGTAGCCCGAATAGGATATTGTCTTTGATCGTTGCGTTTTCAATCCACGGAATCTGGGCAACGTAGGCAATGGCAGAGTCGATGATCCAGTTAGCGGAGGTTGCCAGGTGATCGAAACGGTCATTGATAGGAGGGGGAACAGGAACTTTGACTGTTCCTTCGAGAACTTCGCATTCTCCCAACAGGCATGAAAGCAGCAGGCTCTTTCCAGATCCAGTTCGACCAGACACTACACTGAGACTCTTCATAGGGAAAGCCAGATCCAAGCTTCGAAGTGCAAACCGGTCCTCATCCACTGCCTCGTTCTCTGTTTGATCTGCGGGCCATGCCACCGAGGCATTTTCAAAAGCAATGTTCTCAGCACGGACCGTGTTGACGACCTTATCAGGCGTCTTCATGTACTTATCAATGCGGTCTGCGCTGACCTTCGCTTCCAGACCATCCGCTATCACTTCTGGGATAATAGCCAGCGATTGCTCCAGGGACCCAAAGACTGACATGGCCGTGAAAGCAACTGACGCCTCCAGACCACCATTAATCAGAGCACAGACCGTGAGAGACACAGCTGACAGCCCAACAGGCCCGAGAATCCAAATTGAGATCAGGCCGATATCATAGAGGACCGAGGTCCACAAAGCCGTCAGCTCCGTCTCCCGCGCCTCCACGATGCGTTGCTGCCACTGCTCCTCTAGAGCAGAGAACTTGATCTGCCGGATTCCCTGAAGTGCCTCCGTCACGACGGCCATTTTTTGATCTCGGGCCTTCATCAGTCGGTCTTGCGCCTTCTTGTACTTCTTGGCGACGTAGATATTTAGCGGCGTGACGAGAACCGAAATACCCAGACCGGCCATTGTGCTGCGCCATCCAAGAATATTAACCAAGAAACCACAGCCCAGAAGCACCTTGATTGTGGCAAGCGGGATGAGGTAGTTAAAGTTTGCAAAGTCCGCAACCCGCCGAGCGTCCACGGCAACAAGATTGATGACGCTCTGTCGGCTTTTCTTCAGGGCCTCTTCGTCATCATCTTGTTCTTCCTGCTCTTCCCGTAGTGCCTTGAACGAGGCATCAGGCTTATTATCCGCATCTTTAGATTTCTTGGTATGCCTCGCATCCTTCCTGCGCATAGCCTTGGCAAAGATCGTGGCGGATAGTTCCTCGTAAATGGGAAGACCAAGTCGATGGCAAATCACCCAGAACATCCAGGCCTCAATGCTGGAAGCCGCCAGCATCAGGATTCCCAAGGCAAAAACCCAAATCCAAGATTGGGCGGCAGCCCACGACTCCATTCCGCGGGCTTCCATGGAGTTCAAGATATTATACAAAGCGACGTGGGGACCGAAACTCAGAAAGCAGGCGGCCAGCGTCCACTTTATCTGCAGCCCAATGGACTTGTAGTGAGCGAAGATGATCGCTTTCCAAATCTTTCGCGATCCCAGGGCTCGTTCGAAGTTGGCTCGCAGGATGTGTGCGCGCACGGACAATGGCAGCTTCGGAAGACTATCGATATTCAGTGTCCTGTTTTTAACTGCATACTGGAGAAGAGTGCTGGCCCAGGAAAATGTGAATCGGCGGAGTACGGAGACAGTCAATTGCTGGTCTACCAGTTGGCCCTCGAAATACACGTCGGGTCGGCGCGGCAGGAGAGCGCAGAACAAGCCTCGGAAGAGTGCGCAGGCAATCTGCACGATCAGCAGAATGACCCAGGCTCGGGTGTGAGGAAGGGCTTTGCCGCCGTAAGAAGCCAGGGTAATCTGCGCCCCGGCAAATGCTACGGCGATGAAACTGCCCCAAAGTGCATAGCCGGCGTGGTCAAATCGGCGTGTTGGCCGTGGCTCCGTGAAAAAGACGATCGTTTGAATGGAGAGAAAGACCTAAATTTGGCTCAGACCTATGTTCACCGAGGCAGCTTTATTGGACTGAAGAAATACCCAGACACCGAATTGCAGCCATGCGAGGGACGTATAGTTGGTGATGTCCTTCAACGTTGTCAGAACGGCTAGAGCCAGCGTGACTAGTAGTCCGGAGATCGAGGTCAGGGTGATCAAGATTCGCTGCCATTTATCCGAGAAGGCCCGCAGTGACTCCTCGGTTGCCTCGCCGTCGTCATCACGATAGGCGACCTTTGCCAGTGACTGCTCATCTTCCCGGGCCGCCTTGCGGGCGACTCGGCTAGTGATACTCTTGATAGCCGGAATACAGATCAGACCGGCTAGCAACACGGCCAGACAGCCTGTCGCGAAAGACATCCACTGCGGATCCAGCATTCTCCATGTGCGATGATGGTTCACGAGAGGAAGGGTGAAAGATGACGGAACGGATTTCGCGAGATTCTCCAACCCTAAGTCAAAGTGACATCCAAGCGGGGAAGCTTCACCGCATCGTTCTTCCAATCTACTAATGTCTCAACTTCCGAGTCAGACTGATTCCTGGAATTAGATCATAATACGCGGAAAGGCGCCAGATCTACGCCAACCACTAGTCTGAATGTAACTCTCCTCTATCACTGATACGCCCGAGTCAGTGGCGGACTCTACTTTGAGGGAAATCAGGCGCACAGCAGTGGCGTCCAGATGCTCGCGCCTCTTGCACCTCTCTAGCCACGCCACGGGCGGCGGAACCCGCCTGAACTACATAAATGCACCCGATAGGGGGTGCGCGCACCGCCTCCGACGGACCTAATCTCGGTTCAAGACCGCCCTCGACCCCCGTCGAGGGACAACGTCATCGATGCCCGCGTCCTGTCACCCCACTCCGATCGATCTCCGGCCCGCCTCCGTAGAACGGTTCAAATCCAAGCACGAGCGGTCCTTCACGATGATCCGATTGCCTCAGACAGGCATACCAACGCCGCTGGTGAATCGAGCCAAACACTATTCAAAGACCCCGGGTACGCATTATTTCGTAGGATCTGTAGTTCGGCATCAGTGTGGTCTGAGCGGCGAGGATTCCGAGCTAGAAGTCGATTGTTCCTGAGCCGTCCGTCCGAGTCGCATCTGTGATATAGGGCGTCAACGTCGTTTCGGCCCTTCGCGAATCGGTCTCACGAAATCAATGCTCTTGTCCATACGGGGTGCAGTCGTATACCCAGTCGGTAGCCGTGTCCCGTGTAATCGGACAGCGGATTTTGCGCAAGAGAGCGGCGGCTTTGGACGCGTCAGCAAAATTGCCCCGCTTTCCCCAATTGGAATATTGTACGCACGTTGTGAAATGTTTTACGGAGCTTCACACTACCGGGAACCTGGTCGCCCGGCGCGAAGGAGACGTCGTCTACGAGGTCGGCCCGAGCATCCGAGTCGAAGTTGTTTCTTTCGAGCTCATCAATATCGCGGTTGAATAAGCTATCAACTCGAACTGGCTCCTGAAGTTTCGCGTCAGCCAACCTGTCTTCCCTAGACTTCTGCAGGAGCTCGATATGCGCACCACATCTTTGAGGATGCCAATGTACGAAAACCTGGCAAGTGGAGAGTCGATAAACTTGCACCGCAATGCCAAGACACGCCGCGACCGAGTCCGTTCCCGGACCGAAGGCACCGTGGCTGCGTCCCGGCCACAACCGTGGGAGAATTTCCAGGCATCCGCGGTCGTCGCACGCCAGGGACAAGGACCGTAGAGAAGGACAATGTACTGCGTAAATTCTACGATAGGCTCGGAGTATTCCAACTCGTCTGCGAGGGGGAAAAGTAGGAACCACGAGCCCCCAGGAGCTGATTGGCCCCTCGCCACCGGGCTGGATTTCTTCCTCTTCAAGCTTCGTCCGCAACGTCATGTCACCAGCCGCGGAATCGCAACGATTTCGTGCATCCCAGGGTCCTGTGAACGCAAGTTTGGCAATGCCCTGCGATTCCCGAACTCGCCTTCCCTGGGCTTCAATCCAGCATGTCCGTCGATGGCGGAGAGGCGCGGGGGTTCTGGGCAACATGGGCTGGTAAGCTGGTCCCTTGACCCCATCGGTCTTCATCCTGCCCCGTCTCCGCTTGGGGAGGATCGAGTGGAAGGATGGGACTGACGAAGAAGTCGCAATGCTGACCGTGCCGACTCTCTCCAGCGTTCATCGCGCCCTTCCTGGCACCTGCCGCCGGCCGGCAACGAGGCTGGCGCCCGGTGGCCCTACGACCCCCCTACCTCGTCGGCGTCGCGTGTATAATGTTGACCATGCTCCTAGCATTGGAGGGATTACGGCAATATAGCAGTCGTGAAGGAGGACTGGTCTTCTTTTCCGATACGGACGATGTCACCCGGCTGGAGTCCTTCGGCTACAACTATGTGCCCATCATTTTCGCCCTGCTTCTGTTGATGGTGTGGACGGTGACCGATTTCGATGTCCTGCGACTCGAGCCTTATTTCCAATTATCGCAGCCCGACGGGGCCCCGGCTACCGTTCTCTTCATCAACTACAACTTCGGCCAGACCATCCTCACCCCTATTAATGCCGCCCGCCGCCGTCATTGGATCGTTCTCTGGGTCTCGTTAATTACGCTTTCGATCCGCATGATTCTCCCCGCCCTGCAAAGTACCGTCTTCGAGCTACGAGAGGTGGAGTTGGTCCTGCATGCAACGATGAAAAGTTGGCCGACTCTGGTGGATCTGGATACTCAAGCGACGTGGATGTCGACGCAGGCAAACAATACCGTAGACTCCGTGCTCTCGACCGATGAGCGACTTCGTCGTACCCGGTCCGCCTTCTTTGCCATCGCCCCGGTCGAGATCCCGAACGACGAAAGCAATGATGTGGGCGAGGATACGCTATGGACATTGGATCAGGAGCTGTACTGGGCCCAAACAACGTGTCAGAATGTCGCGGTAGATGACAATCTCTCGGTCACCATCGAGAAGCCGACGGACGGTGTCCCAATGGTCTCATGGAATGCCAGTGGCATCGATATGGAGGATACGTATGGTGATTCGGCTCGGTGCAAGCTGGATTTCCACTACGAGAGCATCTTCTTTCCCTTCACCAATTACCTTCAGGTCCGATACTGGGAACCGGTGATTAGCGGCTCGGCCGCATCCGAATATCCGAATAGGACCCAGGCTTTCACGGCAACCGGGTGCGACCCATACGACCTCTATGGGATGCTTATCGCAATCAATGCGACCGAGTCAAAACCCTTCAACGAGAGCGAATTTTCTGCCTCCGGCATCGCCTTTGCCTGTGATATCACATATCACAAGGCGGATGCCCGGGTCTCAATGCACTCCAACAGCTCCATCGAATCCATCCACATTCACCCTGCGACCACGCGTACCCTCACCTCGGCGGAATTCAACATCGATCATTTCCAAGCGCTCCTCTCTCAACGTGCCCCGTACACTAGCGATATGCTCTTCATTCACGACAACGCTACCACCGGCGGTCGCACGGTCACGGAACTTCCGGTCATCAGTCAAGAATTGGGCGATCTCCAGCCACTTCTGGTGCTCGATACGTCGTCAATCATGACCGAAGCCGAGTTCGAGGCTAAGATCACCCATGATGTCAAGCAGACATTTGTCCTCACTCTCGGTCGTCTCTTTGACCCTGATTGCGATCCCACCATAGTTCCTGCCACTCGCGTCACAACTCAGGTCGCTATCGCCGTTGTGAACTTTGCCGCTGTTTGGTCTGAGCTCATTCTAGCCCTAACCACTTTAACCGCCGTTTACCTCCTCTTTTTGTATCGATCTCGTGAGACGTTTCTCCAAAGCGACCCCGGCTCCATTGGCGCCATGTGCAGTATCGCTGCGAATATTTTTCACCCTTCAAACGTCTTAGCCGAGCCGCACGCCGAGTTCCATCAGTTCTCCACCCGCCAGTTGCGTCGTATCTTTCGAAACGCCCGATGTCGCTGGCGGCCAGGCCCGTCTGGCAATCAACTGGAGATACTTGCCGAAGATGGTTCGCCCGTGCAGCTTGGCGAGAACCTCCAATTTTCCAACGATCCTATGCCGCATTTCCTTCTCATACCCTTCTTTATCGTTGAATTTTTAGCCCTGGCGGCGGTCATTATTCTGATGGGGCTGGTCATTTCCTCTCTTGTGAAAGATGGCCGATTCCGGCATTTGACCCAATCGGACTCGAGCACGCTCCAAGTGGTTCTTTCTTTCTTGCCCTCGGTCGTCGCATCATCTATCAGCGCTTTGTGTACGTCCATCCAACGGAACCTTAGTGTTCTGGAGCCTTGGGTTCACCTCCAACGCGGGATGGCGTCCGCACGAGCTTCCCTCTCACTCAACTACTCCTCTCAAAGCCCCTTTGCCATCTTCTTAAAAGCCGCCCGTGACCGACACGTCTTGCTTGGTCTGGTATCTCTGGCCTGTGTCATTAACATGGTTTTGACCGTTGTTGCAGGTGGCCTGTTCACCCAAGATTTAATGTCGTCGACGCTGCCGACAAATGATTTGACCATGAATTTTAGTCAGTCCACGTTTTGGCGCACGGACTTTGCGGCTGAATTCACCGAGTATGACTTAATCCAGACTAGCATCACCAGTGGAGTTCCTATGTTGTCTTGGACAAGTCCGAATCAGTCCTTTATTCCGGTCCATATCCACAACCGTGATCCGGATGTTCTTTACGGCGCAACCACTCTCGGCGTGGGAGCATCTTTGGATTGTACAACCCTTTTACCAAATGAAGCTCTCTACCAGAACACGACATCGGGGCATGAGTATTGGCATTATACATTGTTTGATGACTCGTCTGTGAAGTGTGTTGCACGAATGCCATCCTTGAAGAGCAAAGATGAGGGAATTGCTCTGTCAATTCATTTCCTATCCCCTGCGGATGTGAGTGGATCCGATGTCTGTCAGACCTCCACAGTTCTTGTGGTCGGCCGTTGGGACTATCTAGCAGACACCCCGATTAACGACAACAACACCGTCGCCCTGCACTGCGAACCTAAGGTTCAGATGCAGAATTACTCTCTCATCTTCGACCAGAAGGGCCAAATCGATGGGCATGAGCCCATTGCGAACTCATCTATCACGGAGGGCCCCATGTTTGACAACGCCACGGTGAGCCTGGGTCAATTCAACAAAGTGTTTGCAGCCATTCCGGAAAGTTACGTGGGCAACACCACTTCTCACAACGGATCGTACAATATTTCTTCGTACGACTGGGCTGGGTTCCTTGTTGCCCGGCTATATCAACGCGACGATCCCGATTTCGACTCTCTCCAGCCCGAGAGAATGATAGATTTGACTCAAAAGGTCTATGAATGGGTATATAGTACCTATTTCTCTATTTGGCGTGACATTTATCTCAACACTCTCGACGAGCCCATCAAGGCCACCAACGCCACTGTCATCCGAAGCACCTGGACCATGGCGCCTTCGGTGCCTTCACTTGCAATTGCCTTGATCATCATCGCATTCGACACACTGGTCGTTCTACTCGTCTTTGGGACCCGGCGAGGCCGCTTTCGAGGCCCACGGATGCCGCGGTCCATTGGAGCTATCATACCCTGGATTGCGCACAGTCGGATGCTCCGTGACTTTGATGACACGCATAAGTGGAACAGTACCCAACGACGTGCTCACCTCACCACTTTGGACAAGCGTTACGGTTTCCGCATGTTTATGGGCTCCGATGGCCGCTGGCGATTTGCTGTCGACGAAGAGCCGCCCGAGCCGAAACCTCCTGACACTCCACCTCTTGACACTCCACCTCCTGACACTCCACCTCCTGACACTCCACCTCCTGACACTCCACCTCCTGACACTCCACCTCCTGACACTCCACCTCCTGACACTCCACCTCCTGACACTCCACCTCCTGACACTCCACCTCCTGACACTCCACCTCCTGACACTCCACCTCCTGACAACCCGGCCCCTGACACTTCCCCTCCCGGCCCCGATGCCGAACTTGAGACAGTGACCGACAAGACCACGTACATCCAACTGCAGGAATTCTCAGGTCTGCATTCCCGGACGCGGAATTAACCGCGCCCCTGGCCGTATATATGTGATGACGATTTTGATTTCTTTTGGACATTGATTTTTGGATATCATGGTTCTTGCATATATTGTGATATTTGGCGTTCAAAATGGCTTTTCAGGCGCTTTGACATATAGATCAACGGACAAGTGAGCTGGCCTTCTTACCTTGTCTCGTTGCATTTGGGCCGTTGGGCAAGGGTCGGCATGGATGGCGCCAAATGATTTTGTAAATGAGATGTTGGAACCAGGGTGCCGCGATGTCTAATAGTCATTGGATATTCAACATTTTTCATGCATATGCCTATTTGACCGTGCCCATTACATCTGGATAAAAGCCTAGTACAGGTATACGGATCGATTCCCTACCCGGCCAAATACCTCAAGTGCTTGGTAGGGTTGTTTTATGACTGCTCACCCGGGCAGGCGATCTATCACTCTATCCAAGCATCAACTTGTGACCAACCTATTCCTATGAGATCTCGACATGGTCTGCGTGCGCGCCTTCGGCCGAGGGCGGACCGTTCTCCTCATTTATATCAAAGCGGAAGCGAGTCGGTTACCACGGCGACAGCTCATTGATCTCTCACCAAACTTCATGGGAGTGGGGGCATGCGGACGGTTCAGCAAAATCCTGCGTGGGGAATATGGATCCCCAGCCGTCGGTAAGAATTCCGAGCCGTTCGTGGCTTGCCGCTGCTTAAATCCAAATGACTTCTTTGACTTTTTGGAGAAGTGCGTAGGGTATCACACGTGGGATGCAACTTCTGTATACAGTGTACCCATGAGCAATCATCGGCCTATTACAAGTTTCATTGGATGTATGGATTTCGACCTTCTAACACATCATTCGTGGAGGCTTTATGGCCTCGTCAGTTCCGACACTTTGCTAGGGCTGACTCTACAGTGCGGCACGCAGTCGACCATCTATCGCGCGCAGGATGACATAGAGCGTCTCCAAATAGGGAGCCGAGATGCCCAACTCCCGTGATTTGCGCACGGGGAAACCCAGGATCACATCAATCTCCATTGGCCGCCCATTTTTGAAATCAGTCTGCATGCTGCTGCCAATTCCTGGCATGGCTTTGATCTTTCCAATGAGCTGGTCGGGGAGCTCATCTTGCAGGGCCACACCACAGCCGCGAGCAATGTGGATGACTTCAAGCATCAACTTGCGAGTAAATGGCTCGGCGTCATCTGACGAGTGTAGCCAGGTTTGGGTGTCCACCATCGTTAATGCAGTGATGGAGTTCCATGCCGCGTTCCATACAACCTTCTCCCATCGCTTTCGTTGGATATCGTGGAGAATCTGGAACCGGGTTTGGCCGTTGCGGAGCAAGTCTGTGAAAGTATCGAGTCGCTGCTGTTCGGTCGCCTTCTCAACCTGTGCGTTCGCGAAAAGGCCGATCTGCATATCTTCGGACTTGGTGTGCTTGACGATACCGGGACTGATTTGTGTCGCTCCGACCCAGGTCTGTCATCGTTAGTCTCGAAACAAAGCGATCACCCGTCAAAAAACTTACCACGCAGGTCAGAATGGAGCTTCCGGGAAACTGCTTCCTGAATGGCTCCTCGTTACCAACTCCATTCTGGATAATCACGATGGTCGTCCTGTTCTGATCCACCACGGGCTGCAATTGCACCGCGACGTCCTCTTGATCGATGGCCTTGTGGGCGCACACTACGTAGTCAACGGCAGACACCTCGGATGGGGATTTCACCACTGCTTAATGTAAGTATGAGAAGCATTAGATTGAATGCAGAGTCCCACTCACCTCGGTGTGGATGAAAATTGTGCTGGCCGTGGTTCTCGCTGTTGATGGTAATTCCCTAGAGTTCCATGAGCGACCGGAGTAAACCGACGTTTGACAATCCAGAGTCACCGCCCTACATTTGCCTTGACAGCCTCGTAGTTTGATCGAGCGACTACCGTCAAGCGTACACGCTCGGACCGGCTCAGAACGAAGGCGTAGAAGGAGCCGATGCTATGGCGCGTTAGCGACCGCAAATCGCGCAGGGAATCGGATCACGTACGCGCCCAGGCCGTATAGTAGGATATCGATCTGGCCGGACATGGTGTTTGTCAGTTTGAATGATGACAAGTCGGCGTTCTATCTGAGGGGTACGCCGAGTTGGTCATTCTCGCGGGCTTCCCTGAAGATGCCTCGAGGCGGGGCGCGCGGGGCTCGTGCCGAAGTCGGCGTGGGGGTTCCATACAGGGCATGAAACGACGGGCAAAGAAAGGGTCAGCTCAGACTGCTCTACTCAGTATTTATAGCCTGGGAAGGTACGAAGTGCTTCTGGTATTGTAATCTTGAGTTTGCCATATCATACTAGATACAAGAATCGCCTCACAGCTTGACACTGCCGATCAAATCCCGCTCCAGTCGGCTGGCATTTACCATCTCCGGCCGCAGCCCCTTGAGACTTGTGGCCCCCAGGAAAATCATATTGGCTTCGATCTCTTGTCGTAGGATCTCTAGCATCCGACGGACGCCACTTTCTCCGTATCCAGCGGACATGCTGAACAGAAAAGGTCGACCCAAGCCGACTGCGGTTGCTCCCAGAGCAATGGCCTTGAGAACGTCGGTACCTCTGCGAATGCCGCCATCGATGAAAATTTGCATATTACTGCGTATCAGATGGGGTGCAAATTTGCGTATCTCAAGCAGCGTTAGAAGTGGAGATTGGGCACTATGAGAGTAAGCTTTGTGGGCATTGAATAGCTCCTTTGGATAACCTACGTGTCTTGGGAGCGACCTCCGTGGTTCGAGAGGACTATCCCCTGAACACCGTGCTCGTAGGCCAGAACGGCGTCTTCCACACACTGGATACCCTTGATCACCACAGGAAGTCTGGTGAGATTTCGAAGCCATGTAAGAATCTCCCAGTCAATATACGGCGAGATAGAACTGGCCATGATCTTGGCAACACCTTGGCCCGAGGCATCACTATCATTTGCCTGGATATCGTTAGCCCTGTAGATATGATTGAGTTGAATCGACACGTACCATCACCGCCAGATTCAGCCGCTCGTCCATTTCTCTCTTACCCACCACCGGCGAATCAACCGTGATCCAAATAGCTTGGGCACCGGCTTTTTCGGCGCGTTTCACGGCTTCCACTGACTTGTTGATGTCTTTATTGACATATAATTGGAAGAATAGCGGTTGTTCGTTCGAGACACGACTCGCCATCACTCGCTCGATTGGCATACTCGCACCGTTTGCAAGGACCTGGGCCACACCCTCCTTGCCAGCGGCCGATGCAAGGGCACATTCGCCATCTGGATGAGCAAGTTTTGCGATGCCCAAGGGTGAGATGTAGACGGGAAGGGATACCGCATGGCCGAGAATGGAAGTGTTTGTATCGACATTGGGCACCTTCTTCAAAATACGCGGCCGTAGTGCAACCTTCTGATAGGCACGGGCATTGTTGCGCTTGCTAATTTCGTCGTCAGCCCCCGAGAAATAGTAGGCCCACGCATTGGCAGGCAGATACCGCTGAGCGACTTCTTGAAAGTCGTGCAGGTTGATGAACGTGCTCAGGGGCGGTGGACCGATAACCCGAGTTTCAGTGGCTTTCTCACTGGGGATTATTGTTTTCTCGCATGATGCCAGTTCTGCGGCATCAATCTGCCCTTGCAGCGCGGTGTCAGGCAACTCCTTTAGCACTTCGGCTGAATGAACGGAATCAAAATCATCAGTGGCATCCCTGCCGGCGCAGCGTAGAATGACATTTGCTCCTCCAGGATGATGATCAAGAAAGTCTGCCAGGGTGAGCCTCTTATATTCAGACGTCATCCTATCGATTCATACCCGTTACATCGTAAACAGTTCCGTGGATGGCAACCCAGCACGACTCACGACTCTTGTGCTGCGCAATATCTGCCCGTGTGATGGTCATGGCGCTCGCTTCAGTCCAGAGCTGTCTGCGCCGTGGGATTTCAACGTCAAAAAGGGCTCGGTTACGAGCAGGACCCCACTCGGCAAATAGGATCGATGATCCACCTGATGAAGTCGGTCTCCACCCGAAAGCGTGGGGGCAGCCGAGCTGGAATTCTCCACTTCTCGGTCCTCTTTGGATCTCCACAAACGAAGGACGCAGCTGGGTTCTTCCGCCAATAAGACAGTGATGCACTCGGCTTTAGAGTGGGGAAATGATCTGCTCCTCACTCACCCGGACTTTTACCGGCCTCATCCCACGGCGTGGGGTGCACCGTGGGATGATGGGGGCTGCGACTCGCCGTGTGGCTTATATGGTGAGGGGTATCCAGTAGTCGGTTTGCGATTGCACATCTCTAGCATCTCTTCACACCCATGGCTAAAATCAAGTCCGTCGAGTATTTCCGGGTCAAACCTCGCTGGTTGTTCGTCAAGATCACCGACGAGGAGGGCCAGTTCGGCTGGGGCGAGGGCACCCTCGAGGGTCATTCACTGGCTGTGGAGGGCGCGCTGGACGAGATCATTCCGCGCATCGTGGGATTGGAAGCAGAGTATGCGCCCTGTCGAACTCAAGATACGTCTCGGCTAACTCGGACAGTGACATCGAACATATCTGGCAATTAATATGGCGCCTGGGATTCTATCGCGGCGGGCCCGTCTTCATGTCGGCCATGTCTGGAATTGACATTGCGCTGTGGGATATGAAGGGTCGTCGTTTGGGCGTCCCTGTGTACCAGCTGTTGGGCGGCAAGGTGCGCAACAAGGCGCAGGTCTACGCTTGGATTGGAGGCGACCGCCCGAGCGATGTCGAGGCTGCTGCGTGAGTATTTCCCCTCTTTTCGGTTATAATGTGAATTGATTCTGATGCCTGATAGCAAGGCACGCATTGCGCAGGGTCTGAAATGTATCAAGATGAACGCCACCGAGGACATGAACTGGCTCGACTCGCCCTCGGCAATCCAATCTTGCGTGGAGCGCCTCAAGCAGGTCAAGGCCCTCGGCCTGGACGCCGGTCTAGATTTCCACGGTCGTCTGCACCGTCCGATGGCAAAACAGCTGGCCAAGGCTTTAGAGCCGCATCAACCTCTGTTTATCGAAGAGCCGCTACTCTGCGAACACCCCGAGGCGATTAAGCAGCTCTCCAACCACACCACTATTCCAATTGCGTTCGGTGAACGTTTATACACTCGGTGGGATATCAAGCGGTTCCTAGAAGATGCGTCGGTGGATATCCTGCAACCGGACATTGCCCACGCGGGCGGCATCTCCGAGACCAAGCGCATTGCGAACATGGCCGAGACCTACGATGTAGCCATTGCTCCGCACTGTCCCTTGGGTCCCATTGCTCTCGCCGCGTCTCTGCAGGTGGCCGTGTCTACACCCAACTTTGTTATCCAGGAAATGTCTCTCGGCATGCACTACAACGTGGAGGCCGGTGATATTGACCTGAACAGCTACCTGGTGGATAAGACCGTCTTTGAAATTGCTGACGGATTCGTAGCAGCCCCCTCCAAGCCTGGTCTGGGAATTGAAATTGACGAGGAGCTGGTGCGGCGCATAAGCAAGGTCACCGAGCCCTGGCAACCGAAGGAGTTCTACGGGCCGGATGGATCGATTCGCGAGTGGTAGACCAAGGGGCCGTGTCTAGTCAATAGATAATTCGATCACATAAGCTGCTTCAAATTTCACGGGAGGTCTTGAATTTGGGCGCGTAATATGGTTGTTGCTGCAAGACCATACGCTCGGAATCCCGCATTTCGTAGAAGCAGACCTGATAGCATCGGATAATTGGTCAGAATCGCAAGCTCCGGGATGTCGTCGTCCCCCACTCGATGCGGGGAGGGCGTGGGGGTCCAGCATGCACCTCGGTATATAGTCGGCATTCTTCCCGCCGAGTGAGAGCCAACACATATCATGAATCTATTTTCACTCACGGGTAGAACTGCGCTGGTGACTGGCGGCACTCGAGGCATCGGCCAGTCGATGGCCATTGCTTTAGCAGAGGCCGGTGCTGACATTGTACTAGTCCAAAGAGACTCCAGCAACCCGGCAACGAAAGAGCAGATCGAGAAGTTGGGCCGCAAAGCCACCATCTACACAGCCGACCTGTCCTCGCAGGAATCAGTATCTGCGTTGGTTGACTCCGTCATCAAGGGCGGCCATGACATCGACATCCTCCTGAATTGTGCGGGCATTCAGCGACGGCATCCGAGTCATCTTTTCCCACAAGACGACTGGGATGAGGTATGTGAGAAATTCTGTACATACTAGCGTACGCTCATCAAAATGCATGCAGGTCCTGCAAGTTAACCTGACCACGGTCTTTACTCTCTGTCGCGACGTAGGCGCGTATATGCTCACGCGTACGCCGAACTCGTTCGGCCAGCGCGGCAGCATCATCAACGTGGCTTCTCTCGTGTCCTTTCAGGGTGGACTGACCGTACCGGCATACGCGGCAGCCAAGGGTGGCGTAGCCCAATTGACGAAGGCGCTGTCGAACGAGTGGGCGTCCAAAGGAATCAACGTCAATGCTATCGCACCGGGCTATGTTGCGACCGACATGAACGCCGCCCTCATTCAGGACAAGGAACGCGCTGCCAGTATTCTCGGGCGTATCCCTGCAGGACGATGGGGAAGCCCGGATGATTTCAAGGGACCGGTGGTGTATCTGGCCAGCCAGGCCAGCGCGTACGTGAGCGGCGAAGTGCACACGGTCGACGGAGGCTGGATGGGTCGGTAAACGAGTGTACATACAATCCAGGTGCTGCGTCGCGTCGAATCATTCAAGCTGAAATTGGCTCATCGTGAGGCCCATGAGTACAATGCACGATCATAATTTGATTCTATAGAGTGTGCCTGCCGTTCTTTGTCTTGGGGTTAAGAGCAGTTCCAAACGACACATGGTCGCGGCTAAATCCTCCAGCACTGAAATATGTCTAAACTTCAAATGTATCGTGAAAGATTGAAGACACTTTACTTGGATATAGCACCAGATCCGAATCCAACCGGAGCGTAATCAAGCGTAGTGCATTTCGTTGAGGTTCGCTTCTGCGGGGTGCTCACCCCTATGCTTATTTCTTCTCAGTGAGCAAAAAGCGGCAAGGTCTGAGCATTAAAACGGAAGTGAAACGCCAAGAAGTGGCGGAGACGACCTGGTAGGCAGGTAAATAGCACAAAGACGGATCATACGCAGCATACACATTTGCCATTGCCACCAGTCCCGTGCACTGGACGCGACCGGGAGCGCGCGGAGCAGTTGCCTAGAGGTATCTTCGGTGTGACTGTGACTGTGGATGAGAGTTTAGACGGAACTAGGAACCTAAGTATTGGTCGTTTGCCGAACCGCGTAGGGTTTGTATGAGGTCATTCAAATGTTGGCATCGGGCTATGAAATTGGTAGAATCGGAGTACCCGATGATTGGAACCGATTCAGACCCGCAGCGGCATAAACAAGCAAGTTACAAAGAAGAAACAACAGTAATTGATCGAGCCGAATAGATGCCGAGGATTGACCACGCACGTTACCGCATAGCTTTAGTAGCTACTCGGGGACATCTCTGAATACTTCCGGTAACAATTCCTCGCACAATGCAACCTGGGAAGACAACGTACCTCAACAGAAACCTTGGGACCCTTTCGGATCTCATTATTCAACGAATCGTCATGATGCATTGCCAAGATCGCCCGGGCCAATTGCGCGTGCATTGGGGCGATGAATGGCCCCATCATTGGCGTCGATCTTCCTCACCTTCGTTCCCGCTCCCTGTCAACCAGCCTTCTTCTTTAGCCCTGAAGTGATGTGATGTTATGCAAGGCAGCACTATCCGGAGGATATTGACAGCTATTGAAAATATCGATTCTGCGTTCGACACGCGAGCAACGAATCCGGAGCACCCGAGAGCTGGATTTCTCATAAGGCATGTCGATCTGGACGATCGCTGCAGCCCGCTCAGCTCGCCGAGTGTGTGCTATGCATGAAGGGAGCATGAGCTGAGCATGCATCCTGCGTGCTCCCCTCCACAGATACCCAGTCCGGATCTTGATCTGCCCTTCTGGCGTAATTGTACGCAATGATCCAGTGGGTTCGAGTGGGCTCCCTGATCCCGTAGCTGGGGGCAGCTGCCTTTTAAAAAAGAGCTCCATTCCCCGTTCCAATGACTTTCTCGTGCTCCAGGGAACTACCTCTTCTCGTCCGTCACTATGAGAATCGCCGCCCTGCTGTCCGTCGTTTCCGCCATGGCCTTCGCCTTCGCGGAATCCATCCCCACGACCGACTACGATGTCATCATCGTTGGTGGTGGTCCTGCAGGTCTCAGTGCTCTCAGCGGTGTTTCTCGCGTTCGAAGAACGGCGCTGCTGTTTGACAATCACCACTACCGCAATGATGTGACTCGGGAGATGCACGACGTGATCGGCAATGATGGTATGTTTTGAAGCTTGACCTCGGCATTCCCCGCCATCACATTAACGTGTGCAAGGAACTCCACCTGCCCAGTTCCGTGGTCTGGCCCGAGAGCAGATCTCTCGGTACCCAACGGCTCATTGGAGCAACAATACCGTGACTTCGATCACCCCCATCAGCTCGAGTGAAGTCTCCTCCTTCACTGTTGCCGATAATACGGGTAAGAAGTACACCGCTCGCAAGATCGTACTCGGCACCGGTTTGCGCGATGTACTGCCCGCCACTCCGGGCCTGCAGGAAGCCTTCGGGAAGGGCATCTTCTGGTGCCCGTGGTGCGACGGCTATGAGCACCGTGACCAGCCCCTCGGAATCCTCGGCAGCATTGCCGATGTGCTGGGGAGCGTGTTGGAGACCCACACCCTGTTCTCCGATATTATCGCGTTTGTCAATGGTACGCAGAACCCTCAAGGTGAAGCCGCTGCCACCAATCAGCACAAGGGCTGGGAGGAGCAGCTCAAGGCCTGGAACATCAAGATCGAGAACCGCACAATCGAGTGCATAGAGCGCCTCCAGAACGGTGCCACCCATCGGAACTTCACGACCGACACTCAGTTCGACAAGTTCCTGATCCACTTCACCGAGGGCGAGCCCATTGAACGCGGCGCTTTCATCACCAACTACGCGACCGCGCAGCGCTCCATTTTGCCCAAGCAAATGGGCCTGAACGTGACCGACAACAAGATCGACGTCACTAGTGGTATGCGCACCAGCGAGAGCAGCGTCTTCGCCATCGGTGACGCCAACTCGGACGGTAGCACCAACGTGCCGCACGCCATGTTCAGCGGCAAGCGGGCAGCTGTCTACATCCACGTCGAGATGTCTCGTGAGGAGTCCGCCTCCAAGGTCTCCAGGCGTGATGGGTTGCTCTCTCGTCGTGAGCTCGAGAAGGAGGCCATTCGTGCCATCGGTGATAACCTTGAACCCGAGTGGACTCGGGCTAAGAAGCTGTAATGATCCATAATACGATAAATACGAATCCGTGCGATGTGATTTAGCGAACCGTGACGATCAATCTTAAATATACTCCGAGCCCGGGAGACACTGAAATGGAACACGGGTTCCTTTCAATGTCTAGTCAACCTCGGATTGCACAGCTTTGTACCTCTAGATAGCCGATTTGCTCCTCCGAGGCAACCGCGGCCGGGACAGCTGCCTGTGGATACCGTAAGTCCTAGAGGTAATGATTTTACTAGCCTCGATGATCCCATGAGCTTCGGATCTGCGGATGTTCTCCCGACCCCAAGTCCCGTTGTTGAGGATGGAACTTTCGGTCAAAACTCGGTGCTGATGTCCTTCCTATTTTTCCAGTCGATGCCATTTCTCGCCCAACAATCTTCGCGGGCTCGAGATGCGTAGTTCGGCATTTCACATTGCCGCCCACGAGTGCGATAGTCTGGTTCGGATTCGACCTGGAATGGGCCATCGTCTCTTCTGCCCACTATTATCAAGGAACGGAGAGCACGGGACGGCAATAAGGTCCGATCATTGGCTATGGAAGCTTATCGTGTCGGTTCGCGTGAGACCAGGGTTGAACAAACCGATCTTTGGGAAGAGTGGATTACTGGGTGGATTCTCCCCGAAGTCTCATCACCGGGAGTTTTACCGGGGGTCTGAGAGACGCAGCAGAGAACTAAGGCGCATCTTGGGTACCCGTGATTTGAGCTTCCCTGGTGTTGAGATGCTGGTCTAAGAACAGAGGCATGTAGCAATGGCTTACTGGAATGTGGCGGATTGGAGACGTCGGGGAGTGAAAAGCGGACTTCTGCCTTCGCTTTACGGTGCTCGTGGCAATTCCGTCCACTCCAAGGCCCATGACATCGGCGATCTGCTATCGACGCAGCGATCAAGTCGATCACCGTTCGTTCTTGCGCCGACATCCGAGTTCTCACGCGTTCCGCACAGGAGATCTCCAATAGAGCCAGTGATCGTTAGGCTCGTTTCCGTGGTGCATCCCCATCTCCAACGTGCCTTGCATAACTTGATTCAAGGGTGACGTCGCGTCAGACCATGCGAGATCATGCGAGACCATGCGACGCCCATGCGACGCCCATGTGCACCTGTCCTTCGGCATTGTCTGGATTTTGAGATCCCGATACCGACCAAACCTGCCCGGGGCTCGAGAGAGTTAGGTACAAGTGGTGCTCGACAACGCGGGGAGGAGCCGATTGCAACCACGGTTCACCATCGGAAAACCTAACGGTGAACAACGCTCACAGGCGAACCAAACCCGAACAGTCGGATGAATGGACAGAAACGGCGAGCCAACGGTGATCGGCAGGATCGTCGATCGGCACCGGTTAATGGTGGTCCCTGAACCTGCTATCTCAATATCGCTTCCTGCTCTGATCCTATCACATCACAAAGCACCTGAACCTCCGCCTCTGCAGCTGGACCAAATTCCAGATGCGTTCTAAAACGACAAACTTAAAGTACTCTTGGTGGAGCCGACTGTGAACAATTCGCGCATCACTTCACACAATCGATATGTATTCTGTCCGCGACCCATAGTTCAGCACCAGGAGCCTTTCCCAGCCGGGTGTCTGATCTGCATCGGAAGCTCAATTCGCTTTCACTCTAGTAGTGTCCTGATACCGCATATCAGCAACGTTGGAGTTCCCCGATGTTGAAGATCTCTCCAACCCTACACAGTCCAGGCCAGGGCCGAGGGACCTTGGAGCGACTTATCTCCACCCTCGATGGCGATGAACAAAAGCGATTTGGAGTCACTGGCCCGGAAAGCTAGATTCCGGGTGTTCGACGATGTGCTGCAGATCCTCTACTCTGGCAAAAGTCGTCTTGAAAAGATATAAAGACCCCTCCATGTCCCTCCCTTCTGCTCATCATCAAACAGATCCAACTCTTCTCTGATCGAGCCAGTCTCTTGTCCTAAGTTATCACTCTCTCATAACTTGCTATCCAGTTCATCTTCCAATCTTTCACAATGAAGGTCTCCATCGCTTCCCTCGCTCTCGCCCTTTCTGGCGCTGTCATCGCTGTCCCCTTCAACCCCAATGGCACTTACGTCTTCCCTACCGGCTCTGGTCTCCCCAACCCATTCGCTTCTTCTAGCACTAGCCTGTCTCTCCCAACTGGAACTCCTGCTAGTACTCCGCTCGGTACCTCGTCTGGTACCCCGGTTTCCGGTGGATGGCCCGCCTCGCTGAACTTCAAGCGCGCCAACTCGGCCATTCCTACCGGTCTATCCTCGCTGGCCTCTGAGGCCGAGTCTGCTCTCGGCGCTCTTGCATCTCTGGTCCCCCAGAAGCGTGCCGACTCGCCCATTCCCAGTGGCCTGTCCTCCCTCGCCTCTGAGGCCGAGTCTGCTCTCGGCGCTCTTGCATCTCTGGTCCCCCAGAAGCGTGCCGACTCGCCCATTCCCAGTGGCCTGTCCTCCCTCGCCTCTGAGGCCGAGTCTGCTCTCGGCGCTCTTGCATCTCTGGTCCCCCAGAAGCGTGCCGACTCGCCCATTCCCAGTGGCCTGTCCTCCCTCGCCTCTGAGGCCGAGTCTGCTCTCGGCGCTCTGGCTTCTTTGATCCCCCAGAAGCGTGCTTACAGCTTCACCCCACCTGCTCTTCCCTCCTCGACTGTGACCCCTAGTGGTACTCCTTCTGCCACTCCCACTCCCGCCTCTAGCCAGGCCTCCTCCTCCTCCATTGGCTTCTCGCTCTTTGGCTTTTCTCGTGCCTAAATGCAATAAGCAAGCTACCTGATGGCCATGGTCTATAGGCAAGCGCAGACTAGTCCTGTGGGACATGGCCCACATTCTTTACTCCCGAGCTGGTCTTGAAGTGACCGAACTACCTGTCGCTCGTTATTTTTGAGATTGATTTGGATCCGTCGGAGGATAGTTGTAGAATATACTCTAGAACCCGAATGCAGTCATATATGCACCTGTGGACGTATGAGATTTTCCCTGGCGGATGGGGCTTTCCAATCTAAGATGCTACCGCTTTTGTGAGTGAGGCTTAGGCTTACGCACTGTTGGTGCCGATACATTGTCGGAGTGGGACCCCGATTGAAATCAGTTTTACCACCATCCCCTACTTCCTGACCACTCTTCTCTTTCACCTCCTCTCCATCTTGTCACTCTTTTTTTTCTCTATGCTGTTTTCTTTTTCAATTATTCTCCATCTCATCCTTGCATCGAATTCCCATGGCGTACCCCTGCTTCCATCAAATTCACCGGGACTTTGACCATGGAGACTTCGATATTAAGCCTGATTTCTACGACACAGATGGATCTCCAGTGTATGAGGTCTCTAGTGTATGAGGGTCCTTATGGGCTCCTCTTAGGTGATATTGTTGCACAGAATGATGTTGTAGCTCTACGACTCTATCAGGCCGAAATTCAGCGAGCAGTTCGCTTTCCTTCATCCTAGTGGCCAGGGAGATCACGGCCTCCAGGAACTGGGAAAAGCGTTCGGGTGATGGCAGGCCGCCTCCTTCAGCGGCATTCTTCCACTGCTTAGTCGTTTTCAGTAAGCTTTTCGCGTGTGCGCTTATTTCACGGCTGTCCTGGTCGGTTGGGGGTTCCGGCCAGGCGTCCGCGTCCCCTTTCTTCTTTTTTTCCGGCCATTGCGGGGGCAATGCTTGTCGAAAGTAGTCCAAGGTGGGATCGATCGGTTGCTCTCGGAGTAATGAATCAATTCCTGAGCACCAGGTAGTACCCAGGGCGTTGGATCAGAAGTTCGTGTTTTCGCAAGTGGGTTAACAGGAGGGCGGATGAAAACGGAATGCCTGATCCATCGCAGCCCCGCGATGCTCCTCATAGAGCACGAGAGGAATTGATTAAAATCTTGGTGGGCGCTGGAGGCTCGATGGAACAATCATATAGGGCTGGGAAAACCCCGGATCAGCTGCTTGATGAGCTGATAGAGCAAAGGCGGCAGGCAGAACGAAGACGAGGAGGATTTACAATGTCAAGGGTTAAGCACGCAAGGGCAGGAAGAGAGGGCCATGAATGAGATGTGTTCGTAACGAACACGAGAAGGACTTCATGGGATTATTAATAGACGGGAGAGGCAAGACATAAACGACAACCGAAGCTGTCAAAGGGCTGTCTCCTCGGCTATCGTCCATCAATAAAGCATAGAGATTGATACTCACACCGCCCTTTTTCTTCTTGCACCGCCCTCTGCCTTCTTTCCTAAACTTAGTCGATGTTGAAGTACAGCGTACTTCTCAAACCCTACTAACAAAAGCTTCGTGGGTAACAATCAAGTATAGATTCTTGGTAAAGTAAACAAGTCTCGCTATGTTTTTCGAAAAATTGAAATGAAAAATTGAAATGAAAACTCAAAAAGCATCATTTTCACGCCCAGGGAGGCAACTCTATTCCCACAGCCTTGAACCTTGAAACCATGAAACCGGGACTGCAATTTGCTTCCCAATCCTCTTCGAACCCTGAATTCGGGTTGTGAGGGTTGAATATTTGCTGCTCCGTGAAAAGCATGGAGACACCGCGAGGCACCTGGTCCTCCAGACCCGGCGATTCGGCATCGCTGTGTTCACCACACGGACACGTCGAAGTTGTCCTGGCTCCTGGCGTGGTGCAAGGGCAAAAGCCCAGGAAGCGATCGCATGGGACGCATTTGTAGTATGCCCGACTGGTAGCTTCATTGGAGCCAACTGGGCGCGTGGATAAGCGAACGCCAGGGAGTCCGCATTGTTGGCATTTCCAGCCTTGTGAAGGACGCTCTAAAGGTTGGATGGTCATGATAGGAGAGGATTGACTCTGGAACATTGACTAAGGTATTTTATGAGTGACTGTCAGGCAGGAGAAGACATCTTCATTACTTACATCGAATTAGAGTTGAATGAAATAAGGTACCCGGGGCAGTAACGTATAGGGGGATAACCTGGAATTGGGCTCGGCACTCAAAGTCCGGGGAACATCTCGCCTTATAAAGATTCTGCGGGGGAGGTGTATCATTATGACGCTATTTGAACCAACCCCAAAAACGAATGCTGGGCAATGCTTTGCGGCGCTTGTGAAATCACGTAAAATTTGGTGTTCCAGACTCGGGTTTGGTCATAAGCGGAAAGATCGGCTGGATCGGGCAAGTATAGCCCCGTGGCAAGCCGAGATTTTAGGTAATATCACGCAAAATAGGTCAGCCGACCTTGGAACCATTTACGTTTCTCCTATTTAACAGGCTGCTATATTCGGAGACATGCAGAAAATGGAGTCAGTGCCCCGTGATGCTTGAGAGATTATTATCCAATTTGCTGCGGGGGCCGCAAATTCCCCGCATTCTGGAAATTCCAGTCTCCAGGTCACCACAACTACAGGATCTAATTGTGCCGTGACCACCCACACCGCTTCGCCGCGGGTGCTCCACACCCCAACGATCAATCTCATCTCACCGAACAAGCTTGATCAATTTCACTAGTTGAATGCTTATAACCCGTAGAATCTATATGAAACATTGCGTTTCCTAAATCATCGCGAGTCACTTTATTATGGCGTCTTCATTGAATGACGGCTTGCTCCTTCCCCACTCGGGTTTACTGCCTGGGCTAGCCGAAGAGTTGTTGCATTCGCGGACTTCCAGTAAACGGAAGCCATATCAGTCGTGGGGACTGTTCGACACTCTTAGCCTTCGCACCGCGCAGTATGTGTCGATTCCAAACCGATAAGCATGGGTGCCTTGTAGCTGCCCCCAGGATGCCTGGTACCTGCTGCCGTATACCTAGTAGTCTGTGTAGAGATGGAAACCGACCAGTAACAAGTGACTATCTAGAATGACTAGAAAGTACAGTGCATGTTTCTCTTCGTACTTTAATTAGAGAGAAAAAAAAGCGAAGCTGGTATTTTCTGTAGTGAAAGGTGCCAGATCTCTATACATCCTCGTCACTTTCTTCAACATTAACATAGGGAATCGCTTTGAATACATCAAAGATGCCAGACTCATCCGCAAAGTTTTCTGGGAGTCCAAAATAGGTCGGATAGGCAGTATCCCGTGTGGCCCACATCAGAGCTCCATGGATCTCATCAGCTGCACGATGATCAATTCTGAAGTTGTACCAGGTGTTGGCCTCTGGGAGGAGAGGTCCCCATCCGTCAAATTCGAAAGTAGGCTCTTCCTGGCTAATTTTGGGGCAGTAGAAGCTCATAAGTAGAGTCCCGTCTCGAGCGCTTCGGTCGTCTGCAATAGCGATGAAATTCGGTTCGATGGATTTGACTTTAGCTTGGAACCACTTCTCTAGGGCCCAATTCTGACATTGCTCTTTAGAGGCGCCGATGAGATCTGAGTGGAAAGGTTCGCCGTCTTGCAACTCAATCTTGAACACCCTCTCGCTTGTCCGAGCAGACATTCGATTCAACAAGATAGTACAGAGGGGGTTCGTTATCTTCTGTACTGACTTCACGCAAGGCCTTCGGTATAAACTAATAGTCGGAGTCAGCATTGTTTTGTTACTGATATAGAGTGAAACTCTATTCAGCCCAGTCCCGAAGACTGCCACCGCAATGTCCCTGATCAACCGCAAATTGACTTACATGCTTGGCCTCCTCTGTGACACGGAATATAAGGTGCGTGTCATGATAAGAAATTGATTTGTCTTCAGAGGTACTTCCAGGCGGACCAAATAGAAGTTAGAACGGGTAAGCCTTTGTCAAATTGTATCGAATCTCCAAGCGCGACTTCACGTCCCCTAGGTAACTATCGTTTAACTGTTGAGTGCTAAAATTAATTAGTCAATTTATGGAGTCTTTTTGACTGTTGATCTATTGCCCAGAATCGAATAGTGGCGGAGTGGCGGAGTGTTTGACATTCATAGTTAATGGTGATCCTGTATCCAAAATTGGCCCGAAAACCCCCATTTTTGACTGTTAAATAACAAGAGAGGATAGGCATCGTTGATGGCGCATACAGTAATGATGAAAACAACAACATGAATAACTCTTAACATGAACCATCCTTGAAATACAGGACGAACAAATAAACTAGAGTACTTGAAATTGACCTCAGATATGAACCTTTTTGACCGGTGAACACCATTAGGAAAAATGGATATTGTGAGTTGAGCAAAAGTAAACAGTCTCAAGCCGAAGTTGATGGGGCGGTCATGATGAAAAAAAACACGATCCTTGACCATCAACCGCGCTTAAGCTACAGCACAGGCAAACACAGGTACGTTCGTCCGGGCAGTTTTCACCAGGATTGTTTGACAAGATCTAAGCTAAGCCTAGCTTTTTTGGTTGATGTGAGTTGTCGGAACGAACAGCCCTATGGAGACCGGATTAACTACTAATCCGGTCTCCATAGGGCTGTTCGTTCCGACAAAACACAGCGGTCACGTGTACAAGCCGTCAAGCACCGTGACACGAGGACTTCAACAAATAATTAGACACTGCCATTAGCATGCAACAAGAAATCTGAGCATGGCGACCCCAAACCCGTTTCCTTAGTCCGGAGAATGAGATCATGCATGCTGCTTGCTGGACGAGCTAAATTGGCAATCTGTATCATCCCAGGAACTGACCACGGTGCAATCTCATCTCGACCAGCTGAGACTTTGTCCCTCGATGACATTTCACGGGTATGTCTTGCCGTGTTCGCACACCTGCTTAAACACCTCCTCTGTGTGTTGCACCACCTTCTCTGCCCCGCTCTGGCCCCTCGTCCTCTCCAATTTCTTGTTTGGCGGAAATACCTCACCGTCCCAACTCACCCAGTAACACCCACTCCCCTTCGTCCCATCGCTGCCAACTGCGACATCCCCTTCTATATCCTCCCCCTCAGCTTTCGGAGGATATCTCCCACTCGTTACCGCAAACAAATGCCTCTCTCCACTCTCCTCGAGAGGCACCATGAATGGTCTTAACAGCGGCGTCAGCACGGCCGACAGCACGCGTCCAGCCGGTAGTTCACGCAACACGCCCGTGGCTACGCCAGAGGGGTATGCGTGGATGAAGGAGGTATGCGGGTTTTGCTGGGCCACACTCTCCAGGAAGAAATTACCCATCAGACTAGCGTGCCAGCCGCATTTCTTGAGGCTAAAGGTGTGCTTCAAACTGAGGTCCGAGAAGTCGAGCGTGCCGGAGCCGCCCGCGCGGACGGAGACCATCGGGTCTAGGACAGACACAACGCGGGATAGTCTGGCGTTGCCGTTGACAGAGGAGTCTTGAGCGGCTGCGTTCACGAGGGGAAGCAGGTTGGTGATAAACCGCATCCGCGCGTAGTAATGCAGGACGAATTTGCGGTCTAGACCTTCGGCCGTCTCGTCCCGGCCTTTCAGCGTCATGTATCCGGGTGTCATGAAGAGCAGATTCACTTTTTTCTCTCTCTTGCCGCAATCTCAGCGCAGACGCTGTCGACATTTTTGAGAAGGGATATGTCGGTTTGGAGAAAGGTTGGCTGGGCAGAGGAATTGATGGTTTTCATGGAGGCGATGGCAACATCGGCGGCGGACTGGCTGCGGCCGATGAGGTAGATTTTAGGAGAGGGGGTTTGACGGGCGAGGGCGAGGGCGGTTGAGAGGGCGATGCCCGAAGTACCGCCGACTGGGAGGGGATTAGTGAGGTGTAAGGCTTTGAGAGGGGATCTTGCAGCAATTGCTTCATCGTAGCGGGTGGCATGTTGGAGCAGATTGAACTTACCAAACACCGCGATGAGACCTGGGGTTAGGGATTTGAGAGTCGCATTGTGCGCCTGGACGGCCTGGAGGCTCACCATTGCTGCTTCAACCTTTATCGGCTGGGTAGACTATCAGATGCACACAAATGGAATCTAGGATTCCTATATTGCGAAGAGTACTGGATGCGGAAATGGACTGGAAAAGTAGGAGACAGCGTCTGGCAAGACGAACTATCCGATTACTAGCGGCATTTGGGGAAGTGAAATGAGCTCCAACAACAAGAAAGTGGGTGGGTCGTGGAGTTCTTGTACTACTTATACCGCCATGGGCCGCCTCACGCTAAGATGGTATGGGTCAGCTACAAACGCTTGACCTCGACGTCAAAAAATAGACTTTGTAGCTATTCAAATGCATATTTCAACCAAACATGCCGTTAGATTTGATTTTGAATAATATCGATGGATTCCTCTAACTAGGTGGCACCAGGAAACACGGGATTCTCTGAAAGATTGAGATAGACCATTGGTGAGGGAGAAACACGTTCTCGTTCTACCGCGTCAACCGGGCCCTAAAGGTCATTTCATACCGAATTCTTGTTTGTTCCCAGATACGTTCAATTTCTTTGCTTCCTGGGAATCTATGTGATCTTTGAAATCCCGGGCATGGATACCGCTTCTTAGATCTCTCTGTGTTCGTTGGCTTCTGCTTGTCTGCAACCTCCTCTTCCCAGCGCTTCTTATCAATTCGTGAAGGCTATAGAGAACTACAGTAATATCTGAAGTCAGATTTACTTCCATTCTTTCTCGCACACCACCAAAAGCGCGCTATTCCGTATTAGGCTTTATTTTTTTGTCCATGTTACTGCACGTAACCGTCTCAGGGCTGTTGGGGTGCTGCTTACCAAGAGACGGTTAGACCCTCATGGAATCGGTATCAAGTTTCTCCGAAAATCACGGCCTCCAGAAATAGAAACCGATCATCCTCGGGAATCACAACTCAACCCCACGACTAGTGTCTTCTGAAAACCTCCCTTTTCTTTGCTATTTAGATTTCTAATAATATGATGGAGCCTGGAAATAGAAAGCTCCGAATTGCGAGCCTAGGAAGCTCATTTGCCGCTGGCCCTGGCATCCCCCCTCAAATCGGACCACGCGCTGCCATGCGATCAGGGCAGAACTACCCTCATCTCCTGGCGCAACAGCTAAACGCCGAGCTCACTGACCTCACTGTTTCTGGCGCAACCCTTCTCAACATAACAGTCGACCAACAAACTGCCCCGTTTGCTAGGGAAACCTTCCCGACTCAACTCTCGAATCTGCCCGACGATGCGGATATCATCACCGTTACTGCTGGTGGCAACGATATCAACTACATTGGTGGCATGCTTTCCGACGCTTGGGCTGCAACTATACCAGGAGCAATCACCAATACCCTCATTAGAGGGTTAAGGGCGTTAAGATCGGCTGTTGTCTCCCAATCACCAGCACAAACGTCTGATCCGTTGTCTCCAAGTGAATTGGCTGACAGACTAGGCGGAGTCCTCGACGAAATACACAAACGAGCCCCCAAAGCTCGCATTTTTCTTGTTGAATACCTCGCTGTCCTAGGACCTGACACACGGCCTGGTCAGGATATTGCTTTCAATCACGAGAGACTGGAGCATCATCGTGGAGTCGCCTCTACACTACACAATGCCTATTCTCTTGTAGCGGAAAGTAGATGCGACTGGTGTGAGAGAGTACCAGTCCACGAACTCAGCCTAGGACACGCACTTGGCAGCAAAGAACCATGGGTTGGAGGTTTTGACCTTTCATCGGTGATTCGACGCGGACCCATCCTTCACCCGAATCTCGACGGAATGAATGCTGTAGCAGGTCTTCTACTTGAAAGGGTCCAAAAGGATGTATCATACAAATCATAACTACTCTAATCTATCACTCGTCTTACCGGCTCGGATTAAACCAGCCTCCGGGTTAGGAATGACGCCGTCCTTTACAGAAAACATGTTAACGTATTTCACAAGCGGGTCACCACCACAAGCTAGATTGTCAGATCTCCCCCACTCCTTTGAGGTCCCTTCTTAGAACTTTCCACAGGAGAATACGATAATTTACAATGACTCAAAGGATATTAAATCCCCATACGTTATATACCAGGATACTACTAGGCAGTTGTTGTTTTCATAGTAACCTTATATGGCCTAGCGTCTTTATGGCACAGACCGAAAAACAAACGATCAGCGTCCGAGGGGTACTTTACGGCCCGAGAAACCAACCCAACTGAGAGTGTCTGAGGGGTAATCTGTTTTCGAACTCTGTTATATGGCCACGGGGCGTTTCGGCAAGTATGGTCTGCCCAGTGCCGGAAACTGTAATTACTGTAATGTTTGTTGATCTATTGTACCCGAGAGACCGAACTTAGCTTAGTGCGATCTGGGTTGGGCGCTGGGAAAGAAAGCGTGGCGTAATCTGTTTTCGAATTCTACTGTATACTGTAGTCCCAGTCGCCTTGTACTGTATAGATGGCTGGCGATTGGTGTAAGTATATTGGTTCGGAGTCCAGGCCGGGCTATAAACGAATCGCATCATCTTGGTGAAACGGGGTAAGTAGCCGACCCATCCTATCTTGGTTGGGGGCGGCCTATGGCGATAAGCAGTTAAACTTTATGATCTCTGTGACTGACAGGGACGGGCAGATTCCATATTAAGTAACGTATGTATACCGTAACGAGCGGGGTAACCGTGCCGAAGTATTGCAGAGGTACTTTCCTCGCCGACCGAGAATTATCCACCATCTTGGGTAGCCAGTTCGCCAAACTCATCAGGCGTTCATTTAGCCATCTGCTCTTTACTACGAGCAAGTTACTTTCGAGATTAAGTCCAATAAGCGGGGCTGTGATAATGGCGAACCTTGACCCCTGGAAACTCTATTGGATCGCGAACAGGTCAAACATACGCTGTAGACATCTCATCCTCCTTTCTACTCTAGTTTCTAAGCAAAGTAGGCATAGAGAAGCTGCTTCAGCTATTATATATATATATCGCTATATATAAATTTCTAGAAATCCGCGTCTATTATATACGCGTCGGTACTTATTCTAGTATATTTCACGGGGTAGGTACGACGTTACACTTTCGGAGATACCTTGATCCGCTAGATCTAAATATAGCGATAAGCTCTCGGCCCAGGAATATCATTCTCCGAGCTAAAAATAACTATTGCTATCTTCCGTTTAGGGCTATTTCCCGTCTCGTAGTGTTTGACACTGCGACACTAAATCTATCTATGCGTGTTATAGACCCAGCAACACTAGCTCTATCTAGATTAAGCGACTCTTCTGACTATATCATATAGTCTGCTAAATCAGGATATACTAACGTCCTAGCATCCACTCTCTAGCATCGCGCCAACGGGCGGCAGTCGAAGGAAGAGAAAGCCGAAAAACAGCGTTATCTTACGGACCCGGAAGAAAAGGGACTTAAAGATTTTGTTCTACCCTTTGCAAAAAATGGCTTTCTTGCCACTGGATTAAGCGCTCACCCGGATGTGATCGGTGGTATCCAGCGGCTAGTGACTGGCCAACAAGCTCTTTTCGCTTTTGTGCATTAACCCTGGAAATCCAAGTTACATGCGTCCCTTCGTGCCTGGCGGAATATTACGCTTACGTGCGAGCTTACAGTGCGAGGAAGTAATACCTCGACGATCCAAATGGGTAGGGGAGTGAGTTCGCCTGGAAATGCGACCGCGTGAAAAACCTCGATTCGCTTACTGGGACGTTGGGAGCTTCCCTACGAAGCGTTTTTTGACCTTGCGTGCTTTGCAACATGCCAAATACGTATGACACGATGGTCACGGGCTTCCAAAAAATCTGAAACTTTAGCCTTTTGTCTCATAATTTTAATACTTTGATCAAGCGCCTTTCTTTAGCGTAGCAAAATCAGTGGGCTGTAACAAATTTAGCGTGACACTGACGCCCGAGCGGCAATACTCCTGTGGACATTATAAATATCTACATCCGCAACTCTTGTCTGCTGAACTCATCATCTGCATGCGTTATTTCTAGACTGCTATGTCATATCTAGGCTCCGTCGTGCCTCCACTTCTCTCCATCCGCATTTAGCTGTTGTCAGGATGCCGACCGTACATGACCTTCTCCTAACGCATGCACCTCCACCTGCATGGGCCGATATCGAAACTTCAACTAGCGCCAAACGGTGGACAGATGAATTCCCGAGATTTGAACATATTATTTACCATGGACCAAGGCCAGGGCACGCCAGTTTTGAAGATGTCCACACATCCCTTGGTCCTGACCATAGAACACCTTCCATGGCTGATCGTTTGGGGTCTCAAACTGTCAGAGGTGTATTGGAAAGAGCGCCATTAGAGGTCAAAATTGACAACTTGGTTCGGGAATTTGAATATTTTTCGGGGATACCATCATGATACGGCCATAATGGGCATAGATATCAAACCCCAAGGGGGTGGAGACGTGATTTTAGATGGCGTTTTCGATCGAATGGCCGCTGGGAAGGCTATTGGTATTGGACAAATGGCTACGAAACAGTTTGTGATACTGAGAATTGTTTTATCTGGTCACGATGAGTTTTGCTATTTAGTTAGTGTTCTGCCGGATCTTATGTGAAAATACCAATATTGATGAGTCTCCCTTTTTTCCCCCTAAAATGCCCCTTGCATTTGACGATCAGCGAGGGACCAATCATTAGCCCACAGATCCCTTTGGTGGCTTAGTCATAGAGTGCTCTAACCCGCCTAGATGGGGACTTAAATAGGATGACTTATCCCCCTTCCCGCTTGATGATGATTACATCAACTTCCATGCGACTTTTGCCATGGAAATCGATTTTGGGAAAATGCAACCCCAGGTATGTAGCCATTCATTCCTCAGTTTTGTATTATCTCTCATATTGCAGAAGGGTTTTTTTTTTTAACGCGGTCCCTATCCGTGCTGAAACTATCCAACACCTGGATCCACGTCGCCAAGTATATCGCCTGAATTTAGAAACATGCCAGGATTTACACGGTCTTCCGACCGTTGTAATCATCAAGAAAATGAAAGAAGATTGGCACGATGAATTTAAACAAGAGATAGAAGCCTATGAGAGACTGAAAAGCCTACAAGGACGGGTTATTCCCACTTTTTTCGGCCAAGGGACTTTCAACGACAGTCCTGTTATCATCCTTTCCGAGGTGATTGGGAGAACACTACATGAACTTGCTCATAGCACGCTTCCTATTTCTTTGAAGGAGCTTCAACGTCAGCTTGAGAAAGCCATGAATCTTCTACATTCGCATGGCGCGGAATATTTGGACCAGCGACTGGACAACTTCTTTCTCTGCGACACGGGGGAGATCATGATTTTTGATTTGGAGCAAGTGAAGTTCCCGCTGGATCTTGAAAATTGGAAGCACAGTATTAATTATGGGGGTGTGGGCTCTCTATTATATCTATTCAATGATGTAAGAGAAAGGAAAAGTCAAATCATCCGGCGCAACTTTTGGCTTGAAGAACCATGCCCTTTGAGTGGCTCTCCTTATTAAAGTCTGCAAATGGGAACTTTGGCCATTGATACTAATAATGTGTAATTAATCCATTTTGTCGCACACAAGTAATACAAGAACCCACTTGGTATGCGCAATCAGAATCACCCTCTGGCATGGCGTCGACAATCGGCCGTCGATGCACGACAAAGCCGAAAAAAGGCGTTAGGCACTTAAACTTTTTAGGTTTCATGTGTATCCCTCCATCACCGCTCAAACTTCACGTACATCGGAAGAATTTTCGCACTTGCAAAGTAAAAATGTGTAGGGCCCACCACCCAGACTGTGGAAAAAGCGGGACTCGATCTCACCAAGCTTTTAGCCTTGAGACTGAGAAGGGATCCAGTTGTGCCAACATTGTCAGGTGGCGTGACCATACATGTGGTGATGCGAGACAAGATAAAGCAGTGTTGATAATACTGTAGCCTTGTGTCCAATTAGTCACGTTTTGTCTTCGGGATTGACGGGTCATCGTGCCTGGATATAGGATTCAGGTTTTACATGATATGGAGCTATATTTAATTTCGACCATAAATCTATCTTTAACAAGAAATTTCAAACTCAATCAAACTGGAGAACGGAGCAATAATCCTCTATCCTCATCGACGGTTCATGGCGATGATTTTTCTCTGCATGTGGCAGGTTGTCACTAATTTGACTCGGTTCAGCCCGTTTCTTCCTCCTCTTTGCTTCTCGCGCTGCTTCTTTTTCTTCCCGCTTTCTTTTTGCCACTGCAATGTCCTCAAACGTCATGATCTTAGCTTTCCCTACCACCGTCGACTTTGGCTGACCACTCGCTTGGGAAATACGTTAAATTGCCAGATTCAGGGGTATAGCAATACAGAGTTCTTTTCACCGCTGATTGGCCCTTATATTACGTGCTCTGACAGGTTGCACCGCCCACGTGACCGTTTTGACTCACTCCCACCAAATTGATGGCCGTGCCTTTTCTGTCCACCCAACAAATTTCCACCTCCACGATTTCATATGACTACGGCACAAATGGACCAGTACTCACCATTCACGAGATTTTCAGCCGTAGACAGACCGTATGATGCTCCCTGACGAGCTATCCCACAAAAACTAAGCTAAACAGATCTGGATCCCCCCGCCTCACTCTTACTTTTAAAGCGAAACCGGATCTAGATATCAACGTTCAAGCGTGGTACCCTATCACCTTCATAATCACGCGGGATGCAGATGATATCCAAAGACAACCATGCATTGTCCACTGGGACCCTATTGAAGATGGATTTGGCCAGCCGGGCATAATGCTGCTTCGTTATAATTATCCATTCACGAACGACCTGCAGCCTGTGCAAGTCGACCTTGAGCAGTTGCGGGCAAAACCCTTCCACCCACGAAAAATTTCCACGTCAAACTCGTGCTTCAAAGAACTGAACCCAGGCGCCAGCGTTTTCTGGGAGGTAGCCTTGCCATCTATCTACTTCGACTCCTTCTTACCAGGACAGTTTTACGAAATCTTCTGGGTGGGGGGGCAAATTCATTTGTGGGACTGGGGCACATTAGCGGAGCACAGTAACCGCAAACTCGGCCCCAAGTCCCCTGTGGTGGTACTCCCCGGCGGGCCACGACAGTCACTGGACATTATCGATGTTGAAAGCGACATAGACGATTTGGGCCCATTGCCACCTTCGCCCGGATCCATTTTGGCACCTGCCAGGATGAGTGGCGCCCCTGTTTTCAGCCTGAGCATCGCTGGACCTAGTACGTTATCGACGAAAGATCGCACTCCAGCAGGCAGATTACGTTATCCTGTCACAGTCACACTCTCATATGATGCAGCTCCGAATGCCCTAGACCGAAAGCCGGTTATAATTCATACGTTTATGTTCAAGGATCTCGATCGCCGCCAGGATGGATTCAGGCTTTACTTTGGAGGAAAAGACCAGTGGAGTCCATATGAACTCGGGGGCCTGTTTACGCACCACGATTACAGATTTTCTACTTCTGTTCCGGTAAATGTTGGCCGCAACGACCAGAACGATTTCGTGGCCCTGATGCCTAGTGAGTCGTGGTCATTCACGCGGGAGGTGAGTGATTTCCCGAAGAATGTAGCGCCCGGCGAAAAATTCCGGTACGGGTTCAAGGGAGCTACGCTTGACTGGTGGGACTGGGGACATTATCAAGATCATGAAGATACTTTGGTGTGGATTGATGCTAAGGTCCGCAATCCGACAGATAATGGAGGCCGACCTAAGCTTGTGGTGCCGGCTAGTAACTGGATCGAGTTTACACTAGTTGAATGAGATCCTTGTTTAGGTAGCATAGCGGCACAAATAAATTGCTAATTTTAAATTCTGTAACTAACAACAACTAGACGTTTATTCCTCTGCGGGATGCCCCAAGAGCGGCTCTGTCTCGCTTCCTCGTTGTATACTGGCTTTGCTCGAAGACGAGCGATGTAAGGCCAACAATAGAAGCACTGCCTGCCGAAGGGCGAAGACAAAGTTGTCAATAATGATCCAACCGATAGCGCCGTACCAAATAGAAAATATATTCCAATTTGTTGAGAAATAAAGGGGGTAGATGATCAGACGAAAAGAAGATGGACAGATAAGTAATAGTAAATTCTGATAATCTTTTCTGCTCGTTCTCAGGGGGATATTTATATACTTCTCCTGAGAACTGTTTCTAAGGGAAATGCATACAAAAATGTTCTCCTACACCGCTACCCGGTGTCCATAGGCTGTTCATTCCGACATATTTCGGGGGCCCGCTGACTGGGACCCAGAAAAAGTTGCCTGGGACGCAGAGAAATCCTGATTAATCCTGGGTCCCAATCAGCGTTTATACGTCACTTATGTACCTAAGGGGTTCAACCCAGTTAAACCCCCACCTCACTAAACTGCACTATCTCACTATACGCATCTATACAATACAAATAATTATTATGTTACTAGTTCTTGTGATTAATTCCTATTGAAAAAGCCTCTAGGGCCTAACATTACTACTTTAGAATATATATAGACTACCTATTTTACCTTAAAATATAGATATATATTTCTGTTTGTCCTGTTTGTGGAACTGCTGGTCCGAACCGCGAAAATGCAGTTCGGTTACGATTCCGCGCGGTGCCATGGCGATGTGACCGGGTCACATGGTAGTCTTGGGGCCATGGACCAGTTGGTGGAGGATTGTTTGCTTGTTTATTCTAGAATGATCTATGCAGGAAGCCTCGATCTGTGCAGGAAGCTTCAGGAGAAGTGCCGTTTGTAGCAAGAGAGGTTAAAGGAGCTTTCTTGCCCTGCGGCCCCTGCCTTATCTCTCTTTCCTTTTCTCTTCAACTTGATGTTTTAGTTCTTTAGGACCTAATTGAGATCTTTTCCCTCTTCTAGCTTGCCTGACGGTAACAGGCGAGGCCTACCGTAGACTAGCGGACGGCGTTTGTACGTCAATTTTCAAATACTTTAGACTTCATCAAATCTCTCATTCATTTCCGACAAGCGTATTCAATGTGAACTGGCGAATCTTCAGGGGAAGGGTGAAATAAAAAAAAGACCGTTAGGAGGTTGTCTCTGCATAGGGACGTATTGCTTCAAACTCTTGTTCAATAAATATGTCAGATAAACGCATAATAAGCCGAGGATGACGGGGCAGAGTGCCACTCACCCAAGGTCAAAGTTTCAAAGTCAGCGTGAACGGTAATTTCTGACCGTTGTTGGGGCATCTGCCGCTCATCACTCCTTGATCACGTCTGTTGACCACCCTTCTTAACCGTTTTTTTGTTGACCGTTTTCGACTTAGGCTTTCTACTGTTTACTGGGCGTTCCCGTTAACCACGGCTCTGTTTAACCAGCCAATTTTCACTACACCGTTTAACCACGTCTACACTCCATAACCATTTCATTCAGGGGTCACAGTATCAATATAGTGTTGCCCCTTTGACTTTCTGTCAGTGTTTTCTCGTCCAATATTTATTGAGCAGGAACACGTAGGGTGACTCCTGAGCTCTGCTTACGGTTCCTACAGGCTACCGCAGGTACAAACGCTCGTATCTGCAACTCTGTAGCTTGCGTGGCCTCATTTCTGCTGATCTACACAAAAGGTGGGCAAAGAGGCGGTTCCAGCAGCCTATACCCTGAGAGTTCACTAAGCGCCGCCCCTTCACCAACAGCCGGGCAAAACTATCAGCAGAGTCTGATAAACTCCATGATCGACCTTGCGGACTTTTTCTTCTTCCGGGTAGAGTCTTCAAAAGAAGGCCGACTCGAGATAATCAGGCTGCGAAGGCCACTCCATCGACATGACAAAGGTTTGGGCATACTGGCAAGCGCATACAGCTTACGGCCCCCAACGTATGTGTCCCATTAACGAGAGCGTGTTCTTGTGGGCTGACCCCGACACCCCGATTTTGTCCTTTGAACTTGCCTCCGTCCTTCTACAGTGTGATGCAATAAGTATGAATCTAGCTGGACGTTACTAGGTGATAGCGCCAGTCCTGCATAGCAGATGACAAGGTTTCGTCCTTTGACTGATAGTGATACACGGTTCATCGCAGTCAGGTCTCCTCCATCTCCCCGCGTGTGACTCAGCTCGAGCTTCCTCGTGGACGGAGGCGAACCGTACAACCCTATCTTTCCACCAGCCTATCTGACAGCCTCATGCGCTTCCTTCGCACCATGGCATCCCATAACGCCCTCTCCGGCCCCGACTCCTATGCGATCACCTGGATCGCTGCTCTTCCTATTGAGCGGGCCGCTACAGAAGCGATGCTCGATGAGTAACATGGTAGCTCCAACCGGGTTCACTCGACACCAAGCCGACGCGAACGTTTATACGTGAGGTCGCCTGGGAGAGCACAACATCGTCATTGCCTCTTTGGCCCCCGGGGTCTACGGAACCACCTCGGCTGCGACCACGGCCTCGAGCCTGCTTGCTCTCTGCCATCCATCCGTGTTGGTCTTTTGGTGGGCATACGGCGGCATCGCTCGATGGGACGAGGACCACGATATTCGGCTAGATGACGTTGTTGGGAGTCAGCCCTGTGGGCCCACGGGCGGCGTCTGCCAGTACGACTTGATCAAAGGCAAGCCTGGTGACAAGCGTGAGCGTAACGGCTTCCTCAGATAGCCTCTGAAAGTCCTCCTCAATGCGCTTACTAGCATCTAGGCCAATCACGAGCGGAAAGACCCCAAGGTTCCCGACTCCCTTTAAGAGATGCTGGAGAAAACCCGGAAGATAGGCAAGAGGTGCAAGCAAAACCTTGGCTATGTTCTTCAGGGCTTCGGCAACGCCCGCCTGTTCAAAGCTTCATGCGAGCACGCCCCTGGCCCGGACTGTCGGGGCTGTGACGCCACTTTTCCGTCAAAAAGTACCTTCTCGGATACAACCATTTCAAGATCACGGCTGCCAGCATTTCTATCACTTGATTTATCTTACGGACATCAACGGTAGCAACAGAAAGATCAAGCAAGATTTTCCGATGGCAAAATGTGCGGCCGAACTCCGGACAAGGCATGCTAGGTTAGCTCAGGCTTCCGAAGATATAGCTCGACTGACGGTCAGGTTCCTAGAAAAGGAAGCGACATTCTAACGATGGGCTCGTTTGTACAGTGAGAGTCGAAAATAGATTCCCCTCTTGACACACACGCATTGTTTCTCGGCTCGTACAGAGTGGATCGAAATCAGTTTCACCCCTATTTGTAGATCTTTCCCGAACCCTGTTTTGAAACACGCTAGTATGTCTTTGGATTAGCTCGGTTCAAAATTGTCGTAATGAGTTGTAACGAAAAACCGCGTACGATCGAGGCTGTCACGGACCGTAGTCCTGCACCACCCAAGGCATGAGATCGGTGGTGTGGATAGTCAGGTCGGGAAACGCGGCCTCCAGGGCGCTCACCAGACTCTTGAAGACTAAGGAGGTGCGAAAGTCTCGATCCGGCACTGTGTGGCGTCGGGGCCAGTGTGGGCGAGGATGCCCGCCGTGACGTGGTCCAGGTAGATGGTGCCGGCCAGCAGCTCCGTCCCGATGGCCTGAAGGGCTCCACGGATTGCGACGAGAGCAGCGCTAGCTGCACCGGCCGGTAGACAGGGATGACGGACCCGGCCGGGTGGAGGACGCGGTGAAAGGTCTCCTTGTCGTCGAGATGCGACGCATGACAGAGGCCGTCATACACGGGCAGAGCGATGGACTCGGAGTAGCGCAGCTGCTACGAGGCCCAGAAGCAAGACTGGATGCGCGATGGTGAGCCACTGATACTCACCGAGGTCTTATCCGCTGCACTGGTTTGAAGGGAATTTGATACAGAGATAGTGATATTAATTTTTAGCTAACCTTTGTTTTGTATTCAATAGCTATCCTTGATTGGCAGATGTGAGAGAAACAGTATTTCTGTGCAATGACTCACGGATCAGTCCGTAAGTGGTTCGCGCAAATATCAGATAGAACGATCGTAGCAATCCCGAAGTATGCAAAGACATAGGAACTTGCTGTGCCCCGTGTGTCTCCAGCCCCGACGACTATGCCAAAGGCATGCCAGTAACGGGATCTAAACATAAGCGGGAGCCAGCGAAAGAAGGCCTCTTGAGTCCGATGGGCTGACTGAGCATGTAGCAAATGAAAAGATCCAACGGCGCTGTAGCTTCGACCTCAAAGCCCCAGAGTTTGGAATACTGGAGCATAATTCGCCCTTCTTCAACGACAATTTGAGTGATTCTGCCATGCTGCTTACCCATAAATGAGAGAAGCAAAAACTACAAGGTACAATTGTAATTAGTCTTCTGTTCCGCCATATATTATACGCACTCACTGGGTAGATGGGAAATTTTCGGCGAGGCCCACGAGCTCTAATAAGTATCATTCTCATAATAGCTCTCATCTCGTGGAGAGTAAGGTTCTGATCTGCAAGTGTCGCATCGACGTCCGCAGAGATACTGCAAATAGCATGTGGAAGAGGTGAGGTTTCGTCATGGGCTTCTAGAAATAACGCGGATTTCCAATCCAGAGGCATTGCTTCAAGCATAACCGGATCCCCATATGTTGTGCGTCTATGAAAGATTCAGTATCATAAATTAGTCATAGTGCGGGGATTCAGTTATTCACGTACATCCCCTCCCATGAGCCGCGGAGATCACCAAGACCAAAAGTTAGGGGTCCACCCTTTCGTGTTGCCCCGAACTCGTATCTGATATGGTTTTCAATCCGACTACAGTGAGTGTCATCCCAGAAGTGGTATTTTTTGAGTCTCTCCTCAAGCAAATTCTGAGCCGCTCTAAGAGGGTCTTCCGGGACAGGGAGGCTCTTTTGTACCGTCTCGAGGGCGTCTTGGAGCGTAGGAACGCATGGCAACCGACGGACATCATAGTCGTTTGCGGCAGCATCGATGGGATATTTTTGAAGGATACCCGCCGGATGGGGATCGAAGAAACTAGGCTCAAATTGTAGAACACCATCGTTTTTGATGTCTACTTGATATGCCTCAACGCCGAAAGCCTGCAAGTCGGCGGGTGAGAGGAAGATAGATTGGCAATGTTCGATTTGCCGATATGTTGCCCAGAGAATTTCCCTGGCTCTCGCCCTGTGTCTTGCTTTCGAATCCATCTCGACAGGTGGGGCACGCATGGAGAGAGAACGATATGAGTAGAAGGAATCCTGCTGCGGTCTGCGGGTCGTAAAGTTTCAGTACAACTAATGGATATCACAATTGACTGGTTACACCAAGGGCAAGAGAAGCTGTCAGATATACGTCACGTACCGATGCTTCCTCGCCGGTTTCTTGTATTGTAACACCCAGCCGTTATTCAAGCGGCTGTCCTTGGGGAAACGCTGCGCACCCTTTCCAGGTTCACCTCCAAGATGCAAACCGTGACTATCGACGCAGGTGGTAGGATATTGCACCAAACTTGTAACGTGGAATCATTTTATTTCATCAACTATCCCTAGGTTGGGCCATCTTCCATTCTTCACAGAAATGTATGTTCCAAGCTGATACATAAGTCGCAAGCATGGTTGCTCAAGTAGCAAATTGGGTGGCTGAAGAGTGCCGTCGGTATCAACGCCGAAGTAGCCAACACATATTCGCGCCGTCCGGCCGGTCACCGACACACGACACTTTAGCAACCAATTCCTTCAACTCTATATGTATTCAGGGATCGGTATCGATGTGGACCGATTAGAAGTATAAGGAACGACCCTGCATAACCATTACCCCAAAATATAGCATCGAAAACGAGTGAAAGCCGATCGGCGACGGGGCCGAGTCTCCGTGACGGCCCGCAGTTGCAGCTCTCCGGCACTTTCCAACCTTCTTTTCCCCCTCTTCCCTCCCCCCTTCACCTGCCTGCTCCCTCTTAGCCCCGGAGACATTCACGATGGGCCTGGCCAGTCGCCTTTTTAAGGTGTCCATCGCTGGCACCGTTGCCTCCGTCGGAGTCTTCTTCGGTGCCACGCGCAATGACGTCTTCGAGCCCATGGACACCACCGATCCCATTTTCTCCTCGCCTTTCTTCAAAAAATACAACCCCAACCGCAACCCGACGCTACACGACAACTGCGTCCGTCGCGTCCCGCTCGATCAGATCCAGCCCTCGCTGCTGGAGAACAAAGGCAAGCTTGTTGAAGCCTTCTGTGCCGGCGTCTGGGGTGGCATGGGTGAGTTCGGCGCACTCTCCTCCGCTCGCGTATCAGCTTCCTAACCGTTCAAAAATCAATTGCAGGCTATATCCCTCAGCGCGCCTACCTCGCCCGCAAGTACCGGGGCCCCGAGACCGCCAACCAGCTCTGGGATCGCAAGGACCTCCTCGACAACAGCTACGAGGTGGGCACCATCATCACCGACCACTTCCAGGTCCTCGAGAAGACCGAAGACCGCATCGTTGTGCGCTGTGGAGACTCTCCTCGAATCACCGAAGTTCGACCCTCCGACGGCCTGTTCGAGATGGGTGCCGTGATCAAGCAGGAGGAGGGCGTGGCCGAGTTCACTCTGAAGAGCTGCTTCTACCAGGGTCTGGGCAAGTCAGACTCGGACTCGGGTCCTATGCCTGCACACATTGAGTGGTTGCACCGGCAATACACCAAGTTGTTGATGGAGACGGCCGTGCTGAAGAAGTGCGTGAAATAAAAATCCCCACGTATCCGCGTGGGTCGCGTGTCCGTGTATATACGTTTCTTAATGTCTACAAATGAGCGAACTCGGCCATGTGTGACTTCAGGCCATTGGGATTTTCTATAAAACACAAAAAGCGAGAACGCGCTACAAACTGCCGCTAGGCCTTCATTTCGACCCGAACCTTCTCATCGGAGTCGCGCACCTCGGTGCCCTCGAACGCGTCCGGTTCGGACTCCGACTCGCTGGTCATCGTGACCGTGAGAACGGCGGGGATGGCGAACACGAGGGCGCCCATGCAGAGACCCCAATCCATGGCAAACTGCGTCATCGCAGGCTTTCCGAGCGCGTTGATGCGCCACGCCATGGCACCACCGGCGGCCTGGAAGGTCTTGTACGCACCGACCAGAATGGCCGTCACGGCGGGGGAGTTGGAACTCGCACCCACGAGCCAGTAGCAGAACGACTGCCAGAACGCATCGTAGCAGCCGTAGAAGATGTAGAGGAACATGGGGCCGACCGAGACGTTGTTGTCAGTATAGTCAACGTCCTGCTTGAGACCCATTGCCGTGCGACGATCAAACCACTTCTGGAATGCATATCCTCCGCCCCAGATTCCCATGCCCGTTGCAAAGAGGAGGCACCAGGCAACGACGGCGCGCATGCGGCGGTTGAGTCCGGGCATATCGAGGATCAGGCCGATGACGAGACCTCCCGCCATCTGCGCAATCCAGTACAATGCACCGTTGAGCGAGCGAGTGCGGATGTTGAAGGTCATGCCGTTCACCACGTTCTGCTGGTAGGAGTAGAACACGTTGGCCGAGAAGAACAGCGGCAGCATGCACAGCACGCGCCAGTTGGAGATGGTGTGCAGTGCTTGCCTCAATGTCTTGCGCCAATTCTTCTCAGGCACCGGCGTGGCCTCGAGCTGGGCCACTCGCACGTAGGACGGCGGGCAAATAAACACACCCAGCAGCCACCCAATGGCCATGATCACCAACAAAGCGATATAGGTTCCGTTCGACACCGTTCCACTGGTCGAGTGAAAGTTACTTCCAAAGCTTGCGAGCGATCCCACACCACCACCGAGATTGAAGATGATCCAAAACGCTGCGATGGCGCGTCCCTTCTGCGATTCGGGCACGTAGGTCGTCATGATAGCACCCTGGGCAACCCAAAGGAAGGACGCGCCGATACCCAGGATGGCGCCGGCGGCGATAACGAATGCACCGTTCGCAGTAGCTGTTATGATAGACAATTAGCAATCCATTCATCAGCCACAAGCTTGAATACGCGTACAGTTGAAGCACAGGAGACTTCCAGAATACAAGGGATAGGCCCACCCGCCCAGTAGGAGACACACTCGCGGGCCAACACGGTCAAAGATCGGCCCAACCACGAACAGCGCGGTTGCAGAGGTTGCGGAGAGCAACGCGACGTTGGCATTTGCAGCCACCGTTTGATTGACCTGACCAGAGCCTCCCAACCCGGTGAGGGCATTGTACATCTACGCGAATCCATATTAGCACTCTGCGAGCAATCCAAGTTGTTCAAAATACCCACTCCAGGACAGCAGAAACAGATAAAGCTGATCAGCAGAATTTGAAACCACGAGTGCGTCCAGATTTGACGGATAGTCGACCGGTTGTCCTGTTGACCATCGCTATCCACCACGGGCGAGTCCTGCGCTCTCATTCCGTCCTCCATGATAGCGGTGATAGTGTGACGAGCCTATTCTTCAAAAACGCAGGGGAGGATAGTGAAAAATCAAAAATAGAAAGGCAAACTTTCTCGACTGGAAGCGAGACCAAGTACATGAGTCGGTCCAGGGCCCCCCAGGTACGGGTTTGTTGTATTGTATCTGCGACCCTGGCGGACCCCTGGATTCCTATAACGCGCCGTGGTATCTGGGGTGAATCCGAGCCAATTAGGACCCATCAGGACCAGCCGGGGAATCAGAATTGTTCAATCAGCCGAGGACTGCAGGGTTGGCGTGATAACATCGTGCCCAGGGGAGCGGGGAGCGCCGCGACGTCGCTCCATATCGGGCAAATTCAGGAGATCCTGGGGAACAGACGCCCCGTGGCTAGCGCCGGTATCCCGATGGCCCTTGCGCGGGGTGGCCTGGCACCGAAGATTCTTGTAGATATTGATATCTCTGTTATCGAAGTTGAAGGCTTGGACATCATGGATCTGAACAGCCTGTCTAAACTGCAGACGGAAGGGGTCAATCCCCGGACGGTCCAAATCGACCGCATGTCGACGCTGGAGATGTGCACGGTCATCAACACCGACGATCACCGGGTAGCGGCGAGCATTGAGCCCTGTTTGCCCGAGATCGCAGGTGCCATTGATGCGCTGGCTTCGCGCGTGCGTCGGGGAGGCCGAGTGGTGTATGTGGGAGCCGGCACAAGCGGGAGGTAAGAAGAGCATTCCCAAGCAACCGATCCAGTCAATGACAAACAGAGCGTAGACTTGGCATTTTGGATGCTTCAGAAATTCCGCCAACCTTTGCCGCCCCTCGCAGTCAGTTTCTTGGAATCATTGCAGGAGGCGATGCCGCCATTCGGGAGGCTCAGGAGGGCGCCGAGGACGACGAGCAGGCCGGCGAGGAGGAGATGGAGCGGCTGGGCCTCGATCCCGAGCTCGACAGCGTGATTGGAATCGCGAGTTCCGGGCGCACGCCGTACGTGCTCGGGTGTCTTACGTTTGCGAAGCGGCTGGGCTGCAACACCATCGGAGTCGTTTGCGCAGCTCCCTCGATGATGGGCCTCTCGGGCAATGTGGATTTCCTGATTGCAGCCCTTCCTGGACCCGAAGTTGTGACCGGAAGCACCAGACTCAAAGCCGGCACGGCAACCAAGTTGGTTTTGAACATGCTGAGCACGGGAACGATGATCCGGACGGGCAAGACATACGGCAACATGGTATGCCTTTCTTCAGACTGAATCTTCAGATTGAAACACTCTAACATTTGACCAGATGGTCGATATGGTGGCATCGAACTTGAAACTCGAGCAGCGATCCCGCAACATGCTGCGACGGCTTAGCCCAAAATGCGGCTCAATGACGGATTCGGAGCTGGATGCTCTCCTTTCCAAGAGCAAACACAGTGTCAAGCTCGCGATGTTGATTGCTGAAACGGGTGAGTCAATGGAGACCTGTGAGAAGCTCCTGCAGTCAGCTGGGGGAGTGCTTGCTACTGCATTGGACAAAGTAACTCGACCCACACAACCACGATCAGCGAACAGTGGGATCATTCGGAAGTTTGTGTTGTGTATCGATGGCGGAGGCACCAAATGTGCTGCAGCAGTTACCGATACTGACGGAGTCATGAGCCATGGGTATGGCGGGCCATGTAATCTGTATGTTTCTTTGCCCTTTGACATAACACGATGACTGATTCTGCTGTAGGACGGACGGTCTTGGGAACGTGGATGGAGTGGTAGCCACATTGATTGGAGCCACCAAAAATGCACTGAAGGAGCACTTGCCGAGCGGCACAGAGCCGACTGAGCCAGAGTGGCGAGGATATTTGAAGGACAGCTTCCGATCCGTCTGGATTGGTCTGGCGGGGTTGGATCGCGCTGGTCAACAGGGAAGGTTGGCCCCGAAGCTGGCGGAAATCTTTGGCTTTGACCACACGGCGGCCAACTTCCGATTAACCACCGACGTCGAATTGCTCCCAGCTGTGTCGGAGGACAGCTCCTCCGTGGTGGTTCTCGTCGCAGGGACAGGAAGTGTAGCCATGCGTTTTACCCGGAGAGAAGGTCGCTACGTGCGCATGGCTCGCTCCGGCGGATGGGGCCACATCTTCGGTGATGAGGGTGGCGGGTACTCCATCGGTCTGGATGCGATCAAGCACACGCTTGGTGTCCTCGAGGAAATGTCTCTGGGTCTTCGCTCGCAGGGTCTGGGCGAATTCGAACATGCGATCATCAGACAACTGGGTTGTCACGTCGCGGACGACGGCAGCATCGACCTTCTAACCGACATCCTCTCGCAAAATCGCATGCAGAATGTCAAGACCCGCATCGCCGGAGTGGCGGAGACCGTTTTGAAACTAGCACTTGGCAACCAGACTGCCATGGCCATCGTGGAAGACCAAGTTACCAGTCTGGTCAACAACGCATTGAGTCGCCTGGTTGACCCCAGATGCAGCAGTTGCGTCACGCCGGAGGAGTCCGAGATCATCTTAGCAGGTGGATTGATGAAGAATGAGGGATATCAACGGGCTCTGCAACGGCAGTTTGCCCAACGTGGCTTGAACTTCCGAAGTGTTCTCGTCGTAGACGACGTTGCCGCGGCAGGTGCCAAGTACTTGTCGTTGCAATGACCTCCATTGTGAAAGTTCTGTTTCTCGACTATCGGGGCTCTTGATGCTCGATTGAGTGTACGATCGGAAATAGACCAAATAGATTATGATTGCAAAATGTCAATTCTCCCATACTCCAAAACGCCCGAACCCAAATCCAACCCGCGTCATGTACTCTCCAGAGGAACTGCTTCAATCACCGATTCCATTCCCGGACTTTGGCTCCAGATCCCTGAAATTTCCAAGCCGACGCTGTGCAGTAGATCTCGCCACTGGCGTTCCGAGCGCTCGACTCCAGCCCCGATGCTCATCATCTGAATATCCAGGGAAGCTTGCATGAGAGGAGTCTCGGTATCTGGCAGGACAAAGTCCACGATCAGGATCCGGGAGTAATTGGGCGCCATCGCCGAGATGGTGTTGCGCAGGATCTGCTGGCAAATGTGGTCGGGCCAGTCGTGGAAGATGGCGCGGAAGTAATACGCTCGAGCGCCTTTGACGGGCTGGGGATCCATGAAGCTGTATCCCATCACATCAATCCCCTCCAGGCCGGATACTCCATCAACCACCTTTGGCAAATCCTGCAGAACCAGCTTCCCGGGGAGATGACTGTACTTTTGCCGGAATCGGCTCAGATCGTGTCCCTGATTGCCTCCGATGTCCACTAGAAAGACCGTGTCCTCGTAAGGCACGGCGGGTCCCATCAGCCGCTCCACGGGGTACACGTCGAACCACATCGGCCGTCCCTGTCGGCGACTCGCCATGTACGAGTTGAACAGGGTTTGATGCTTCTTGTTATTGGCCAACCACTCGAACTGGCTCTGGCCCACTGCCCATTGCATCGGGGAGCGGGCATACTCCTGAGGATTGGTGTACTCGTGGACTCGCAGATACTCGGGCAGTTTACTCAGGGTTGGGACCGTGAGATCGTATCTGCTCGATTAGCAAACGACCCCAGACATCGGACAGGATCCAACATACATGCACGGCACTCCATCCCTGCCAATGGGCTGAGTCAAAGCTACTGTTTTGTCGTTGGCTCGGTACACTTCGGCGGTCGGGGTGGTGCAAAGACCCAGAGACACCATGACGCGCATTAACCGAACTTGAAGAGATCAGCAAAGGCCCCCGAGGCGCATAACACATGAACATGAACCTACCGATCAGGTCATTCTCGGCACCGGTGAATTCGGCAAGTTGCGCGGCAGAGAGACCCTCTCTGGCCTGCTTCTCGACCAGGAGAGGAAAGATTTTCAGGTCCACGACCGCGCGAAGCGCCGCATTCTGCGGAGGCTGTGTATGGTCAGGTCACCAGCTGAGAGAAAGTCCCGAGTGAATTGAGTTTACCTGGTAGATCAGACGCAGCACGGTTTCCGTCGGAGTTTCCACGGCCAACCTTAACTGGTCGATCATACGAAGCAGTTCGAAGTGGGCCTTGGGAGACGGGTCGGAGCCGTCCTGCAGAGCCAATTGACCCAGACGGTTGACCATCGAGTACAAGGGAGTGATGACCGTCATGACCAAGAGAAGGAGGTAAGATGTGAATATGCTACATGTAACACGAACAAGAGTGACGGAGTCTCTCCAGCCGGTCGAACAAGACCATTTATACACTCGCATCAACCTTTCACGGTTGCATTCGAACGCAGGTTAACCTTTTTTCGGAACGTTACGCTGTTTCCCAATTCCCTTTCTATTCCAGTACTCTTCAGCCTCGCAGTTCCATTCCAGTGGAAACCGGACGGCCCGAAAACAGCGCCTCGGCCGCCACCAGCACGGTATCAGGAAGAGCAAGATTGTCACACCAGTTATCTGGATGTGGTGGAGAACTTGACGTGGGCTATACGGGTGGCGCTCTAATGGATTCAATTGGATTCTGGACCATTCGCGACGGCATCGGCCCACTTATTTGACGCATTTGCTCACCCCTGAGCCTTGCATTTGCTGTTACCCCTTGAGCCTTTTGGGATCGTCACGGAAACGGGCGAAGCGACATCACCTTTTCCGAGTGTTTGCTTTCTATAAGAAGAGGAAGGAAATGGAGGTGTAGTGGGCTATATTGTTCTTTTCTGCAATTCCGATTCACGATGCATTCACTACCGAGTCCCCCCACTTCGAATGCCGACTCGCCGTGGCAGCCCGCAATCGCCACCGTTAGTCTCGGCGCGGCAAACCTCCACTCTATCACGGCTAAAATCGAGGCCGCTGCCCAGAATGGTCAACTGGGACTAGAGCTATTCCATGATGATCTAGCGCAGTTAGCCAAGACTCTACGCTGTCAGTGCTCTGCGGCCCGCTCCGATCGCGACTATGAGATCGACGCCGCACACGCCATCCGCGATCTCTGCGCGGAACGGGGCCTACGAGTATTGGCACTCCAACCCTTCCGGCACTACGAGGGACTCCTCGATCTAGAGCAGCATGCCCAGCGCCTCGACGAGCTGAACCACTGGAAGCAGCTGTGTCAGATCCTGGGCGATGATCTCTTCATTCTCATTCCGTCCTCCTTCCTGGACCCATCTGAGATCACGGGTGACCGAGACCGGCTCGTGGCCGATCTCGCTCAAGCGGCCGATGTGGCATTCCCGGTCCGCGTTGCCTACGAGGCCCTAGCCTGGGGCACATACGTGAATACGTGGGAGGACTGCTGGGACATTGTTCGGCGGGCCGACAGGCCGAATCTGGGCATCTGTCTGGACACGTTCAACATCGCGGCCCGTGTGTGGGCCGATCCTACCAGCCCGACGGGACGACTACCTTTGAACGCGGACCAGGATCTGCAACGGTCGATGAAGCGGCTCGTCCAGGATGTCGATCCGGACAAGGTCATGATGGTCCAACTAGCCGACGGCGAGCGGGTCGACCCACAGGTGCCCTTCCTTGATGCACCGGGCCTGCCCAAGCTACTGACCTGGTCACGGAATGCTCGACTGTTCCCGTGCGAAGAGGAGCGGGGCGGGTATCTCCCCATTCGCGAGGTAGCGGACGCCTGTCTCAACGGTCTGGGCTACACCGGATACGTGAGTATGGAAGTCTTTTCCAGAACCACCCAGGTGGACAAGCCCTCCGTGCCGAATGAGCATGCCGCACGAGCTCGTCAGTCCTGGCAGCGGGTCTTGGAGAGGCTAGACACAAAGGTCCAGAAGGTTGGTCCGACATGCTAGGGCTTTATTTGGGGGGCGGATCATTCTCATCTTTTCCTCATCTTGGCCCTGAATGGTTTAGTTGGTTTCACATTTAGCATTCTTGGTATAGAATAGACTTATCATACACGCTTTCATGGAGAGTTAGTAATGAATGGTGACGATAAAGTCTACTTGATCAAGTGCAAACCTAAATCTCGCTCCTTTGCTATGCGAGAACATCCCCCTGATGCCAGGCAAGAATCTATTAAGCAATTGTCGACTGGGATCAACAATGCCCACTATCCCAGGTCTACCCTTCGGTGTATATCCCTTCCGGAGACGCCGTTGGTCGCCGTTGGAGTCGGCGTCCGCCTACATACCGCACCGGAAGCGTTCCCCGTTAGCTGAAAATCGTCTTAGATTGAAGGAATGCCGCAGAGCCATTTAAACTTTCTAGAACGGAGTGACATGTCTAGTCGCAACTATACCCCTAGCCTTGGTATCGTACCGCCTTCTGCTCCTCGGCGCACCGGGACGGTCCGGTGGGGTTCCGCGAGCTCAAGAATGCTATCCCGTTCATCATATTCGCCACCGGCAGTGAGAGAGCAATGAACAAAGTCGGTAAGATCGGCATGCCTGGGCCCGATCGGACGGTTAGCATTCCTCCCGGCAAACAGAGGAGCGATCCGATCCATGTGCTCCACAGATGGGATTCTGCAGGACCGTTTCCAGCGACGGACAGCTGGAACATCAGCATTCCGATGCCTCGGATCTATGTATCCTGGTCCGCGGTCGCCGTTCCAGAAAAGAAACTTTTGCGGACACGGGATGATGCAGATCCGAGCGTTGATTAGGTTCCATGGCGATGGGTACTGGGTACTTTTGGTGGGAATCTAGGCCCAGTATAGGCCAATATCGCATTTCCCAAGTTATACTCCGGCCTTGCTGATCCTATCACGGACATTTTTCGGATGTCTGATCTCAATTAGATCATGTTCACGTCACAAATCTCAGAATGTGTGAAGTGATCGGCTATAAGATCTCTTTGCATCCGACGCTTTCGGTGAGCAGGCTGGCTGATGATGAGTTAGCCGATGACCTAGGAGGCTGGCGTATGTCAAGGATTGTCAGCTATATCCGGACGCAGTAATATGGACGCTTGAGATCGTCTCGAATGGCTACTGGGATGTAACAGCTGCGGCCGAGCCGTTTCAGTGGGACAGTCGATGAAACCGCAGCAAATAATCTTGAGAATGATCCTTTAGATCAAGCCGTTTGGTCAAGGGTTTGCAACCATCACCTCCCGGGCTGCTGCCGGGCTGTTCGCATCAGTATTCAAGTTGTCGGCTCAGTTGCCATGGCGCCGACTGTCGAGACATGTAGAATTGAGAGCGCGGATTCAGGTCCATTGGAATACAACGCAACGGCAGCTCGTTCCCCTTGTGGCTGTGGATGGGGAGGGGGCTTCTGGGCTGCATCCCAACGGGATTTTGATTCCAACCGCGACGGGGATCAGGCACCTCTGCAGTGTAACCATTCCCGCTAGACGCGAGGGAAACCGGGCACTGCATGAAAAGGAGAAATTTAGTCCCCGAATCACGCTGCAAGCCCGAGTGAATGGTTGTTCGTTGCATGTACATCCAGCGAGTAGAAACTCAGAGCGGAAACCAATTTTTCACGGGCTCGATCCCATTTGCAAAGTTCTTGATTGCGATTGTGGCTACAGTGGGTTTCGGAGGTATTTGCTTAGGGATCCCTGCGCGTGGCTTGTTTGTAGCCTCGGAGTATAGCCACCCGTCACATCACCTTCAAATTATGGTCAACGCTAGCGGTCTGGCTCGCGACTAGATGCAGATCAATCAATGTTTTCCTACCAAGGTGACGGAAACGAGCTGTCTACAAGGCTCAGAGGCGTGGCGGATGCCTATTTTGTGCCCTAAAACGGAAACACAGCACGCTCCCGAGCATCCCGAATGCAGTCAACAGATGTGCGACTTGTGAGCTGAGTTAAGAGCAGGGGGGCAATGGAGACGAGAAATTCTTAAATACCACTGTTAGTCTGCCTTGTTGTTGTGTCTTCTCGTGTTTCCTATCTTTCTGCGTTCGAGTCCTTGTCCCATCATGGGTATCCAACGCGGAGGCCAAAGTGCGGCAGTTGCCTCGTCCAGCACCATCGACCCTTTGGTCCAAACATTTGGACAGCTTCATGTTCTCGATGATTTAATCAGACTTCGAGCATCGGATGTTGTTCAGCAACCTATTCTCGCATATCCTAGTACCGACAAAGATGCGGCATCCTATACCTACTATACAGGTCAAGACCTGGACGAGATGATCAACCAGGCAGTCACAGTGTTGATCAACGATGGATTTCAGCCGGTAAATACTCCATTTACTTCCACCTATGAATTTCGCTGATTAATCCCAAGGTCAAAGAAAACGGGTGTACGGTAGCCCTCGTGACTCTGTCCGACCTTGACATGGTGATCACATTCTTCGCCCTCAGTCGGTTAGGATATACTGTCATGATGCTATCCCCAAGTCTATCGGGTGAAGCCTGTGTATCATTGCTCGACACCACGTGCTGCGAGATCATAATTTACGGCAACACCGGAAGAATCCGTACAACCATGGGCGAAATACTGCAGAGAAAGCTCGTGAGCTGCCGTCCGATGCCACATGCCTCTCTCCACAACGCTGAATCATCCATCTTGATTCTGCGCCGAAATCGCAGCTCAGAGGCGCAAAAGAACAAGATTGCTTTAATTCTTCATTCATCCGGCTCTACCGGCACGCCGAAACCTTTATATCTCACCCATCGAGTATTGATGACCCATCCTCTTCGTGGGCCTGGATTGACTTCGTTCAACCCGCTTCCATGGTATCATCTCCACGGTCTCTCTACTGCACTGCAGGCAATGTGGATGAAAAAGACAGCCTTCATGTGGAATGCTGCGTTGCCGTTGACCGCAGCATCGGTGGTATCTGTGCTGGAGACTGCTCGGCCCGAGTCCGTGGCAGCTGTTCCTTACATGCTCCAGCTGTTGGTGGACAGCACCCGTGGGATTGCAGCGCTACGCGAGTGCAAGTTGGTCACTTACGGAGGTGCACCATGTCCAGACGAACTGGGCGATCGTCTTGTGAGCGAAGGCGTCTCATTCGGAGGGTCATTTGGCTTGTAAGTTTGGTTTCATCGACTACTCCAAGAATCATAAACTGATTATTACACCCAGGACCGAGGCAGGATTAGTTGCCGAGTCAATTTCTCGACCTCCAGGTGACCCGTACTGGAACTATTTGCGATTCTTCGACAACATTCGCCAATACATCTGGATGAAGCCCATTGGCGATTCACTCTACGAGTGTGTATATCTGAAAGGCCACCCTGCATTGACAACATCCAACTCAAATGAACCGCCGGGCTCGTTCCACTCAAAGGACGTTTTCACTCCGCACCCGACAATCCCAGATCGATGGAAGTATGCGTCGCGACTGGACGATCGCATCACTCTCGTGAACGGGGAGAAGGTTCTTCCGCTGCCAATTGAAGGATACATCAAGCAGGATGCCTTGATCCATGAAGTGGTAGTGGTTGGGATCGGCAAGGCTGCACCTGCTCTGTTGATCTTCCGATCCCAAGAGGTCGACGCTGCAGATATCTCACACAAGGAGTATCTTGATGCAATCTGGCCGACAATTGAAGGCGCGAACGCTCGATCTGAGCGTTTCTCTCAGATATCTCGAGACATGATTGCCGTCTTGCCCTACGCCTCGAAATTCCCTCGGACCGACAAGGGCTCCATGATCCGAGCGCAGGTGTATCTTCAATATGCTGAGCTCATCGACAGCATTTACACTCGTGCAGAGCAAGTTGACGGCAGCCTCCGTCTAGACTTTGAAGGCACAAAATCCTGCCTGATGGACATCTGTCGTGAGAGTCTCGGAATCTCTCCCTCCAGCGAGAAAGCTGATCTCTTCGCCGAAGGTGTGGATAGTCTCAAGGCCATCCACCTTCGGCGTCTCGTTCTCCAGAATTTCTCCTTTGACAAAGGCACGGTAGGCCAGAACGTAGTCTATGAGACTGGCAGCATTGTGCGCCTAGCGGAGCATATTTGTGCTTTGCAGAATGGAGAAAATCTCACATCTGAAGAAACGGATACAGAAGCCATGACCAACTTGATACACAAGTACTCCTCATTCCAACAACACATTCCCCGACCGGAGACTAAGCCAGACACAAAATCTGTGGTAAGTGAGCCAGATCCTATTCATGTCGCCAGGCAATACTGACACGCTAAAGATCTTGACTGGAGCAACGGGTTCAATTGGCGCCCACACTCTTTACGAGCTGCTCAACGACGATTCAGTTACGACCGTATTCTGTCTGACACGAAGGAAATCCCCATTGGAGGCTGTTCTCCGCAGTTTGATCGAAAGAGACCTCTTTATTACTGCAGAGCAAGCTTCCAAGATCGTCGCACTGAACAGCTCCCTCGATCAATCCGAGCTCGGTCTTGAGAATGAGAGCCTAGTCCGCTCCATGAAGGAGTCGGTGACACAGATCATCCACGCAGCATGGCCGGTCAATTTCAATCTTCCGCTCGCACAATTCGAGCCACACATCCGGGGTCTCCACAATCTCATCCAGTTCTCCCTCTCTGTGCAACGACCCGAACCCGCAACAGTCATCTTCTGCTCGTCCATCTCGACGGCTCTTGCATCCTCATGCGCCGAGATCCAAGAAAACCCAATGAGCCCAGGCAGCGCATACATGGGTTACGGACAATCCAAGTTGATCGGCGAGCACATAGTCAGCGTCGCACGCAAATCAGGGGCAAGGGCCTTCTCGCTCCGGATTGGACAAGTGTCCGGTCATTCAAAGAAGGGTCTGTGGAACGACAGTGAAGCACTTCCACTGCTGATTCGGTCAGCATTGACGCTCGGGGCACTGCCCGACATGGACCAGACATGTTTCTGGCTCCCGGTTGACAAACTGGCATCGACCATCGTCGAGCTGACCAGAACATGCTCCGCGCCAAGTGAAGAGGTCACCGCGTGTCATACATCCAGTTCCACAATAAAGGAAGCAGATGACTCAATTTATAACGTGTGCAACTCGCGAGGGTTCTCGTGGTCAGCTCTACTGGAGTCCTTGGCCCGAAGCGGATTCCAGTTTGAGACTGTGCCTTTTGAGAAATGGTTGCAGATGTTGCGTGCGAGCGAGACGCGTGGAGAAGAGCATATCAACCCGGCTGTGAAGCTGATCGGACATTATGAGGCGATGTATGGAGGGAAGTTATCGGGCTCGCCTCTTGGGCCGAAGACGTTCGTCACGAACAAGGCGGAGAGGGACAGTGTCACTCTGCGCAATGGGCGCTTGAGGATTATCGAGGACGGAATTTTGAATTGTTATGCGCGGGATTGGCTGAATCGGTGGATGACTGCGTGAGAAGTAAATACTAGATTGCACTTGCTTACAGCGTGGACCGGAGATTGGGGCGCCAAAGGGCGGGTATATTATTTTAAGTGGCGTTAAGGATATTTATTGAATCTCAATCTTAGCCAGTTTTCACCTGGGCATGCACGCGCATAGAGGTTCAGGATACGTTGTTATTTGGGATTGCCAACTATCAGTTTATCTAGAAAAGACGGCCAAATGCGTCTATGGACGGGCCATGACTATTTTACAAGCAACAAGAGAACAAAAACCGCCGGATCAAACGCAATAAAAGAACCCGACCAAACAACCAAGGCGAGCACTTTATGCAAAGAGAGCGAAAGCAAAGACTGCAGCAAATGTCGAGAACTTGACAGATACCTTATCTGCTGCTCCAGTGAACACGGGGCTGTAGCCGGCGCTAGGGGTGCCCGTGAAGACAGAACCCGAGGGAGCCGAGCTTCCTGTGGGGGCGGGAATATCAGGCTTGGAGGTGCCTGGTGAATTTGCAGAGGGCAAAGGGCTGGCAGAGCCAAGATTATACCCGGGGCCGGGAATCACTGTCGGAAGGGCATGGGTTGAAGCAGACTGGTTGGCGACCTTGGAAGCTGCGTCAGCAGAGGAGCCAGCGTTGGGCACATCGATAGCTGAGGTTTGAGCTCCGTGAGAAGTCTGCGTGGCAGCCGGGACTTGGGAGTAAGCCGATTCCGTAACTTCTGTAGTCGCAGGCTTCGCAGTCTTCTCAGCCACGCTGGCGGCCGCAGAAGAGGCCTCGCATATGGTTGTGAAAGAAGTGACGTATTTAGTGACGTAGCGAGTGGTGGAGGGTTTCTCGTTGGTAGTTGCTGCAGGGGCAGGAGCCTCCAAAGTCGCCGCAAATGCACCAGGTGGAGGTCTTGTGGCAGAAGCCTGAGCTACAGTGGTAGAATCTCCCAATAGGCCGACGACACCGGCCGGGGAGGTCTCCTCGTTAGCAGCAGATTCAGCAGTGTGCACTGCCGAAGACTCAACGACGCGAGTAGCAGTTTCGTGAGCAACAGAGTGCTCGGAAGTCTCCGCGATGGCGGTGGTTTCGGGTGCCTCCTTGGCCGCGGTGGCAATGGTCTTGGCGACAGGAGCTTGCGACACAGTCGAGTGCGAGGTGGTCTCGAGGCCGTTCACACCAGTCTGGTAGATCTTGACCGAGTTGATCTCCCAGTAGGACTGCTCAAAGGCACTCGGGTTGTTAGCGACAAAGTTGTGGCAGCTCTGGAAAGGATCTGAGCTTGACATGGGGCAACCGGACTTGCCAAAGACGCCGCCAGCCCAGTCACCGCAAAAGGTGGTGTCAAAGATGAAAGACTGGGCCTTGAAGCTGTTGGCAACATCGCAACCCTCCTCGACCAGGGCCATCGGGGTGCCGAACTTGCTGACATCCGGGTCTCCGTTCGTGATGGAAGGCGGGATGTAGTCGCGGGGGAAGAACCAGATCTTGAGATACTGCTCGGTCCACTCCATAGCGTAAACACCACCTCCCTGTTTGTTGAACGAAGTGCCATAGCTGCCTTTTTGACCCTCAATAACGCAGCCGACGGTTCCTAGGTCCTCACCGCAGCCAGTAGCATTGACGAACCCCGACATCCCCTCATCCTTGATGCTGCAGGTACCCCCGGTGTGCATCACGATCTCGTTGTGGTCCTGCAGGTTGACTCCCTCGATGATGTCGATCTCGCCATCGGCAGGCCAGTTCTGACCCACTGACCAGAATGCAGGCCAGGTACCGCAGGCGCTTCCAGGCATGTGTGCGATGTCGGCAACGATCAGAGACTGCTCGTAGTACTTCTTGCTGCCAATGCGCACGGAGTCGCGGCCTCTGGCGCCGGAGGCAACTTTGTTCTTGTGGTCGACCCCGAGGTAAAGGCTGCCGGAGTCGGTGAACTTGATCAGACCAGCGTCCTCTGCGCTATCTTGGTCGAGGTAGTTGACGAAGCCATTGGTGGGGTCGGACCCGACGTGGAAGTTGAAGAAGTCCAGGAAATTCCTGCCCTCCCATTTCTCCACCAACTTGTAATCAGGCACCGCTGCAGCAGGCGAAGCCAGCCATAGCATGAAAAGCGAACCAGCGCTTCGCGAAAAGAGTGAGGAAACCATCTTCTTTGATAATGAAAATAGCACTTGGTCCTCAGTACCTGAAGTCAAAATGATGACACGGCAGGAGTAGAAAAGAAGGGACTGAAGCGAGGGAAAAGAAAAGCCACAAAAAAGAGAGGCAGACAATGCCGGATTGTCAACAAGGAGAATGGAATGTACGCGTGGGAAGGAAAGCGCAGAGGCGGCGCGGCGAGCTGGTATTTAGAGCTTCCACCTTGAGCACACATCCTCCATTCTCGTTGATTCTCAGGTTGTCTATCGGTCTCTCCACCAGTCATCGGGCGTGTGGGCCCGTCTCCAGTGACCCCTGGACAATGGCAGTGGGCACAGTGTCTACCCCATTCGCCCAACTCGTTGCAGATGAGTCTAAATGGCATGGCGCGGTGTTCAAGGCCAGGGCACGAATCCACTCGACGTGGATGATCGTCCATTCTTCAGGGATGGTCATAGGTGGACCTTGGCGACAATGGAAGGTCTGGGTCACAACGTGCGGGGCTAAGTGGTGCTGGTGTCAACTTGAAACGACATGAAACAGGAGAAACATCACTAGCGAACTTGTCCGGCGCCTCCGAAAGGGGAGCTATAACCATCTCTTGAACTGCAGGTAACTCGGGCCCGGTTGCCGTGATAATTCCCATGATCGCATCTCACATTCCATGGTCGTTGCATAGTACGACCGCGTCGTCAATCTGGAGATCAATCCGGGACAGTCGCTGGGGAGACGATCACCGGAGATCTCGGGTTGCATTGGTCTCCTGGATATGGACCGACACCTCCACACAAGACAAATAGCCCCCAAACGAAGGCCTCGCAAGATTGGAAACACCGGTCAATCGGATATGCCGGGTCTGAGAGTGAAGGAGAGAAAGAATGTTCGGTCGCGCGACGGAAAAACATCGCGGGTGGAAAAGTCTTGGCGCTCGACCACTGCTACAAGTTACTAGCTGCAGAGACTTGGAGCTTGTATCTAATTAAAAACGGCTGTAATTAAGTTTCAAGCCAGATGCAGACGTTTTATCGAGTGTCATCTGGACTCTGCGGTATCGTCATCTATATCTTTGCCGCCTTCCAGGACCTCCGGATGATTTAGCGATCACGGATACGACGACAGACTCTCCTCATTATTGTCACTTTCCTGATCGCCATCAAAGATTGTCTGTCATAAGCCACCCGGGGCAGAATATTGGACCGGTCCTCGTGGACGGCCAGCTCGTCCTGGGGATCATTAGTTGATCATTTTCAAGAAAGCGCCGCCGTTCATACCGATGTGCTTCACGGTGTCTGCGTATTGTGCAGCCATCGGATCTTCCTGCTCAAGATCAAGGTCGTCGTCGCCTTGTAGGGGAATTTCCTGCAAATCAACATCTGTGTCGGGAGCGTACACGCGCTCCACGATGCGGTTGAGCTCAGTCCGAGGGTTTGTATACTCGGCCCCGGCCCCGGCCCCTCGGATTGCGTCCACCGAACTGGACATGATAAAGATCGGAACGGCGTCCGAAAGGAATAACGAATGTAAGGTTTGGAAAAAGAACGTGAATTCGGCCGGATAGAATGATCCGATAGTGACTGGCCTGTTGTTGCTCGGGATGCCAGGCCGACCTTCATATACTCCCAGGGGTGCTGACCCATGGCCACCCGACGCAAGACTGACATCAGTCCTTGGGCACCACCGTGTCTCTGTATGCTGAATGGAGCCCCGGATTTGATTCGTCTATTCACATTTTCAATGTGTAAAGCGGCAAGGCAAATTGCAGGTGGCCAACTGGTCCAGACAGGTCGAGAGAATCTATACACCTACGAGTGGGTCCTTCCCGTTATTTCGGGAGCTTAAGCGAGCCATTAAAGCTTGAATCGTGGTAGTGGGTGGCAGCTAGGAAACGCGTAACTAAAAGTCCCGAAGTATCTGGAATATTGGCATTCCGTGGTTTCTCCAGAGGCACATTTGCCTCTATCTGACGAGAGCATGACGCATACTTCAGCGAATGTGTTCGGAACACCCGTGGGCAAAGTGAAGAGCGAAGTTTGAATTCTATCCGATTTCCCGTGCTTAGTAGAATGACCTCGAATTAATCCTGTTTCGTGCTTCTTCTATCCAATTGCAACGGGCGGAATACCTCGGCCGATATTACGTGGCAAGTGCGGGGCGACACAGCTGGGTAAGCCTCAGCATTTCCAGAGAGGCCGAGCGGAGTTGAACTATTCCAGGTCCGGAATTGGAGTCAATCCGTCCTCCGGCCACCGTTGAAATAGGTCCTGTAGACGATCCAGCGGGGCAGCTATCAGAGCAGCCGCGGTCACGTAGGGGCGATCGGGCAAGCCGGGATGAGCGCGTGTCGGGGCGAAGAACTTGGTGCGGTCAAAGGACCGGGCAAGGCGCTGACTTTCCTCGGCGGTAATCGCACCTTCGAGTTTGACGAGGTCCCGCGTCTCCTTGATGTGGATGTGGGCTGAGAGATCTTCCATGAGAATCGTCAAAGTGGGAATGAAGCGAGGATCGGAGCAGCTCAGGTTTTGAAATACCGCGAGCTTTTCTTTGATCTGTGGAATGTCCAGTTCAATTTCCACTCCGGGAGAGGAGCCGAATTGCAACTTACCGTGTGCTGCTGTTGGCGATCTTCGCCTGTATCGCCATCGGGCAGCTGTGCTTCTAGCGCCGGATCCAGCACTAGCTCCTCACCCACAACATGTCGAGCCAGTTCCCAAGTAAATTGATTTTGATACCGAGTCTGTTCATCGGAGTCCTGAGCATCGGCAATGCGATCATAGTAGGCCTCGAGATTGCGATGGTCAGTGCAGATGGCGTCGGTGATGCGGTACATGATGCATGTGTGCAGCAGCCATCGCGGTACAAAAATACATGTAGCCCCCATGCAGCTTACTAGGGCTGAAGTGACCATGACGTTCGTGCCTTGCAACACCTCTAAACTCTCCCGCATATAGACTCCGGCCATAGAGCAGGCACCCCGTGGAAAGCGATTCCGGCGTGACCTGTATGCAAGTGGCGTCGGATGATCACTTCACCGTGAGTCACGAAACCAGATCAAGGCCCAGTCAAAGTCGGAATGACAGCTCACGGGGAACGAGGCGTGTGCGACTTATCCACCTTTGGGGTTTGGGGATTGTGGGGGGTCTGAGTGTCGTTTGTTCTTTGTCTAAGTGTCCAAGTCCTTCTCTCTCCTCTATACACCTTGCACTCCACATAATGGCAAGCCCAACGTGAGTGACCCGGTTGAGGAACTTCGACCTGTTCCTTCCATGCTGACCGAAACCAGGGCAGCGCGACCCCACGACTCGGTCGCCAGACATGCGAGACAATCGCGCAGCCGCCCGATGCAGCCGGTGATCTCGCGGGGAATCTGTTCTCGCATTTCTCAATGGCTGTGGCCCTCTTTGTGGGGCTGCGAAACCGCCCACTCCCCGGCTCAATCCTATACTGCCGACTCTCTCGGCTGCAAAGCCTGTCGCGAATGGCATGTCGCCTGCGATCATGCGAAACCACAATGTTCTCATTGCTATCAGCAACAAATTCTCTGCTTTTATGTGAATCCCAACCCGAAGCGTAAGGCTAAACGCGTCGAGTCCGTGCCCCAATTGGGAGACCCTTCGACTGGACGGCTGGCACAGATCCGTGGCAGGTAGTCCACGGTGACACCGTCATCAATCATCTTATCACCCTCGTCACTCTTCAAGTGCTGAATGGCGAAATGAACCAAACCCTGCTTTAGGCGTTGTGGGATTTTGTTCTACGGAGTTGGTGCCCAGTGCCAGCGCAGTACACGGGAAAGGGAGCGAATGCATGAACACGGTATTTGGAGTATATCTCACTACGCCTTAATTATTAAAGGGCCCGTTCTTCTTTTCTTGTTCTCCAATAGTACCCCGATCTAAAGAAATTATTCCCTTGCGGGTAAGAAAGAAAGGTGGCGCCCACTCGGCGCGATGGACCAACAACGGCGATTGGGATGGGATGTCACCCCCCACCTCGCCATACCAAATCCCTCTTCTGGTAAACCGCGGAGAAACTTGGAGATCTGCATATTAGAGGCACTCGGCCACCCGACTCGGATCAAGACCGACGCTCGCGGTGCGGGTAGGAAGTCGGAGCACTGTGACCCGCGGGCCACTCCGCCCCGATATACATAGCGATGGCCTCGCGCCCTCGAATAGTTCGTTGAATACTCATGCTGTGTGATCAGCTCACTTTCTTTTGCTTCCGACTCGCCATGATTCGTTAATTTGGGGTTGATTTGATTTGCCGTTGAGGCTGCTTTGCAGTGACTCGATATCAAAACATCTATATCGCACACGTGCTCGATTGATTTAGCCCAAGGTCGGCTCCGTCCTTTACCATTTCTTCTTTCTCAAAGCTGACCAGACTCAGATGGAATCTGAGTACCGCAGACTGGCGGACACCATCCGCCAAAAGGCCAGCAGCCACCCCAAGCCGCGCTATCTCGTTGCCATTGCAGGAGTCCCCGGGTCTGGTAAGACCACGACCGCCGAGGCTGTGGTTCAGCAGCTGAATGCCTCCCCTACGGTACACGCCGCCCTTCTTTCGATGGATGGATTTCATCTGTCTCGCGCAGCTCTGGACCAGCTGCCCAACTCCACGGAGGCACACGTGCGCCGCGGCGCACCATGGACATTCGACGTCGTAAGGTTCGTGGAGTTCGTTGGCCGACTTCGAGCGTGGGCCGACGAGACCCCATTGGCAGCTCCTTACTCGGGCAAATGGACTGCCCAGGACGTCATCCGGGCCCCGGCTTTCGATCACAAAGTCAAGGACCCCGTCGAAAATGGGATTGCCATTACACCCGACGTTTCGATCATCATCGCCGAGGGCAATTACCTCCTTCTCGATGAGCCGGGATGGAGAGACCTGGCCACGATGGTTGACTGCCGAATCTTTGTGGATACCGATCTGCAAGAAGCGCGCGAGCGAACTGCCAAGCGGCATGTACGTGCGGGCATTGAAAAGACCCTGGAGGATGGGTATCGGCGGGTGGATAGTAACGACTATCTCAATGGGGTCTCAATCCGTGACAAGTTACTTGCTCCCGATATGGTGGTAAAGAGTTTGACGGCGAATAGCGCGGTGTAAGGTTGGGGTAGACAGACGTTGAGCAAGATATCCGGGACATCCGCCTATTTGATGGACGTCGTTTTTGCTTCTGTTTTTCGTTTTCTGCGCGTAGCTGCTTGCTTTCTTGCGCTAGAATTAGCACGTTTGTCATAGGGGGGAGGAATAGAAGAAATATCGCTCTGCGTGTAATCAAGTCAATTCTCCCAAAGCTCCTGTTCACCGGATTGCCAAGGAACTAAGATATTGCGAAGCTAGCCAGATTAAACGAGTGGATATATTATCGAAAACTTTGGGGAGAAAGTCACTCCTTCGAAGTGTTTCATGCATGTCAATATGAAGCGGGCACTTCCATTCTTGATTCTGTGGTTCCTTAGCAGGTCACAAGTCACATCGGGCACAGAAATTTCCTGGTCGGTCTTTTCCGTGGTCTCATAAATACCAAAATTGGAGCACAAGCTTTGGCTAACTTGCATTGCCAAGATTGGCGTCACGCTAATCGAGACATTCCCCCTGAGTTAGTAGTCGACTACTTGGAAAATTAGTCTAAAGCTCCCTGGGCTGAACAGACTCCGCGTCTCACAACAAAGTTTCTGTGCCCCTCGGTGGACTCTAGATTCCCCTGGGGCTACATTATATACCGAACAGTCTACACTGCTGAATCAGATGACCTATGGCCTATGCCATGGATAAACTGGCTAAAGTCATGAATTACTCTATCGACTCTGAGCTTCAGGCCGAAATCCAACATAAGAAACCCAAGGATCCAGAGCCAGATGGAGACGCAGAGCGACTAGTGAAAGAAACGCATAAGGACGTTATTTTCTCAGACAAACAGTTCTGGGATGGAGCAAGTATCAAGCAAGTTCGCCAACATTTTTCTGAGTACCTTCGTGCAAGCAAAGGCCTAGGAACTGGTCGATTCGAAGGCTGCCTTCTCATTGCTGAGCGGTCACTAAAGTCAATCGTTGCCAGTCCCGACCCCCAGTCTTGGCTCGAGGACACACGGCCTAGGAAGCCTAGTCAACCTTGGGGATTTGTTGGTATGACCGATGGGCGGTATCCTGAGAATCGGTATGAGCCTCGCTATACGGGCTATATGCGGGTGGAAATTCTTTGCTTGTGGAACCTGTGTAATGAGTTGGCATGTCATCGCATGCAGGAGCTCTGCCCCTCTGTTTCTGATGGATTGATTCCGGTTTATGACAGTGGAACTGGGATAGCGCATGACGAGGAGGGAAATGTTTCCCCAACTTTGGCCGATCGGAAGACTCGACTCTTTTGATGAATTATCGCTAGCTGACACCAAGAATATAGGAATATTTATGTTCCCAAGTACTTCCTTTTCTCCTCTTCATCTTCCTTTTATCTCATACACTTGGACACAATCTACCTCCATTACATCTTCAAATCTCATTACGGAGTTTCCATTTTCAGCAACTCCCAAGGCACGAATTATGAATATCTGTTTAGCCAACTCTCTAGACAACCTTCAAAATATCTTTCTCAAGATTGTTCCCGGTAGCTTTCCTAACGCATGCATTTCTGACTGCAATGATCGCAGTGATTAACTCGTGCATTGAATCAGGGGAGCGTCGGCAAAGCTCGGGCAGAACTCAATTGGCGATTGAATCCCCGCGTGGTGTCCGCGGGTTCACATTCAGACCGAATCCAGGTTTAACGTCATTCCATGCTTCTCCCCAAGGTTTACCCAACGTTCTTCCTTTTGCCTTTAGTTTCTCAAGCTCAACTCAAAGGAGCGCAAAATATTTAAAAGAGCAATCATGCCGATCTACAGGGGCTCATGTTTCTGCCGCAATATTGAATACGAGCTTCAGCTGAACTCCCGGGACGACGCTCGGACCTCGCTTCGCTACTGTCGCAGCTGTAAAGTACAGATATGCTCCTTTGCCGGTACAGGACAGGCGTTTCTAACCACATTATTCACTCAGAAAGCTTTTGGAACAAACTACGGTCTTACGGCCAAGGTTCCTAAAGACGCCTTCCACATCACCGCGGGAAACCCCAAGGAACATGTGGCAGACAATGGGTCCGGAGCTGTAATCTATCGCGAGTTCTGCGATAACTGTGGCCGTTTTATCTTGGAGTATGGAGTAAGTGAGGTGTAACACAGAAAAAACATCTGCGTGCGGCTGACGGGATGATTAGGAGGCTGCCAGCACCCTCACCGCCAGGTGGGGGGGGCGCTATTACGGGGCACTAATAAGCTTTTCTCTTTGAGTTTGGTCGACCGAACATACTTTTAACGGAAATAGACGTGTTTCATAAAGAAGCAATCAAACAATAGCCTTGTGGTCTACGCAGGGAAGTGGCTACTTCCATGTCAGATTATAGCCTTAGGAGGTCGACATAAATAGGAAGCACAACTCCTTTGTCCTTCCGAATGGCAGAATCCCAGAAAAGGCGGCCGGCAGGAACATTTCCTTTTAGAGAGACTCTGCCACTAAACTACGGGTCAAGGATCAAATCTCCGACATCAGCCTCAATTATACGAGATGGGTAGGAGACTCCACCAATATCGAGTGTCAGCAAGTCCTGAGTGGAGAGGTCCTCGAGACCCGGCGTTTCAGACCGCTTCCTAAGATAACTACATAGTCGTTGTATTTTACATGAAAATCCCTGGCATGCAATACCTTCTTGGCCCCCATTCTCCTTTCAGGCCCCCCGTTCTCCTTTGCGGCGCCCTCAGCCCCAAACGCCAGCCCCGCATAGGTCGTATAGACTCAGCCTCGTCCGAAGGTCCTCGCTAAGGGAATGCAGTCAGAGTCTCTACACCAATCAAAAAGGAAGTTATCGCAGCTCCGTGCGCAGGGCGACCCAGCTCTAGCAAGCTCCTCGGCACGCATGTCGTCTATAAAAGGTAAGCAGAACCCATATTCACGGTCTATCAACACACTCAATCATTCATAATTACTTTTACCTGATCCACTTGAAACTCGCAATGCCATCCTTCAAGAGCCTTCTGCTCATCGCCCTCTCCCTCGCGGCCACGGCAGCCTCTTGCCCCCAGGACTGGGACACACAGAACGGCCAATGCTGCTACGGAACCTTTGTGTCTGGGAGCGCCCCCACATATTGCTGCGTTAAGAACATCAATGCGAACACGAATTCCAACATGAAAGTCAGAGATGTTTTACCAAGGAGTCTGAGTCTGTCACTCAGCATTGGCGACAATTGCTTCACCACGGTTCCCGTCGCCGCAACCGATTATTCAGCACAGGTCTCTTCAGCATCATCGAAGCTTGCTGCAGGTGCTACCACAACTCCTGCTACCAACGAGGCGACTCCTACCAGCTCTGGTTCTGCAGCTGCCACCAGCAATGCGGCCATGCCGATTGCCACAGCTCAAGAAATCGTGCTAGGCGGTGCCGCAGTAATTGCCGGTCTTTTCGTGCTCTGATTAGGAAGGGGTTGGCAAGATGTTGTTGGATGACCAGGGGTTGGAAAGAAGAATGCAATGGGTCGGAAATGCATTTTGGTGGTGGAAGATGTGAGCTTGGTTTGATAGCAGCCTGTGGAGTGGATGCTTGTATGTCATAGCATAGGCCATGATGAAACCTTATTCCTCTACCCTTGTGCAGCGTGTCTTTGCTTCAGAATCTCGGCTTCCCTGTGAATATCTTTCTGGTATCTTTGGAAGTTGATTTTGAGTGATGGCACCTATCGGTTGCCGTAAATAAGGTTAAACGTAGCTATGATGTGACGATGACACCAGATCCAGCGATCCTCGACACCCCAAAATCCCGCGCGTTCCCCGCGTTGCTTGATCAACACACTCACCGCTGTCCTACACTGTCTACATCCCGTGGAAAATGACAGCGCAACATCAATCTGAATTTCAACACAGATCTGTCGTATCTTCTTTTCTTTTCTCTGTGACCGGTAGACCACGCGTTGCTCTTTTCCGCCGCAGCGCCAAAGTAAGAACATACCAGTGGGTCTTTTCGGCACAATCCGTTCTGGAACTTTGGGCTGATCTACGAAGGCATCGACTAGCACCGATCTCGGGCAGCGTAGAGCCCAATGAGTCCCCAATCGCAGCTGCATGGCGCGAGCTCAAAGAAGAGACAACTCTGACACATCGGGATGTGGGATTATGGCGACATGGAAAGCCATATACATTCAGTGACGCTTCAATTGGGCGAGAATGGACCATCTATCCGTTCGCATTTCGGCTCAAAACCACCGATGAAGGAGGCCGAGGAGAAGAAGCTATCAAAATTGACTGGGAACACGACGGCTGGGAATGGTATGACCCGAAGGACGTGAACGATGGAAGTTTTGACGGCGTGCCACGCCTCGCAGACAGCCTGGGTCGCGTTTGGTTTGAAGCGCAAATGAACGACGAAGCAAGCCAAGCACTACGATCAGGTTTGCAACAACTCGAGAACGACCATCGAAGCGGATCCCACGAGTTGACCACGATCGCACTGACGGGATTCCGGGATGTGCTGGTGCATCTACGGGGCGATCCAAACTGGTGGCAGACAGCTCGCATGGCCGCATGGCACATGTGTAAGAACGGCCGTGAAAGTATGGGCGCAGCGACCACGAATGCCTTCCTCGGTGTCTTGGGCGACATGGAGGAGGTGTCCGGTCAAAGTCTTGAAAACGAATCCGCTTGGGATTATGTTCTCGGAGTCGTCGACTTCCACCTGGAGAATCGTCGGGCGATGCCCGCTCACATCAAGGATTCGTTTACGGCCTATCTGCACGGTACGTTTATTACCAAGGCACAACCGCAGTCCACTCTTACGATCCTCACCCTTTCGGCCAGCTCGACCATTCGGGATAGCATTCTAGATGCCTTTGCATCTCTCCCAATCTCGACCTTGGATCTGCGCATTCTGGAATCTCGACCCCTCTTCGAAGGTGCCAGCATGGCGTCCTCTCTGGTCTCGGAGTTCCAGACCAAGTTTCCCCCACCGTCAGACCGTCATTTGAAGTTGGCCGTTTATACCGATGCCTCGGCTGCCCTCGCTGCTGACGGTGTGGACTTTGTGCTGCTTGGTGCAGACCGCATCTCCAGTGCGGGATGGATCAGCAACAAAATAGGGTCTCTTCCAGCTGTTCTATGTGCGAAACACGTCGGTCCGCGGGTGAAGGTGCTTGTATTCAGTCAATTGGAGAAAGTAGCCGAGGCGGGCTCTGAAGAAAACCACGGAGTGGAAAACAACGATCCCGTGGAGGTGATGTCTCCCTGGATTGATAGCGGTGTCAAAGGGGTTAAGGTTCTCGAGAGGCACATGGATGCTCGACCTGGGACAAGCAATTGTGCGGTCGAGGTGAAGAACGTCTACTTTGAATGGGTGCCAGCAGAACTGATTGATGCGTATATCTGTGAAGAGGGTACTCTGGATCGGAATGCCATCAAGAAGAAGGCGGATCAAGTAAAGGAGAAGTCGGATAAATACCTGGGATCGCTGTGATCTAGAACACGCCATGTAACCTACTTGAATGCACATCTATCTAAATCGCCGCACTGGCACGGACAAAAAGTTTACGAAATAGTCTCCGAAGAGGCACGGAGGTGAGATAAAATCCTGCACTGTGCATTGATTAAACCAGATTCATCAGTCCATACATAAATGACACGCCAAGGGACCGATCATCAAGGCTCAATAAGAAAACATCATGGACCCAATCCAAACGCCGAGGCAGAGGACAGGATCGTTAAAGACCTCTGCCTTCCAAAACGCAAAACCCGAACAAGTATATGCAAAACAAGAGAGGTATCATCATATTCAAGTGTCGCGAACGCGCGCCTGTCGCTTAGCAGTGCCGATGTGGGTGTTGTGCACCTTCGTGGCAAACTTCAAGCTGGTCAAGGTCTCGGACAGGTGTGCCTGAAGTGGGCTGACCATGACAAACATCAGGGTCTTGGAGTTGCCGCCCAGCGAGAATTGGAGGAGGTAGGTAAGCTGGATGCTGATTAGCACATGTTACGACAAAAGGGAGAAAGTAGAAGACATACCTTGCTGTTTCGGTACGGGATGTGGCCACCCTCCTTGCCCTGACCGAGGGCAGCAATCACATCACCGAGGGAGCTGAGACTGCGGTTGATGTTCTGGGTTTCTTTGAGACGCTCACCAGTCGCCCCACTGTGGCTCAGACGCTCACTTCCAGCAAGATCAACCAGGTTGAGGGTGCCTTCACTGCGCTCGCCGGTGATGTGGTTCTCGCCGGTCAGCTTGAGGATAAAGACGGAGTGAGACCGCGAGGAGCGCTCGTTAGCCTTGGTGGCAGCCACAGAACGGTTAGCGGCCGCGTTTTTAAGGATAGACTCGACCATCTCCGGGGAGTCTAGGTCGACGGTGTTGATGTCGGTGATGGTGGTCTTGCCACGTTGCATGTCGTGGCGAATCTCATGCTTCTTCTTGTCTAGTTCATCGGGGTTGCCTAGCAGGTCGTTCAGGTTCTCATTGTAGACCTCGACGAAGTTTCCCGCCATCTTGTACCGCCAGCCCTTCTCTTCCAGGCTTTGAGCAGACTCGTAAATCTGGTGCACAGCAAGAGGGATCATACCATCTTGGGAAGACATGGTATGTGTCTTACCACTGCCAGTCTGACCGTAGCAAAAGATGCACACATTATAGCCATCCAACGCGCTCTGGACCAGCTGGCTAATTTCTTCAAAGACATCACTGTTCTTGGCGGAAGGGCCAAATACTCGATCGAAAGAGAAGGTATTACTCTTGCGACTGACGCTTCCGAGGCTGCTCTTCTCCTCTGGGCCCATGACATTGATCTCCTTGGCGTCATCGAGCTCGTCAGGATACTGCATCGGGGCAATATCAGACGCTGGCTCGCTCTTGAGAGACGGACGAACACGACAGAAAACCCGAATATTTCCCTTCAATTCTTGAACTTGGTTGTGAAGCTTGCGACGCAGAGTCTCTTCCCTCCGTAGTTTTTCCTTGGTGGCCTCGGTCTCGGCCAGTGCATCCATCATCTCCTGGTTGCAGCGTTCAAAGGCCTGAGACTGTTCCTCTCTTCCACCCTCGAGAAACTCAATTCGAGCCTTGAGGGCTCGGATGGTCGACTCCAATGTCACACTGTTGCTACCAACGGTATCAAGATTCTGTCGAAGGTCGTGGGTGGACCTTCGCTCGCGCTCCAAGTCGGACTTGAGGGATGCAAGCTGATTGTTCATCATGGTTATTTCGCGATTTTTCTTTTCCAATTCGATCTCGGACTTTTGGATGTCCAGGGCCGACTTTGAAGTAAGCTGCCCAAGCTCCCGGACGCGAGCGGCTTTCTCATCTTCAATTTCGCGCTCAAACTTGCGCCTCAGCTGTTGCATCTCATCTTGGTGACGAGCTTTGAGGATTTCAATCGCACTTTTGCTTTCCTGATTGATAGTTTCCATCTCAATGCGCTGACGCCGGTCGAGGTCGTCCATGGCAATTTCTTGTTCGCGTCTAGCATCTTTCAATGCAGCCTCTGCAGCAGCCAGTTGGTTCTTCAATGCATCTGTCTCGTAGCGGAGAGACACATTGGCTTCGGTCAATTTGTCGCGAGAGCTTTCCAGCTCGTTAACTGCCCCGAAAAATTAGTACGCGCATATTTGGTCTGCCGGCTGATCTACTCACTTCTCGACTTGTAGAGCTCAACACTGTCTTTCAGACCAGAGCTTTGCTGGCCTTGCTCATTTATTTTTGCCATGAATTGGTTCAGCATGTTTTCCATGTCCATTTCCTTGCGCTCTTGGTTCCACTCGGCACCTGTGGGATGGTCAAAAATCTTAATCGTAGAGTTTTTGGAAAGAAATAGAGGGACTGGGGGCTTCTTGGGTGTTGGACCTGGTGAGTAGGAGGGTGTTCTGCAAGACCTGGTTGGGCTGGGAATGGGAACCCTTGTTTGCCGCACCGGTCTCGCTGGGGTAGGTGCTTTGGAGTCCAAATTCTTGGGGTTCGGGAAGCATGGGTTGGTCTTGGATCCTGGGTTATCACTCCGAAAAGCGCTATATGATAGATCTGCATATCTACCAGGGGCTTCTTTCGGCACCCGCTGACGTGCTTCACTCCAAGTGGCGCTTCGGTGCGGTTCCTTAGGATCTCCAACAGGGCAAGAAAAGGAGCGACTAGGAGAAGAAGGAAATGGTTGCATACCCTTTCGTTTTCCGAGTACACTGGCTCCATCTTCGGCATGGGTATCTAACGAGGTGGCGGGGCGCGGGACGGCGGCGCCATTGGGTTTGCGAGCACTCAGGGACGAATTGGGACGAGACATAGCGGACGCTGGGCGGTTATAGCCCATAGTATTAGAAAAATTGCCATTGATCGAGCGAGAGGTTGTCGAGCCGATTCGGGATGTGGTGGACGAAGCCAATGAGTTGCCGCGGGTGTGCGCCTTGGTTGCGCCGGCCCCTGAGCGGGAAACGGATGCTGATTTCTTCGGTTCGGGAGGAATGGTAGACTTGGGACGAGTGGCTGCGAGTGTCATCAGTAAACCTTTCGTTATAACGTTTGAGCGGTGGTTCGTACGTGACACGCTGCCCTTGTTGGCGATGGAACCCGGTGGCAGAATACCCGACCGAGAATTGGTCGTCGCCGGGTTCATCTCGCGCAGGCCAGGATACGGGATGCGCGATCGAGTGGACGCACGGGCTTGAGTCTGCATCGCAATCAGTAAACGGAGGAGATGCGACAGCGGGGAAGTCGCCGTTTACCAAGTTCTCGTCCTCCATGGTCAGAGTCGTGGGTCGCCAGGTCACGGAGTAGAAGATCCGGGCGAGCAGGCCAAACTCTCGTCCTGCCACGGTTCAAGTCAATTTGCGAAGGAGGATGGATGCAAAGGACATGCCAGTGTACAGTATGAGGAGCTCCGGTTTCTCCAGAGACGAACAGTAAACAAACGCTGAGTCAGCATCCAAGTCCGGACTAGCTGTATTGTAATTACGGTATCCGTGACCGTCGGTATCGCACGTGACCCCGTCGTTGAGGGAAACCGTTGCGGGGGTTCGTCGAGGTGTTGATCGGTTGATGGGTTGATACTCGGCATTGATGTGCATACTCCTGACCATCCTGTCACTCAATTGTGTCTTCTCCGTGATTGATCGGCCGAATTGACTGGGATTCCCCGTTGCAAGTGGCCGTCGAAGGAAAAGCGCAGCGCAGACTCCACCGGGCCCGCTCGAAACACACCAAAAGGCCCAGTTCCCGCATTCCCTGGTTGCTCGAGAGGGCAGCTGGGTCTCTTCTTTCATCCTCTCCTCCTGAGCTCTCCTGCTTCTACTTCATTGCCCTGCAGCTCTTGGAAAAAACAATGTCCGGGCGATTTGTGCGTTCCTCCAAATACCGTGAGTGCTTCCTCTCTGCATGACCTACAACGAGCTGTCCGCTGACCGTTATGCTGGGAAGGCCACGTCTTCGGGCGTTCGACGAGAAAGGTACATCTCCTCACGAAAGCGCCCGCTACGACGTCTCCTTTGACACGAACCGCAGGAACAATGCTACGATAACCTTCGCGTCTCCAGAAACGCATGGGATACCAACCTGATCAAGGTCCGTCCGTTGCGCCACCGCCCCTGACCTCACCGCAACGGCGTTTGGTCTGACAACTCACGATCTAGGTTAACCCGAAACACCTTGCGGTTAATTGGGAAGCTGGTGGCGGCGGTGCTTTCGCCGTCATCCCTCTCGAAGAGCGTGGCAAGCTCCCGGAGCGCATCCCTTTGTTTCGGGGTCACACCGCAGTCGTGCTCGACACCGACTGGTAAGGAAGTCAATGGAGTTGAGTTGTGCATGACCACTCACGCTCTACAGGAATCCTTTCAACGATGATCTGATTGCTTCGGGTTCCGACGACGGAAAGGTATAAACTGGACGTCTGGGATAATGGTTGGATTGCTGCTGACCGGGATCAGGTCTTCCTCTGGCGGGTTCCGGAGAACTTCACCGTGCGCCCCGATGCCGATGCCGATGACATCAAGGACATCGCGCCTGTTGGCAAACTGAACGGCCACCCCAAGTGAGAAAGGCACCACCCATTGGCGACGTGAGGGTGCAGAACTAACCCCTCTCTGCAGGAAAGTCGGCCACGTGCTCTTCAACCCCGCGGCGGAAAACGTGCTGGCAACGGCCTCGGGCGACTATACTGTGAAGATCTGGGATATTGAGGCGGGTGCGCCCAAGCTGACCCTCAATGTCGGCGACATTGTGCAGTCACAGTCGTGGAGCGGTAACGGTTCCCTTCTGGTCACCACCTCACGCGACAAGAAGCTCCGGATTTGGGATGTCCGTCAGGAGCGCCCGGCGCATGAGTCGAACGGACACTCGGGAGCCAAGAACAGCCGTGCTATTTGGCTGGGAGAGCGCGACCGGATCGCGACCACCGGTTTCTCCAAGATGAGCGACCGCCAGCTGGCCTTATGGGATATCCGTGCCGCTCGTGAGCCCATTAGTGGCTTCAAGACCTTGGACTCCATCTCGGGTGTTTGCATGCCCTTCTGGGACGAAGGTAACAGCTGCTTGTATCTGGCTGGACGAGGGTGAGTAATTATTGATTTTTTTTTTTTTCGAGCGAAACATGATCATCGTCTTCTAACGCCCTTCACAGTGATGGAAATATCCGATACTTCGAAATCGAAAACGACAAGTTCGAGTTCCTTTCTGAATACAAGTCCGCCGACCCTCAGCGTGGTGTCGCATTCATGCCCAAGCGAGGTGTGAATATGCACGAGAACGAAATTGCTCGAGCATACAAGACCATCAACGACAGCTACATTGAGCCCGTCTCATTCATTGTGCCCCGTCGTTCCGACAACTTCCAGGACGACATTTACCCGCCCACTCTCGGATTGACCCCTGCCATGAGCTCCGCCGAGTGGTTGTCGGGCAAGGAAGCTATCCCACCTAAAATCTCCATGGCCAGCCTGTTCGATGGCCAGGGCCTCAAGGAGGTTGAAGGTGTGCAGGACAAGCCTACCGGCACCATGGGTGCTCCCGAGCCCAAGCCTGCTGCTGAGCCTGTGGCCAAGAATCCCGAGCCTGCAGTTACGAAGGCGGTCCCCGAGTCTATCCCTGAGCCCACCCAGGTGGCTCGTCCTGCTCCGTCTATGAAGGAGCAGGGTGGCGCCATGGCCGCCATGGTGAACAAGTTTGCCGACGACGAAGATGAGACCGAGTCTGTGGATGATGACTCCAGCTTCGAGGAAGTCCCCAAGCCTACCGAGCGTGCTCGCTCGACTGTCACCGAGACCTCTTCTCTCAGAGTCAGCAGCCCTCTGCGGCCAAAGGAGACCGAGGCCAAGCCCGAGGCCAAGCCCGAGCCTAAGCCTGAGCCCCGTGCAGCCGTATGTCTCCTGTCCGCCTCTTTATATCGACCAGTACTGACAGTCACAGACCCCCATCGCTTCATCCCCCGCCAGCGAGTCCACCCTGCCCACCAGCACCGTCCAGCGCGAGATGGAGGAGATCAAGAAACTGATCGCGGAGCAGACCAAGACCATTGCGTCGCAGGCTCAACAGATGCAGACATTGACTTCCGAGATTGAGTCCCTGAAGAGCAAGCTGACCTAGGATGGATGTGATAGTGTAAGGATTTGCAACTAGTATTGTGGCGAGTATTTTGTTGTTAGCGTCGTGGGCTTGGATTTCGTCCCTGATGTGGCGACGTACATGATGCACACCTGCATATGGATACGCGGTCTTGTTTTTTTAGCGCATTTGTCAATACATTGGACTTTTAAAAATGATCTCTATGAATCTTCCAAAATTGGAAGCTGAATACCTAATTATTTGGACCTTTTATTGTAGACTTAGGGTTGTGGCCGATGATGAGGGGCTGAGCTCGGGAGATATACATGGCAACCTCTCAACTCAGATAACCGTCACGGGTGCGATCGATGACAGCTGGTTCTACTTCATCTTGGTAGCTATCGAGGCTAGGGGTGGTCCACTAATCAGGGCCACCTTGGATGCAGTTCGTTATGCGCAAGAGAACGAAGTCAATGCGGTTGCTGCTCAGCTAACGATCGGCGTGTTTCTCGGGGTCTCTACCCTTGCGAGAGGTTATAAGTAGCACAATACGCTACTGAAACACGCCTATGAAAGACACATTGGGATAGTTTCCTGAACACACAAAATGATCTCAACTGTCCAATAGCTGCGCAGAGCAACACATGTCTTTTGAGTTCACTCTCTCTTCTTATCGTCCTTCTTGATTGACCTCCACTCAAGGCCGAGCGCAGCTAGCAGACCAACACTAACCAGACCAAGTGCGATGTAGAATACGTCCATGATAGCAGAATTGTAGGCCAGTATGACCTGCGGTTGACAATCAACGGGCGCCAAACCCTTTAGACCAGTCGCGCCATTCTGCTTGGCAATGGCTGGGTTAAAATTCGGGATGTTTTGCGTAAGATTGTTTGTCAGCTTGTCCAGGAACACATTCTGAGAGATGGATAGGAAGATGATGCCACCGAGCATCTGCACAAAGTTCAGCAGTACCAAGGCTGCAGGAACAAGTGGCTTCTCAAGTACGGTTTGCAGGGCGATGAAAGGAGGCTGGAATGCCATACCAACGCCGATACCGTAGATGATCTGGTAAGCTATCCATCGTGCTGCAGGCGTATGGGTTTCGAATGTGGCCATCAATGCTGCTCGAGTCACACTCAGCGCGCTGCCGAAAAGTAACGCTGGATTGAAATAACCGATTGTAGATGTAAAAGGTCCACTGGCCAGCGCGCAGATGGACATAAACTTAGCGTGGTCGGTAGATACATCAAAGCCGAATGAAGGGCATTTGCTCCACGCACTACTTGAAAATAGATGGGAATCTACCGAACTATTAGCACCTTGCCAGGAGTGATGAAGTAGATTATTCTCGATGGAACTTACGTAGTTGGCAAGGATCCATAAAGCGGCAAAATTACAAAAGCCAATCACACAGCTGACGGCTACATTTCGCTGTCGTAGTATTGACAAAGGGATCATGCTGTTACTACCACCGATATGCTCAACCACAAAAAAAAGGATGGCAAGCACACCGGTTACGGTAAGCAGGAGGATAATTCTCCAGTTCGATCAAGCATACGCCGTACCAGCCCACTGCAAACTTAGGATCAAGCAGATCGTCATAGGAAGCTCTATTGGCAGCCCATACCAATCCAGATGCTTCAACCTTTGAGTTACACTGAGCTAATCTCCCTTGTGAGTCACTGGCGGCAATGGAAGTAAGCAGTCACAAAGCCGGTATCACGCAGCTCGGAAGGATATGGCGTCCCCTAAGAAACGATTCGAATGGAGGAAGCCGTTACTGACTTGGTTGAGTATATTGAGCTAGAGTTGAGCACCGTCTGCTGTCACAAGATGTAGTGGTACTCTTCGTGAAACATTGCAGGATGAAAAGATGACCGATGGGTAACAACGTCTGCCTACGCACGTCTGCCTACGCATGTGCTGCCGCTGAGTCCTGAGGTTAACGTGCGCGGTTAAGCATAACCAATCTGATAAGGGTTAATTAATCTACGGAGTAGCGACGAAGTAGCGGAGGCTTAAAAAAACAACTTCAGCGTAAATCTAATTTTTGAAATCGCAATGGAACGCCAAGGGCTACGCCTACCAGAATTTGCTCAGTTTAATTAACTCTGCGCGCTATCATTTGATCCACTTTCGAGTGATTACCACCATGGTGGCGCCGGGGAATGACTGACCCGCATCATAAACGCTAACCACGATGCGAAGAGGCAATAGAATATCTACACTTAAAGTGTTTTATAACTTGAAAACGTAACTTATAGATGGTTTACCATGTAAAAAGGGATTCAATTTGACCACACTTGGATTTTGTGTATCTTCAGGGCTTCCGGTACCTGAGACCAGCACCCCGTCGTATCTACTCAACGAACCGCATTTGGTCCACGTCACATCCCCGGGGTAAAATAATGACATGCAAGAAGAGAAAGGGGGATTACCCCAGCAGAAGTAAGAACCTCAAAATGCCGGACGCCGTTCCCATGCCATGAAAACTTTTAGTAACCCCTCAAATCTAAAGCTCATCTTCGTACTTGAAGTTGATAGGACGGCCGCCCACCATGCGCTCCGGTCGACTGTCACGGCGGCTCGACTTGTAGGTGCTGGGCTTGCTGCCTCCCCGATTCTGCTGCTCACGAAGCATGCGCTCACGGTTGCGGGCCTCGCGCTCCAGAGTGTATGGGTCTTTCTCGGGTTCCGACGCCTTGGGCTTCTCGAGGTCCGGGTGCTCGTCGGGCGAGCGCTTTACACGCCGGGCTTGCGGACGGAGCTGGTCGGCATTCGACTGGGATCGGTCCCGGCGGGAGCGTTTGCGGTCTCGTTCACGATCTCTACCTCGATCGCGTCGATCCCGGTCACCGCCATGCTCACGATCTCGCTCGCGATCTCTGTCACGACGAGCACGATCACGATCACGCTCACGGTCCCGATCGCGGTCCCGGTCTCGGCGTCGACTGTCCCGGTCCTTGTCACGATTCTCCTCGCGGTGGCTGGGCCTCTCTTTGCTAGACCGACGGCCGCTGACACGACCGGAGAGATCGCCTGCTTCAGAAGGTGTCTTGCGGCCATTGGGTTCGTTTCTCTCTTTGATCATGGACACTCGGTCTGTGTGGCCCTCGCCGTTCCTGCTTGAACTGCGGCTACGGCTGTCATTTCGGCCGTGATCGCGACGTGACCGATGCGAACGGTGGTCACTCCGTCTGTCCCGACCACTTTCGGGGTGCCGGGGCCGCGAGGTTCGACGTGAGGAGATACGAGATGGAGAGCGAGAGCGGCGGTCATCAGCACGGCTGACACGGTCGTGATCTGGGCGTCTCATATCATGCTTGCGACGGCCTTCTCGGGCTTCATCCATGTTGGTGGCCCCAGGCGAACGAGGACGAGATGCCCGACTCTGTGAAGGGGAGCGAGATCGGGACCCTGCTCGTGGAGGTTGGGATGGCGTCTTTGACGGAGATCGGGGCTGCGCCGGGTCCTGGGGAGGGTCAGAGACACCTCTTTACAGACATTAGCATACATCTCTTTATCATGGTGGATAAACCCTTACCCTGAAAGTCCCGGCGTGCTACTGCCTCCCGAACCTCGTGCTTGATGGAAACCGCGCTGCCGGAAGACGCTCGTATTGGGCAAACCCTCACGCATTGCGCGTGGTGCAGCCGGTGCACCTTCAACGCCGAGGCCTTGGGGTTGTTCCATCTGGGGCTGGTGCGAACCGGCCGGTCCACCCCAAAATCCACGTCCGGGGCCTTGCATGTACCCGCCTCGTCCATATCCCGGGCCTCTGGGACCCCGGAAGCCACTCGGCCCAGTGGGCACCGTCTGGTCAAGACTGTCGATGGTAGGAATCCCCTGAAGCTGATGCCCATCGGCATCTCCCGAGCGTTGTTCTGCAGTTATATCTGTATTGCCATCCAGAGTATTCTCCGATACATGTTCCGCACCGTTCATATTCACTGGCTCGGAACTGTCAGTACCGGATATTCCATCAGGGCCGTTATTAGGTGTAGTTTGGTTAGAAAACGGATGATTAGCGGGACCGGCGAAACCACCTCTGCCAGGTCCAAAGTGACCACGCCCACGACCGCGAAATCCACCACGGCCATATCCAGAGCCGTAGGGGCCGGACTGGAAGTCGGCGTTAGAATGGTAAGACATATTAGACCCGCCAAATGCTCCTCCATACGGAGGGCCCGTGCCATTTGCGAACGCATTTGGATTGAATTTATCTTGGCCGCCTTGCCACATGTTCTGCTGGGAAGCATCCCATCCTAAGGATCCATACATGCCCTGCCCGTTGAAGTTCATCCCCATGTTCATGCCCATACCAGTCATGTTCATTCCGTAGTCTCCGAACATCCCCTGATTTGCGGCCATCGGGTCCATCGTCATGGGCATGCCTGGAAGCGTGAGTGAGTCGATGGTCCTTTCGTAAATATAGGGGTTGCACATACCCATCGGATTCGGAAAATTGAACATGCCATTCCCCATGAAAGGGTTCATTGCGTTCCCGTTCCAGCCCATGGGGAAACCTCCCGGCGCCATGTTCATCATATTGGTTCCGGATTGCTGAGACGGGTCTTGGATAGACGGGGCAAATTCATTTTCGACAGGTGCGTCTCCGTTATCGGATTTTGTGTCGGCTTCGGTACTGGCAGCTTCGGGGGCGTGATCACCATTGGGCTCGGGCTGCACCAACCGTTAGTAATAGACTTGAGAACAGGAAAATCTGTTGTGAAAGTACCTCCGCTGCGGGTTCTCCCGATTCAACGGTATCACCGTTCACATGGTTCTCAGCCGGGGTGCCGGTGGGCGGAGCTTCCGTTGCAGCTCGGTCGGTCTTAGCCTCCATCGGCGTGACCTCCACATTCTCAGCCGGTGTCGCTTCAACGGGCGTTTGCTCGACAGAGGTTTCGGCCGGAGCCTCACTCTCCACGGGAGTGGGAACCGTAGGAGTTGGAGGTGCTGTGGATTGGCGTTCCTTCTCGCGCTTTTTCTCTTCAGTCCGGAGGAAGGCCTTGAGGGTGGTGCGCAGAGCTTTGTTCGGTTTGCAGAGATCGGGGGAAACGGGAGTGTGTGCGCAGACGGGGCAGGTATCAGAGAGGGATGTTTGGCCTAATGGACATCCAGTCAGTCGTGTGTTGTCACCGTTGGTAAGAAGTGGCGTCGTACAGGTCTCGCAGATCGACTGGTCGCAGCAAGGGAGGCGAAAGGCGTTCACCGCCAGCTTGCTGCAGATGGCGCATCGTAGCTTGAATGGAATTTCATCCTGGGACAGAGTGCTAGAAGCCGATACCGATTAGTCCGGGCTGCAAATCACCTCTGTGCGGGACATACCTGACGATGTCCATGAGACCTGCCGGCGGATCCGCCGCAGCCATGGCTGGAACAGATAATTCGTCGGCTGCTCACGACCGCAGAAGCAGGAGCAGAAGGGAAGACGGCGGGGTGGAAGAACAGAAGCGAGCAGCGTTGATATCGAATTTGGCCGGAGAAATAGTTCTGCCGATCTACAGCTTTGGTTTCCCAGCTGGTTCAATTGACGGGTGGAGCGAGAGAGAGATAAAGGGAGTTGATTAGAGAGATGAATCGCTAGTGATAATAGTACAGGATCGGACGGCGTCTCAGATTAGATCAAGTTATTTCGGGTCCATCACCGACCAGTTCAGCGATACCAACGCGTGGTTTCCTCTGGTGGTCTCCGGACGGAGTCATCATCATCGACGGTCATTACAGGAGAGGCTATAGCACCTTGACGGGTACACCGGGGCAGATGCAAGAAGAAGAAGAAAAAGAAGAAGAAGAAAAAGAAGAAGAAGAAAGAGGAAAAGAAACGAACGGCATTCACTATATACAACGACCACGACAATTGCAACCGCTGGAGAGAAGAAGGAGGCGCAAAAGTAAAAAAGGGACTGTGGACCCGCGCGGAATTTAAAAAGGGCGACGCCCCCGAGTCTCCGGTTTTCTTCTCGGCATCAACGAAAGCTGCAGCATGACCGAGAACTATCGTCCACGATCTCCCGACCTTTCTTCTCTCCCCGCTCTCCCCCCCAACCCTCCTTACGTACCTTTGAGCCCTCTCGCTCATCGCGTATCCTACGACGCCTCGCCTTTCTTCAATCCCGCCCAAGCCCAAGCCCAACCCCAAGTCCAAGGTCGCGTCTCCGAACAGTACGTGCCGCCGTTTCAGGAAGACGACATGGCTCGCCGCTCCTCTCGCTTGCATGATGATGCGCCCGTTCCCGAGGCTCCAGGCGCAATGCCCGTCGCGATGCCCGACGAAATTCCCCAGGCGCGTCCCGGCGCGGGGATTGAGGTCAAAACCAAGTTTCCTGTCGCGCGCATTAAGCGCATCATGCAGGCCGACGAGGATGTCGGCAAGGTCGCTCAAGTCACCCCGATCGCCGTCTGTAAGTTACGCTCTTTCCACACAATGGCGTGGACGATCGCTAACCTCCCCCGCAGCCAAAGCACTCGAGCTCTTCATGATCTCGCTCGTCACGAAGGCCGCCCATGAAGCCAAGGACCGTAACTCGAAGCGCGTCACGGCGTCTCATCTGAAGCACGCGGTGGCCAAGGACGAGGTGCTGGACTTTTTGGCCGACATCATCGCCAAGGTGCCCGATCAACCCGCCGGTCGGAAACACGAAGATGACGGCAGCGACCAAAACGAAGGGCGTCGGAAGCGTGGTGGACGGCGACCCAAGGAGGAGAGCGACTAGAGCTGGGAGAAAAGACACGACTGACGAGGTGCTAGACGGGTTGGGCAAACCGGCGCATTAATGAATCGAGATTTATTTGATTATTTTTTATCTACTGGGGCGTTGGCAGACTGGGTTTGGTTTTACGGCAGCGCATTCTTCTGTGAATAATTCTATATACCGAGTCAAAAAAACCTCGGGAATCCGTGAGGCCATTTCAACAATAAAGAATTCGGCCGCGATCAAGTTGAAGTTCAAATCGAAGTCCCTCGCAAATGGCCGAAGCCGCTGAATGTAGTAAGCGTTCGATCATCAATATTCACAACCACCTTCGTCAATTGAGGAGTGTCAGAGCGCCCCTCACTCGTGTGGAACGACGAAGAAGCATAACACCTCCGGCAATAGAAGCTTTGTGTGACCATCTTCTCGCAACGCCTGGGTTGTTTGTAGATGAGATGGCGGTCTTTTTATGGGACAAGTTCCGTGTTCTAGTAACTAACTCGAGTCTCAAACGAGCTCTTGCTTCCATAGGCTGGTCAAAAACGGTGGGTTGACGAAGAGCAAAGGAACAAAATGCCGACTTGCGAGACCTCTAACTGCATAACCTATCGGACTTTCAATCATGCCACCTGCTGTACGTGGACGAGTCTGGATGTGATAAGCTCAGGCGATCTGGCTGGGCTCCGCTGGGAGTGACACCGTTGCAGGTTTCCAATTTCCATCGCGACCAGCGGTGCCAGACCAGCCACCTCAGGCTGGTCGCAGCTCAGAGATGAATACGAAGCCCTAAGGAATGAGTCATGAAATAAAACCCGCCTTTCCCGCGCTCCCTCTCCCCAACCCCAAAACAAAAAGCTTAGCAACAAGATATTCCACAAACAACAACAAATAAGAGGGGAAAAAATTATCTACCTTCCCCAAACTGTCATCATGACAGTCACAGAAGCTCCTTGGAGATCAACCCAAGACGGACCAATTTCCTGCGAACTAGAATGTCTCTCACGGCAAGCGCTGAATCTACTCTGTGAAGGTGATCTCGAAACAGCACGCAAACAGATCGATAACAGCGTCCCACCGTTTCTAGTAAGCGACTCAAGCCGACGGACTTGGAGAAGACGACGAGACCAGCACATCACGAATCCCGATGATCGCATTTGGACCACTCGTATTATTCGCGACCAGCAAACACGAGCTATCGTTGGGCGGGCCGGATTCCATGCCAGACCCGATCAGAGAGGCATGGTAGAATTTGGGTACGCGGTTGATCCTGAATTTCGTTGCCGTGGATATGGGGCATCAACTCTTAGGACTTTGCTCGAAGTATGCCGGCATGACCATCGGGTTAATGTTGTAAGGGCATCTATCAGCCCAAGTAATTGGATCTCGAGAAGGATCGTTACGAGTCATGGGTTCCAGAAAGTTGGAGAAGAGATGGATGAAGAAGATGGCTTAGAAGAAGTCTTTGAATTGGTTCTATGAAGCTTTAATTCGTTTTCTCGGCCGTCTTTTTGCGATACTGACAGTGTACCTAAGCGGATCAATCAATGAAACGGTTCGGAGGACTTTTGCAGGGTTAAGGTCTTGGGTCCAAGTGTGGTGGTACGTAGCACTAAATGTTGTGGAGGCCATATTGACCAAAAGGGAACATTGGGAATTTTCTGATTGGCCTAGATTCTCCAAAGGTGGAAAACGCAATCTGGTGGGGTGTTTATTCTGACTCTCTGATACAGAGGAGACGTTTCGCTTCTTGAAGGCTCTTTTGTCCTGGTGGTGTGATTAGCAGAAGGAGAAGAACGGGCGACGAACAGCGGGAGTGAAGCATGAAAACCCACTCGAGACATTCTGGAAATGGTGACATCTGGTCTACAAGGTGGAAGTCAGGCGTGGGCTCTATCAGAGGCAAACGTGCTTGTATCTATTAAGGCGAGACACATATGAGGCCCAAACTCTCAGATTATGAGGGTGTATATCAGGAGTAAAAGGGAAAAGGTGCGTTCGCATTGGTTTCACCCACTTGTGCCTCGCATGAAACGCGACGGTTCCCCGTACACATTACAGGATTGTTAAGTAACTTTAATGGTCGCTTATAGAGGCGGCGCTGTACTAAATGCGCCTAAATAGTCGCACCCATTAAAATGAAGTTTCAATAATTCCTCTGAAGGACTAGAAAAGTTTAACAACACGTGATGAATCTCCATCCTTCATAAGTTCCAACGGTCGTTCCTTCGTGGAAGACTACTTGTCAGCCGGGTGTGCAACCGAAGTTTCCTGGTCCCGATTGAGAGCAGCAAGCGTGCTCTTACGAACAAGGCGGAGCTTGAAGACGAGAATAATGAGCGCTGTCAAGCCCGCGAGAACGCCTAGAGTCACCATCGCACCAATGACACCTGCGACTTGGAGATCCATTCCTCCGGAAGACGAGCCAGAAGAAGAGGAAGAAGCGGAAGAAGAGGAAGCGTTTGTGGTTGAGTCGGAGGTTCCGGCACAGATACCAGTAGTATTTCCGCACGACTGGCACCACTGCTGCTGAGATGAGAGGGCAAACTTGTTCGTAGACTCGACGAACTGCAACCAGGGAAGCTCAACCTCGGATTGTCCAAAAAGCGGATAGGCCTGCAGGTGGGTCGAGTTCTCAATGCTCGTTCCGTTGTGGAACATAAAACGCACGCTGAGGTCCGACTCAGCAGGTATACCGGTGCCAGAGGCGTTGGTCACGAGCTCCCAGGTCATGGACGAAGCGTAGTTGGGCATTCCAGTAAACATGGCATTTTCAGTGAGTCCTGCAAGACCGAAATAGGACAGGAAGGTCGAATAGGCACCGAATTGAACACTCAGCTTAGAGGAGCCACCGGATGTGATAGTGCTGTTCAACGCGGTAACTACTTGGCCAGCCAGCGTCATGCCAGCCACAGCACGGATCGGGGCAGAACTATTGTATGCGAGGTTGAATTCATGCTCGTTGGCCAAAACGAACAGTTCTTGCATAGTCTGGTTGGTCAAAATGCTGGACGAGGGGAAATTGCTAGTGGTATTATGAATCAAAGCCACGTTGAACAGGTCCCAGATGGTGTATGCGTTTTTGTAGCTCAGCTGGCTAGTCGTGATAATGCCGGTAGTGAGAGGCGCCAGAGACTGGTACAGCTTGCTCGAAGATGACTCCTGCTCCTGGAACGGGGTCGAATAGAAATATTCGTTGCTGCTCACTTCGGCGTTATAGCAAGTAGACGTGCTTTGGAGCCACGTGTTGTCCTCGCTGTCGCTGCCAGACTCGATTTGTGACATAGGAATCAGCTGGTAGCCATCCAGTGGAGCTTCGATAGTGGACCCATTGCGAAGGACCTGAGATGCGGATGAACCCGCGGGAGGGTAGAGTCCCTGCAGAAATGCCTGGCCGGAATTTTGGATAACGTTGTCCTCCGGGGCGCTAGCTGAAACTTGAGCCAAATTCACAATTTTGGGGCTGATTCCCTCAATCTGATATGCCGAACTGTCCGAGAGGTATCGACCATTGAAAAATGCGCCGCTCAGATACTCCTCCCTGGCACCCAGGTCGGTCAACGTAGTCGATCCCAGAGCTTTGGCTGTGCGGTCCCCATGGCGCTGGAAGACATAGGCACCCAACACCCTCTCTGCATTGGCAAGATCTGCCAAAGGCAGGATGGCGATCGTAAGAAGAGTGGAAAGGATGGCCATAATATAAAGATTGATCGGGGTCTATATAGAGCCTCAAGCTAGTAGTAGACCAAAGAAAAAGCCTACTAAGTTTGGAGGAAACGTGGCCCACGAGGGGTATTTATTTGATGGTAAGGTCCGGCGGGAAGCATAATAGATGACCATCTCTAGCGAAGAACCCCGAAACGGCTTCGCTGGAAGCCGAACGAGTGCGGGGATTTCTACTAATCTCGCCCGCAGGGTCCAGGCGCACTAGTAGCATTACCCTTCGGGATTCTGGCCTATGAGAAACATCTTAGGTCGCCATGTCCCGAATTCGGGAGTACATACGGTTTTAAGGGCAAGCGTGGCAGTCGGCTAATGCAGCAAGGTGTCAACCGTGGACCACGGAGCCTGTGTTGACCCAGTCAGATGCCAGGGTTCCTTAGATTCATATCTAGAAAGCTTAACACGACGGAACTCGGGATTTCGGTGCCGGATCCTAAACGAGACTAGATGTATTTCTGGGATAGCTATCGGTTCAATAAGTAGTGTGGTATTTTCCCTGCCCCCTCCGTTACCAGGCTGACCCAAGGCATGCTGCCCCTCTTTTCAAGCTTCGTGTTAGTGGCCCGGGATTGATGGTATTGTGTTATCACCTGGATCCGCACTAAGCGATCGCATTTAATAAGACGAGGGTAGGATTGTTGGAATTGTACGCCTATGGCCTCGGGAAGGCTGCTTCGATGCCCACCAAGTGCGGGACAGTGGCTGCCTGCCTTATTACTGGGAATTATCGTTGCTTGAAGGATTTTTCAGTATGCACCCTGCCACCTACGGTATTTATAGGATTTGACCCTCATGGTGTTGATCCCTAGAAAGGGTTCGAGTGAGCGGGTAAGCGCGGGGAAATTGGTGTCCAAGTATCGGGGACGTGGTTCACGATCTGAATCTACTCTCATTATTTCGGCCCGAGCGAAGAAAAGTTCTTTCTGACGCCCTCGGTTAGCTCCACGACAGGTCCCACAAATCGCTTCTCACCCCCACCAAAACCCAACATAATGCATTCCACCAACCACCCAGGACATCGTTGTCACCACGCAATAATTCATATTTTCTGGTGCCACTGGCTCTAATTTTGGAAACGAGAAACGGAACATTTTATGTAAACTGTATGCGACCATTGGTTCATTCAAGGCGCGGTGCTATTCCGCCGCACCTTCGTCTACTCGTGACTTCGCGAAATTACCCTGGTGTTTGGTGGCCGATCATCATTAAGCAAAATAAGCTTTTACTCCACAAGAGCTAAGAAATGACAAGCTTTCCCCAGGATTGGATATCGGGGGTCGCCGCACCCCGGAATTCCTCCGCCTATGTTGACTAAAGTTCTTGGAATACATCCACATTAGATCGTGAACAGATAGAGTGGAGTAGGCCCCGGAACTGCGAGCAATCTATTGCTGGTTGAATAGCTATTGCTGCACCTGGAGGTCTCTGTAGAAATCTTGGCCGTCAATCAACATTTCTTCACCGATACCATCTCGGTAGACTCAGCATCACCATTTCAGCAAGACCCTAGCTAGTCTCTCTTGGTGACCCACTAGAATTGGGATAGAGGAGACCATGGACTCATAAGTTAGCCAGTGTCTGTGAGGCGGTGGATGCCAGCATCGACCTGTATGAGTGGGAGAGGTAGTAGTTGTTGCTGCTGACAGTGACCTTGCTGCAGTCACTGGAGCTCTGCACCCAAGCGAAGTTCTCGCTGTCTTGGCTGGTATCCGTGTTCTGAAACTGAATTGATCTGATATCCGTCCACCGGCCACTAGGCCGAGGTGCCGTTGCCCAGAGTCTGTGAAAATTCGCCTGGCTGCAGAGTTCTAGTGACTGCCGCAAGGTCACTGTCAGCAGCAACAACTACTACCTCTCCCACCCATACAGGTAGACGCTGGCATCCACCAAGGAGTTCTTTACCTCGCTGTCGCCCATGCTCAACTCCACGTTCAGCGCGGCCCAAATGAGCTTCAAGAATGATTACACCATCTTCGATTACTTGAACGTGGGCTCGATTCACAACTCGACCAAGACCTTCCCTCTCCTGGACAACCTGACCACTGAGCTGTACGGCCAGCTGTTTCAATTGGCCAGCAACGAGTGAAAAGATAGCACGAGCGGTGAGTACTGCGAGAGTTGTGGCTCACTTATCCTCGGAGCTTATTCCTGTGGGCGGCAGCGGGTGGTCTCTCTCAGTGCGTCCAGTTGTTGATTGAGCAGCCGCACCTCAATAGGGTGGCTCGCAATTTCCCAAGGTAAACGTGTCAAGGATATTGTATGGGGTTGTGATTATTGGCGCAAAGTTGGTCAATTCCGAGCGGCGGCCATGTGGAAGGATCTTGTGTTGAAGATTGGAGCACTCATCCTAAGGCACTAACACAGGTCGGCATCTCTCTGCCCCGATGGCTACTGATTGGGAAGCTATTCGGAACTGGGCTGCAGGATATGCAATTTGCTCATCTACTTCACGTTCTCATCACTGACCTTAAAAGTCAGGAAGAAATAATGCATAGTAATGCATCGGTCATTCTTGCAGACGGGAAAAAGTTTGAGGGTGAAATTAGAAACCGTTGCCGACGCTAATGGGGTGGGATCTGACGTTCAAGAAAAGCATGCCTCTCTTCTTCCTCATCCGAGCGCCTTCGTACAGGCTGTGGTGCTGCAATCTCGCTCAAGGCTCCCTCGTCTTCCTCGTTTCTGCCAATCCGACGCGCAGTTGTTGATAATTGCTGTTCTAGGGAGGCAATGCGGGCCCGTTCTTCGTCTGGGGGCTGCTCAACTGGCTCGGGTGCTGCGACTTCGCTGAGCACACCAAACCGGTCATTGTTCCAGTTTTCCGACTTTCCTTGTGAGCATGCTTCCTTGTTTGAGAGGCCTGCTTGTTCACTATTTTGCTGATCTTGATTGGAGGGTACTGCAGGCTGCACGCTCTGCTTTCGACAAAATAGAAAAGCGAATAGATTATGAACTTCGTTCAAGAATCTCATTTTTTCTAATGGAGAACTGCTTTAGATGGTTTCTTTCGAAAGTGTTGCGTGGAGGAATGCAATCAGAAGGCTTGTTTCATCAACAGTTTGAACTTCTGGTAAAGCCCGACCAAAAGGCAGGTCCCGCGGGTCACTTCCAAGGTTTTCTCCCGTCTTTGCCGACTTATCCGGCGGATATAAACAATAACTGAGACCGATCTAATCATTCATCTAACATCTCTGATCCAAAAATCAGGTTCGTAATAGGTCTGATAAATCATTGCCATCTAGCATGGCGTGCCCGAGAGGGCTTTCCCAGCGCATGATCCTTTTCCGGAAAGGAACCAAAGGTTGCTTTGCACTCGGGGATCATTGCGAGTGCACAAATTGTGTCGTGTCCAATCGGTCACAAGATCAACTTTACAGATTCTCAAATCCCGCGGTTGTGAGACAACTTGTCGATCTGCGTCGCCCTTCTTGACATAGGAATTTTCTCATAGACTTTGCTTCCCTGCTTCCTACTACCCGCTTTGTAGCTGCCTGCCCTGTTTTTGATAGCTTGGCATTTTCTCTATTAGCCGAAAATTGGAATACCCCCTGAACCTCGTCAAGATGGACCCGTCTTACCCGTCTTACCCGTGCGGAGTGACGTTGTAAAAGAACATTTACTGTCTTATGATGTCAATAACGCCCATCATAACACATATGGAAACAGGTTTGAGGTCAAGGGCAAGGAATAGCTTTTGTGTGGGTCAGAGTAGCTGGTCAGAGTAAACAATTTGTGAGGTGCATTTCTTCTCAGTACCCTGTGTGGCACTGGTATTCAAAATCACCAGGTTGGAAGTTGGACGAAAAACAGAGTCGGTTGCTAATCTTACTGATCCAAATGGATGCGCGCATTTTTCTTATCCGCCACGGCGAGACCGAATGGTCGGCTGAGCATCGCTACACTGGAAGTGTGGATTTGCCCTTGACACCCAATGGCGAAAAAGAGGCAACACAGACGAGAGGTAAATGTATAGGGCCTGGTAAACTCATCGATGAGGTCAATCTGCGAGCCATGTTGGTGATAAATACTTGTAATGTGCGTGGTTTGAAGATTTAACGTTTGTCGCAGATACTGTTCGCCTCTCCGAAGGGCAAGACGCACTGCTGAAATCATGTTTCCTACGGTCAGTGGGAGCCTGTTCAGGGTCGAGGACTCCTTGATGGAATGGGATTATGGGACGTTTGAAGGCCTCACCTACTCCGAAATAAATCGAAGGCGACCAAGCGATTGTGGATCCTGGGATCTTTGGACAGACGGTTGTCCAGGTGGCGAGTAAGTTCGTCTCTTGGAAGGGAAAGGCGGAATATGTCAAATTGAACTTACGGTGAATCGTAAATTGAAGATTTTCCTTGAACATCAAATCACGACTCGAGCCTTTGATCCTGAAGATCAAGGAGGACCTCCAGATCTCCTCCGAACCACGGGACATTGTCTGTGTCACCCACCGCCATATTGCCATTGCCCTGGCTCTGCTTCTAACAGGCATACCATTTCAATACGGAGCCAAGTTGGCAATGGAAACTGCCGGAGTAATTGTTCTCAAGTGTGTGATACGACCTGGATATTTGATTGCTAGCTGACGGAAGAACCAATAGTGTGCGTCAAGGCAGCCTTGATCAAATTCAAATTTCAATTGGCCTTCCAAAAAAGGGAACAACAGGAGAGCTACTGCAATAGTCTTACAGTTGTTCTATCAATTGAACCATCTCATCCCCCTCACTTTAACCTTTTGCGTATTCTCCGTCCCTCCAATCTAAGGGTACATTACCCGGTGCCGCCGTTGCAACGTGTCAGGTGCCCAATGCAGTTTCGACAAGATACTCGTGCGATGGAACTCACGTCCGACTAAAGCCGCACCCGTCGCATATCAAGCCTCAACCGCATCGCCCAAATCCACCTTGTTCAGACAGATCCAGGACAATCGCCTAGCAGCGGGTGAACTCAAAGCTCTTGACTATTTCCAAGCCGCCGTGTGGCCATTGCTATCCACTGCTACACAGCCTTGTCCGCCACCGATATCTCTTGCCTTAGAGTCCGAACCAGTATTGCTAGCCATGTGTGAACTAGCAGAGGCACATCGATTGCTCCAGCAAGAAGGTAGCCTGACAAATTTGCAGGCTATAAGCAACAAGAGATTGACTTGTTTATCCTCCGTCCGAAAGCAACTCCGAGAAAGTATTTCAAATAACGGGTCACTTTCTCAATTGCTTGTCGCCGTCCTGCTGCTCTATTTTCTGGATGGTTTCATAGACTGCGGGGAGCAATCCGCTTCCACAATAAGCCACCAGGTTGGTGTGCGAGCCATTGTCGAACAGCTTGGTGGATTCAACATGCTTGTAGATGAGGGCCAAAAAGATACTCCGCACATGCTTCTATCTGAGTTTGCCTCCACAGATCTCACTCGCGCTATACTTGACGACAGGGCCCCCTGTTTTCCCGCCCGAATCTGGCGTAACATCGAAAAGGGCACAGTGTGGTGGGAGAAGCAGACATACGGGGTAACACTGGCGGTAGTATTTCGCATCATGACACAAATAGCCTTCCACCGACAGTCTGTTCGAGCCGGAGACGAGGAACTATCTATCAAAAAGGTCCGTGACTTCGAAAGGTCTCTCCAGCCTCGTTTCTCGGTGCTGAGGCTCGATCATTTCAACTGCCCGGAGGAGGAGTCCCTTTCTAAATTCGAAATGGAGCGCGTCAATCAAACGATCGCATTTACCCGCGCTTTCCAGCACAGTGCTCTGATTTACTTCTACCGGGCTGTTTGTGGGTTTCCGCCGAGGCATCATCTTGTCCAGCAGCATGTGAACTTTTGTATGGGATGCATTAAGGCTATAAGTAGCAGCTCCAAGGACTATAACTGTATTGTATTTCCCGTTTATGTTGTCGGTGCCCATTCATTCACGCCAGGCCATCAGCAGGATATCCTCGACACACTGGATTCTATATATCTAAGACTGCGCTTCAATTCATTGTTGAGTATTCGTGCGGCCTTGGAGGACTTACTTCTCAAAGGCAGGAGGGTGGTTGGGGAGATATGTTTACTTGTCTGGGAAACCATGTTCTGGTATTATAATTCAATAATTCTTATTGCTTTTTTTTTCTTTAATTCTTTTTATGAATTATATGAATTGATAAACACTTATAGACGTTCATGTAACTCGAAATTAAGATTATTCTATTTCTTCCATCGGTCCTTTGAAATCTGGAAGCGGGTTTGTTAGTTGACTGAAAAAGCTCGGATGATGAGGAAATTCTTACATTTCCGACCGTGAAGTAAATACCATCCCATACTTAGACCGACCCATCCAAGAAACACGACTGATGCGTACGTCATGGATGCACTGGTCACTGGAAGCGTGACCGGCATACTGAATAGGAGCATCTGGAAGAAGATCCATAATATCCCCAGAACATTTGCTGCTCCTCTAATGGCATTGCTTAGTTTCCAGCGAGACTTCGCCACTTCTTTCCGACCATCAACAAACAGACTGATCGCAATAGGAATCGCGTATGCAACAGCCAATGCAATCACGCCGACTGATACGAAGGCCGTAAAAGCACTGCTACTTCCGAGATAAATGAGTCCCAGTAGCATCTCAATAACTGTAACCAGACAGAGCGCTGATAGTGGACTATCCCTAACGGTGGATGACCACAGATGGGACATTGGAATGGCATCGTCTCGAGAAAACGCCCAAGTGCATCTGCCCGCTGTCGTAGTAATGCTAATAGAGCAGAACATAGCCACAAGCAGCACGAGTATCATCAAAACAATTGATGCTGCCGGTGATCCTGTCACAACATGAATGACATATGGCAGCGCTTGCCCATAGGGCGCAGTAATGATATCTGCCAGAGGCGGCAGAGTGAAACAGATTGGTAAAGTAAACACCAGCGCTGCTGCACCGGCAATAACGGGCACCAAGCTGATTGCTGTAGGGATTTGTATTTCAGGATCTGTGCATTCCTCTGCCATGGACGTAACCATTCCAAGGGCAGAAAAAGCATAGGCCGGTGGAAGTAGTCCGATGAAAAATGTGAAATGCTGTTCCCATCCGGAGTAAGAAGGATCATAGCCAGCAAACCCCGTATGGGCATCGTGTCGACCGTCTCTGGAAAGAACGGCCATGGTGACAGCAAAGACAATGCAAGTGATAACCGAAAATGCCGCTGACAGGGTGTCAATAAGGGGAAGTAAATGGTCACCGAAGAAGCATATCATGAAGGTGATAAGACAGATTGCGTAGAAGATGAGCAGAAGCTGCCATGATGTGGCCGTCCAGTCGGGATAGAAAATTGACACTGTCGCAGCGACGAGCGACGCGATGCCGAAATTGACCGATAGAGAAATAGTCCAATTTCCAATGAGCCAAATCCAGACAGTGACGAAAGATACTAGCCGTCGGTTTCCGGTAGATTTGAGAAGGTTGAACGACCAATGATAGACACCCGAGGAGGTGGGATATCTTGATGCGAGTTCTGAAAGAGAAACTGCGACACAGGAATCCAATGCCAGTACAACGAGCAGTCCGACAAACAGTGATAGTTGACCACCGCCATAAACGGCATTCATCAAGGAACTGCCGATGCCATACGGAATAGACGCAATTGAAAGTGACGTAAACAGCATAGTCGATAACTTCCGCGTGCGGCGCAGCTGGGGCGTATAGCCCAGCCGATAGAGCTGCTCATCCTGGTAAGTACCCAGCTGTGCGTTCTCAACTGCATCCAGTGAGCCGACGCTAGATTTTGATTTCTCCATTGATTGACTTGAAAAGGAATGCGCTGAAGTTCCGATCATTCCGTTAGTTGCTTTTGTCAGAACGTAGGTCTCGCTTTATATACCCCATCTACTGCGCATGGTCTACAAAGAAGCTTTGCTCTAGTCCAGCAAGGGAAAGCATTTGGGCCATTCATCCGTGACCGGTCTAGCGCCTAGCCAAGCAGATAGGCTATGACTCTCGAAAGATAAAGACCGCACTGTCAAGTACTTCGGTTAAGCCAGTGGCGTGCTACCGTAAATTCTGTTGCTCGCAAAATTGCGGGGTAAATTCATATAGTGACTAACAAATATTGTTGTGGGGGAATGTGTACTGATTGGGTCTTAAGAACTGCTTTCAAAATGGCCCAAAAACCTTCCTCATTGAGCCTAGCTCGGGGATTTCCCGGTGCACCCCGCAGATTTCAATTCCTTATCAACCATCGGAGATACGGCTTATCGGTCCTTCAACCTTGGCATTTATTTATGATTCATTGAGGCTTTTCAAGCGATAGGCGGGTTGCGATTGTCATTGATCTCTTATCTATCAATGTGAGTAGTATCTTGATTCGATCCTCTTAGGCGCATGTAGTACGCAGATCGGAAATATTCCTACAAGGAACTTTCACATAAATTCATGGCATTATTTGCACTTTGAAAACCAATAAAATATAAAGAGCGCTGAGACCATTTGATGAATAAGTTTTCAATTTGATGCAATTAATAACATGGCTGGACACAGTGGGCTTAAGGACGCTTCAGCAATGATCAGTCATAGTATGGGCAATGGGCCTCCACCTCGATCCACCAGCATCCCATCAATCCCGAGTTTTCCGATTTCCACACAAGTCCAAATGGGGCGATGGTTCGGCAGAAGTCTTTTGAAATTGCTGGTGACTATTTCAAACGTCTCTTCCATATTGATATGATAGCTGCGCACCGCGTACACATTCTCCCAGGACAGGCGGGTGTCGACATTTTTCAGGCCTTTTTCGACATTGGCAAACGCGACGGCGACTTGTTTCTCCACATCTGAAGTGATACTGCCATTTTCATCCCAGCCGCCTTGGCCAGAAGTTTTGACAGAGTTTCCGATGCGGGTGGCTTGCGAGTAGTGGAAAGATTCTGAGTTGGCCTCAGTTCCGGGATAGTTGAAGAATTCCATCTTTGCTTAAAGAAACAAAAGAGAGATGTGGTACTCAAAAGAATAAGAACCAGGATGATTGATTGGTGAGATATGTCGGCCAAAGTAGCCATTTATATAGTAAACCGTGGACATTCCTGAGCTCGTCTTCCAATTTCCACATGGCCAGAAGACATGCCTGGTATGGACGTGGTCCTGGCTGTTGCCCCTCTAGTTGCCTAAAATATTCAAAAATTGCCCAAGCCTTAAGATAGGGAACCGCGCGCCCAGTTGTCGAAGATTAAATTAGCCGCTGGAAATATTTGGGGAATAAATTGTTCAAAGGGGCGTCCGTTTCAACTATTTGGGCGAAGCTAACCTCAATGGGAAAGATTTTAGGCCAGCTAAACCTTGGCAGATAAGTTTCCATATTATTCCGCAAACAATTTAGCCTGCGCATGCTTATCCATCAATTTCAAGAAATTTCAATTTGGCCTTTCCCAACGCGGTAAAAAGATAGGCCATTACCCATCGACCTACCTTCATACCAATTCCTTCACAAAAACCTTTCGTGGGGCAACGAAACTTAGTTCCCAGATAAAAAAAAATATATAAATATGGCACCTCACAATAACATTACGCAAAAAAAATCCTTTCACTTCAAGTATTTTCATCATGACTCAGCCTATCGAGTTGACTGCCCCCAATAACACAACCTACCTGCAGCCTACTAGTAAGGAAACATTGCCGAGGAATTGGATGTCGCTGCTCAGGGCTCATCACTTAATACAGGACCGTTTATCAACAATGAATTCGTTCTTTCTTTGTCCGGCCAAACGCTTTCGACTGTTAACCTCTTCGTTGAGTCGGTTATTGTAAGCGTCTCTTCTGCAGGGCCAGATAATAGCGATCTTGCCGTTGCGGCTGCTCAGAAAGCATTCAAGTCAAGCGAATGGAAATCTGTGACAGGTTACGATCGAGGGGTACTTCTGACCCGCTTGGCGGAGCTATGCGATCGTGACAAGCATATACTTGCGACCATTGATGCATGGGACAATGGTAAGCCTTATGAGCAGGCTCTGAACGAAGACCTTGCCGAGGTGGTCTCCATCTTCCGTTACTATGGTGGCTGGGCCGATAAGATTCATGGTCAAACCATCCCGACTAGCGATGCCAAGCTGGCCTATACCAGGCATGCAACTATTGGAGTGTGTGGTCAAATTATTCCATGGAACTACCCTGCAATGGTGAGCTATATACTTCGGTCTTTGTCAGAGCTTGAACTAGAACAAACACTAATTAAGCGTAGATGGCAGCGTGGAAATTGGGGCCTGCACTTGCTTGCGGGAATACGGTTGTCATCAAAGAGGCCGAACAGACGCCACTTTCAATTTTGTATCTTGCAACTTTGATTCGCGAGGCTGGCTTTCCGGCTGGTGTTGTGAATGTTGTCAATGGTCCTGGTGCAACCGCCGGAGCATCCATCGCGTCGCACCCAGGCATTGACAAGATCGCGTTCACTAGGAGTACAATCACTGGAAGGGCAATCATGAAGGCTGCTGCTTCGAATCTAAAGACAATCACACTGGAAACAGGTGGTAAGAGCCCTTTGGTTGTCTTCGAAGATGCCAATCTGGATCAAGCAGTCAAGTGGTCGCATGTTGGAATCATGAGCAACATGGGTCAGATCTGCACATCCACATCGCGCATTTATGTTCACGACAGTGCTTACGAGACCTTTGTGGAGAGATTCAAATAATACACAATTGAAACCTCTGTTGTTGGGAGCCAATTTGATTCCAAGGTGAACCACGGACCTCAAGTGTCAGCGGCGCAACGAGATCGGATTCTGCGTTATTTTGAGGCCGCGAAGAAAGAAGGCGCCACAATCGTTCTTGGGGAGAATCAGCCGCCAAACAATGCGAAAGGATATTTTGCCCACCCCATTATCTTCAAAGACACCGACCGCAATATGACCCCTGGTCCTCGAAGAGGTCTTCGGACCTTTTGTCGGAATTCAGTCTTTCAGCAGTCAGCAAGATGCCATTGACAAGGCTAATGACACGGAATACGGATTGGGCGCCGCCATTTTCACAGAGAACATCACCCGTGCCCACACAGTCGCAGCCGCGATTGAGGCTGGCATAGTTTGGGTATGTACCTTGGTGTGTCATTATATGAGTGGAAGCGATCCTGACAACCAACAGATCAATAGTTCCCAAGACTCTCACTTTGCCATTCCATTCGGCGGCTATAAACAAAGCGGCATTGGACGAGAGTTGGGCGAGTATGCCCTTTCAGCGTATACCCAGGTCAAGGTAGTGCATGGTCAGCTTATTGTTTCTTCCCATAATATTATTTGACAAGATTTACTAATATCAATACAGTCAACCTCGGAACCTGGCTTCAGATATAGGATTATGGGCACTAAGGCACTATTGATTTGCATTGCAGTTTGGGGCCCATTCGGTAGTAAAACAATATAACAAAATACAAGCAATATACATGATATAATCAATGGCATGAATGAGGATCACGGCAAGTTGTATCCACTCAACAAAGAACGGACGTACAAATTCCGTAAAAGTGGTGTGACGGGTGCGCTCTTCATCCTGATTCTGTCGTTCTTTAGCCTGCTTCTCTCTCTCTCATCTTCTTGTCTCCGCTTCTCTGCTTCCCGCAGGAAGTCAGTCTTGTAACCAGGTGAACCGGTGTCAAAATTGCGAAAAGATAGAGAATTGATACTCCCACCATCCCCTGCCTGATAAATCAGGCACCCACCCTTTCTGCCCGAAGAAAACAATATAGCCTGAATTTTGAGGTGTCCTTTTCCTGCAGAGATTCTTCATTCTGGTTTACATAGTAAAAAGACAGGTTTTTTGACCGCATCCATCGCTCTCTCCTCGTTTTCTGCGTCTATCCCTCTTAATAGCCAATCAGATGCCTCCAACCTGATTACTCAGCATCTATCTGACCTCGCTGATAGCTCCGAAGCACCCTCCTACCCCCGACCGCATCTCCATGACCTCCACGACGCCCCCCACGGCCTCCACGACCTCCACGACGCCCTCCACGGCCTCCGCGTCCCCCTTCCTGTGGTGGAAGAATATATTCGAAAGCTGATGGCTCTCGGTGGGTTGAATGGTCGAATACAGTGCTCTGGGTGCTCTGCTGCGTGCTCTGGGTGCTCTGCTGCGTGTTCGACGCCTGCGAAGGCTGTAAGAAGTTGGCCGCTCCACGTGGCCTTCCACGGCGCCGAACAGGTAGCGGGTCCCACACTAGGAGTAGAGGGTTGATAGGTGGCGCCTCACCGAGTGGGTATAGATGCCATTGCTGATGGGAAAGCTTAGGTTCGAAGCTTTGGTGTGTGTCTTGGTGTTGCTTGATAAGGTGGATACATGGGAAACCGGTGGTTTCTTTCGATCTGCAGCTGCAGTTTGGTTGGATAGCTGGTTTGTCTTGCCCTTCTGGTAGATAGTAGCGTCTGATGCTCTCTAGATGCTTGATCGCTCTCGAGGAGATCAGGTATGTGAGGTTTGTGTATAGCGATGATTGGTTAGTGGCTTTGCGAACCTGTTCGGACGCAATTGTATGCCTGATATTAGTATATTGGCGGTTAATAACGCGCTCAAAAGTTGTCAAAACAACCAGAAGATCATTAGCTGATGTATGGAGGTCTTTCTTTAGTAGCCAATGAGCTGCTTCAGCCCTTGACGTCGCCGTCTCACCTAGATGGAGATAATGCGCCGTATAAAGTCGTAGGAACTGCTCAGGGCAGTCATCTAGCCATTCAGCCTGAAGATAGGCTAGTAGAGGCTGGAAAACTGGGTCTGCATAAGACTCTTTAAACCAGTCCCAGCGCTGGTTTAATAGGGTCTCTGAATCTGCATAAACCACCTGATTCCAGCGCTGAAGCATCTTTTTCCACCCTTTATCGACTAGCTTTCGAAGCTCTTCCTGGAGCTGGTCTTTGGTTTTGGGCCTATTAGACCGCGTAGGATCATCAGGGTCAAGGTCGAGGTCAAGGCCCGTAGGTAGAGGAAAGCCATCTCTGCGCGCGATAGCAATCTGGTCTGATAGAAGAGGGCGAGCTTTCTTCAAGAGATTCATCTCGATATGCCAGATACAAATGATGGTTTTAGTGTCAGGAAAGACGACGTTGATAGCATTAATCAGCGCTCGCTCTTTATCAATCAATATCGTCCGCGGATACTGAAGACTAAGCGACTCGTAGGCCTCTGCAAGACAGTGAAGGACGACCTCGTAGGTGTCTTGCTTCTCATCTTGGATAAACGCGAACGCGATATAGCAGGTCTGCCCAGTAGACACTAGGCCCACAATATCAAGTAGCGGCAGCCCATATCGATTGGTTTTGTATGTGCAATCCATCAAAATTACCCAGGGATGACGCCTTAGCATCTCTAGGCTAGTTCGATGTATACAGAACAGAGCAGTTAGATGACCCTCATAGTCAAGCTTATGCCTGAAAATCCAGTCGTTATCCTTTGGAAGCTCCATCAAAAGCGCCTGAATAGGCGTTCGGCCAGCTAGAAACTCCGTACTAAGCTTCTTTCGGCGGTTGTAGATATCCCGCGGGATTAAAGCGTAGCTAGAATCCTCCTCGCGAAGCCCAGTTAGGACCTGACGAGTAGTGTAGCCTTGCCGGATATAATGGTCGATGATTGAGGCCTTTGCAAGAAGCTCTTGCGTTCGGTGGATATGCTGGGTCGATAGAGGAGTAGGACCATGGCTATGGAGCGTGTTCTCATGCGTGATCTCCCATTTATTCGTCGTCTGCCGTAGTCGGATAGCAATATCGAAAGGACAGCCCATCATCGAAAGGACAGCCCATCGCGAGAGTTGTAGTCTGCCGAGCTCGATTATCCGCATCCTGCGGCTTCTGCCGCGGCTGGTATAGCCTCCCGCGAGTGCAGCATAGCCGAACGATTGTCTTGATGCCCTTTTTAGAGTAAGACCTAAAGGTTGACACAGAATAACCCTCGTCTCGCGTGAACTGGTGGATCATTCCCATCGCAAGCGCTAGAGTATCGTACTGCGTCTCGGTGGGTGGAGGCCGCATAATAGGTATAGCAGGGGACTCAGGGGGTGTCTCGGAGGATAATCGGTCGGCCGAAGCTGAAGACACTACTCAAGTTAGTATTAAACGCCTCTCTAGAGAGAGAGCTAACCTGATTCGCTGTCATCATTAATACTAGGGGCCGCAAAAAGAAGGCTGATGGGCAAAGACGCCATAATAAGGTTATAGGAGGTTAGTTGGAGAGAGCATTGAGAAAGAAGAGATGGAAAGGCAATAAAGCGGTGAGAAAAGCGGTGGATGATTTTACTGCGCTATGCCTATCTAGGTGTATCTGCCTGATAAATCAGGCAGGGTGGTGGGAGTATTGGTGACTATAGGTGACCGCAAGGGAGCATCTAGGTGAGTGCAAGAGTCACATGACTTTGGCCCCCACTTTCCGGGAAAACGTAAATCCTTCGTAATTTTGGAATTACCCTTACGGAATTACCCATCCGGAATCTTCCTTCTATAATCCTTCTATAAAACTAGACAACATCTAGTTCTCTTCTTCACTATCCTTCTCTTCTTCACCATCCTTCTCTTCTTCACCATCCTTCTCTTCTTCACCATCCTTCTCTTCTTCACCATCCTTCTCTTCTTCACCATCCTTCTCTTCTTCACCATCCTTCTCTTCTTCACCATCCTTCTCTTCTTCACCATCCTCTCTACCATCTCCACCATCTCCACCATCTCCAAAACCATCCTCTGAACTAGTAAACAGCTGGTTCTCATCATCTCCATCATCTCCATTATCTCTGTCATCTCCATCATCTCCATCATCATGGCCCAAGTCAAGAAAAATGTGAGTTTACTAGTTCTGAAGTGGTTTTGGGGTATTCAAACTGACAGATTTACAGCCAAACTTCCAACGTTACCTTGACCTGTCGAAGGCAGATCTGAAGCTCCCTTCTCTCACTGAAGACGTCAGTTTACTAGTTCTGAACTGGTTTTGGGCTGCAAAGCTAATTAATATTACAGAACAAAGGCTATTGCACCATCGAGGTTGGCGAGAGATACTGTCGAGTTGAAGATTGTGGAAATGCTGTAAGTCTTTTACTTTTACTTCACTTTACTCCTCACTTTGCTCCTTTCTAAACTAGTTGCTAACTACTTTATAGACTCTCTTTACCTCCACCAACAACCTCCGCAAGCACGTTCAGAAGCAGCATCCTGAAGTGTCTCTGACTGGCGAGGAATTTGGTGGTCGCCCTTGCCAAGCTGATGAATTCCGTGCTATCAGAAAGTGCTACAACTAATTAAGAACTAGTTAATTTGGATTTCTGAATAAATTACTAACTAGTTTACAGAGTTTTTCAATGAGATCATGGAGGCCTACGATGAGCGCGAGGCGGCAAAGGAAGAGATTTTGCCTAAGCTTCCTCTCAAGAATGATCGATCGGTAAGTATCGCGATATATTAGTTGCTAACTAGTTCTTCTACTAATATTCTTAGGTGCATATTACCAAAATGCGTCAAGCCGTTCGATCGATGAAGCTTCCTATGCCTTGTGAGGTTTGCAAAGACACTGATCAACCTAAGCGTGAGTACTCCAGAAATACAAGGTTTAAACCAGTTACTAACTAGTTTTAGTCTGCTGCCATGACGAAGTCAAGGGCACTTGCGAGTATTTTGGTCTTTTCACTGACCCTCGCAATCAGCAGGGTCAGGAGTACGTCCCATCAGAGGATGAGGCGTAGGGACTAGTTTGAAACTAGTTTTCTTCGTGGGTTTTGCTTTTTTGCTATCAAGCTTCAAGAACTAGTTAAAACTAGTTCTTTATGGTGTTTTCTATGGTTTTCAATTTGCATTTTTGCTTTGAGAACTAGTTTTACTTAGGTTTTAACTAGTTCCTTCTCTTTATCTGCTCTAGTTGCGCCGCAACGAGCTGCCTTTCTAGTTCAATCTTCGCAACCCTTAGTTCTTGTTCTTTAGTCTCAAGCTCTAACTGCTGACGCTTCATTCGTCTTTCTTCTTGAGAATCCTCAATCTCTTGGCGTTTCTGCCGAATTTCGAGCTCTCGAAGGTCGTTTAGATGGTCTTGATTCTGTGAGTTTATCACAGCTGTACGCCGGAGACTAGGGCTTGTAGATATTCTATAAAATTAGTTAGTAAATAGTATTGGACTAGTTTTTAACTAGTTTTATACGTACCGAGAACGGCTCCGTGTAGTAGCTCTAGAGCTTGATCGCCGTGGTGTAGATGATCTTGACCGACGTGGCGTAGATGACCTTGACCGACGTCCAATATCAACCACGTAGCCTGACGATGAGGCCTCAAGGAGGATTTGATCATCAATATCAAACTGTATCTGTGCTTCTCTATGTTGACTAGCCTGATTTTCCGCTTTTTCTCTTTTTCTAGCTTCGCGCTGGAGATTCCTTCCAAAGCGGGCTTCGATATCATCAGCTTGATAGCGGTGATGAATACCAAACTTCTCTCGAGTCTCGAGTTGGTCTAAATCCTGTTGATCAAGGTATAATGACCTATGATATTAAGTTAGTAACTAGTTTAGAATTAGTTTAGAACTAATACATACTTTGTCACAGCACCTAATAACGAATCATAAGTTCCAAGAGCATAGGACTTATTATGGATTTGCTCGACTGCATTTGTATGAGGCCGGAACCTTGAAAAGAATTTAGGGCTAACACCTGAGCATGCCTGGCATAGCCCCGCTGCAATAACTGGGTGTCTCTTATGTCGAACCCAATATTTGAGGTCTGGCTCGTGCTCTAGTAACTAGTTAGTAATTAAGTATAAACTAGTTTAGGTAAGTAATTTACCTTCAATAAGATCTAGTAGCTTATGGTAATCACGTTCGGTCTTACATAGCAGTAGCCCATTTAGCCGCTCATGGCGCTCTATATGGGAGCCATCAGGTCGATTTGGGTAGATCTTTGATACTGTTCGCATAAAGTGAATAGCGCAAAAGATCATAATCCGCGCGAGGTGCCAAGCTGGAGATCGCCTATGGTGCTCGGTATCTTGGTCCTGAAGGAATGTACCTAAGCCTTTATACTAGTTAGTAACTAGTTTATAACTAAAGATTAATTAGTTAACTTACCGAGGATCTGCTTTGGACACATATCGCCAACAATTGCCTTAATACCTTCACCATGTAGGTAGTGAAACCTAATAGGTCTCCCTATTGACCTTGATATAAGTTCAAAGACCATCCGGAAGATAAATTTATACCCCGCGGAGTTCTCTTGGTCAGTGAAAACACGACAGAGCGTTATAACTAGTTCGAACTAGTAAGTAACTAATTATAAATTAGTTAATAGTAACCTTACTTACTTTTACCATGGTTCGTGAGCATTGTAGCGAAGATCACCTCGTTGATATCCCCCTTCACTCGCTTATAGGACATATCAACCTCAATAGCATCAAGCGTTGCCATAAATTGGAGCTGCTTCACAAAAGCACAGAAGACAAAGGTCCCTTCCGAAGTTTCATAGATCTCGCGAATATATTCCTAGAGAGAACTAGTCAGTGTCTAGTTAAAAACTAGCTTTGTACTAGTTAATTTACCTTCAATTTAGGTTTAACTTCCATTTGATGGCGAAGGCTAGCTATACCCTTACCAAAGGGGTAACTAAGCGCTCGTTGTTTCCAGAGTAATGCTGAAACCTTATCAATCTTTGCAAAGCTAGAGTGGATCTGTGATAGCGTTTTGCATTGATATTGCTTGCAGAAATCACGAAGCGTAGGACTACGTAGGAATGTGCCTAGAAGTAGTTAGGAATTAGTTCCTAACTAATTTCTAGCTAGCAAAACGCGTACTTAGCTTAAGGTCTAGGTCTAGATTTTTACAAATTAGATCAAGAACCTCGCTAGCGATTATCTATGGAGATTTAGTAGGCGGCGGCGGTGGATGAGAATGCCTTCCACGAGAGTAGAAGATTGCATATGGGTGTCTCTCAGGAAGAAGCGGGATAAAGGTCTGGAATATCACATTGCAAGACCCATGGCTTTGGATTTTACCCTAGCCCTAAGGATGGACGACACCTAGAACTAGTTAGTAATTAGATAATTACTGGTTAAGAAGTAAATATTACCGCATAGTGGCCTTCTTGAATTCGCCGGTTCAATCACTCCGTATGTTAGTGGCCTAGGCTGATAAGTAGAGGCTAGAAGCTTCTGTAGAAGTTCTATATCAAGTAATCTCTCTTTCGGAAGAAGAGAACTGTAGTAGTGTTGTTGATGGTTCTCTTATATTGAATTCGCGCAGCCTATATAATAGCTAGGCACTCCACCTATATTCTAATAGCTAGTTAGTAACTAGTTAGAAACTAGTAGGAATAAGACTTACTCCATAATTATGCTGGCGAATTATAGGTTGACAAGCTAGGCAAGAGGTTTTACAAGCGTCACCCCGAAGGAACTTCTTTTTAATTGCGTTATATAGTCTATAGAGATTAGTTTAGTCAAGAACTGATTCGGAATTAGTTTACTTACCCAATACTATTACGCTGTAGCTCTCCATGGCCCTCTGAGAGCGAGGAATCCGCAATCTCTTGGCGTATATTTGTGATTAGGGTCCATAGATCTTTGTCCACTTTTGTATGGGCTAGATATGAGAGTCTAGGATCAATAAACTCGCAGCTCTTAACACCATTACATTTAAAGCGTTTTCGCTCTGTTTGGCAGCCAAGGAATGCGGAATGCACAAATTCTCTTGATCCATACCCACCCATAGCGTACTGTGTCTAATAACTAGTTAGTAAGTAGTTTATAAATAGTTAATAACTAGTTATTCACTAACAGATTTGTCAGGATTTTAGGTGCATGCATTAATTCATGTAGATTTCCAGAGCTTCCAATTCAACATGGAAAGTTCCAGTTGATGTTCCCGTTCTGCCATCTCTCACCGCTTTCATCTGATCTTCCAATTATCTCTCATTTATCTCTCACTTTCCCCTCACTTCGGCCTTTACTATGCTTTTTATCTACGTCAGCCTACCAAACCGAGGTTATTAGGCCTTCTATAGCCGCGGGTAACAGCACGTTTACCTACCTCGGGCAACAGCACGTTTACGGCAAGATTACCTCGGGCAAACAGCCTACGCTTACCTTGGGTAATTAGCTAGATGAACTGAATATTTTCTGTCTATAAATATGGCCTAGAAACCAGACTGAATAAAACAAGAGCTTTCATCTGAATTATTCTCTTACTACCTTTCTCTCCTAAAGGCAGACCAAAGAGACCCTTTATCTTTATCTTTATTCATCTTCCAGGGGTAAGCCACTACGCCGCAGTAGTAGCTAACCTCTACGGGAGGTAGTATTTCTCTCTACAAATATTTGTCCTGAAGACAGCCCTGCCGCATAGGGACCCGCAGGCATTTATTTATCTCTCTTATTATTATCTACTACCAATCCCGACAAGATTTCATCACAGCTCGTAGCTTATCCGGTCTAGATTTGTCAATATTCACGATATAGGCAAACCCTTCCTCATGAGTTTCTGGATACTCTGGAAGTAGAGGCACATGCTCAATAATAGTAGCTGATATTGGGTGGGTTGGATGAAAGGTTAATGGTGTTGGAATATGACTTGGCTAGGAATAAATCAGTTTAAAACTAGTTTGGATCTAGTTGTTGTCAATATATATTTACCTCATCCGGGTCAGGAATTGCTGCTTGGAATTCTTGCCAGTCTTCAAACTCATCGACATACTCGCTCGCTGGTTCCGTATCAGGTTCAGAATTAACCTGTATAAGCTCAGTGAGGGTACGATCCTCATAGGCCCTCCAGATATAATCTGTACTGTGTTCCATGGTAATTGGGATGATGATAGAAAGAGACTAATAATCTGTGTGGGTAAATTACCGGGTTACCAGGGCATACCCTACAAAATTACATAATTGCGATGAGCACGGACCAAAACTGCCAAAGAAGTCACGTGACCCTTGCAGCGACCTAAGTGCCCACTTGCGATCACCTGGTTCCTCATCAATTAAATACAGTGGTAGGCGGTGTGCGCAGGTCAACCGGGTGCGCAGGTCAACCGGGAAATACATTAAGTAGTTATGGTGTAATGAGGGGCAGACATTAGCCTGTGGTGGCGCAAACTCAACTCCTGTTCCATGGTACCGCTTGCTTTCTATTTTACGCCGAAATGTTTCAACCAGAAGACCTTTATATTAATTATTCCACCTAACTGGGATGGACGCCGAACTTTACAGCGCTACATTAATCAGCAATGGACTGCACCCTGTGTACTGCTATTCCTCAACAATACAACGATTTGCTCATACGCTATGATCAACACAGTCAAGAATAAAGCAATCCAGTCATTTTACAAAAATATTACTTCTTGATAGGCATACGTTTATGCCCCCAGGGAATACGAGGCCTTTCGCGTAGGCCAAGCTAACCTGGTTACAAAATCAGGCGAACCTAGCTATCAATTGCGCAACATCCTCTGGCTTGTCTTCCATGGGGTAGTGACCTGCGTTTTGGAGCCAGATACCATCTGGTGCCCAGTCTGCCATGTTACTCTTGCCAATGACATTCACCAGGCTTGTAGTCTTTCACCAATGGATCACGCTCTCCACATACCACAACAATCTTTGGTCTGCTCTCCGTGGTCTCATTCAGGTCATCTCGTCGTCCCAGTTGCCAGTAAAATCTCGCATTGTCATCCCTTTCCGATAGAAGTGCCAGCGCGTTCAGGTCACTGAAGTGTCTTGGACCACAAATAGCTTCACATATCTTCCACAGAGGTGCCTCACGAAGATCTCTCAGAACAAAGCGCGGTATTCCAGTGCCCAAATGTGCAAAATTCTCGACGCTTGGTCTAGCGTTCCCGGGTACGTGCCGGTAAGGTGCCCCATAGCCTTCAACTTCTCCCTCCAAAATTTCTGGACATATGAATCTCGTGATAGTGGATTCAGAAACATAACCGTGCAAGACCCTACTCAAAAGGAACCAGGCTCCATAGAGAAGGCAACTGTTTCGACTCGTCTCGTGAGGTCGACGCGGTAAGAATGAATTAATGAGGAAGAGGCCACTGCATGACGATGAGGGAAGATGAGGAATAGTGCATAGAGCCACACACCTGATGTCGTTACTACTATTTCCAAAAAAAAAAAGGGGGGGGGAGGGGGGATGGGGGACGAAATGTGCTGGAATTACAGGCTTGCCGTGATAATGGCAGAGAAATAAAATTTTCACTTACCCACCCCAACTGTGTGCTACCAGCATGGCGTCTCTGAGTTGCACATGGTTGACAAAAGCACTTAACGTCCGCATGTGAAGCTCAAATGTAATACATTCTCGGTGCGTATGTTTGTCGCTTCGTCCGTGGCCGAGCCAATCAAGGGCGTAGAGCTCATGGCCCTCTTGGAGAAGTTTGGTCATAATCTATAGATGGATAAACATTAGCACTTCCCACAGTTTACAGTAGCATGTAATCACTGTTCACTGTTGCCCACCATGACCTAGTATCACCTGAACAAGATGGAGTAACAAATTCCAACACACCTTTCTCCACATATAACTCCAGCTCCGACTTCCATGTAGAAATACGATGGGCTTTTTCGGCAAATATCCACTCCTGCTGCTATCGATGGCAGCCGGCCTTAAATGAATGAATCTCACTCTTGCGCCACAGACAAGAAACTCTTCAGTGTTGTCATGCCATGGAATATCATTCATCCACTGCTTTTCAGAACGGTCGACTCTAACAATCTCATCATCTCGGAAAATATACTTCCCTTCTAGCTGAAGTTGCGCCTGCATCGCCCCCAGTCTTCTGTAAGCCTCAGTGTCTTCGATGAGCTTACTCCAAGGCAAAATAAGACGCCATATATTTCCGAGAACAATGGGGAGAAGACGAGACGAGACTTGTAAAATATAGATAGGAAGCAATGTACTAATCGCAAACAGCCGACATATAGTGAAAGATAAGGAAAACACACTTATGCGTTCGTAAAGAGTCTGGACGGTGACACCGAGCTGTACAGCAGCCAAGCGCAACAAGCAGCGGATAAAGTACAGCACCGCTGAAGTTGCAGCTTGCGGCGTTCTCAAGCCCAAGTTAAGGGCTAGTGGCTTTCCCTGGTTCCACGACATGGTGCAACAAGTGAAATTAGCAAATGCTTTTTTGGGAGCCGTATTCAGACTGGAAAGTTCATCAATGGACTTGCGCAAGTGGGTTCGCTTGGCGGTAGAGAGAGGAAGAAGCAATCAGTTATAGCTGAATACCCGGGCTAGGGCATCTCACCTTTTTCTTCCCCTTGCCGTTCCTTTTTTGAACATTCCCTTTTGATACTCCGTCGACATCTCCGCTTACGCCCTTAAGGGGTAAAGGTATGTGACATGCCAACGCACATGAGATCAGTAAGGCTGTCATTTTCGAGATATTTTACGATAGGGAATGTCAGAATGCAAGGGTTCTGTTTCTGGGGACTAAGATAACAGTCCCCAGAAGCAATAAGGACCGTGCCAGGAACTCTACCGTGCGCTCTACTATTGGCTCCTGGGGCTGAAAATGCCTCCGCCAAATAGGGCAGCGGACGACTTCTCAGTGGAGAAGAAGCCACCACGACATCTCGATTACCTCCCTCCTAAGTGGCCAGATGAAGAGAACTGGGCCTCTTGGCGTCACGTGACGACCCGCAATTATCGGAACGAACAGCCTATGGAGACCGGATTATTGGATGATCCGATGTAATTATTTCTTATGTAATCAGAAACCCCCATAAATTGCCAGATTCAGGGGTATAGCAATACAGAGTTCTTTTTACCGCTGATTGGCCCTTATATTACGTGCTCCGACAGCAATAACCTCCGCAGCAATGGTGTCAGCCTGGAAAACGCGCCCTGGAAAACATGGGCCAAGGCGAAGCACAGGCTCGCTACCATTGGGCCCGAGACGTTGAACTGTTAAAGACTTGAGACTCATGGTGGAAAATTCGTGTGACTGATAAAGGACGTAGGCTCAAAGACTGCGATGTTCACCTGGCTCTACGGGCAATTAAAGAATCCATCTACAGTGCGATGGACGTGGGATGCGTCGCCGCCGCCCAGTTGCACCGGGAGACCAAGTTCATATTTAGGCTATCTAGACAAACCGATTCTGAAGAACAACCGCATCCGAGACCGTCCTGCAGCGGCCGCTGTCGCAGCACGCACTGCTGGCGCCATTCTGAAGGCGCAAGGGGTCGAGTAGTGCCGGGCACGGCCCTCGCGCATCAGCGCAGATTTCGAGCATTTCCACCATCGCCATCGCACTGGCAGCTCGTCGAATCCGCTCGGATGCACCGTCGCCGCCGCATACTCGTTATCGTCACAAGGAAGGAGTACAGCTGGTGGTTTTCTCCAATCATATTCTTAAAGCAGGATTGGCAAGTCACGCCTAAGACATGATATGTTATAATTTGTCTCAATCCAAAGTTGCCGATTGTATCAAGGGCACTCGAGAGATAGATGACAGTTTGAACGTCCTAAGGGATGTGAAAATTTAAAGGTTCTTTAACTCTTTAACGGAATGTTGCCTTTACTGTTTCGGTTTTATACACATTGTGTTTGTTGTTTCTGTCTTGCGCTATTGTCCTCGCCTTGTCCGTGGGCTTTTACTGGCAGAGCGTCTATTTGCAGAGGAGTTGTATTGTTCACCGAGTTTTTTTCTCATCTACTGTCTATCTTGCATCAGACTTTATGCTGTCCTCGACTTAAAATTTTCGCCTATTAGAAGCCATCTTCAGACACAAGCGAGGATCGGGTTGATTAAATTTAACCATACTTTAAGCACATCTCCAACACGTGACCTGACCGTGAAGGTAGTGACCGGAGTGGCTAAATATAACTAAATCTGACCCCGATTTAATGTCTCATCCAAGTCATCTCATCGCCAACATTGTAATTCAGGACGGCAAAAGTCAGCGGTTGCATAGGAAATAGAGATTATCACATGAATACCAAGCGACCCAGGCATAGCCGAGTACCAGGAAATAAGACACGCCGAAAACACAGCAGACGGAACAAACACAAGCATCGAGGTTTCCAGCCGCTTTTCTTCATAAAAGAATACCAGTTGGAGTCAGCCGAGAATTGGTAACCTAATCTGTGAAACCTTAGGAATTTGGAGATAGCTCTGGACAGTGAATATCAGGACAGTATTCTTAAAACTCTATCGGGGCCAATCGAAATTAGACAGGGAACGCTGTCCGGAGGCGTGTGGCAGGAATTAATTATACTTCCCGGGCGGGCGAGGCTGTTGGCCTGTTATTGGTTTCTTGGGAAGGTGGCACTGCTGCATGACCTTCCAAATCAGGCTGAGCCCGCTTATCATGCGGCGGTTGTGTTGTGAGATGCTCACGTCGAAATCCCCATAGCGATATGTCTTCAAAAAAAAGCGCGAAGAATGTGAAAATACTAGTAACAAATATCAGCCTGTAGCGATAAAACTGCGAACTTCCAAAAACTAACAAAGTCAGAAAAACAAAAGTCTCAATGGTCCATTTCTGCGAGCATAAGTCGCCTGCGGGCGTACTTGTAGTGCAGATATGCTTGTCGTAGTCGAGACTCGAAAATATAAAAGCGGTAATCCACCTATTATCGTCAGGATTCAGAACACTAACATTGACAAAAGGTGTCGCACAGGTAAGAAAATCCGGCGTCAATGAAAAACCTAACTCTTTCACCGGTATGGGTTACCATTTGTCGCATTCCAGCTATATATACTCGGTCCCCGCAGCGGCATGCTATGAACGAACCTGGGATGTTTTAATGTTTATGCCTGCCCATAGGCAATTGGGCCAGTCTATAAATGGATAAAATTCCAAGCGCTCGTTGATCGGTATCGTGTTTCGTTCGAAGCAAATATGGGCCAGTCAGCTCAAGGTTTCGACACTGCCACGTCGAGAAAGAGTCAAAACGCGTGCATAGAAGGCAAAAATCATTCAATTCCGGTAAGCTAAACCAATGAGCTTAACACGTCCACACGTCCACTTATATGTCTATAATTGAGAACTCACTAACGGTATTTGCCTTGACAAAAGGACGTTGGAAGTTCACCATCTAGACCGTCGCGAATTCCACAGTCAGATGTCCAAGTCAAAGCTCGCATTGAGGTCTTCGAAACACCCCAAAATAACAGGTCTCGGAAGCCGACCGATGCCCAAAACCTTGATTTCGGGCACCAACTAAAGAAGAGGGAACGATTGGCGAATGACATATCTCCGTGCTTACGCGCAAGGATTAAAAATCGGGGTTGGGGAAAAGACTTGATATCAAAGGCCTCAAGGAAACTCAATTTTCCTGCTAGATGCGAGTATCCCAGGAAAAGACCGGCATCAGGGAGGGCCAAATGCCCAGTAAAATTCGTCAGTGACATCGGAATTGTGTCCGAAGAAGATCTGACCCAACCACAATAATGGAAAATGCTTCACAGAGTTATCGCTTGGTTACTGGAGATCACAAGTACCTCAGGTTTCCTGCCGTGATGGACTTAGGAGCCTACTAGATGTAATTAGTCGAAGTTGGAAGAGATCATGGCCATCCAATGCTGTTACCAGGACCCGTCGAGTAGATCCAGAGAATACCGTCGCCGAAACCTGACGGTGCTTTAAATCCATGCGTGAACCATTTCGTGGTAGAGCTGACGATGAAATGTAGTTCCGCCTAACTGCAGGCCGTCAGCCGCTGAGGGGTCGAGAGGTGCAGACCTAGAATGCTGCATATGGTTTTCAAGTAAGTAATTCGAGTCTGTCTTAGCACGTGTTGTCGAATAGCAATCGTGGGACAATAATCATTCTCTCCTTGAGGGGATCTCGCTGTGAGGAGGGAAGATTCCTACCTGACTTGCGAGCTACATTAGAGCTATAAGGTCTCAGGAATACAAGTCTAACCCAGATTGAGGAGGTCAGACAGGCCATTTTCGTAGTAGTTTTTGGAGTTTTTGGTCATTGTTGTCTGCCATTTTTTAACGATGGAGCGGTTGAGGATATGACTGTTGTCCCTCGCAGTAACTTCAACAACCCACATGGAACAATTTGGATCCCGTCCGTTGAAATGTAAGTCGCCCTATTTACACCTCATTAGCCGCTTGGCATCTAACGTCGCATAAGGTCATCCAAGGGTTCATCATCATGCTTGGGAAGGTTGGGTAACTCGCATTTCGGACCTTAAGCAGGGACTGAGCGAGTCACAGATAACTTACCGTTACTATTATCGGTTAGCGATCATGCCAGGCTCTTCGCGCATAGCGAAGGGCTGAGAATCTGTGATATAAGGTCTGTGCGCGATTTTCCAGAATGTCTGCATTCGTATATTAGAAACTTCCCGTGAAAACATATTTTACATCACTCTCCCAGAACAAACTAGACCAAATCCAGGAAACGGGAGCTGAAAACGTTAATACAATAATTACGTATTTTATTTACTCATATAAGTTAGCTAGAAATTGTCACTATAAAAAGGTATTGGCAGTGATCGGGGATATCCAGAGACTCACAAATCGTTAGCCCAGCTAGCAGACTACGATATGAGATTGGCGGCGCTCATGCATATCTTGTTCAATTGTTTGCCTTCTGATATCTCGCAAGCGTCTAGCCTTCTCTCCCATTCCTCTCTAGTCAGGGGGCTTTTTTTCTTTCCTATGGTATCCACGTCGAAACTGTTCTGCGACGAGGTTGCCCTGGAAAAAAAGCCGTTGATCAATGTCGATTACCTCTCGCACATATGGAGAGAAGAGGATATTTGGGTGACCAGGAGGTTTGTGCTCAGGGAAAAAGTGTCCTGAAGAACAACACTAGACTTGAGAATGCACTCTGGAGGACACGGACAAAGTGCCAACAGCAGCTGAACATTGTACCATCCGACAGGGTGGACTGGTTAGTCAAACGCTGAAAAGACAGGATTGCGCGAGGTCAACCCAGTTTTAGCAATCTGTCGTTAGGGCGAAGGATAGCGACGTTACCTGGCTTTATGGTCCCTGGAAGTCAACTGGGCGGTCACCTACTGCACGTGCCGCGGCATCACAGAGACCTTACGAAAGCTTGCAGCCACCACCTACCACAAGACCATCGCTGAAGAGGGCGTCGTCCTCCGTACCCTGCACAACATTGGCAGCTCACAACCAACTAACGGTCCACTTGACTCTGGGGAAGACGGTTCCAAAACCAGTGGCGACCAGGCATGGATCAGATTGTCATGTGCGTCCGCTGTCCGCTACAGAGAGTGGCCCACGTGTACCCAGTTGCTGTCGACTAACCGCAAGAGGGTACATTTTGACCCAGAGGTTCGGCAGTCTAAATATGTTCGGGCCCATTACCGGGGGAGATACTGCGCTTAGAAAAGTCTTGGCAAAGGAGGGGGGGGGGGACTGAGTAAACACGATACGTGACTACAGGTCAGTGCACCTAGGGTCGGAGGTCGCTGCACCTAGGCACGTGACGGTATGCAAACACCTACAAACAAAATTTCACTTTCTGTTGCAAAGCTTTTCGCCTTACATTACCTTACATTCTCTATCCACTAATTTTTTCTTCAATTTACCATACCTTACCCTTTACATTATTTCACTATGCAATGTGATTCCGAGAGACAACTAAGACAATAGACTAGTTATTAACTAGTTCTCTACCACTCTTTAAAAGCTCTAGCTCTACTTTCAGTTTCTGATTTTCTAATTCCAACTTTTCCCTCCTTAATCGCCGTTCCTCTATATCATCCTCTATCTCTTGGTGCCTTCGCTTAAGCTCAAGGCTTTTAAGCTCAGTATATTGATCGTCATTAGACGCATTTACCGTAGCAGTGCGACGGGGATTGAATCCGCTTGGCTCAGGGCTTGCGGGGGTTCTATAAATTAGTTAGCAACTAGTAGGTAACTAGTTAAGGGCACGTACTGAGAACGACTTTGAGAGCGATTTAGCGTAGATACTCTAGATCTTGACCCTCTCGGTGTCTTTGACCTATACCGACCAACGATAAAACCTGAAGAGGAGGCCTCCCAGAGAATCTGATCGTCGATATCATCTTGGTCCTTTTGCGCTTTGTCTCGATCGTTCTGCTCTTTTTCCGCTTTTAGTCTTTTCCGCTCTTCGCGCTGTATACTATTACTGAAACGAGTCTCCATATTATTAGCGTGATAGCCATGATGGATACCAAATCTCTCTCGAATAGAGAATTGATCGATGTCTCGCTGATCAAGGAATCGTGACCTTATAACTAGTTAGAGGCTAGTTTCTAACTAGTTATATTGAACTTACTTCATCACTGCACCTAAAAGAGTGTCGTAAACCCCGAGAAAGTACGATTTCCAATGGCTTTGCTCAACAGCATTCGTATAAGGCCGAAATCTCTGAAAGAATTCAGGGTTTATACCCGAGCAAGCCTGACATAAACTAGCAGCAATTACTGGATGTCTCTTATGCTGAACCCAGCCTCGTAGGTTTGGGTCGTGGTCTAGATAACTAGTTAGTAACTAGTATTTGACTAGTTAATATTTTTACTTGCCCACAATCAAGTTAAGCAACGTGTGATAATCGCTTAAGGATTGACAGGAAAGTAGATCAGTTAAGCGTCGGCGGGCATCAATATGAGAGCCATCTAGCCTATTAGGGTATATCTTGACTACCGTTCGTATAAAATGGATAGTACAGAATATCATAATATAAGTTAGCTGCCAGTTTCGAGGACGTCTGTAGGGGTCTTGGTCTTAGAGGAAATCTCCTAAACCTTAATTAGTTGTAACTAGTTAGAGAGTAATTTGTAACTAGTTAGAATAATAACTCACCACACATCTGATTTGGACACATATCACTAACTATAGCCTTGATACCTTCACCATGAATGGAAAAGAACTTGATGGGTCTCTGAATAGCCTGGGACACTAGTTCAAACACTCGTTGAAAGATGAACTTATATGCCGTAGGGTTTTCCTGGTCCGTGAAGACACGGAATAGTGTCATAACTAGAGAACTAGTTAATAAGTAATTAAAGACTAGTCAAATAGACTTTCACGTACTCTTTCCATAGTCTAGTAGCATCGTAGCAAAAATGACCTCGTTCATCACCCCTTTCACCCGTTTGTAAGACATATCAACTTCAATAGCGTCAAGAGATGCGAGAAATACCATCTGTGCATAGAATGCACAAAAGATATATGTCCCATGGGTAGTGTGGTAGGTTTCGCGGACGTATTGCTAAGTAGAACTAGTTAGAAACTAGTTTCAATCTAGTAGTAAATTAGTTAATACTATACCTTCAATGCTGGATCAACTCGAACTTGATGACGGACACCAGCTAGATTTTTTCCCTAATAGGTAGTGTAACGCTCGCTGTTTCCAAATCATAGCTACAATTTTATCACTCTTAGCGAAGCTAGAGTGAATCTGAGATAGCGTAAGACATTGCTTTTTCTCGCAGAATTCGCGGAGCGCAGGACTTCGAAGAAATGTGCCTTAAAATTTAGTTAATAACTAGTTATTAACTAGTTGTATTTCATTATACTCACTTAGTGTTAGGTCCGGGTTCATATTCCTACAAATAACATCAAGAACTTCGCTTGCAATTGACTATAGAGCTTTCGTAGGTGGTGGCGGTGGATGATTATGGACCCCACGTGAGTAGAAGATAGCATATAGGTGAGACCTTATATCGTATGGGATAAAGGTGTAGAAAACGACGTCGCACGTGCCATAATCTTGGATAGAGCCTTGGCCCTGAGGATGGATCATTCCTATTACTAGTTAGAAACTAGCTATATAGTAGTTGATAACTAGTTCTTGCCGCATCTTGTCCTTCGAGAGTTCTGTGGCTCGATAACACCGTATATTTTCGAGCTTGCTTCAAAGGTGGTACTTAAGAGACTCTTAAGAAGCGGTATATCTATCGAGTTCTCTTTCGCAACTAGAGACTGATGGAAATGCTTTTTATGATTCTCCTAGGTTGCGTTGAAACACCCAACATAATAGCTAGTAACACCACTAATGTTCTAGTAACTAGTTAATAAATAGTTTGGCACTAGTATTCGTAAAATGAGCGAGCTTACCTGCTTGTCGTACGTGCCAAAGGTAGGCCGACAACTTTCAGTTTGCGCTTTACAAGCTCTCTCTGTAGTAAACTTCCCCTGGATCGCATAGTATAGACTAGTAAAGTATTAGTGATATCGATTATAGCGTAGAACTAGTCTTTAACTAGTTCTTAATTAGTTTACCTACGCTGTACTTGCGCGCTGAAGTAGCCCAAAATCCTCGGTGTGCTCTATCCGTCGCCTAGCTTGAGCGATCTTAGTGAAAAGCGCCTCATCCGCGTAAAGATGACCCATTCTAGCAAGCTCTAGGTCAAGGAACTCGCAGCGCTTAATACTAGAGCATATATATCGTTTTTTCTCTGTTGGGCAGCTAAGATACGTATTAAAAACGTTTGATGTTGCACCTTTGCCTTTAAACGAGTACTGGATCTATACCGGCTATCTAGTTAGTAACCAGTTAATAACTAGTTTAAAGGCGACCCCTACCGATTTAAGTGTGTCTTTCGCCTAGTGGGGCTTAATATTTTCGAGGTTCACCACGTATGCGTACCCAGCGTTATGCGTTTGTGGATACTCAGGTAGCAAGGCCACATGCTCAATAAATGCTGCTGATATAGCATGTGTTGATCGATCTGTTAAGGGCATTGGAAGAGGGTCAGGGTGCTAGAGAAATAGTTAGAAACTAGTTGGTGAAGAGTTGTATATTGTCAATGCAGATATATATTTACGTCGTTTGGGTCTGGAATCGATGCGTGACGATCTTGGAGATCACCCTGCTCCCCGAATTCAAAGGCGTCGTCGGTCGGTTCAGGTGTAGGGTCAAAACGTATAAAATCATGGATCATCCGATGCTCATAGTCCTTCCAGATAGGTTGATTACTATTCGCCATAGTGATAGTAGTGATAGTGAGGAATAGAAAACAAGCCAAAACAAATACAGTACAGTGGTGTAACGTAAGTATTTGACCTCGAGTACTTCGGCCTAGGACCCACTTTTCTAATACTGCCAGGCAGAAACCTCTGAAATTCAATTCAGTCTAATAGCTAGTATGCCACCCCTCATACTTAATAACATCAGCTACCCTGTGAGGCATAGTTTCTGATAGATGCTTGAATAATTCAATATCTAGGCCTTCCCAGGCTTCCTGTGCAGCTTTTAGCAATAGATCTAACGTAGATTCGTTGTTCGGTAGGCGCATTAGCTCAGGATAACGCTTAAGAATTTCGGCTTTTAGCAGCGCCCAGAGGTTCTCGATCGGGTTTAAATCAGGTGAATAAGGAGGCCATTCCATAATCTCGCAGTTAAGCTCATTAAGAGCTTCCCGTACAATATATGCAGTATGAACGGGCGCGTTATCTTGCTGAAAAATAGCATTATTATCAATACTATTAAGTAGCGTAGGTAAGATACGCCGATAGAGCTCTTCAATCGTACGTGAAGAAACACCACCTCTTCTAGACGTAGGATCTCCGAATAATGGAATTAGGCCTGATCGACGCGGTAAGCCAGAGAAAGCAGCCCAAAACATCTGCTTAATTTGCTTCCCTCGCGCCGGAACCATCTGAACCTGAGAGCCTTCTTTTGAATGCTGAAAAAGCTGGTCTTTTGGACGTGTAAACGTCCATTCTTGCCGCTGGCCTATTCCACGTTCAACTGTACATTCGTCTGACCAGTAGACGCGGGCCCAGTCTTCAGGAGTGAAGTGTTGGTATTCGAGTGCCCATTGAAGCCGTTTCGTAGCATGTTCAGGCGTAAGTGCCGGACGCTGCATTTTCCTCCATTTTCGAAGACCCATTTCGTGGGTTAGACGCCAAATTGACTGGCGATGGACCTTAAAATCGACCTCTCTAAGTAGATCTTTAATCAATATCGATGGCTTTTCTTGTATAGTGTCGTAGATATAGTCACGATCCTCTTCAGTAAGCTTCCTTGGAGCGCCTAAGCGTGGAAGGCTTTCTTGTTTTTGACGCTTTGCCTCTTGGGTAAGGGTATATTGAATTGTTGAGCGTGGAATATCGGGAAAGCGCATCTTCTTAATGGTTGTTGCACCCCAGCCATTTGTAGCGTGTAATTCGCAGATCTTGGCCCTAGTAAGGCAGTCAAGCTCTGGGCCTCTCTTCCCACGTATAGGAGGCATAATAAGGTAAGAAAGACTGCTATAACGCGTTAACTGTAGCGTATATGTTAGCAAGCGCGTTGAAACGCGAGGTGTGGTGTACTAATAAAGTAGGCGGTATAATAAAGCGGTCAGGCTAAAAGTGGATCCTAAAGTACTCGAGGTCAAATACTTTTGTTACACCACTGTATGTAGGTAAAATACCTTGTTACCATGGCATACAATGATTAGTAAGTAGGAATGCGAGATGGGTGCAGTGAGCTCAGAAAAGAAAAGTGGGGCTAGGTGTAGCGAGCTTTCGGCCTAGGTGTAGTGACCTGTAATCTGACACGATACCCCTGTTGGAAATTGGAGCCCTCATCCTAAGGCGCCAATATCGGTCGGCATCTCTCTGCCCCGATGGCTGCTGATTGGTCAGCTAGGCCCATGAGGTTATTGAAATTGGGCGCCCGTATATGCGGGTTTCCTCATCTATATCACCTTCTTTGCTTCTTTTCAGGGGGTTCTCTCATGGACGCCGGGTAGCGGTGTAGGAGAACATTTTTGTATGTATTTCCCTTAGAAAACAGTTCTCAGGAGAAGGATATAAATATCCCCCTGAGAATGAGCAGAAAAGATTATCAGAATTTACAATCAATTATCTGTCCATCCTCTTTTCGTCTGATCATCTATCCCTTCATTTCTCAACATATTCCAACAACGGTTCTCCTATAGACACCATTAGCCCGTGTCCGAATAGCTATTGCAGCCGGGGGAATGGCGACCCCCCGACCTCCCTCCTCCCCCGCAACCCCTGATTATGTTCGCCAACTTGCATAGTCGTTCCAGATTGTCCAGCAGACGTATTTCCACGAAGAGTGTTTTTTTAAGGGGCCGACAGGCCCAACCGAGTGGGTTGTCAGGCTATTCGAGTGGAGTAGGCTCGATCGCTATAGGTTTGGAGCGCCGTTATCAATGTGTCAGGCATATAGGTGCCCGAGCGCCCTAAGTCGGGGCGGAATTGCAAGGGACGTGTTGTGCCACCGAAACGGTAGCTGCTGCCCTGACTCGAGGGAACCAGCCACTTAAAGTATATTAGAGATCAACTTGGTCGGGCTTCATAACGCCAACCCAGTGTAGCGAAGCACCAAGAAGTAGTCAGAATGAAATTTAAGACTGGCTAACGGAAACTGCTTCCTTCCTTTTCTTTGTATCTGGATCCAAGGCTTTTGCTACCGCTGGTCCAAAATACGGCAAGCATTCTGTATTACGCTTACCGCACTAGGCCTGATATTGAAACCGCCCGGGCCGCTCAGGGTAGGGAGAAGGTGGGTCCAAATAGCAGACCCCTTCCCGAAATACAAGTAACCCTTCCTGAAAGAGAGTCCTTCCTATTATAGAAACTCACTAATGAGTTGCTCCACAGTCCGACTTCCAGCTAGGTGGTTCCAAAGTACCCATGGATGATCCGTACGACGCAACCGTTAAAATGCAAATACAATGCAAATCGAACAATGGATTTCAGTGAGGTAATTACCACGAAATAATTTCGTAGGTGGGTGCCTACTCGCCGCCTCTAGGGCTCTTGTTATCCCTGTTAGAGCTCGATGCCCGGTTGATACTCCTACTATCCTTCTTGTAAAGTACTTTCGCGGATCTTTCCATGGATATTGAGGGAGGCTTCTTTAACCTAGCATTTGAAGCCGGTGATGCACAAACAGAGACTACATTCTCATCATCAATCTAGTTCGATTTTGTCACGGCCAGCGAGTTCGCTCAAGGAAAAATAAATTCCGCAGCTTCCGGTGAGATTCTGATTATTTGACCGTTCTAGATGACAAGCCAAGACAAACATACCATTCTCCACAGGCTTTCCTGCACAATAAACTCATGAGACACGACACCGAGTGAACATCGTTCTAACCTGGCATCTCGGTCGGCGTTATCGCCGAGATCTTCCTTGTCACTTTCAAACCAATCTAAATAGGCTGCGCATTCCCCACCGCCGAATCGGTCGACCTAGTACTAGACTGCGCCATAACCCGCAATGCGGGTCAAGACCTTCAACCCGCACCCGAACCCGACCCAGCGGGTTACAAATTTAGATTTGAAAACCCGCAAATAACCCATCTTGACCCGAATTTACATAAAATCCTGGTCTTGGCGTGTATAATTCGGCTGATTCATCTTAATTAAATACTGTTATTTACATATGTTCTAGTCATAGTCCTCCTAAGTTATTGACTTTGGCTCTAATCACTTGAAATAAAATGAAATTCCTCTGTATATTAATTAATTAATATCAGTAATTAGTTATTTACATATATTTAGTAGGATCCGTCTAAAGGGTTACGGTGGAAGCGTGAGAATGTTAGAATGGCCTTTCTATTCTATAGAAATATATATCTGACATAAAATAAAGGTGGTGTACCTTTTGGAGGAAACGTCTTGCTTTTATTATTTTATCTTATATACACCTTCAATTTTATTATTTCCTATTAAATTAGTCCTTATGCTTTGTTATATTATAAATATAAGTCTATTCGTAATTTATTTAGGTGTGGTGTCTATAAAATAGGATTAAACGTAGTAAGTCAGAATCAAGTTGTAAAATTTTGACGGCCAAATGTGCTTTCGCGGGTTGGGCATGGGTTATGCGCGGTTCTAGATGGGTTCTGTGGGTTATGTGCGGGTTCTGGATGGGTTTTGCGGGTTATCGGTGGGTTTCGTGGGTTTCGTGGGTTTTGAATGGGTTCTGCGGGTTATACTCCACTTAATATTCCTACTATCCACCAATTATAGGACTCTTCTAGTCTAAGATAGTAATAAAATGATGAGTCTACTACATCTAGCGCTTGACTTCTACAAATGTCCTTCAGTAAGTCTTCACTTCTACTCTCACTTATCCCTTACTGTTCCCCTACCTCGTGATATTATGTCTCAAAGTCAGAATTCTGATATATTTTTGTCATCTCTCTATGATGATACAGACAGTGTTCCGTACCTCGCATCGGATCCCCCACAGCTATTTACCCCTGAGCCTTCTAGCAGTCAGCGAACATTCGACCCTTTTGATCAAGACTTTATCCGGCCGCAGCCTCGCCTATTAATTCCATCCGCTTTAAAGCGCGTTGGCCCTGATCGAAGAAAGAACTACGTGCTTTACGATCGTATAATGCATACTGAGTGGGTGGACTGGTGGATTGAGACTGACTATAGAAAGACTAGCAAAATCCGCTGGGATGCTAGCCATTCAGCGGACTCATAGCAGCACTTTAATCAAGTAGCAGAGAGTTCTAATGGCCAGCCTAAGGTTATGTACAAGCGCTGCGGTCTAATCCTTGAGCATCCATCTTCCACTAGGACTCCTAGTGGCACGAATCGACATAGTACATCTACGTTGATAAAGCATCTTCACACCACCGTATGTCAACAGCGCGCGAGGAATATTCAACAAGGGGCTAGTATTACTAGATTTCTACAGGATACAGTGAGTTCTATTATATTTAAAGATATAACCTTAGAAATCGCTAATAAATATAATACTTTGAATAGAAGTATACCTAACCTATAAATAAACGGTTCACCCAAGAGGCCTAGGAAGAGAAGCTACTCACCTTCCTTACGGTCGCACGTCTTCCCTTTTGGCTTATTGAGCATCCTGAGTTCCATAACCTAATTCAAATGGCTCAACGCGCCCCTTCTAGCCTTGAGATCCCTTCCGCAAAGACTATTCGTCGTCGCCTACAAACCATAGTGAAGGAACGGCACCAAAGCATCCTACGAAAGCTCCCTAGTTATGCAAAGATATCAATCGCCCTTAATTATTGGATGTCTCCTTTTTCTCAAGCATTTATAGCCATCACTAGCTATTTTATCGACGAAGATTAGTAGTATTAAGGGGTTCTACTTAGCTTTCAACCACTTTCCGGAACGCACTCTAATAAGAACCTCAGCGCTATACTCCTAGATATGCTTGTGCAGCATTAGATTTAGGACCGGGTACTTGTAATAACGGCCGATAATGCATCGAATAATAATACCTTGGTTAATGCCTTATAGCAGTCGCTATCGGATACAACCACTATTATTCGAGTTCCGTGCCTCGCACACGTTATCTAACTAAGCTTGAATGAGCTACTTAGGTAGATAAAAGCCGAGCCTACGAATAATACAACTGAGATACGTTAGACGACTGAGCGGTCTCAGCTTGCCTATACGAATGCAAAGATAAAGAAGCGGGATATTACTCGGACATTGAATAAGGTAAATAACTCTCACTTTTCTCTCACTTCTCTCACTATACTAATCATCTATCTTAAATAGGTTCGCAACCTTGCGATCTATATCAATGCAAGCCCTCAGCGCCGTGATGCATTTTCTAAGCTCCAGACTGAAGCAACTAAGCTTGTGCCCTTGCAGGATGTCAAAACACGCTGGAACTCCACATTTCTAATGCTTCGACGAGCAAAGCGGCTCCGATCGATATTTGATCCCTTTTGTATTGAATATGATCGGACTGACCTAGTGCTTGATGCAGATGAATGGCGTCAGATTGACTACCTTCTATGGATCACGCAGCCATTCTTTGATTTTACCCTTGAGCTATCAAAGACAAAGGACGCTACCACTCATCATGTGTTTCGAATTTACAACAAGCTTTTTGAACACCTTGAGCGGTCAATGGACCAGCTTACACGGAAAAAAGTTCCCTGGAAAAAGACAATGCGCAAGGCGCTTAAGGCTGCGCGTGAGAAGCTCGCTAGCTATTATCAGCAGACGGACACAATCCAAGGGGATCTTTATGCGGTTGGAACAATGCTCGCGCCAGTAAATAAGTTTCAGTTCTTTGTTACAAATGATTGGGACGATCAATGGCGCGATCAATATCGAAAGAGCTTTAAGACGGCTCTATCTCCATACCAAAAGCGTCTTTGTTCTCAGCAAAGCCTCCCTATCTCTCAGGCGTCAACCCGAGTAGGCTCACGTCTTGATTTAATGCTCAGTGGAAGCAAACGCCAACCATCGTCGCCCAAGGACGAGGTAGTTCAATATCTTGATAGCGGTATGTCTTTTTATCTTCTCTTGCTTTCTCCTCTTCCTAATCAATAATAGATACTATTGATATCTCACCCCTCCCATTTTGGAAGGAGAATCAACACCGCTTTCCAGCTATTGCTGCCCTTGCCCAGGATACCCTTTCAATCCCAGCAACTGGTGCTGGAGTTGAACGTCTATTCAATACGGCGCGGGATGTCTGTCATTATCGCCGAGGACGCTTGAATAGCACAACAATCCAGGAACTAATGATGTATCTTTGTACATCAAGGTTCGACCTCCAGGAAGACTCTTTTACATTTTTGAAAGAGTTTTTCACTCTTGATGAAATTGAAGCGGGCAAAGAAGAAGAGAGAGAGTACACGCCTGATCAGTTTGAGCTAGATCCAATTAGTGATAATGAAGAACAGGATACACAAGAGGGCGAGGATCAGGACGAAGAGGAGCTTCCGCAGCCAGATAATGGTGATAACGATGAGGTAGATCTCCCTCAATTAGAAAGCACTCAGGCACGCCGCGCATCTGAAAGATCGCGCAAGCGTCCTCGGCAGGAGGATGAGCAATGGGCATATCATTAGTGATCAATATTATAAACTAATTGAACCTCAATTTCTGACGGCCGTCAAAAAAGCCAGTACCACAGCTTAATAACCCTATTTTCTGACGGCCGTCAGAAAATTAGTGCTATAGCTTCAGGAATTCATTAGCCCTACATCACACACTATAGTCATAGAAAGAGGCCTTTCTTGTAAGTCAAATACCTAAAAATACAGACTAATACTTCATAAATAATGCTAAGATGAGGACCCACCTAAATGGGTTGGGTTCGGGTTGGCGCGGGTTTTGGCGCAGTCTACCTAGTACTAGCCAAAGTATCTATGACCGGCATTGCAAGGTACGGAGATTCACTTCGCGCATCTCCTTGGTCATTTTCGCCAGCTTGTAGTTCATCTTTAGTCTTTTACAGTAGTACACTCCGCTTTAGCGTTGGGGGATTTGACCGTTCGAGCGGTGTATGCGGGTGCTAGCGTTATTTTCAGCTTATTATTCAAAATCGGCCGCACCTGATGCGGATAATTCTAGACTTACAACGCGCATCGTGCGTTGATTAATTCTGTGGCATCCACGGCTCCATAATAATTTCGGTTTTCTACGCGAGAAGCATGCCAAAGAGAAATCTCTGAAAGGAGATGGCAGACCCACCTTGGTAGTTTGGTTAGTAAAATGGACGATTTTCTGTGTGGTTCACTGCTCTTCTCGTTACGTTTCCACTGAGATTTTGGAGGCTATTTCCAGCTAGAGCCTTTTCACTCTCCTTTGTAAACGATAGATGCAGTCTATATAGGTGTCCGCGCGACCGACGTAGGCAATTCACCCCTTCGTCGTCCGTAGGTTTTTTAACTCTGTTATCCATGCTACCGGTAAAACAAACTTTATCTTCCCTCTTTCGTGGTAGCTACACCCATCAAGAATGACTGTGGTAGGAAGTGCTAACTGTAGCAAGTCACCTGTAGGCTAATGTCTAAAGAAGTAGAGAGAAAAGTAGGAAGGATGTAGTTATGTAAACAAGCATGTCAATCGATCATGTTTATTGTTACGCCTTTGTATTGTCCTAGGAACACTAGCAGTCGATTGATCACCGTGGGCCGGCCAGTAACTTCCCGCCTGCTATGCAGCAACGATAACTCGTTATATAAAAAATGGCCGTAACGGCCGAAAACGTGCTCCTATAAGCCGCTATAGGAGCTGAGATTTCTAGAAAAGCACAGTGAAAATGGAAAACCCCTTATAGCTACCGTGGATTGCATGTAGAGAATTAGACTTCAGAATCTAGCAGACTGTTGCAACTCGACGGCTCGAAAACCTAGGGCGTTAGTAGTTGGCACTCTAATACGACTTTAGCAAGCGACTAACATTGTGTCGGAAGTGAGAATTCCCGTATACACTAGCATTGAATGCATACAACGATGCCGAATCGAAGGTCACGAAGTGTCCAATTATGAACCTATCTAAAGTACCCCTTTTCATGAGATGACCTTTGGCAATATGCTTACTCAACCATGTGTGCCAGAAGACGGTGTGTGGAAAATGAAATCCTTGGCGTACTGCGGCTTACACTGCCTCTGTCGGTTGTCCGGAGACCTATGTATACCACCGAATCTCTCCATGAGCGGTTAAATTGACTTCGGTCGAATAATAGCCTTTGGTGGCCGGGGAACATACCCATTTACATAAGAGGCGCAATGAGCCCCGCAGGGTTGCCTTTTTCCAAGCCTAACTCCCTCTATGGTATTATCCCTTGCTAGCCGTTTCCCTTAGCTACCAGAATAATGATAGCTAGAATGCGATGAAGGAGCACCAGCGTCTAGTGGATTTGGCCATGTGGCCGGAGTAAGAAAAGGACTCAGTCAGACATTGGTAGGAAGCGTGGACCCAATCGCCTCTCCTGGGGTTATCGGCCGTCTATCGTACGCCCACGGCTTCTATTACGAACTAGCGCAAGGCCTATTTGAAAGGACTACAACGAGGGTTGACTAGGCGAACGCACCGAAGAATTTGGCATTGTTTCCTTTCGTTTCGGGGAATGTAATAGACATGGCAATCTCAAACTCTTTTCGGGCTTGCGGGGCCCACGCCTTGCAGAACGTTTTGACACATTCTCGATACGTTGGGAACTCAGTTCAATGGAGGACAAGATGAAATGTCCTTGGCAAGGCGACTTTTGGCATCAACTATAGTAGAGGGGCCTCTGGTTTCCCCGTTCGGTTTACCGTTCGGTTTTACACCAAGTGCCTTAGATGCTATGCGAGCCGCTCGTCCTGACATTGCCAGTGCTTCAGGGCCTCGTTACGTAGTTCCGAGAGTACGGAGCGCAGTTGATATGTATTTGCGAGCAGCTTTCGGTGCAGGGCGGACTGCTCTTCGAATTTTAACTTGAGCTGTTCGTTCTGGAATTTACGCTTTTCACGGAATCTCTTGGCGGCGTTGCGGTTGCGTTTTAAGCATTCATCGCGGTTTGATGTAGACTTCGTAGAGACGCGGGTCCCGATCGCTGTTCTGGCGTCTTCACACGATTTTGATTTGGACAGGGGCCTCGCCGCGGCCTCCGTCTTTTTGTGCTTGGTGCTGGGAGTATAGGCATCGGCATATTGACTCCCGCTAAGCGTTGAGCTCGCCCAATTCGGAGACGTAAGAGGCTTGAAAGCCACAAGGCTAGATTTTTGGATGTCGTTTCCCAGTAAGACTGGGGAACAGGAACGTTGTGCGAAAGTAATATCGTCGTCAAAATGGAAGACGCCCAGTGCCTGTACGGCGTGCAGCTCGGAATTAGATCGAAAACCGCAGCCTTCTCTAAGAAGAGTGGAGCGCGATGGTATTGGTGATATTGGCGTAGGAGCTATGAATGTTTCCTCGAGGAAACTGTCGAGTGGAAAAGGGTGCTTCATCCCATCCCTCATAAGATGTCCAGCTAATCCTTTTGAACTAGCCATTGCTGGCCAAGTCAGCGGCGCGTTGTCCACTTGGAGATTATACTAAACTCTCTTTTTATTAATATAGTCTCACTAGTAAGGGACTGTAGCAACTTATGTACAAGGGATTAGCCCCGAAACATAGACGTAACCCCTTCATATATATATCCAGTTTACTGTCCCAGTACGTTTAGGTAGATATCCGGATGCATTATGGAGCAAACAGAGCATCTGACTCGGCCAAAGGATTATCCCGGGACATTCCACAACCACTGTCCAAAATATCAGGCCTTCATTATTAAGTGGAATGCTGCGCGCGATTTATCTTAGGGCCGTGACGACCTCTCATTGCTGCTCCACTATTGCCGTGCTCGATTGGTGTCTCCGTTTCTGAATTACCTTCCACTTGCGGTGGTTCCAATCGATCTATCCTCGTCAACCATCATACCGCTTGTGTAGTAACGTCAATTTCGGCAACAAGACCGCAACGAGCAGGCTTTTTTCCGGCCCGGAAAACAAAGCCCGTTTACTATCACGAGATAGGTCCACCTATCCTGTTCTAGACCCTCGAAAGGATATTCAGGATCAAATAGGTGGACGATAGTCCCTGACGCCATTCAAGCGGACAATACGTCTAGCGGGAAATTCAGCAAGGGATGCTTCTGCGAGTTAGAACAAACTTCCGTAGTTGTTCGCAGGCCACTGTTGATGCCAATTTGTCATTCCAATATATGTAAGGGAGATTGTAAACAATTGTATGCTGAGCAGTCGGAAATATGACACATCAAGTACTTGGTGCACTTTATCTTTAATGACAGCGGGGCTTTCGTATTTACACTAAATCCCACGCTTAGCTTCTGTCAAATAGACCCTGCATGATTCTAATGTAGATTGTCTATATTTGCTCAGCGATTCGTGTGGGGGGTGCGCCTAGGTTTGCTAAATTTTGGTGGCACATCAATTAGTACACCTACAGCAAAGGCTTTAATTTCAGCATCCATAATTTGAGTCGTTAAATTCCAACTACCTAGACTGTGCCCTGTTATATTCAGTAATCAATCGATATTTACCTAGTTAGAAAAAGTATAACCTAAAGAATGGGCAGACTTGTATTCCTAGTTCCCTTCGTTACAGGCGAAGTGCTTTACTAATGGGATGCCAATTTGTCCAAATAGCTGTATTTCATGTTACACAGTAAAATAATATTTTTTGAGTCAAAATGTAGGTCAGTGTAAATGATTTCCTATGCTGGCAACGGTACTATACCCATAACCGATAAAATGAGTTGTGGTGGTTGAAATATGAGGTAATAATGATTTTTTTGCTACGGGGGTGTTTTGGGGACGTTTTGGAGTTGTTTTGGGCTGACGCACTTGCTTGTGGACTATGTTGCTTAACTAACTTCGTACTGCAATGACAAATACAAGTTAAGTGTGAGTGGGGGTAGGACCGTATTATCGTTCAGTTATAAGGAAATGAAAGTGGCAAGTCTTACTCATAAGCGACACGTGATTGACTGAAGTATTTACGGACTTGACCCTTACCTATAGGGCCAGTATTAGGTGCGACTGGATCCAAATTAGAGGTTTTCTGATAGACAGAAAAAGGGGACAATCATTAGTAGTATTCGAAAGCTCTGTCTGTGGAAGTGGCTGGAGGTCGGGGCATTTGAAACGCGGTCTTTTGTTTGACCTCTTGGGGCGGAGATTTATATGATTGATAGTTTTCAGATAAAGCTTTCTTTGGACAGTATCGAACAGTAATAGAATATGTGCCGCTATATATTGGTGGTCTCCGTCCCATGGCTACCTGGCCAATGCAGGAATATTGGGGCCTTCGGCTTTCCAACGAGAAATAAACTACACCTAACTCCCTGAATGTGGAGTACGCAAGCGAACGTTAATATATAGAATCGGGACCGGGTCGTGCGTGGTTGTTGTGGCAGAAAGGTCTCAAAGGACCGTTCCCCGATTCGCTTCCAGCCTCTATCTCAATGTTCATTCGTTGCCAACCTTCGCCAAAAGCTACGGTTTGCGGTAGGAAAGAGCAACAAAGTAGAGCAAGGTAGGAGTTTGATACTAGCACCAAATCCCTAAAGGTATCCAGGATATGCATAGCCATTCATTCACAACCCTCTAGGCGTTTTCCGCCTTTCAGGGGTCGAACTTGCCAAGTCTTCCAGGCTCAGGCCCAGATTCTGCGGGCGAGTATTATGTTTTAGATACTACTAGGTCACCGTCACGAGGGATGCTTGCAGCGAGGTGCTATTATTAAGATACTTCAGTGTATTCCTCTCCGGATCAGATGGATATTTAGCATATACGACATTGACGCTCCAGACGGCTAGTTCAATCTGATTCTCAACATACACATTCCTATTTCATAGGGAGTGCGAGGAATTCTTAGCATAATCACTGCGGGTTTTGCTAAACAATGTCTCCCACCGAGAGTCTTCCATCACCAGGCGTTTCTCCTTCGGTATCAGAGATTTCTCTTTGGCATACCCAAGGCGCGTAGTAAAACAGAGCTTCTTACGAATCTTTGATACTAGAGAGGTAGTTGAGGTTTGTCGCTCTTTGCGATTTGCACGTTCGCATGGCGAAATATCATCCCTATAAGATCGCTTGCTGCAGTTGGGTTCGTTCGTAGGTGAAAGCCAGAGGCTCGACTCATCGGTTGCGCCAGAACATCTCTTATTTACGACCGCGCTGGCTTGGGTCTGGGGAGGCGTTGACGGTTCTGGTAGGGGTGACGGGTGGTCCTTGTTTCATTCGTTAGCTTTATCCCCGGTCGCTGTGTAGAACACCAATAATTACACATCGAGGATAATTCTGGTGACTTCGGAGCCTCCAATGGGTAGCTCCTGCTTTTTGGTTGGACATTCGGAAGATAAGAAGAGTGAACTTTCCACTTAAAGAACATCATAAGGGGTTATACTAGGTACCTCATCCTGTTCTTATACCGAGGCGTTCACATTACACTAGGCTGTTGTGTGTATATTTGCTGAGAAATGCCGGACAGGGATACAGGAGAATAAAATGACATCACATGCCTCAGTGCTATGACACTGACCACTCAAGTAAGGGACTATAATAGCCTTTTGCGCTATATGCAACAGTGTGCCTTTCATCACTGATTTAGCTAGGACTCTATGCAAACCCTCGTAAAGGGTAGTACACACGCAACCAGCAACTTGGCAGTCGTAATTCTCCCCTTAACACCGTTATCGGCGTAGCTCTTAGCTTCTCACCCCTAGGCAAGTGGTTGCGAAGAATTGGACAAGCATAGTAGGGTAATTATGAGACATTTTTCTGTAGCTCCTACCTAGGTGCTAACAACACCAATATTTTGCCCTCCGCACGATGAGTCATTGGGGCCTAGCCATAGTTATCAACACCCTAATCGTCTACGAATATAGGAGATCTCGGGATTCATTACCATTAAACATGTATTACCTCTCAACTATGTATAGTATGAGTCCCACGTAAGTCATATACAGCATGCTATTGGGTGATCACTCACTCCAACCGATGGAAGCTCAGAGCTTCCCCCACAAAGCTTTCGCCTGATTCGATCCGGATGACGCAGATACATCCTCCCGACAACCAGGTATCCCCCCACATACCTCTGTTTTCTTGGGTTTCTCGTACCTGAAGCCCTTGGCAGGGCTCGCAGGTAAGTCAAACTAGACTGCGCCAAAGCCCATACATGGGCCCTAAACTGAAAGCCCAACCCAACCCACGGCCCACGATGGGCCGAAACCTTCGGCCCATTTAGGCCCATTTAGGCCCATTATTGCATAAATTCTAGGTATTAGTGTACATTAATACGCTTATAAATAATGCATTTGTATTCTCTGTTGAGAAAGAAAGGGGTAGATGATCAGACGAAAAGAAGATGGACCGGTAATTGATGGTAAATTCTGATAATATTTTCTGCTCATTCTCAGGGGGATATTTATATCCTTTTCCTGAGAACTGTTTTCTAAGGAAAATGCATACAAACATGTTCTCCTACACCGCTGCTCGGTGGTCCATGAAAGAACATCCTCTGGAACAAGCAAAGAAGGTGATATAGATGAGAATCCTGCATATACGGGCGCCCAATTCAATAGCCTCATGGGTCTGGCTGACCAATCAGCAGCCATCGGGGCAGAGAGATGCCGACCGATGTTGGCGTCTTAGGATGAGGGCTCCAATTTCCAACAGAAGCCGGGTGGTATATCTAGTGCTCTACCGGTGACCCACTAGTGCTACCTATCTCATCCGGGAGGTGGGGATATACTTTTCCTATTTCGCTTTAATCGAATTATTGATTTCCTGGTTCACCGCTTGGTATCTTCATGTCGCGCATGCTAGACATTGTCAGTGTAATGTATATAGTTAGACGGCCCTAGCCTTGAAGCAGACTCTCTAGCCTGTGATGCACTTTTCCGGCATTCTCGTTTAATATGTTTTGTTCATCTCAGGTGGCCGTAGCTTACTGACTCTCCACCCTTCTTGGCAGGAGTGGGGGCAATAGCAGTGAGGCTTTTTATCCTATTCACAGCCAGCCTACGAACAATAGACAAAGAGGCGCCAGACTAATACTCCTATTTAAGGAAATTATCTTAAGTGCTTATAACTTGTTGCCTGAGGATGGCAGCTTTGCACTGTTGCTCTAAGCAATGAATTCTAATCTTAAGAGCGTTCAAGGTCGATTTAATGGGCGTCCAGGCCCCCAAAGGGTGGACGGACAGTCTTGCCTAACGATTTTATTCCGCTTACTGTCACTCTAGTATCGGCGGCTGCCTCTTTACTGCCGCCAATTCTTCGTCCATCCTCGGTATCAAATAACCCACTGGACTGGCAAAACAAGTCATCATCACCGGGGAAACTAGGTGGCTGGGCTTGGGTTCTAAAAGCCCGACCTGACTCCAGACTCAAGAGACATGAACCGATCCCAAGTATCCATCTCCACCAATGCCGAAACCTTGCTGCCAATGGCCCGTCTTTATACGTGTCTCTCGGATCCTCCAGAACAGGGAGCCCTATGCAATCCTCTAGTTTGAGTATTGCGCTGAACCAAAGGGAATTTTCAAACATGCTTACGTCAAATAACTGCCTAAGGTCTTCTCGATAGACCTTTCCGCTTCTTTGCAGTAGTAACCAGGTCGTTCCCCATTCGAAAAATGCTGCGCCCCACTAGAAATGCGTCAGTTAGGCCCCAGCCCTATGTTTACTCGCACTCACTCCAAAAGGATCTGCTGCGACTCGTTGACCTTTCATTAAGTTGAAGATCTCGGTAAGTGTGAGGGTACCGTCGCATTTTTTATCGTACTTGGCGAAAAGGTTTTCGAAGGCTTGGGGGACAAATCGGCCTTCGTTGTCGTATGTGCCGCTATCAGAACCATGCTGCGTTCGATGTCAGTAATAGCCGTTATCTTTAGAACACAGACATGAAGTGTTGTGAGTGAAGACCATGTGCCTACTTTTGCCTTGTGTACGCTACTAACGTAGACTCTGAAGAACGGATCCGGGAACCACGAATACGCCAACCGGGTCGGGTAGGAGAAGTTGACATTAATGATCAGAAGTGCAATGATGGAAAAGAGGATGTTAAACCCCAATTCCCGGAAACCAATATAGGTATCGTACGGGGAAATCTTGCCATCTGCGTCTCGATCCCAAAACAGAATATGCTGTTGTAGCGGGGTCTAGGTGGGGAACGTGGTAATATTAAAGATTAGCCTCAGTTCTGGCTAATACAGTAGGACATCGGTAGTGCGCACGGAGTGACATTGCCCACTCACATATTCCTGAAATCGGGCAGGAAACGTCCCATTAGGATTTTCCCTGGATACGGCTGCGTTGGCTCGGGCAATGGCTGGTTTGGAAATGCTGTCTCCAAGGTTTGTCGCCAAGGGCCGGGTTTGAGTAACAACTGCTTTGCTGGCCTCAGTTGAGAAGCCCAAGTCGGAATTCGATGTGATAATTGGAGATGCCATTGTAGTGGACTCGATGTAGGTATGCACAGAAGATAGGAAACGTATACTTGAGTGAGATATGGTAAAGAGCACAATATACTCAGTAAGGTCTATAAAAGAGCACACTGAGACCGGTTGGCCGGGAATTAAGGGTCAGCTTTTAAGCTCACTAGAACTAATGGCTGCGTCTTGAAGTGCGCAATTTCTATTGTGCCCGATTTGCAGTCTCCTTAATTCCGTCCGGAAAGCCTATTCATGATGTCATCAGCATGGTAATTTCAGTACTCATATCTAGGTGGAGCAAGCGCGATTGGTTAAGCCGCTGATTCAGTATGGCGTCACAGGATCTCTCGGGAGCATCCGGATCCGCCTCCCTGTTTTCACGAGTCAACTTGACTTTCGCTCATTGTATGGTTGAGCATCGATGAGCGTAGCGTCTGTCCGTCTCGTTGGCCAATGTGCTTACGGGGGGTATTTTGCCGAGGCTTTGGGCTTCTCCAAAAATTCTCATCTCTGGTTCACTAGTGCTGAATACCGAAAGCTAGTACCACATTGGTGGCAATGGTCCGCTGTTGCTTGACCCACAGCGCCCCGCCCCACCGTCTATTCCGGCCACCAATGTTACATTCTGGATTTGTCGACGAGAAGTTGGATTGTTGTTTCCTAACGTCAGCAACAGGTCATCACGGGCTCCAGCTGAAGTAGTAGTCTTTGATTAGTCTGCTCTTCGTCTGGCTGGTGGAATGGCCTAGAGTCTGCTACTGCACTGCCCTTCTTTGCAAATTATCAGTCTCAACGGGATGGCAGGGATCTACCAGCCAGGTGTTGCACGAGCAAACATAGCAGTGTCAAAGGCCCGTCCAAATGGCACACCGGATCATGCAGAGAAGTTCAAGGACTATGTATGTTTTCGTTTAAGGACTCCGGACTTATATCCCTCTCCAAGAGACCAGAGCAGCTGCTTAACCTCTGGACTAGGAAGACAATCAGTTAACATCTCTAATTGTATTTCTAGAGTGTTCTCCAGCAACACATCCTGTTTTGGGACCGGGATGGGGATGGGGTTATCTGGCCTTACAATACCTATCGTGGGTTTCGCCGTCTCGGGTTCAACATTCTCTTCTGCATTTTTGCTGTAATGGTGATTCACGGAGGATTCTCATACCCTACCCGGCTAGAGTATACATAGGCCCCTGATCCGTTCTTCAGGGTATTTTTGGGTAGTATTCATAAAGCAAAGGTGGGAAAGTTACAGTCCATGCAGCGAATATTACGAGCCTCTGACTTACGACATATAGCACGCATCTGACTCTTCTGTGTACGACCACGAAGGCCGATTCGTTCCTCAGAACTTCGAAAACTTATTTTCCAAATTCGGGAACCCAGATGAAGGGACTTTATCGTTCTATCAGCTTCGCAATTTGATGCATGGAAATCGTTGTGCGGCGGATCCCTTCGGTGTATGTTGCTTGTACCTAGAGGTAACTTGGACAAGAAAGTCGTACGCTGACATGCAAAGTCATTCGCTGCTTTTTTTGAATGGGGCACCACTTGGTTATTACTACAAAAAGATGGGAATGTCCACAAAGAAGATGTGCGACGTCTATATGATGTAGGTCTTCAGGCGAGAGCAGTTACGGCACAGCACAACACCGAGATCACTCCAAAGGTACTATATTTCGCTCGTATTTCTAAGGCCTAATAAGTACTTCCTTTAGGGTTCCATCTTCTGGCGAATCGAAACGGAGCGAACAAAAGGGGTCGGCTAGAACCAGGGGTTCGGTCTCGGTGGCGATGGGTTCTGGGGTTCAAGGAAGCGAAAAATGCCGCTCAAGCTAATGTGGATATTCAGGATCTTTCGTCGACTGGCCAAGCTCCTAATCGTCACTTTTCTCTCGAGCTTTATCTGCCTATATACCTATGACAGAGCAGTGACCCCTTGGGTGCCCGGCCCAGAGTCGGGACCGCCAACTTCCTTGGAAAGCGCTTGGTATCCTCGGCAGTGTCCAAGTCATACTGGGCCGGTCCACCTACCTAATTCGACCAAAGAAGTCGAGACAATCATCAAGGACGCTTTGAATAGTTGTCCCATGGCGTTAGGAGAGAGCGTGGGGAGCGAACAGCTAAACGTGCGTGCGTCGAGGCAGCTCTACCACAGCAGTGTAAAATTTCCCTGCATCAACGTTAATGCGGGGAAATATACGATCCAGCTAGACATGGCACGTATGCACCGAGTCATCTCATGGGATGCTGAAGACATGTCTATTACGGTAGAACCTTCTATCCAGATGAATCATCTTATGGATACTATGCATGAGCTAGGCATGAGTATGCCATTTCACTACATTCCGATATATACCGCATTGACCATCGGGGGTATGCTTCTAACGGGTGCACATAGCAGCTCGGTCGAGCGACCGTCCGCCTTCGGGCATCTAGTCTCGGAGCTGGAGTACGTGGACAGTCACGGCGAGGTCAGACGGGAGGAGAACCCTACCCGGTGGATCGGTTCTTTAGGGATGTACGGAATTATCACACAGGTGACCCTCCGCGCGACAGCACCCTACAAGCTCAATACTACGGTGAGACGAACTTAGAACCCTGTCGGGGCGATGGCTTATCTTAGATTCTAGGTGGTTAAAGAAGACGACTCTAACCTCCCCGAACGGATTGCCACGCTAGTGCGCGAACCGGCGTTCTCCCGGGTCTTATGGTATCCCAACGCACACACAACGATTATCCGATGGCATTCGGCGACAACCCCTAACACGCCGGGGGATGCATACTATAGCTTCTTCGAACACCGGCCCTAGGCAGCCGTCGGGGGCAAGATGGGCCTAATGCTTGATCAAGTGAACTTTACCCCGATACCCACGGACTGGACAATCTGCTACTTCGAAAAGCACTTACCTCCATTTTGGTACAAGGAGGGCTCCACGAATCTTTGGCTAGGCTTTAACGAAAGTGTGATCGGCTGGCCACATAAGCTGGGAGGTTCCAGCTGCGAAGGAAGTCAGGTTGGCTGTTACTGGCAGAACCAGGTGCAGATCCTCATCGAGTTCGACATGGATGTGCGCTTGCTAGGGCAATGGATCCGCGAGGTGCGATCTATCACAGATTCCATCCGCTACCACGGGTGCCTGCCGTCATTACTGGGGTTCGCCATGCGATTCGGCAAGGCTTCCAGCGCCCCCCTAGATATGGCCTACGGTCGAGATACGGTCTACATTGACATGCTTGTCGCCAAGGGTATTCCCGGCCTGCCGGCCAACCACCAGGATGTCCTCGATGAAATCGAACAGATCACCTTCGGTAAATACGACGCACGGCCACATTGGGGGAAGAATCCTGAACGGGCCTTCCTAAGCCAGGACTATCCCGTCCGAAATAAATATCCGGAGTTCGACAGGCATATCCAGATGGCCCGATCTGCGGATCCACGGGGCATCTTTGAGCCTGCATTGTTCAGTCAGATCAAGGACCGCGGACATCACAGCATGTATCCCGGATGTGCCGTCGCGATGGATTGCTACTGCTCCAAGGACGAGCATTGTGGGCCATCGCTTCTCTATCGATGCGACCGTAGCCTACATTCTGCCAATGCTAGCGTGTGCCGGAAGAGGTTCGACTTAGCCATCGTCACCACGCTAGGCAAACTTCTTCGCGTGTGATGGGGGCGAACAAAAGCGTTGCTAAGTACGATAGGCAAGCTACAAATTATTGACGGGAATTGTCTTTCGGGAGTCTGCAAAACAGCAAGGATCTTTGAAATCACCAAATTGTTTAGAATATAATTGTGTCCTTGGTTTACCCTCTGTCCTCTTCTGATAGTACGGCGTTGTTCTCTGGATTGAGCAGTCCGGTGGTAGCATGGAAGCCTGAACTCCTTGATACAAAAAGCATTTACCACGGCACCTGACGCTCTACCAAGAATGGCGCCAGGAGACTGTTTAGTGATAGTTGCCCATGATTTGCTTTCATTCATTGGGGAGTGACATTTGTCATGACATTGTAGCATTGTAGTATCATCGTTAGTTATCTAAACCACTAGCTTTCAATGAAATCAAACGTTGTTGGGAACTAAAGAGGGCTACGGTCTGGAAACGTCTCTGCTGAAACACAACCGAAGGTAGACAATCCTCCAGTCGCAGCGATACAAGCTAGGGCAAGGCCGGCTATAGCGAATACTCCAGCAATGACGCTTGTCGCGACAGTTGATGTTACAAGGCAAATCTCGTTTGTAAAGGTTTGTTGGAATGGGTAGTCAGGTCTCAACTGGAGAGAATTTGGCATGGGACCATGTCCGCTAGAGACTAGAGTAGCGTAGCAGTCCACAGAAAAAGACAGTCCCGAAGAGTGCTGTGCCTATGATGCTGCTGCTGGGGGGTGGTGCTGCTGCTGTGGATGGTGCTGCTGCTGTGGATGGCCCTGCTGTTGCGGGCCATCCTCCTGCTGCTCGCGTGGTGACCATGGCATTGGATAAGAAAAACAGACCAAGGCAAGGTAGGGTAGATCGCAATTTCACTAAGTGTCGGGATAATATCCCTTGCGTGGTGTACGCATTCCTGCGCGGAGCTGCGGCTCCGGTGTGTTGTGACCGCCAAGATTGGTATCTTGGAACCTGACCGGATACACACATCTATCTACATGAATCAACCAACTTTTGCTTAGGAGCATAAACTGTTCACTTAACTGTGTACACGGTACCTAGCTAGTGATACCAACACTTAGAAACAGGAATGGAACAATACAACTGGGGGCACGGAAACCGATAAGCATGGCGTGTACATAGATGTCCCCGGGGCTTTCCCCTCAGCCTATTCTGTTTCATAATATACCGCAGATGATATACAATAGACTATTACGAGATAATTGATATTATAATCATGGTAGCTACTTGCTTTTTACTCACACTTCATTTAAACGGGACAAAAACAATGCAACATCAAAGTTAACAGAGAACGCGGAATTAATACTCAAATAGAAGAGGGGTCGCAGAAGCATATTAATCATGAAATTGGACAACGTATTCTTCCCGGTTGACTCGAGATAAGAAGCGGCTTAGATCGGGATTAAATAGAGTTAAGGATAGACAACATCAATTGCGATTATTCTAATCACTCCCTACTGGTCGAGAAGAGTAGAGCCAGACTAGCAAGCTTTGGATCTAATAAATTCAACAACAAGATCAAGGTCTCGCTCCCGACTTGGGATAGAATGACCTCCAGGATGCCAGATAACCACGGGCCTCGTTTCCATATTCGGAGGCTGAAAACTCTCAACCAACCTCATTGGCGCGTCCTTACCCACCACCTTATCCGAACTCCCCAGGAGACGTAGCGATGGTGTCCCAATATACGGCTCATAAAAAGCGCGATAGGCAGGATAGGAGCTGGGATAACCAGAAATGCTAACCACGAACTTAAACGGAGGATGATTGAGTGAGGTAAACGCATCGGGATACCTCATCCCGCCATGCGATTGAAAGCGCGCAAATGAGACTTTCCTGTTCCCTTCAAGTAGTGATGCGATCATCCCAGCCATTGCGCCACCCTGGCTAAAACCTATGATGCCATCGAAGGGCTCACAATCCTTCAGAACGGAGACTGTGGACTCTAAGCCTGTCATTAATCCGGGATACAGACCATCGACATTGTCAGCTTGCCACCAGCAATAAGTTCCACGCTGGTCACGTAATTCAGAGGAATCATCAGTGGAGGCGAACTCAAAGCGACCCGTTGGATAGACGAATTCTACCCCATTAGGCCCGAAAACCCGTTGGATGAGCTTTTCAAGCGCACTGGCTTTGGCTCGAAAGAGCTCACCTGATTGCCAGGCCCCTGTAGGAGTGAGCACATTCTAGATATTTTGAATGAAGGAGCGTACCATGAATCATGAGTATCTTCATCCTGGAGATGACACGTATGTATAGCGCTGAGATAACCTGTTAACATCGCTCTATATTCAAATCAGTAACGCTAGATTCACCTGACCAGTTCCCCTGACTGCGGCAAGAAAACAAAGCCCAGGAAGGAGACCAGGGAAGCGAAAATTTACCCGGGCGGGCTGATCGAAGGATAATTTGAAAAATGTGACGGGGCGCTCTTCTAGGGAGGCGTCTGGATATCTTCTGCAGAATCTTGACAGAAACTCAACCCTATTCTTCTCCTACCTAGTGGCAGTTCAAATGAGTATAAAGATTATGAGGAGATATTACGAGGAGGAAGTAAAGGAGAGGACACGAAGCCAACCTTGGAAAAAAAAGAGACGCTATGACGGAGGGGTGACGCTACGTCAGGTATGTCGATAGAGAAGCAGTACAATGTAGCTGGGAAGTGGAAACCTGCAGGTGTCGGGAACCGTCATTCCCCGTTTCGGGCCTCAACCTTATTGGGTTCGCATGTTTAGATTGGGCACCATTTCTTGCGGGTTAGACCGACTTTTCTCTATATGAGGAAAATCGACACGACGACACACTTGCTCGGCACACATTTTCCTTTCAAATTCTGCTTAGTCATACCGGGTCGACCAGCCAGAATGCATGTCGGAACGAACAGCCTATGGGGACCGGATTATTGGATGATCCGAAGTAATTATTTCTTATGTAATCAGAAACCCCCATAGTTAAATTGCCAGATTCAGGGGTATAGCAATACAGAGTTCTTTTCACCGCTGATTGGCCCTTATATTACGTGCTCCGACACGTTATATCTAGGTATTTGGTGTGCATATAGGTCATCGCACACATGGTGTAAGGTCATCGCACACATCACGTGATTTTATTTTTATTTTGCCCCACTTTTCTGGAAGAACGTAAATCCTTCGTAATTTTGGAATTACCCTTACGGAATTACCCATCCGGAATCTTCCTTCTATAATCCTTCTATAAAACTAGACAACATCTAGTTCTCTTCTTCACTATCCTTCTCTTCTTCACCATCCTCTCTACCATCTCCACCATCTCCAAAACCATCCTCTAAACTAGTAAACAGCTGGTTCTCATCATCTCCATCATCTCCATTATCTCTATTATCTCCATCATCATCATCATCATCATGGCCCAAGTCAAGAAAAATGTGAGTTTACTAGTTCTGAAGTGGTTTTGGGGCATTCAAACTGACAGATTTACAGCCAAACTTCCAACGTTACCTTGACCTGTCGAAGGCAGATCTGAAGCTCCCTTCTCTCACTGAAGACGTCAGTTTACTAGTTCCGAACTGGTTTTGGGCTGCAAAGCTAATTGATATTACAGAACAAAGGCTATTGCACCATCGAGGTTGGCGAGAGATACTGTCGAGTTGAAGATTGTGGAAATGCTGTAAGTCTTTTACTTTTACTTCACTTTACTCCTCACTTTGCTCCTTTCTAAACTAGTTGCTAACTACTTTATAGACTCTCTTTACCTCCACCAACAACCTCCGCAAGCACGTTCAGAAGCAGCATCCTGAAGTGTCTCTGACTGGCGAGGAATTTGGTGGTCGCCCTTGCCAAGCTGATGAATTCCGTGCTATCAGAAAGTGCTACAACTAATTAAGAACTAGTTAATTTGGATTTCTGAATAAATTACTAACTAGTTTACAGAGTTTTTCAATGAGATCATGGAGGCCTACGATGAGCGCGAGGCGGCAAAGGAAGAGATTTTGCCTAAGCTTCCTCTCAAGAATGATCGATCGGTAAGTATCGCGATATATTAGTTGCTAACTAGTTCTTCTACTAATATTCTTAGGTGCATATTACCAAAATGCGTCAAGCCGTTCGATCGATGAAGCTTCCTATGCCTTGTGAGGTTTGCAAAGACACTGATCAACCTAAGCGTGAGTACTCCAGAAATACAAGGTTTAAACCAGTTACTAACTAGTTTAGTCTGCTGCCATGACGAAGTCAAGGGCACTTGTGAGCATTTTGGTCTTTTCACTGACCCTCGCAATCAGCAGGGTCAGGAGTACGTCCCATCAGAGGATGAGGCGTAGGGACTAGTTTGAAACTAGTTTTCTTCGTGGGTTTTGCTTTTTTGCTATCAAGCTTCAAGAACTAGTTTTAACTAGTTCTTTATGGTGTTTTCTATGGTTTTCAATTTGCATTTTTATTTTGAGAACTAGTTTTACCTAGTTCTTTATGGAGTTTTGGAGTTTTGCTTTTTGCTTTGAGAACTAAAAAAAAACTAGTTTTAACTAGTTCTTTATGGTGTTTTGCGTGTTTTGTATTTTGCATTTTTGCTTTAAGAACTAGTTTTACCTAGGTTTTAACTAGTTCCCTCTCTTTATCTGCTCTAGTTGCGCCGCAACAAGCTGCCTTTCTAGTTCCATCTTCGCAACCCTTAGTTCTTGTTCTTTAGTCTCAAGCTCTAACTGCTGGCGCTTTATTTGTCTTTCTTCTCGAGCATCCTCTATCCCCTGGCGTTTTTGCTGAATTTCGAGCTCTCGAAGGTCGCTTAAATGATCACGATTTTGCGAGTTAATCGCTGCTGTACGACGAAGACTAGAACTTATGGATGCACTATAGAAGTAGTTAGTAATTGATTCTTAACTAGTTTGAAACTAGTTAAATACATACCGAGACTGGCTACGTGTAACCCCTCTAGAGCTTAATCGCTGTGGTGTGGCTGATCTCGATCTTGACTGTGGTGTAGCTGACCTTGACCGACGTTCAATATCAAATACGAAGCCAGAAGATGAGGCTTCAAGGAGGATTTGATCGTCAATATCAAACTGAATTCGTTCGTCTCTATAATGAGCGGCTTTCTGTTCTGCTTTCTCTCTTTTTCTAGCTTCGCGCTGGAGATTCCTTCCAAAGCGAGCCTCAATATCATCAGCTTGATAGCGGTGATGAATACCGAAAGTATCTCGATTCTCTAATTGATCAAGATCCTGTTGATCGAGGTATAACGACCTACAACTAGTTAGTAACTAGTTATAAATTAGTTCGTACTTGATTCTTACTTTGTCACAGCACCTAACAATGAATCATAAGTTCCTAGTGTATAGGACTTATTATGACTTTGCTCAACTGCATTCGTATGAGGCCGGAATCTTGAGAAGAATTCAGGGCGAACACCTGAGCATGCTTTACAAAGCCCTGCTGCAATTACTGGGTGTCTCTTATGTCGAACCCAGTATTTAAGGTCTGGATCTTGCTCTAAAACTAGTTAGCATTTAATTATTAACTAGATTAGAACTAGTTATTTACCTTCAATAAGGTCTAGTAGCCTATAATAATCATCTTCGGTTTGACATAAAAGTAGCCCATTTAGACGCTCGCGACGCTCTATGTGGGAGTTATCTGGTCGATTTGGGTAGATCTTTGATACTGTTCGCATAAAATGGATAGCACAAAAGATCATAATCCGTACAAGGTGCCAGGTTGGAGAACGTTGATTGTTCTCGGTATCTTGGTCCTGAAGGAATGCACCTAAGCCTTTATACTAATTAGTAACTAATTAGTAACTAGTTTCCAATTAGTTCACTTACCAAAGATCTGCTTTGGGCACATATCACCAACAATTGCCTTGATACCTTCCCCATGAAGGTAGTGAAACCTAATAGGTCTCCCTATTGACCTTGACATAAGTTCGAAAACCATCCGGAAGATAAATTTATATCCCGCGGAGTTCTCTTGGTCAGTGAAGACACGACAGAGCGTTATGACTAACCCGGAACTAGTAAGTTATTAGTTCTTAAGTAGTTAATAGCGTCTTTACTTACTTTTACCATGGTCTGTGAGCATTGTAGCGAATATTACCTCGTTAATATCTCCTTTCACCCGCTTATAAGACATATCAACCTCGATAGCATCGCGCGTTGCTAGAAATTGAACCTGCTTAGCGAAAGCGCAGAAGACAAAATTCCCTTCTGAAGTTTCATAGATCTCTTGAACATATTCCTAAAGAAAGAATTAGTTCGTAACTAGTTAAGAACTAGCTTTTGACTAGATAGATTACCTTTAGATCAGGTTTGGCCTCTAAATGATGGCGTAGGCCAGCTATACCTTTACCGAGTGGGTAGTTCAGCGCTCGTTGTTTCCAAAGTAATGCCGAAACCTTATCAATCTTAGCAAAGTTAGAATGGATCTGTGATAGCGTTTTGCATTTATACTGCTTGCAGAATTCACGAAGCGCAGGGCTGCGTAGGAATGTGCCTATAAGTAGTTAGTAATTAGTTTACAAGTAGTTTAAAACTAGTTAAATATATAAACATACTTAGCTTAAGGTCTGGGTCTAGATTTTTGCAAATTAGATCAAGGACCTCGCTAGCGATTATCCATGGAGCTTTTGTAGGCGGCGGTGGTGGATGAGAATGCCTTCCACGAGAGTAGAATATTGCGTATGGGTATCTCTCAGGGAGTAGCGGGATAAAAGTCTGGAATATAACGTTACAAGCGCCATGGCTCTGGATTTTACCCTGACCCTGAGGATGAATGACGCCTAAATCTAGTTAGTAACTAGGTCTTAACTAGTTTAGAACTGATTCGTACCGCATAATGGCCTTCTTGAGGCCGCTGGTTCAATCACTCCGCAAGTCAGTGGTCTAGGCTGATAAGTAGAGGCTAGAAGCTTCTGTAGAAGTTCTATATCAAGTGATCTCTCTTTTGGGATTAGAGAAGTGTAGAAGTGATCTTGACGGTTCTCTCGTGATGAATTCGCGCAGCTTATATAATAGCTATGCATGCCAGATACGTTCTAATAACTAGTTAGTAACTAATTATTTACTAGTAGTTATAGGACTTACATCGTGATAGTGCTGGCGAAATATAGGTTCACAACCTTGACGAGAGAATTTACACGCGACACCCCGAAGAAACTTCTTCTTGATTGCGTTATATAGCCTAAATAGAGGTTAGTTTAGTTTAGAACTAATTCGGAATTAGTTTACATACCCAATGCTATTACGCTGTAGCTCTCCATTACCCTCCGAAAGCGAGGAATCCGCGATCTCTTGGCGTATGCTTGTAATCAGGGTCCATAGATCTTTATCCGCTTTTGTATGGGCTAGATATGAGAGTCTAGGATCAAGAAACTCGCAGCTCTTTATACCGCTACATTTAAAGCGCTTTCGCTCTGTTTGGCAGCCAAGGAATGCAGAGTGTATGTTCTTCGTGTCCCCAAAGCCACCCATAGCATATTGTGTCTAATAATTTATTAGTAACTAGTTTATAATTAGTTATAAGCTAGTTTATAACTTACTGATTTCATAATACGTCGTAGCTCCTCTGGTTTATGTTTATCGATACTCACGATATACGCAAACCCATCATCATGAGTTTCGGGATACTCTGGGAGCAAAGGTACGTACTCAATCACAGCAGCTGATATAGCGTGAGTTGGGTGAAAGGTTAAGGGAGTGGGAATATTAGGTGCCTTTGAAATTAGTTAATAATTAATTATAAACTAGTTCGGAAATAAATATGGTGAATATATATTTACCTCGTCTGGGTCAGGAATTGCGGTTTCAAATTCTTGCCCGCTGCCAAACGGGTCGACATAACCGCTTATATCCTCTGTATCGGGCGTAGAATCAAACTGTAGAAGCTCAGAGAGTGTACGATCCTCATAAGCCCTCCAGGTATAATCTGTAGCGCGTTCCATGGTAGATAGGTTGATAATTAGAAAGAGTGGGGGAGAAATAAGTGGGATGTGTGGGTAAATTACCGGGTTACCAGGGCATACCCTAGAAATTTACAGGGTTGCGATGAGCACGGGCCATAATTATAGTAAATATCACGTGATGTGTGCGATGACCTCTCGGTCGGTGTGCGATGACCTGGTTCCTCGTATTTGGTAATCCGACCCCCTCAGTGCCTGATTTCTTAGGCACTTATAATTCTGCCGAATCAATTGTGCCTATTTTTTAAGGTCTCAGTTTTCTCTTATCCGTAAGAGATTTTTTATTCTGGTTTACATAGTAAAGCCCCTGATTTTAATCCTATTAACTGCTCTCTTCTCGCCTTCTACATGTATCTCTCATAATGACCAATCATAGGCCTCCATCCTGATTATTCAGCATCCCCCTGACCATGCTCACTGCTGCGCAGTATCCTCCGATCTCCGACCGCGCGTCCACGCCCTCTAGGACCCTGCTCTCTATGACCTCCCTGTCCTCCACGTCCAAGGCCACGACTGCGTCCTGGGAGGCGCCCAGGGCCAGGCCCACGTCGCCCACGCCCACGACCTCGCGGTGGCTGTATATACTCGAATGCTGACGGCTCTCGTTGGGTTGAGCGGTCAAATGCTGTCTGCTGCTTGCTTTGCTGTGTGCTCCGCTGTGTGCTCTGCTGTGTTTGACGCCTGGGAAGGCCGTACGAAGTTGGCAGCTCCACGTGGCCTTCCCCGGCGTCGTACCGGTAAAGGATCCTGCACTAGGAGTAGAGCGTCAATAGGCGGCCTCTCCTAGGTCGTATAGATGCCAGTGCAGATGGAAAATCTCAGGCTCGAAGCTTCGACCCTCGTCTTGATACTGCTTAATTAGGTGGATACAGGTTTGCTCGATAGCCATTTGGTGACGAATATTAGTATATTGGCGCTTAACGGTGTCCTCAAAGCTCTCGAGCACCTTAAGAAGGTCATTTGTCGACGTATAAAGGTTTCTTTTAAGAAGCCAATGAGCTGCTTCAGCCCTTGATGTCGCCGTCTCACCTAGATGTAGGTAATGCGAGGTGTAGAGATGTAGAAACTGCTCGGGGCAGTCATCAAGCCATTCAGCCTGAATATAAGCTAGTATAGGCTGGAAAACTAGGTCTGCGTAGGACGCTTGGAACGAGCTCCAGCGTTGGTTTAATACGGCCTCTGAATCCGCATAAATTACCTGATTCCAGCGCTGAAGCATTGATTTCCACCCTTTATCGACTAGCTTTCGAAGCTCATCCTGAAGTCGCTCTTTAGTCATAGGCCTATCAGACCGTGTAGGATTATTAGGGTCGAGGTCGAGGTCAAGGCCCGCTGGTAAAAAAAATGCCAATTCTGCGCGCGATAGCAATCTGGTCTGATAGAAGAGGGCGAGGTTTTTTCAAGAGAATCATCTCGATATGCCATATACAGCTGATGGTCTTGGTGCTAGGAAAAACGACATTAATAGCACTAATAAGCTCTCGCTCTTTATCTGTCAATATCGTTCGAGGGGGCTGAAGACCAAGAGAGTCGTAGGCCTCTGCAAGATAACGAAGGACGACCTCGTAGGTGTCTTGCTTCTCATCTCTAATAAAAGCGAATGCGATAAAGCAGGTTTGGCCAGTAGAGGCTAAACCTACGATATCAAGCAGCGGAAGGCTATACCGATTGGTTTTATATGTGCAGTCCATCAATAGAACCCATGAATGACGCCTCAGCATCTCAATACATGTACGATGCATGCAGAAAAGCGTAGTGATGTGACCTTTATCGTCAAGCTTATGCTTGAATATCCATTCGCCGTCCTTTGGAAGCTCTATTAGAAGCGCTTGTATATGTGTTCGGCCAGCTAGAAACTCCTCACTAATCTTCTTTCGACAGTTGTAGATATCCTGGAATACTAGAATAGAGCGTGGGTCCTCTCGAATACTAGTCAGAATCTGTCGCGTAGTATAGCCTTGTGTAAGCTGATGGTCGATAGTTGATGCCTTTTGGGCGAGCTCAAGCCTGCGATGTACGGCATGGGTTGATGGCGCTGAGGGTCTATGGTTATGCGTAATAACCTCATCATGCTGAAGACGCCATGTGTTCGTATCATGCTGGAGCCGTAGCGATAGCCCAAACTGACATCCATTCCATGATCTGCGCGCTCATCCCTTTTGTCGTGGGAAGTAGTAAAGAGATTCCCATGCTTTATCTCTACTCCCCAGGAGTCCTTATGACTTTCCTCGCGGTTTTAATGCTCGTCACGACGATACCGTTCAAAATCCCTATTGGCATCAACTCCCACGCAAGAGGATCACAGCTGCGGCCATTCATATACTACGCGTGTGAAGATTTTGTTGCAGTCGATGGCTTACAAGATCGGGAATTCCGCGCGCGGTTTAATCATCGATACGAAACCTCAAGACCCTTTAGGCGCATGATGCTTCATTTGACGCTATGGTGGTTTCTTGGAGTTTGCATTTATCTGGGAAGTGTATCGGCTATAATATGGACACTCGATTTCCATATTGCGTTTGGTTTATCGCTCGGAACCCTCTTCGGATGGATTTTCATCTGGGCTACGTTGTCATATCTCTACTTTCAGTATAAGGTGGGCCGGCAGAGTCGAAATTGGGCGAACCCCTGTTCATAATGTTTGGCGAACATATTGAAGGTTTCAGAATTGTCTCAATCACCAGCGGTGTGGGTCACTGATGAGACTCCTCTATCTGGACAGCATTTTCCAGAATTGTATTACAATTCACGGGTTTATTTCAGGCAGGCAATTCATGGGAAACAGCAAAATCATAGGGTTGTCCTTGGACGGGCCTTGGCACGGCTTAACGTAATTCACATGCGAGCTGACCGCACAAGCGAGCTGACCGCTCACCCGCCCTCTTCTTATTTAATAGTATATTTATCAACCAAAACGCCTTGATATTAATTATTTTACCTAACTGGGCATCTAGGGGACTTATGCCCTATCTCGCCACATATAGAGCAGGTAAATCGACGCTTTTATAGGGGTGCTGCTGTAGTTTGAACCGGTTGAACTGAGTTATGCAGAATGGGCTGAACCAGAGAAATAGGCTGCTCAATACGCTGAGAGAGCTCTTGGGCCTCCTGGGCTGATAGGCCTACAGGATGTGCTTCTCGTCTCTGCGTACGTGCCCTTTTTTGCTTCTTTTTCTCGTTTTCTAAGCGTAAATCCTGGTTTTCCTTCGCGAGAATTATAAGCTCTTGACGGACGGTATGGAACCCTTTTTCTAGCTGGTCAATTGCTTGATATGCTCGAACTGATGGGCTTTGCGACCGTCGACGAAGAAAAGCTTTGATTGATGAAGCTTGACGACGTGCTTGAATGCTTGTTTTTGGTGTTTTTGGGCTAAAAGCGCTAGATCGACTGCTTGGTCGGCTCTGAGGGGGTGTAGGTGTACGAAGCTGAATATTTAGCTTTGATATCACTCGGTCGGCATCTAATGGCCCTAAACCAGCTGCTGCGAAGCTATTTTGAATCATGACTGATTTAAATGTTTCAACGCGCGCGAGGGGATATGCTTCGAGGAAATCAAGCTTATCGATATGGTTGATACCAAGACGCATCAGACACTCGACGATCGTACCGTACGCGCGTTTAAGCGATGCAAAACAACCAATATCAAGTGGTTGAAGTAAGTGTGATGAATGCGGCGGCATACAAATCGATATAATATTGTTTTGAGCACAGATTTCGTCAAATTGTGGAGTCAAATGACTACCGTGGCCGTCGAGGATAAGAAGCCGATATTTGCCTTTAATGCGATTATTTGTCGCTGGAATAAAGCACTTTTGTAGCCATCGAAGCCCAATTTCATCTGTCGTCCATCCATTTTGACTAACTTCAAAGCGCCAATCTCTCGGAAGGTCATTAGTCCAAGCTAGATTATGTAGTTTGGCTTTGAAGATAATCGTGGGCGGAAGCGCCCACCCAGAAGCGCTAATTGACTCGATTGTAATACCCACTCGCGATTTCCTGGCTGTAAAACTGATCGCCGACCGTAGTATTCTGCTCGGGTAATAACCTTTGCGGTCGCTGTAAGGCCCATCGCGAAGCAAGTCTCGTCAAAATTGTAGATATCCTCCGATAGGATACCATATTGCTGAATTGTAGTTTGTACACGATTAAACCACTCTTGAATAACCTTTCAATCCTCTTGTTTTGCTCGCTAATAGTCGTATCGACGTGAAAAACGAGTCTTTAGCTCTGGCTGTCTTTTGACATAGTTTGTGACCCTGTTTTCGCCGACCGTCTGGATTGGGGTTGAACCGCGCTTTGTAAGCAAAAGATTCGCCATTTCTCGCACCAGAGGGCCTAGGGGCTGTTCCCCGCGTATCCATTGATAATATCCACTTCTTAAGCGATTCCTCTTCAGTTTGGGTCAGTTTATGGTTGTTGGTGCGTCTTTCAGAGCGATTTTGGTGGCCATTGATACGGTCGGCGAGCGTAGAACGCGGAACGTTAAATCGGCGCGCTGCGTCTCGAATAGAGCTAATTTCTTCCTTTTTTAGAGCCTGTATAGCTAATAAAAGACGGCCCTCTTGTTCGATGGAATTACGGCTTGATTGAGCGCGTTTTGGAGGCATGGTGGTTGGTAGAAAATAGAAGAGACGCGTTGGGACGCGTAAATTTAGTTGGGTGGCCGGGTGGCTTGTGAATTACGTTATGTTGTGACTTTCGCTATGTAAGTACGTTACCCAATTAATTTCTTTACGACGGCCTTCATATGGCGAAACTAATTACAAGCTCCATAATACCGGTTGGAACGATGGCACGTGGGTGGGCCTCTAGTCAGACTAAGAGGTTCAAAAAAGTTGGCATAGCCGTGCCTTCTAGCGCCCCACTCCCTTCGGGTGTTCGTGCGCCGGGGCCCAACGTAACTTATTCCATCGATCTAACCCAATATAGCCTACTGTGTGTTGGGCACCTGGTCTTTCCGTTCGAGAGGTGATCGATTTTCACACCGAGTCGATCTCAGGAGCTATAAAGATTCTATTTGGCCGCAAAATGACGCAGGAGATATGAGACAGGGATGGTGTTCATGCCTCATTCAACCCTGTCTTCTTCCCCTGCAGATCGGCTTACGCGTATCTAGTTACGGAGTTAATAACACATCCGGCACGTCCAAAAAATGCATGCTGTCTGGCTTTGAAATCTCGATCTGCCAATAAGTGAGAACAGGTTGAACATGTATGTTAAAGGTCAATGCAAGGCAAACATTGGAAGCAAAATACTCGGTTGCCAATTATCGGAATAACTCCGAGTCATGCATGGATGGATTACTTCCCAAGGGCTTCAAGGTCATGAAAGCCTTGCGACTCTTAGATGAACTTCAGAACAACTATAGCTTGGCACTAGAATAAGGACAAAAGCTAGGCTTAGAACAAGGCAGATGAATGCAACCGTCGCGATGAGAATACGACGCATAGAATGAGTAGATCGGAAGGACATTGTGTTGACATGGTACAAATAGCAGGAAAAATATATATTAGATGACAGATGAGAAAAGAAGAACCACCAAAGAGCCAACCGAGAGACCGCGCGGGCTAGCTTCAAGGCCCACCCCCCTCCTACAAGTCATAAGAATGAAACAGTATTAAGACAGAGCTATAAGTCAGTTGAAAACGTATATTTTGTCATCATAGATCGCACATCAGTTAAGCCCGAGGAACGCGTAGGTCTAGTGGTTTTCAGACAGGGTCGTTCACAAAGCTGGGTTTCTGGCTGACTTGATACACCAGTTGCTCGGTCCAGAAATGGGAAAAGACGGCTTGGACGGCCGGAACAGGACCGAAAAGGGTTCCCGCCACAGGGAATATTAAGCGGTCGAGAAGAGGGCCACGGTCCCACCAGTTTCGGAAGGAAAAGCCCGCATCAAGGACTCCTGCTTCCATCATATCATCAGAGCGAGTTTTGACGCATAGATAGTGCCAGCGGTCGTAAACAACCATGCAAAGATTTATCATGATGAATGAGCTGACACGTAGCAGGCCCGTGAATCGGAACACCAAGTCGAGATCTGGATGTAGTAATTCCGGTGGCGTGAGTGCAGAATAGATAGATGATATAATCAGGACGAGTGTCAAATGGCACGGAAGGAAATGAGCTTCCCAGAGAAGGTGTGCCAGCGCCCATTGCTTCCCACTGAAGAGGATTCGCCAGTTAGGACGGGAAGCGGTACCAATACTCTTGCGGATGGCATATCCTGTATCGAGAGCACCCCACATATGACGCAGAGCCTGACGATAGCGGGCGGCAAGAACATCCATAGTCTGTCGCCAGCCACGATTGTTGCCGCCGGAGATATTGCACTGACTGGCCGCACTGGGCACCGCCCGCGTGGTGATGTTACCATTCATGGCGAAGTAGCACTTGAGCAGCATATGCATGTCCTCACCAATAGCGGCCGCATTGCTATCCCAGCCCCCAGCCTTCCGCGCCAGGGATACAGGTAAGGTATACACAGAAGTCGGAATGGAGATCGGGGATCCGGGGTACATCGCTGAGATACCGGCGAATCCCCACATCAAATCAGCACAGCGGACCAAAATTGGAGTTTCGGATGAGTTCCGATCGAATATGATGGGGCACGAATAGAAAGACCGCTCTGAGCTTGCGACATTATCGAAATGAAGCCGTCGAATCTCACTGAAATAGTCTTGCAATAGGTGGGTATCGGCTACCAGCGCATTCATCAGTACCCCTGAATTAGAACAGAAGGAGCGCATTCCCTTTCAACATACCATCAATTACCGTGATCAATGTATTCATCACGCCCTGATCGCCATCCCTTGCGTGTATGTTCATGATATGCCGAGCCGCATATGCAACGTTGGAACTTTTGCCGGCAATCTCCCCTGGTACTCCTGATGGATGAAAGGTGGCTCGGATATGAAGGAAGGCCATCTCAAAATTCGATATCAACTCGGCTGCCTTCCCAGTGGCTTCCGCCTCCTTTGATTCCATACCGAGATAGATCTAGATTGGTAGGGCCGGTCAATTTTTGGTTCTTTCGATTTCAAAGATTCAAGTCAAACTGACCTCATATTGGGTGAACGCTCGTGGGTGGCTGGCCAGCACAATAAGCGTGGTTCTCAGGGTATCGAAATCCTCCTTGTAGTTTGGAAGAATAATGGCGTGGATGACCTCCTCACCACCGGAAAATGACTACGATTCGGTTGCGAAGGATTTCACATCGAGAACATCTAGCGAAAGACCCGGCTGACGTTCGCCTTCCGAGTAGTGCTCCACGTCACGAGACCGTTTTGGTTTAGCTTGCAAGCGCCGCTGCGGCGTCTTCTTTGATTCTCTCAGCGTCTTCACCAACGCCAAAAAGAGGCGCAGGGCGAAATTACACAGGGATGCCAGAGGGCTTCACCGTCCCAGGGAAGTGCTGGAAGCTAGTGCGAGCATTGTATAGGCTAAGAATCTCACCGCGCCTGTGGCAGCAGGAAGCGGCGGCAGTACTCAGCAAGCTCGGGCTACAGCCTGTCCCTGAGGACCCCTGTGTCTTCGTGGGCGAAGGAATCATCGTTTTCTTCTATGTGGATGATATCCTGATAGCAAGCCATTGGACTGCGAGAGAGCGGGCCCGGCAGCTAGAACGGGATCTCGAGGCACACTGGGAGCTCACTGATCATGGAGAAGCCGCATGGTTTCTAAATATACGCATCCTACGAGACCGTCAGCTCAAGAAGCTCTGGTTGTGTCAGGATAGCTATGTTACCAGTGTCGCAGCGCGGTATAACCTGACGGATAGACCGTCCGTGTACACGCCGCTGCCGGTTGAGGCATTGAAGCCTTATGAGGGCACCGCAAGCCCGCGAGACGTTCATCTTTACCAACAGAAGGTTGGTTCAGCTGGATATGCTACGACCATCACCAGACCGGATGCCGCAAAGGCGACGGCGCATCTAGCACAGTTCCTGACCAATCCGGGACCCCAGCACCATCAGGCGATCGACCGAGTGATCACCTACCTCTACACGACTAGGTATTACGCCATTGAGTACAGTGCAGAGAGTGGGATGGAGTCTGTGCAGCTATCGAGCGACGCTTCCTATGCAGACCATGCAGATAGGAAGAGCTCAGCAGGATTCATCTGTCAGGTCTATGGGGGTCCAGTGGATTGGAAAGCCACTAAACAGCGCACCGTGACCACATCGACCACCGAGGCAGAGCTGCTAGGGCTATCTGACGCCGGCAAGAACCTCCAGTGGTGGAAGCGGCTGCTAGACCGCATTGGCTTTGCTCCCTCTCATGTTATAACCATTGAGTGCGACAACGAGCGAGCGATGGGGCTGCTAACGAAGGACGACGTCGTGTTCGATACGAAGCTGCGGCATGTGGATATTCATCAGCATTGGCTGCGCCAGGAGGTCAGAGAGGGCCGTATAAACATCCGCTGGGTGCCCACGGCTAGGATGGTCGCGGACGGGCTTACCAAGCTGCTTCCTCGCCAGAAGCATGAGAATTTCCTCAGATTGCTTCGAATGGTGGATATAGGTCACATGATCGACTAGGCCCAAAGAGGAAACAGAGGCTGATTCGTAAAGTCATCGTTTTCAGCGATTTCAGGCCTACTGACATCGCTCAGGGGTGTGTCGGAACGAACAGCCTATGGAGACCGGATTATTGGATGATCCGATGTAATTATTTCTTATGTAATCAGAAACCCCCATAAATTGCCAGATTCAGAGGTATACAGTGACACAGCAAAAGTATTAACACCCCCCTAGACCCACCCCCCCCTTATTACCTAATATTCTGCCGGCCTAAAACTCCATGAATTTCTATCTAGTAGGGCGTATACCAGCCCTGGCTCTCAATAATAGCTTCCACCCGGTGCGGCATCGTCTCAGATAGATGCGTTAGGTGCTGTATTTCTAGTTCTTCCCATGCTATCTGTGCTGTCTCCACTAGAATAGCGTAGGACGCGCTATTATTACGCATATCAATAAGATCCGGCCATAACTCATAGATTTTAGCCTTCAAGAGCGCCCATAGGTTCTCAATAGGGTTTAAATCAGGCGAATGAGGCGGCCATTCCATTACCTCAATTCCTAGCTCGCGTAGAGTATCGCGGACAACGTGTGCAGTATGTGTAGGCGCATTATCATGCTGAAAGATACCACCCTCATGATTCATTAATGTAGGCAGCATTCGGAGATATAAATCTCGAATAATAAAGCGATCAACGCCTCCGCGAGGTGCTTCAGGGTTTCCAAATAGAGGGATAAGGCCAGTGCGTCGTGTGCTGCCAGAAAAAGCCCCCCAAAACATCTGCTTAACTTGGTTTCCTTTTATAGGAAGACCTTGACATTGTCTCTCCTTAGGCTGATCTCGAGGGCGAATAAAAGTCCATTCACGACGAACACCAATACCGCGCTCAATTGTACATTCGTCAGACCAATAGACACGAGCCTAATCTTCAGCAATAAAGTGTCGATAGCGATGCGCCCATTGAAGCCGTTTTAGCGCATTTTGTTCGGTCAAATAGGGCCGCCAGCTACAGCGCCACTTTCGTATATTCTCGGCGTTTAAAAGGCGTCGGATCGAGTCATAACCAAAAATTTAGGTCAGTAAGCATTTAAAACTAAAGGAATATAGCTAACCTTATTCGACACATTTGCAAGCAAATCAACGCGGGTAATCTTAGGATTTTCCTCAATAGCGTTTAACAAACGCTCACGATCAGCTTCATCAAGCTTCCGTGGGCGTCCAGAGCGTGGTTTAGAGACACCATCGAGTCGTTCGCGGTCCTTTTTAATAGTATAGCGTATACTAGAAAGAGAGACCCAAGGATAGCGCTTTTGAATACGTTTATAGCCCCATCCCGCAGCTTGGGACAGCTCACATATACGCTCACGTAGCGCAGGTGTCAATTCAGACCGCGGTGCCATAATAGATAGCAAAATAAGGAGATTCAGGAGGTATAAACAGAATAACGCGCAAAAACGCGAGATTATTGAGCTACTACTAGCGTGTTCCTAGGTAGGCGGTGAGAGGGCGGTGTAGGCGTGGGTCCAGGGGGGTGTTAATACTTTTGCTGTGTCACTGTAGCAATACAGAGTTCTTTTTACCGCTGATTGGCCCTTATATTACGTGCTCTGACAATAATTACTTCGGATCATCCAATAATCCGGTCTCCATAGGCTGTTCGTTCCGACACATACAAAAACATAGGAAATATGATGTCCAATGCGACCACTGATTAGCGGTAAATTATCCCTCCACGGGCTGACAGTAGGCAAGGGGTGTGTCGGGAGTAGTCGTCTCCTATATATATAGCTTCGTGTTTCCCCCTGAATAAACACAAGAGATACCTCTGAGCTACAACAAAATCTGGCACCCGAGACCTCTTTCAACCCTACCCCTACCCGAAATGCCTGCTCAATGGATTCACCGCTTCTATCCATAATCTCTTTGGGAGTACGAGAGGATGGAATGTGGTTCCAGTTGATGCCGCACACGGTCTACACGGCCGCATTCGGTCGGTTCATCCGCATGGTTTCGGACATACAAACTTGTACCATGAAACCTGTTATGCGGCACACGAAACAGGCATGCCCGTGACATAGACTCAATACATCGAATATAGGGCACATATAGGAAGCTTAATTCGTTGCCAGGCATCGCCCATCGTGTGCCCCTCCTTTGGATTTCTCTTCGCTGCAACCGCCGTTCGTTGATGGATGTATCGATGGCAGCGATGCTGTTGATAGACGTTGTGAAAGGGAGAAAATGAAAATATAAGAATGGAACATAGAGTGCCTATGATCGAAGCCGGCATGAATCGACGTGGCTGTTGGCAAGTCTGACAGTCACCAACTGAGAAAGCCGTGAAAGTCGAACTGCGCGTTTCGCCCGATTCACCTACGACTTGGATATCTCACGAATATAAATATAGGAATTGATACTATCAAACCCCCCTTGCCGCCCTTAACCTTCAACCAAATACTCGACCCTGTCGAGCCAGCGCCACCTTCGGCAGCATTTCATTCGCAAGATTATTGACATGTGGACCCTGGGTGGCGAAAATCATATTAAAAGCTTCTATGAGCGTATGGGCATAAGCGGACTTGAAGGCAGTGGGTAATACCAGCGCAAAGGGAGGGTTGCATGCTAATTTTCGCGCAGACTGTTGCGCCGGGATTGTTGAGCGTGGATCCTGCTTCGGCTAATTTTACCCGAAACCGGCGATGTCTACTGTGACTGAAGTGTTCGGGTGTTCGGCGCTTCTGGCCAGGCCCAAACCATAACACCCCCAGAAGCTCGGCAAATGCTTGGAAGGGTACTGGGTTTGCTTGCGTTGATATGACGCAGAGCGCCGTTGTCGCTGTCTAAGCCCGTGGAAAGTTGTGGCCGTTGCTTCTACTAACCTGCAGATTACCCATAATACAAGCAACCCATCATTGTTTACCACTATGGGATGCATGGCGTTTATTCTGCTCGCTTTGCGCAGCTTTTTCTTGAAGCACTTTCGCGCGCTGACCCGTAGGAGCCCTCGTACACTACTACCCACCTTCGGCGAGAATCAGCTTTTCGTTAACCTCCCCGCTGGGCGACGTGTGTGTCGGAGGTTAGCGACAGGTATCATAATCGCAGTCATACTATTGTTCTGGGTTATACATGGAACTCGCCGAATGGTAGTGGCCATGGAAACTCTCTCTCCGCATTGGTTAAAGTATCCAATGTAAGTAATTGCATCTCGCAGCGAGCGGGAGTGCCACTGACATAGAATATACAGACTGGACGGATATTCGCATGGACTCGAGTCAATTGTGATATGTTCAAACTATTCCCCGGAATATCCTAACGCCAAAAATGCAATCTTAACGAATTCGGCTCCACCGACAGCGTCTGATCCCTTGAGCCCGCCCCAGTTGATCCAATTCCGACCTTATCTTGGCCAGACAGAAGAAACAGGTAGTAAACACGAATTGTTAGAACTCTGCTATCTTGACTCCGCCGCGAAGATAGAAGCTCCTGACATTTACGCCTACAGTGGGGTTCCCCAGTTCCAGCCACTCCCAGCCATGGGGTCCCACAATCTTCTCCATCTCAGAGACGATATTTGTTTCGACCGGTACGGTAGATACGGCCCATACGGATTGGGTTACAGCATCGAAGAAGGCGGAACTGGTGAAGGAATGTCGCACCGGCTAGACCCAAGAGTCGCGGACGTTTGGAAGAAGACCGGCCTTATCGACTACAGAGATATCGACTGGGGCGAGGCGCAACACCGGTGTTACGAGTCAAACCAACAACATTTCGTTGCCGGTAATGGCACAATTGAATCGAGAAAGAAGAAGAGACAAGCCGTCGTCATCCGGACTTACACCGGGTTCTTTTGGACGCAATATGCAAAGTTGAACATTCGCGCCTTGATCAGCGAAACGGCTCTGAAGTCTGGCGGTGAGTATGCGGTACATCTCCTTTTGCACGTGAAGGATGATGATATTCCCATCTGGGCAGATGCAGTGGCACGGCAAAGTGTGCTGGATGAGCATGTCCCAAAGGAGTTCCACTCGATCTGCACATTGTGGTCAGAGGCGCAAATGAGGCTATATTACCCAGGGGACTTTGGAGTCTCTGTCGAAAACCCATCGGATGGAGACATCCACAGTGTACATCGCTCAGCACATATGCCACTTCAGCATTTCGCCGTCCATCATCCTGAATATGCGCATTTCTGGAACTGGGAGCTCGACATACGCTATATTGGTTCATATTATGAACTTTTTTCCAAGCTTGGAGACTGGACGGCAAGGCAGCCGCGCACCGGGGCCTGGGAGCGATCAGCACGGTACTATATCCCCGCGCTTCATGGTTCTTGGGAAGCTTTCACCGAAAACATTCAACGCAATCTGCGGACGAGCGGACGCCAACCCATTATGGGCCCCATTGAGTTTGACAGAGAAGAGCAGGTCAATTGCGTCATGGAGGAATACCTGGCCGAATCATGCAAGGGTGATGCAAACGTCTCATTGTGCGGTGTCGATGAGCCAGCCGACTTGATCACGCTCAACCCTCTATTTGATGTTGAGGACAGTGGCTGGGTTTTCAGCAAAGACATCACCGGATATGACGTCAGATATTCACTGCCTCCCCGGCGGTCGACCCTTGTGACAGCGAGCAGGCTTAGTTGGCGCCTACTTGATACCATGCATCAAGAAACGTGGAAGATGCACCATAGCATGTTCACTGAGATGTTTCCGCAAACAGTAGCGCTACATTATGGCCTCAAGGCAGTCTTTGCCCCACACCCTGTTTACCTGGAGCGATCCTGGCCTCTAGAAACCGTCGACAAGGTGTTCAATGGCGGCAAAGACCACACGGCCGGTGGGCCAGGGAGCCCTTTTTCCTTTGCTAATGAGCACAATTTCAAGGGCACGACGTGGTACTATCATGCAGAGTTCGCTGGGCGACTATGGCGCCGGTGGTTGAGTGAAAGGAAGGAGGGCGATGTAGAGGACGAAAAGCATGCTGACACAGAAGGACAATCCCGGCTTTGTTTACGGAGCATGCTGTTTCATCCGATCAAGTGGGAATGACAGTCAGGTGGGCATTCAGTGGGCGAACCGATATGATGGAGACAGTCAGACCTATGTGAGCCTACCATTACCCTCTTGACTCCTGCCTATTGCGATCATTTGTCCTATATGGCTTAGACCGCTACATTTCCCGTCCCTTATTTAGACTACTGTGATTATTGCATTTACAAGCCCGCCTCTTGTCTTGGAATTGGGAGCATTCGTCCTAGTTAGACATCTGTCCAGCAACGTGGGGGAATTATGCCTAGACAGTGTTTCTACAATCGCCAGGTCAGGTCCAGGGGTGTTGAAACTTTTGCTGCATCACTGTATGAACTAGGAAGTACTTTGCGTCATGGCGAGAATTGCGCCTAGGCGCGCCGACAGCTGAGAAAAGTGGGGCACATGGCCCAAGTCTTAAATGATAGGTTCTATTCAGGACAGTTGCATGAGAGCCCCTTACGTCGGGCCCACGATATTCCGTGCAGGACATCGCACACAAATATCGCTTGGCTATCCTCTCCCTCGAAAGGAACATCGCCGTTTCGAGGGAGAGCCGGGCTCTCTTCGGGACGGTTTCTTCCCGCCCACCACGGAAACCCTCATGTATGTACTAGATATGCTTCCGCATAGCTATTTTCCTCCTAATATATACGGAGTGCCACGGGGGCCCACCTGCAGCCCGCACAGCGCTGTAGTCCTCCGCCAACGAGGCCTACATCGCCAGGGTACAGACCGCAGGTGCCCCGTTTGGGCCAAAAATATCTCATTCGTCTCCATTTGTGCCAGTGTAGCAATGTTTGGAATAGACTATAATTTGTGCAAGCTAAGCTTTTCTTGGCTTTTGCGGGCGTAATCCCGGATCGATATCTACCACCTTGACCTCGATCCGGGTAATGTTCTGGCTCAAACCAAGTAGACCTTACCCTTAGTCTCTGCACGGAACTCCCACGTGTGACCGTCGGGACTCTATGATGATGATATTTCGGCCTGGCGGTCGTCATCCGTTTCCGCAAACTCTCGGTCGATCGCACTAACCTGCTCGAAAACCGTCTTCTTTTTTTTCCCGCGAGGAACACTTGCTGGAAACGGAACGCCCGTACACTGATCAAATCACTTTATATGCCTCTCATCCATGTTGTGTGCTCTGATTGTTCCAATTGTTGTTTCTCGTCCCACTATAAATTTCCCGGCATACCCAACCACTGCCTTGGCAACTGTGTCCCATTGCATTGCCCATTCGGCCTCGAACGAGTTTTTGACGAACAGCATTTTCAGTCCATGAACATCACGACTCTCAGCCGCCACCACTGAAAGTCAATGCCGACTCGCTTCAGCAGATGACTCGCAAGGCCAGGGCTACTATTGTTTTCCTCTTGACTCTGATCGTAGGGATCCGAAAGGAATATGATTATTCATATTTATTCATATAATAAGATGCCATACATTACCACTCGTTTCATTACATCCGAATACATCATTCATACTCAGACACTTTGTTCCATAGCGACTTATATACCTGTCTTTAATTTCGAAGCACTGAAAATTACATACATGCACCATTGGAAATACATATCTAAGACTTTCCTCTCAATAGCATCAGCCATCGCATAGTCTCCGCGTTTAGACGGTGCCTTCGGAGGCCCAAGACATCTCGAGCATTGCTGAACTCGCGTTCAATCCCGACCTCTGCCGAAGGGATGGGTAGGTAATCGCGAGCGGCTTTTGCCATAAGTGGAAAATTAAACGCGTTAGCCTTCCACCAATTTAGGACCCATTCTACGTCCGCGTCGCTGATCATGTGGTGAGACCAGTTGACCGACGGGGAATCTAAGTACTTATCAATATCCGACAAGGAGGCCTCTTTACATAGCTGGACTTTGCGCAGAGTCTTCCACATTGTTTCCGACATCCCTGCTGGACGCGGATGGTCAACTTCACATAACATAAATGGCTCTGGGGGGTATTCTTTCTTTAGAAATTCCCGCACTTGCGAGACGATCAGCCCCGAATCTTGCTCGCTCATTTAAGACACAATCAAAGATGATTTAATACGCGGATCCAACACGGAAACCACATAGTAAAGAAGGTTGTCGTCCATTTTTCTAGCAAACTTATTCATCTTCCGAATGCCTTTTTCCACCGCATCGCGAATTTTAGTATTCACGTCCTCAAAATCTCCCTCCGCATTTTGAACGTCACTTAACAAATCGTCCAAGCTCCAGTAAATCGGTAGACTTTCCAAAATTATTAAGTATGTCTTTGAAACGGAGTTTGTGTGGTCCTAGAATTAGACTGCGCCAAAGCCCACTGGGCCCATGGGCCGGGCCCAACCCAACCCCCTATGGGTTGGGCCTTGGGCCTGGTTCTTGGGCCCATTGATGGGCTATGGGCTGGGATAGAGAGCCCATTGGGGGCCCAATGGGCCTAAGTGGGCTACAAACATTACAAACATAGCTTATGCAAAAAAACGTGATGTTTTAGGGTGGTAATTTTACTACTAAAAAAAAGGATCGCTAAGAGAATCGAACTTATGCCACTAAAAATTCAACTCTAAGGATAACCACTAAGCTATTCTAACTAAGAAATGTAATTTTCCTTTATAGGAGCTATTATATAACTAAATTTCTAAGGTATTTACAATTTTTAAGATTAATACCCTATATATCACGTGATTTATAATACTATGTTTTAGATATGTAAATAGCCTATTTATTAAGGTAATTTTTGTATCTAGTTAGATAATTGTATTTTAAATAGATATATATATTTATAATACTAATAAAAAAAAGGAATTTATTAGATTTAGTAATATTAAATAAAATACATTATTCTTTAGAAAATATAGGTCCATCGTAGGATATATATATATATATATATATTACCCTAGGTGTCAGGATTTTAGGTGTCTGCATTTATAACTGCAGATTTCTAGAGCTTCCAATTCAACATGGAAGTTCCCGCTGAAATTCCCGTTCTGCCATTTCTCACCGCCTTTATCTGATCTTGCAGTTATCTCTCATTTATCTCTCACTTTGCTCTCACTTCAGCCTTTACTATGCTTTCTCTTTCCATTTGCCTACCGGACCGAGGTTATTAGGCCTATCTTGTCTATAGCCGCGGGTAACAACACGTTTACCTACCTCGGGTAACAGCACGTTTACCTACCTCGGGCAATAGCACGTTTACGGCAAGATTACCTCGGGCGAATATTACCTTAGGTAATTAGCCAGATGAACTGAATATTTGTCTATAAATATAGCCTAGAAACCAGACTAAATAAAACAAGAGCTTTCATCTCAATTATTCTCTTACTACCTTTCTCTCATAAAGGCAGACTAAAGAGACCCTTTATCTTTATCTACATCCATCTTCCTGGGGTAAGCTACTACGCCGCAGTAGTAGCCGACCTCTACGGGAGGTAGTATTTCTCTCTACAAATATTTGTCCTAAGGACTGCCCTGCCGCATAGGGACCCTTAGGCATTTATTTATCTCTCTTATTTTCATATACTACCAATCCCGACACTAGGATACTAAATATATTTATATTTTATATAATACTAAACTATATCTATAGATCTTATATATAAATATACTATATATTAATATAAATCTATAAAGTATATATAAAAAAAGCTAGAATACAGTGTATTAGAGAATACAAATGCATTATTTATAAGCGTATTAATGTACATTAAGACCTAGATTTTATGCAAAAATGGGCCTAAATGGGCCTAAATGGGCTGAAACCTTCGGCCCATCGTGGGCCGTGGGTTGGGTTGGGCTTTTAGTTCAGGGCCCATGTATGGGCTTTGGCGCAGTCTACCTAGAATGGCTTTAGGATCTTGGCTACTTACTAAAGTATCGACTATTCGTCATCGGTAAGCTAGAGGGCCTAAACTTCTGGATATATCTGCGCAAAATGCCTCAGCTCAGTTTGTAACCAAAGCGCATCTTGAATCATGATATACGTCGAGTTCCATTAGGTGTCAACATCATAGCTAACTTATTTTCTAGGTGATACTTCTTTCCAATTTTGGCAGCGCTGTGGGCTACGGGCGATCCACAGTGCTAGAAGTCGTATTTTCATGATTGCTCCTTTCGTGCTGTGAAGGGAGTTGAATGCTGGGCTAGTATAAATGACCATATCGTCCAGTATCACCTTTGCTTCTCGAGCTAAACCAGCCCTTAAAGAAGCTAAGATATCTTTGCAATTTAGGTTGAGGATATAGGCAAGGCAAGGAATAAAGCTCTATCGTCCGCGGAAACGCATTAGAGGCCTAATACGAAAGCGGTTATCGTCATTATCGTACCTCTTAAGGAGCTAGTCATGCAGGCTATCGCAGAGCGTCCCGTTATTGGCCGTATTATCCCCTATGATGGTCAGGAGCTTTGGCGCGATGTCCAGTTCGGCGAGCATCTTCAACACAACTTCCGCTAGATTCTCTCTAGAATGCGGTCCATTAATCTCGGTGAATTCGAGAAGTTCATCTCGCTTTTCAAACTCGGGGGTGATCCAATGACCAATGATGCCCATTATCGTAATCTGATTTTCCAACGTCCAAACGTCAAGAGACAAAGCGAGTGTGCGGCAGCTCCCCGTAAGCTCCTCTTTCACGTAAGCCCTATTTGAATGGAATTCCTCTTTAATTCGGTTGAAAAGAGTATCAATAGCCTTGATGGGCAAAGAAGCCCCCGTTGCTTCAATGAGTGCCTTGAAAGCCAGATGCTCCACCACTGTGAAAGGCTATCTAGTTTGAATAACCCATCGGACTAGCATTTCTTCAACGCCAGCCTTCTTTCTCGGCGACTCCAAGAACCGATCGAGGCTTCCTGCGGCCGTGGGTAAGAAGATGGAGTCGGCCCCAGACTTAATACGATGCTTAGTCTAGAGATGCACCAACAAATTCGAAGTGGAACCATAGCGCGCCGAATCTCTAGAGGACCAACTACAATGTTTGCAAATCAGCAGTCGGTCTTTTTTCAGTAGGCCACCCTGCCGACACCAAGTGCTATCCAGATCTATGGTCTAAAAGTGCTCAATAGTCCAACTAGAGTACGACTTGGTTTTTCACCTTTTATACAGGTGCGGATTACTCGTATTGCTCCTGCTTTCCGAAAACGCAGGATCAAGCGGGGAGGGCGAAGAGCTAGGCAAATAATAAGACTACTTCGTCTAAGGCGTGTCTTCGGTGTTCCTAGATAGGGAGGGCTCAGGAGAGTAAGGGCATCCTGTCTCACAGATAGATTCCTCAGACCGCTCCGAAGGTGACGAAACTAGGCCATTATATAGAGCATTATAGTCTCGACGTGGAAGACCACGCGTCCTCCGCATGGGCGGATTAGGTATAGACGCCATACTACTGTTTCCTGGTATCAGTATATCAAAAGGAAATCGACGGCAATGCATGGCATACCTAGAGCTACCTGGGCTGGGGTTAGAAATTGATAGGAGACTTGAAAAAAAGATGATGGTTGACAAGCCCAGTCATGTTCGCGCTTTATATACCTTTCCTGAAGTGAAAAGTTGATAGATCTCTTTCCTGTTTTTTGCAGCGCGATATTGACGATCCTGAACGTAAACAAATGCAGCCAAGATCATTAGAGGCTCTGGGTTGTGAGGCAAACGCGTTTTTACGTGCCATTTCCTAGGGCTACTTTGTGCACCAAGTTTGAAATGATTTGGAGTGGAATCAGGGAACTGAGTGTTGGAAATTGGAGCCCTCATCCTAAGACGCCAACATCGGTCGGCATCTCTCTGCCCCGATGGCTGCTGATTGGTCAGCCAGGCCCATGAGGCTATTGAATTGGGCGCCCGTATATGCAGGATTCTCATCTATATCACCTTCTTTGCTTGTTCCAGAGGATGTTCTTTCATGGACCACCGAGCAGCGGTGTAGGAGAACATGTTTGTATGTATTTCCCTTAGAAAACAGTTCTCAGGAATAGGATATAAATATCCCCCTGAGAACGAGCAGAAAATATTATCAAAATTTACCATCAATTACCGGTCCATCTTCTTTTCATCTGATCATCTACCCCTTTCTTTCTCAACAGCTTCTTCCAGTTGATACCTGGATAACTATCAGTCTATCATAAAAGCTCCAATTCGCTGATAGCGTGAGAGGCAGCTTATCTTTCTATTCGCTCCAGGTGCGCCAGATTTCGTCCATATTATGCCTGATGGATCTGCTCAATGTATGACGCACTATGATTATCCTACTGTGACACTTCGGCAGGCCTCCAAATACGACATTAAGAGCCTGTTGGTGTGCTGCCCGCGCCTCCCCCCCCCCCCCCCTACCAACAACCACGACCGTAGAATAAGAGCAAAATCCAACCTAACGGTCCTTCATGAGCATCTGCAATTTCAAAACGAAAGGCGGCATATCCGAGTCTATCTGATCATAGAGCCGGTTCTCTCAGAATCCCAGCACTGGCTTGGCGTCAGCACCCTGTTGGATAGCAACTCGAACGGAGTCTGTACGCCCTCGAATGGGGAACTTCATACTACCCGGCTTAGCGAGGAGCTATTCGCGGAGTTACCACCGTAAAATAGCACTTTGCTCGTCTCTTCACCTTCTGGGGAGTAGACAAAATCCAAAGGTATATTATAGCTGCACGCGCTTTCTTGTCCTATTGCACATGTACTATTTCCAAGGCTGCCGCACGAGTGACATAATTCTAATCAGGTTGGGGCCAGACCTGTGTCCTAAAATTTAATGCATGTGAGCCGGGTCTTTGAATCAGGATTTTTGCTTCCCGCGATCGGGTACCATAACGGAACAGGAATTGAGTTTGCGCCACCACATCTAACGTCTGCCCCTCATTAAACTAAAAATCCTTATCAAGATAGTGCGATAAGAACAATCAAAGATAAAACCTACTATTGGATCGCTCGGCCCCACTGAGCGACGGCGTGACGTACCAAACCATGCAATCACTTACGCCATACACCTAATGTCTGCACAGTATACATGTATTCAAGTAAAATAAACGCCGAAAATTGCTCTACTATTCGGATTAGTCGGAAGACCCAGAAAGTATACTTAACCAAGCCACTCAGGCAACGACTGTCCAGTGTGACTTCGTAGCCTTGGGCATGTGGGTAGGTCACGACTTGCTGGTAATGTTGCCCGTGGTCCAATTTGAAACCGGGGCAATTTCCCGGTAAAAGCGGGAAGAATCTTAGTAAGATATTATAGCCTTGATAACTTAAAGCGCTAGAGTTCGAATTGTCATGAAGTTAGTCTGACGTAACAAATTATTGTCTCTTGTCGGAGCACGTAATATAGGGGCCAATCAGCGGTGAAAAGAACTCTATTGCTATACTGTACCCCTGAATCTGGCAATTTATGGGGGTTTCTGATTATATAAGAAATAATTACTTCGGATCATCCAATAATCCGGTCTCCATAGGCTGTTCGTTCCGACAATTTCTTATGTAAATTAATGGGAACCACCCCCAAGATTTACCGCGGCTCGTGCTACCCGCCTTGGACCGGTAAGACTAACAGATCAAGGCAACGCCACAAAATCGCAAAGGTTCAGCGGCATTAAATAAGAACCAGTCAGGTCGAGTGTGGATGTGAACGTCATAGGATTACTACTGGCAGTATTATAGCGGTAAAGCATGGTGATTCCCCGTTTCTCGGTCAATAATATTAAACTATCTGACCAGGGTCCGGTAATTAAGCAGACGCCAAAGTTTTAGTACCAAATCCAGTTGATGCGATTTACCCCCTATCCATGGATAAATGAATCTTGCCCTCTCTTCTTTTGTCCATCAAGGTTTGCGTCAATTTGATCACTCCCAGAATTGGGAACTAACCGACATTCATATGCTATAAATCAGGTTCTCCAGGTGTTCGTGTAATGTGTAGTGAGAGGTCCAGTACCCTCCCCCCATCTAATCGCGCGAGGAATGACCTCCCACCTCGGCCACGACCTAAGAGAAATGTACGCACGGCAGGAGGATTAAAACAAGAAACAGTAAAGGTATGAGGACATTTATCCTGGATTATTCGCGTCAGACTTTTAGTAGCACAAAGTACTGACATTAGCAAAGTAACGGAAGCGTCGGACGCTAAGGCAAACTAAGACACGAATTGTTCACCTCCAGCACAGGAAGATCATCCTCTTATCTCGAGAGTTGCGTTGATAACATTGACGGCTAGAGATAGAGACAAATTGTATTCGACAAAATCATCATGGCTTAGATGTGAGGTTCGCCAATTCCTCTTTGAAGAGAAGTTTAAAGACAACGACAAGATATACTTCTTCATTGTGGCGATCTTTGAACACGTAGCGAAGCGTGTGGGTCCTCTCACTCACATACTTCAGTACTTTGATCTTGATCCCAGGTAGCTTGAGGACTACCCGGTTTGGGTCGAAATATGGATTGTAAAAGTCGGCAAAATATTCGCGTCCTTTCTCAAGGTTGAACCCTTGGCGATTCATAGGCGAAAGGAAATATTTCCTACGGCCTTTAGAGTCCGATGGGATTCCTAGATCCTGACGAATAGCATACCCGTCACCATCCCCTCCTTCTTCGACCACAGGTCGCTTAGCTAGGGTTGATATGGTTTCAGGTGATCTCTGTGACCAGCCACCGTTCGATACCTTGTGTCGATGCTCGCCAACTCGAAACACAAAAAAACAACTCAAAGCGGGCCCATAGGACCAGGGCCGGTTCGAGTAAGCATCGCAATTAATTCCCGGGTCTATAAATGTCTTCGCAATCTTGTAGGCGATATTGAAGCCTGGCGGCAGTTGATCGCGAATGGGATGGTCGAAGTCGTTGCCCCACACCAGATCCTTCGAGTTGATACTTTTCTTCGGGATAAATGAGAAAGAAATCGAGTAAAAATCTCTCAGGTGTCTTTCATGGTCAAAATAAATAGAGGTTTTGGGAGATTCAGAGGGTAATCCCTCGAAGTCCCTTATTCTGATATGCAACTGAATCGACATATGAGCACCGTCGATAAAAAATGGTTCCGGATCGTTGACTGTAACGATTCGATGAGTCGACTGTTCGTATGATGGTCCCGCCATAACTAGCAGCTTATACTCTTGCTTGTCTTGTATATTGCGCGCCATTTGGATTTGGAACACCATGTATGGATTCTAATTTCCCAGGAAGACAGAGACCGTAAGGAACGGTTTTATAAGGTTTTAGAAAGAGGATTATGCTAAGGAAAACCATAGAGTTTCGGTTACTTCGGATATGACAACATATCCGTACTTTACAGCACATGGTTTACGGAATGATGACGACCAGCGGAGTTACCCGCAGATCCGTATGTGCTTACGTACCGAGTTTTCTCTGCTAGGTGGGCCTTTCTGTTTAATTGCCGCCGCTTTTAACGTATTCAATAGTGAGCTTCCACCACTGGCGCAGCAGCAGGCCTATTACTAATCAACCCAGAACGTGTGCTTTCGAAGCTTAATATATCGCTACATACACGTACATCCTCTGGTAGCCGGCCAAGCAGCAGATCTAGCGTTTTGACACCAAAAACGCCTAGAACGGCTATTCAATAGAGAAACAGGCTATAGCGCTCAAAGATCTACTCAAGCAACGTTCTAAAAGCCCACCGAGTCCAACCAAAGCTATAATTGACCAAATCATCAAAGGCCACTATCTTGCTTTGCATAATACAGCACTACTCGCGAAGGAAGTTGATGATCTACGTACGCATAACGAAAAGAGACGTCAGAAACGTACACGATCATTTAAGCAGATAGCATACCAAGGTGGGCCTTACAGTCACTGAGGCTCGCAGGCCCTACAGCCTTCTACACAGGCTATAGAGCGCGTTCAATCACCTACGCCTATAGCTGTTCAACAGCCTATTTTACTACCTCTGCCGGCTAAATGCGCTCAACCAAGGTGTAGTAGGTGTGGAGATATAGGGCATAAGATCAATTCATGTGAAAATCGATAGTTTTTAAATATACTATGGCGTTTTGGTGGTAAAAACCCTGTTTAAAGATGTAGTGGGTAGATAGGTGACCGGGTGGACTGGATGACCGGATCGACCGGGAAATACGTAACTTTACGTCATGACTACTTACATCATAAAGACCGGACAGCCCCTTCCCACGTTTAGAAGCATTCGAGGGTTGTTTTAAGGACATCGGTTCCCTAAGTGCAGACGGCCAATCTTCCACGATGATTTTATGCTACATGCTATCACTCTGGTATCGGGTTTTCCACGGCTTTCTCTTTGCTTACCGTCAATTCTTCGTTCATCCCCCATATCCAATAACCTACTGGACTGGAAAGACAGTCATCGTTACCGGTGGAACGAGCGGATTAGGCTTGGAAGCAGCTTGCCACTTTGTACGCCTGGGTGCGGAACAAGTCATCATAGCTGCTAGACATCCGGACCGAGCCGAACAGGTCATTGGTTATGTTTCCAGAACTGTCGGAAGACGTGATTGTGTCGTTTTGTGGCCCTTGGATTTATCATCCTACGAGTCGGTTATCGCGTTCGCGCTAAAAGCCCAGGATGGAGTAAATCGGATAGATGCGGTAGTAATGAGCGCAGCAATGGCCTCTCCGATGTTCCGAATGGCTGAGAAGGACGAAGCGACCATCACAGTAAACGTTATAAATACGTTCCTGTTAGCCTTCTTGCTGGCCCCGAAGCTCAAAGAAACCGCGGAACGTCACCGAACCCGACCTCATATATCGTTTGTGGGAAGCGAAATCATGTTTCAGACATCCTTCCCTGAGGCGGACGCGCCGTATCTGCTCGACGAACTGAATGATAAGAACAGAGCGCAGATATAGACGCGATACCATGTTAGTAAGCTTATGGTGGCGATGGTTTGTCGAGAGGTATTTGCCCGACACCAGGAGCATTATCCCCTTGTAATCAACTACTTGAACCCTGGTCTCTGCCGCTCGAACCTGCTACGCGATTTGCCTGCTGCAACAAAACTTGTCCAACTTGCCCTTGCTCGGTCGGGAGAGGAAGGCGGAAGGCTTCTTGTACACGCGGCATCCGCAGGAAAATCCTCGCATGGCCAGTATTTGAGTGATGCTAAAGTAGAGGATCCGCCGGAGTTGCTCCTGACCAAAAGAGGCGTGGCGATCCAACGAAGGCTCTGGGACGAGTTATCGGAAAGACTCGAATCGATTCAGCCAGGCGTTATGAGCAACCTCTAAACCTATACTACCTGATTACATTGCCATTTGCCACGATTACCTTTGCGCACACAAACGGAAGACTAGACTTCGCCAAAGCCCACGATTGGGCCCAGAGTCCGGGCCCACGGCCCAACCCGCGTGGGCTTTGGGCTCAACCCTCCGGGCCCGAGCCCAACCCATAGCCCACTGCGGGCCCCCAATGGGCCCCCTCGAAAGCCCAACTTTTCATAAAATCAAGGTCTTGGCGGTCATAAAGCTGCTGATTCACCTAAATAAAATACTGTACCTTACGCCTGTTTTAGTCACTACTATAACTTCTTCAATATTTAATGTATTAACACCCTGAAATTAAGAGAAATTTACTGGTATTCTAATATAATAGATTCAGTAATAGTTTAATTACTAGATATAAGAGTAAAAGAATCATAGCCTTACGCTGTTAGTAGGATATTTGAGGAAAGGTGGGGGGTGGTTGCAGGAATATATATTTAACACAACGTGGTTTAAATATATCTTTATGGATGATCTCAAGAAATCTTTATTACTTTACTTTCCAACGTACGCTTAATAAGTTCTGGAAGCTTTGGCACTAGTATTCTGACGACTGTCAGAAAATAGAGTGCAATTCGATATAGTGTCGAATCGTATAAGGTATACTATAGTTTCTGCTTCGATCCTTTGCGGTTCGGGTTCTACGCGGTTCGATATTAAGATTAATTAGGCTCTAGATGGGCTTTTGCGGGCTTTCATGGGCTTCTGCGGGCTTTCATGGGCTTCTGCGGGCTTTCATGGGCTTCTGCGGGCTTTCTGTGGGCTTCTGCGGGCTTTCTGTGGGCTTTTATGGGCTTTTGTGGGCTTTCTGTGGGCTTTTGCCGGCTTTCTGGGCTTAACCCTCTAAAATAAGCAAGCATTAACCAATCATATAGTATTAACCAGGCTTAGCGGGCCTAGTTTCCGATGTATCAATATCCTTGATTAATTATTGTTTTGTAGGTCTACAGACGACTGGCGTCCTAAAGATTTTAAGTATGTTCTACTCACACTGTCCTCACTTTCCCCTTACCGTTTTTTTGCCTTACAGCTATGTCTCAGAGTCAGAATTCTGAGGTTTTCTCTTCATCTATCTATGAGAGTGATATTAATAATATTACTTACCTTACTCCTGAGAACGCGCAGTTATTCACACCTGATCCTTCGAGCAGTCAGCAGATATTTGATTCCTTTGATACTGAGTTTCTTCGACCACCTCCTCTTCCTCCTACGATACCTCCCTCTCTCACCCTTGTTGGTCCTGGTCGAAAGAAAGGCTTTGCTCTCTATGACATAGAAATGCATTCTGAGTGGGTGAACTGGTGGCTCGAGACTGGCTATAGGAAGTCAAGCAAGATACGATGGGACTCAGTCCACCTCTCAGACATCTGGAAGCAATTTCATCAAGTAGCTAATACCTCTGATGGTGCACTAAAGGTTATGTGTAAACGCTGTGGTCAGATTCTTGAGCATCCCTATTCTTTTAAGCTAGGGGGAACAGCTCGGCATGGAACCTCTACAATACTAAGGCATATCAAAAGCGCTAGCTGTCTAAGATCTTCCAACAATAGCGCACAGAAATCTGGCCTAACAAAGTTTATACAATCAAAGGTAAGTGATTATCTCCTGATTTTGATTTTATCTTACTCTCCCCTAGGGTTCAATAATAGCGAATAAGAAAAGCTTTACCCAAGAGGCTTGGGAAGAAAAGCTTCTTATCTTTCTTACTATTGCTCGTCTTCCATTTCAGCTCATTGAACATCCTGAGTTCTTTAGCCTCATTCAACTCGCCCAATCCGCTTCATCAATGCCAGATATTCCCTCCGCAAAGACTATTCGTCGTCGGCTACAAAGCTCTGTTCAGCTAAGACAGCAGGATATCCTCCGAAAGCTTCCTGATAATACAAAGCTTTCAATTGCACTTGACTGCTGGACCTCCCCATTCTCTTAGGCATTTATGGCTATAAGTGGCTACTTTATTACTGAGGATTGGCAGTGTTGTGAGGTCCTTCTTGGGTTTGAACCAATTTATGGAAAGCACTCCGGTGCTAACCTAAGCGCAGTTCTCTTGGGTATTCTACAGAAGCATCAAATCCAGAACCGAGTACTTGCAGTGACTACTGATAATGCTTCAAATAATGATACTTTGATAGCTGAATTACAGAAGTCACTCCCAGAGGATACTACGCTGATTAGGGTTCCATGTCTTGCTCATGTTATTCAATTAAGTTTGAATGATTTACTTGGACATATGAAAGCGATTCCGATTAATGACACCACTGATACTCAGTGGACAGAGCAGCGATCTCAGTCTGCCCGGGCAAACACAAAGAAAGGAGATATTGCTACTACTCTAAGTAAGGTAAGATGCTTTCACCTAACTTTCCCTTCACTATAATATAGTACTAATATCTAAAATAGGTTCGCAACCTTGCTATATTCATTAATGCAAGCCCTCAGCGCCGGGAGACCTTCTTCACACTCCAGCCAGATGCTACAAAGCTTGTTCCAATCCAGGATGTGAAAACCCGCTGGAACTCCACATACCTAATGCTTCGACGTGCAAGAAGACTTCAGTCAATCTTTATACCCTTCTGTAATGAATGGGATCGAAGTGATCTTCAACTGAATGATGAAGAGTGGCGCCAGGTTGACTATCTTCTTTGGATTACGCAACCTTTCTACGAGTTTACCACTGAGCTCTCAAAGACTAAGGATGTGACTTCCCATCATGTCTTTAGGATATACAACCTCCTCTTTGAGCATCTTGAGCAGTCGATCTCTCAGCTAGCAAGAAAGAAGGCGCGATGGAAGAAAACTATGCTTCAAGCGCTACATGCTAGCCGGGCAAAGCTAGACTACTATTACTCTATGACAGATACCATCCGTGGTGATCTTTATGCAGTATGCACTATGCTGGCGCCAGAAAATAAGTTTAAATTCTTCCAAACCAAGGACTGGGACGATGAGTGGCGCACAAGATACAGAAAAAGCTTCAAGGACTTCCTAGCACCCTACCAAGAATATGTTACTGGGCAACAGTCCTCACCTATCTCTTAGGGTTCTCTTAGAAAAGGCTCACGCCTCGGACTCTTGCTTAACAAGCGCAAGCCTCAGTTAACTGAACCAAAGGATGAAGTCATAGGATATCTTGATACTGGTATGTTACTTACCTTGTTTTATCTATAGGAGTACTAATATATTCTAGAGCCTATAGACTCCTTACCTCTTGACTTTTGGAAAGCTCACCAGCAAAAATACCCAGCAATTGCTGCCCTTGCAAGAGATGTGCTTTCAGTCCCTGCGACTGGTGCTGGGGTTGAACGGCTGTTCAATACTGCCCGAGATATCTGTCACTATCGCCGAGGTAGATTACATGCAGTAACTATCCAAGAGCTAATGATGTTTCTCTGTGTATCAAAGTTTGATATAGATGAGGAGCAGGCATCATTTCTAGCTGACTCATTCTCTCAAGATGATATTGAAGCAGCAAAAGAGGAAAAGGAAGAGATGCCAGATCAGTTTGAACTTGATCCAATCAGTGATAGTGAGGAGCGCGCCCAGGAAGAGAGAGAGGGAGACACTAGTGATTCTTCTGAAGATGCAGTTCTCGCTCTGCCAGTCCCTGAGGAGGGAAGCACTCAAATACGTCAGTCAGTTCGATCGCGGAAGCGTCCTCGGCAGGAGGACGATCAATGGTCATATCATTAATGATTGACACTATAGCGAAATCAAGCCTATTTTCTGACGGCCGTCAAAAAAAGCTAGTGTTAGAGCTCCTAGTCCCTAACCCCTTTTCCGAGTAAATTCTGACGGCCGTCAGAATTCTAGTGCTATAGCTTCAAGAATTCATTGAACGTATAAGCAAATGATTTGGCACTAATTAGATTAGTCCCTTTAGAACTAGTAAGCTTCTAAATGTATACCTTTAAACTAAGGCTTCCATTGAAGAAAATTGAGAGTAAAGTAAAGGAAATACTCAAAAAAACAGGCGAAAACTGCATAAATTATGCAGTCACGAGTCTCTGCTTTGTTTGCATTGTTTGGGGCCCATCGTGGGCTCAAAAACTGGGCCCAAAGCCCAACCCATTTGCGGGTTGGGTTGGGTTGGGGTCGGGTTGGCGTGGGCTTTGGCGAAGTCTACGGAAGACCACGTCACACTATTTCGGTGCTCTTCCGGATTTTTGAGACATCTATGGCCGGGAGGAAGTACGAAAGAAAAAAGGACCGACGAGTTATCCAAAGCCTTAAGCATCAGGAGGCACAACCGAGAATTCTGTTTACTCCTGCGTCCGAACCAACAGTAGTCGACTCCTGCCATGTCTACTGGGTGCCTTTGGAGGCTCCGCTTTATAGTTTCTGTAAGCACTATAATCAACGACGGGGATATTTGCTACGGACGACTCGGTATCCGCGTAGGTGTTTGTTGCTTTTCTCATGCTGGAGTGAGTCGCAGAAAGGGCATCCGCAGACATGTCCTATCGGCTCCATTATCTCAGGTTGTTGGCAGGCGACTATGGGTTGGTGGCACTTAACTAAGGTTTTTGCTTAAATATAGAGAAAAAGTGGGGCGCTTGAGTGCATCCCATTTAGGAATAACGGTCGGACATAGACTGCGGCATGGTCTTGGTCTTGGTTATCACTTTACTAACCAAGACCAAGACCGTCAGTTTGCGGTTAACCGTTGGTTAACCGCACTAGCATAATTCTTGTAGATCTTGCCTATTATAACCACGCATGTGACCTTTATACAGCTGACACACTCTGGGTTTTAATGCTAATTTACCTACGTTTTGGTTATGACAAGACCATTATGCTCGCAATGCCCGTAATTCACCGAAACTTTGAGAAATATAACTGTATTCAGTTGCAAGGACCAGTGCTAATAGTGTTTTTACCTTGAGATAAGGGATGCGAAATATAGGTGGCCAGTAAATTTATTGTCAGCGTAAGGGTCGGATATATCTTAAGAAATATATATTCTTGCATACAAGAGTCAGTGCACCTTCCTACGAAACTCACTTACAGGACTTGACTTTATCAATTACGTAGTTTACAATCCCATTATAACACTAAAATATGCAGCTGAGATATCTAGTTATATAGACAAATTTAGAAATCAAGTTCCTATGTAAAATAATAAAGAATTCGCTATCTGAATAAATGATTGCATGGTCTTCAGCGGTTACTTTGCGGTTACTTTGCGGTTATTTGCGGTTTTTGTGTGGTTACCTTGTGGGTTTTGGTGGTCTTTAGCGGTTAATGGTAAGATAACCATAGATAACCGCACTACCATACGTGTATACCCAATCAACACGTAGTATTTTAGGTAATCTATAGTTTCTTTTGCTACAGCGTCCAACCCTAGTCGCGACTTGTCAGGATTTTAGGTGTCTGCATTTATAAATGCAGATTTCCAGAGCTTCCAATTCAACATGGAAGTTCCCATTGATGGAAGTTCCCGTTGAAGTTCCTATTCTGCCATCTCTCACCGCCTTTATCTGACCTTCCAATTATCTCTCACTTTACTCTCACTTATCTCTGACTTCAGCCTTTACCATGCTCTCTCTTTACATCAGCCTACCCAACCATGGTTAGTAGGCCTACCCCTCACTTTACCCCTCTTTTCTCGACCGAAAGGAATGATTATCTCGACCGAATTATTTCGGCCGAACACAATCTTTGTCTATAAATATGGCTCAGAAACCAGACTGAATAAAATAAGAGCTCTTAGACTTCCGCAGAACCCAACTCAACCCGGGCCCAGGACTTCAGCCTAGTATTGGTCCTGGGCCGAAGACTTAGGCCCAGCCTGGGTCCGGGCCCCCAACTTGGGCCACAAACATAACAGACATGCCAAGACTCGTGACTTTTCATGGTTGCATGAATTGTGCGGTTTTTGGCCGTAATATTGAGTATTTCCTTTACAATAGGAGAAGTATGACAAAGAGATATCATGATATTTTATCGGGGGCCCACTCCCGATAAGACAATTATATGCAATCTATAATAATACATCAAGATACTATCACTTCGAGTAATATTCAAAGACCTCATCCTCTCGAGTCTTCCGCTTCCGGCCTGATGCCCGTACCTGGGTGCTATTCTCAGGTGCTGGTAGCTGGGGCTCATCATCATCCTCATTCTCTTGCTCCTGCCCCTGCTCCTTAGTATCACTAATCAGGTCTATCTGAACCTCATTAGGCTTCTCATCTTTCTCTTCCTTTGCTGCTTATATTTCAACACGAGAGAAGAATTTCTCAAGATACTTCGCTTCCTTCTCTTCCACATCAAACCTTGAAGGACAAAGAAACATTATATGCTCTTCAACCGTCTGCGTCTTTAGCCTTCCTCGGCGATAATGACAGACATCCCGAGCAATATTAAAGAGTCGTTCAACACCTGCACCTGTTGCTAGGAAGGAGAGCGTATCTCGTGCAAGAGCAGTAATTGCTAGAAAACGAGATTGGTGCTCTCTCTAGAACGCAAGAGGCCCAATATAAACAGTATCTACTAACCAGTTAGTATAATATCGTAAAGACTTAATTTAAAACGTACCACTGTTCAGATATTAGGTTATTTTATTAGTCACTGTCTCTGGTTGCGCCACGCTCTTATCTAACATCTTATCAAGCTCCGAGCTTAACTAAATTACTGGACGAGCTCTATCTAAGGACTGGCCAAGCGTTGATAGCTGCTCTTGGTATAGAATAAGTGCCTATTGGAAGGAGTTGCGATATATATCGTGCCATTTCTGATCCCAATCCTTTGTCAGGAAGAATTTGAACTTATTCACAGGCGTAAGCATTGTGCTAATAGCGTAGAGCTGTCCTTGAATACTATCTGTTTGAGAGTAGTATTCATCAAGCTTGGACCGACCAGCTTCTAGCGCGTGGAGCATCTGGCGCTTCTATGGAACACGCTCTCGTCGGAGCTGTTTTATTGACTGCTTAAGGTGTTCAAAGAGCTTATTGTAAATCTTGAATATATAATACGCTGTGAGATCACGAGTCTTTGAAAGTTGAGTTGTATAGTTAAAGAATGGTTCAGTGATGCAAAGAAAATAGCCAACCTGGCGCCACTCTTCGTGATTTAGTAGTATCTCCTCGCAGTTATACTCCGTATAGAACGGAGCAAAGATATTATATAGACGCTTTGCCGGGCGAAGCATTAAGAAGGTTGAATTCTAGCGAGTTTTCACATCTTGGATAGGCACTAGCTTCACGTCTGTTGTCTAGAGATTATAGAATGTCTCCCGGCGCTGAGAACTTGCGTTCACGTAGATCGCGAGAAACCGGACCTTATTTAAGGTATAGGATATCTCACGCACTTGGTGCTGCGCGTTAAGCTTTGCGAGTCTTGACTGCTTCTCTGTCCACTTTGTCTCGGCTAAGTTATTCAACGGATTTGCCTTAATGCGGCTAAGAAGCTGGTTGAGACTAAGCTAAATGACATGAGCAAGGCATGTTATTCGAGGAATGATCGCATTATCTGCTAAGGCCTGTTGAAGAGACTGCTGGAGAGAAGCAACTAATGTCTTATTATTAGATGCATTATCCGTGGTAATTCTAAATACTCGGGCTTCAATATTATGCTCTATAAGGGTTTGAAGAAGCATATTGCTTAGGTTCGCACCTGTATGCGAACCATGAAGAGGCTTAAAGCTAAGTAGTACCTCACGGTAAACCCAATTAGCATTAATAAAATAGCCTGTGATAGCTATAAATGACTGCGAGAAAGGAGACGTCCAGCAATCAAGCGCAATTGATATCTTTGCGCTAATTGGTAGAGTCCGAAGTATGCCTTCTTGCCGGTCTTTAACGATGGCACTTAATCGGCGACGGATTGTATCGGCAGAGGGTATTATTGGTAGTATTGGAGCGCCGTAAGCCCGAGAAATTAGACGATGGAATAATGGATGTTCAATGAGATAAAGTGGAAGCCGATTTAGTGTTAAGAACTGGAGGTCTTCGTCCTATGATTCTTGCGAAAAAGGCGTATTATCTATTGGGTCTCCCTATTATAATATAAAACGCGTTAGTTAAGAGCTGATTTTGGTAGAAAACCCTACTGAATATAGGAATAAAGGAAAAATGGAACAAACCCCTTTCTTAAGAAACTTAGTGATCTCGTTCCCCTTCCCTTGCCCAGCCTTTAAACATCCTGCTATCTTGAGATGTCTTTGTATCGTGGATGTACCATGGTATTGTAACTTGCCCTGTGCCTTTGGATTGACTGTATATGGATGCTCAAGGATAGCTCCACATCGTTGACACATTACCTTTAGTGCACCATCTACATTATGGGCAACCTAGTGGAATTGGCTCCAAATCTCCGTATATTAGGTTGAGTCCTAGTTGATTTTGCTCTTTCTCCCGTAATCAGTCTATAACCACCATTCTACCCATTCATTATATGCCATTCTTTCATAGAGAACAAAGGCCTTCCTTTGGTCGGGTCCAACGCGCGTAAAGAAGGAGGGGAGTACCGGTCGGGGAGGTCGGAGAAAGTCTTGGTCGGAGATGTCAAGCGCGTATTGACTGCTAGATGGAGTGGCTAGGGGGTTTAGTGTCATTAGGTAGCTAAGATTGTCTATCTCACCATCATAAAGAGAGGATGCGAAGTTAGAGTGCTGACTTTGTGACATGATGAATTAGCTCTATGGTAAACCTAGGATGTAAGGGAGAATTAGTTAAAGAGACACCTACTAAGTAATAGTATCTTTAGGCAGTAGGGAATAAATCAGGTAAATATGATATATCAACTATAATAGGGCGGTAAGAAGTAGAGCTAGATTTAATTGGCTAGATAGCCCTATCTTATGTGGAGATAACCCAAAAAGCCCAGCTAAAACCCAGTAGTAACCCAATTAACCCAGCGAAAACCCAGCAATAGCCCAATTAACCCAGTAATAACCCAATTCCTAGCCCAACTCATCTTTAAGATCCTTAAAAATTTTCGCCAAGAAGAAAAACTTCAATCTTCAAGTGGCCTTCCTACTCTATAACCTTCTTTTAATTGATTTTTAAGTAAGCTAATCTAATGAGATAAATAAGACTAATAACTTTTGTATATATTATTAACTATATTTAGCCAAAATTTCATAATGATTTTCTTTAGTCTATGAAGATGCACTAGGTACTTCATGTAGTAAATATATATTTCCACAACTACATTATCAATTAAAGGCAGGAATCCAGTGATCCACGGATCACTCCTTAATTAATGCGATTCTAAGCTAAGTTTATTGTTATTTATTATTGACTAATTATACTCTCTAGGATTACAAATTTATTTCTTAAAATTTCCAGAGCTTAATGGGAAGAAGGTTAGTGCTACGTTGTATAAACCAGACAGGTGTAAAAAACAGTATATTATCTTGATGACTGAGCAGTTTTATGACTAGAATTATGAAAAAGTTGGGTTGAATTGGGTCGAGTTGGGTTTTACTGGGGGCCCAGCGTTAGGCCCAAGTTGGGCTTTGCGGAAGTCTAAGAGCTTTCATCTCAACTTCTCTCCTACTACCCTTTCTCTCTCCTAAAGGGCAGACCAAGGAGATTCTCTCTATTATTTCTCGTTTATATCCATCTCCGAGGGGTGAGTTACTACGCTGCAGTAATAGCCTACCTCCACGGAAGGGTAGTATTTCTCTCTACAAATATTTATCCTAAGGACAGCCCTGCTGCATAGGGACCCTTAAGCATTTATTTATCTCTCTTCTTTTATATACTACCACTTTCGACAATTACTTTGGTGATGGCGATATATATACAGTCAACTTCCAGTATTGACATCCCATGCATTACATAATCTCCTTATTAACTGTCGGAGTACGTAATATAAGGGCCCATCAGCGGTAAAAAGAACTCTGTATTGCTATACCCCTGAATCTGGCAATTTATGGGGGTTTCTGATTACATAAGAAATAATTACGTCGGATTATCCAATAATCCGGTCTCCATAGGCTGTTCGTTCCGACAACCCCTAATAGCCTCGCTAACGCTCAGCTAAGGCTACAATTTCAGAGTTTTGCTGGGATGCGGAGTAAGCGGATGAAAGCCTCTAACATTACTAGATAACAGAGCACGGCTCGTGAAATGCAAGTACGCGCATCAATTTCAAAATGCGTACGTCTTCCAAATTCCAGATGGTAGTCCAAAACTGGCTAGATCAAAATTCAGGGCGGACTCCGGGTCTATCACTGGTTCGGGTAGGGGGGCCGGCGGCGCACTTATGAGCGGTATAGGGGTTTCAGAGCTAGATGCGGCTGTAACGAGACCATCAAGCATGAAAGAAGTTTGGTCGGCCGCGATGAGAAGGTCACTCTGATGAAATAGTGCGTCCATGTCGGCACCGACCCCTTGTTGCTGCCGGTGTGGACGTACGTCTAGCGACATGGGCGACCTGACAGCGCCTTTAACTGAAAGTGGCGTGAAAGCCAAGCCATCGTTACCCGGCTGAGGTTTGATATTATCTTCTGATCCGGCGCTCATAGGTTCGCCGGTCTGTTGACGTACGTCTAGCGACGTGGGTGATTTAACAGCGCCCTTAACTGAAAGCGGCGCGAAAACCATGCCATCATTACCTGGCTGAGGTTTGATATCGTCCTCCGATCCGGCGCTCATAGGTTCGCCGGCTAGGGAAGCCATCGGCTTATGTTGGTGAACAGAAGAGTCCAGCGAGGAGGATGAGCTGTCGCGGGCGTCATCAGGATCACGTCTGCACAGGGACTGAGTATCTTCCTCAAAGCAAAAGCCCTTAGTCTGATCTAAGTCTCCTAATCGTGCGAGCAAATCGTAAGTGAGTGGGTGCCCGTCTGTCTCGAGCTCCAACGGATCGCCAGGCCAAACCCCGCTTTCGATAGTATGTCGATACAGCTGGCGAAGTCCTCGGACAAGCCAGACTTGTTGCCGCTCGAGAATTTCCACGTACCTATCGGTCGTGAGTATTGCGATTATGGAATATGCAAAAAGACTAAGTAGAAACTCACCCCTTCGGATGTACTTTATTAGGGACACTTCTTCCCTCACCTGAGAGGCAGATAGAATTGTCTATTTGACAACGCGAGCAAGGTTTGGTGCCGTCGCACTAAGAAGAAGGTCAACAGGATTAAAAGCACAAGGTCTAACATTCACAGAGCGTGTACCTTGGTCTTTTTGAGTCGGCATCGATCGCAAGCCTTGCGGACCCTTTTACGCCAGATACCCGATGAGTGGGAGACTTCTGTGGTAGGGTTCAATTGACGAGGTACCATAACTGCTAGGCCACCAGAAGATGGGATGGTAAACGCGGGAGTAGGATAATGTAAATCCCAGATAAAAAGGCTGCGTTTGGACTTTAGAGTAACCTGTGATGCTGCCTGGTCGACAGCAGGACAGCCGACCCAGTTTTCCTCAATGACCACTTGATTGATGTTTTGATTGATGTCAACTAGGATTCAAGATCAGATGCTTCGGTCGTTTTACGCTAAACCAAATCGCGAATACTCTTGCGTTGTAGCGTCGATTGGGTGAACTTACTCAGTTAAGCCTGACGGGATGGACTTTCCTTGATGATGAGGCGGGGGCAGCCAGATTACTTGGATTAAAAAGAAGAGAATTGAGAAGCAGTCAATGAAAGAGACTTAAAGGAAGGTATATCAAAGTAAAAACCGAGCAAGCAAGCGTGCTGATTAAGAAATCCGGTTTCCATTCGGTTTTCGCTATGGTTTTTGGGTTCCTTGTGCGGTACACAGCTTCGTACCAAAGGCGACCAATGTCTGTCTTACACTTGCGTCACCTAATCGATTAACCGAGTGACCACAAAGTGACCCAAAGTTACAGAATAGTTCCCACAATACGGCTAGTTGTAACGTCATGATTACGTCCCCTTTTCCGCAGAAGCCTTTACTCGAACATATCATACGTACGTACCCGGAGCACTCGCTTCCTGTTTCGAAGCTTTGATTAGCCGATTTCTATGCTATCGGGGCTGTTAATGTTCATAGCAACCCCCAAAGCTCCTAGGCGCAGGCGGAGAACAGGAATTAAGATCGGAGGAGCGGGAGTAATTTAGTCATCGTAATGATCTTAGCTCCCGCCCAACGCGTGCCTAATGAAAGAATCTAGATCTTCCTCCCGATGGGTATCTGACCGCCATGTTAGTGCCTATAGGCTTTTTGAAAGAGCAAGTTACTGCCTAATGGCACTCGTAGCGAGAGGCAGAGAAGGGAATATCTTTGAACACGAAGGTCACAAACGTACAATGGGTCGGCAATGGCATTTCAAATGGCAAGAGGCGGTATGAAACGCGAATAAGTATAGGCATTTGCACTGGGGTTCAATCAACGCGATTTATCATCTCTGATCTCCGTCACCTCCCATTGTGCTCACTGTTCGCGTCTCTGCTTCAATGCCCTCTGGATTATAATCAATAGAATCCCACACCCGACTAGGAAACAATACAAGAGACCAAAACTACCCCGGGCTCTTGCGTAGCCCAATTGTCTCGCCGGACAATCCTATTCCTGGCGGCGAGAAATGGAAGACTTATAGCAAGCGTGATATAATTTTGCGATATGAGAGAAGAGATAGGATCAATCCGGCTTCTGTTGGTTCTGGTCAACAAATGAGAATTTGTTCTATGTGCTAAAATATTGAGGATTGTGGACGCTTGAGGAGGGTCTTAGAATACTCTTCCGGAATTGCTTCTGACTTACCACTGAAAGTTGGCCAGTTTCGTGTTGTTCCAGATACCTGTAAACGGGCAGTCCGGTCTTGGGTCCTGCTCAAGGAGAGGAAATTGGACGGGAAAGTGGCGAGATGCGAACGAAATACCCGCAAGGTCTTCTAGGTGGTGGTGAAGTGAGGCAGAAAAACAAGAATTCATACCATAGTAGGTTTAATACCTACGCATATAGTGTCCTTGCTGGATCAATTTAATTCAATTTTCTATCGAGTTGAGTAGTGGGATCGGAAGAAAGCAGGTAAAGAAGATTTCGTTACCTCGGATCATAAAACCTACAAAGACAGGAACATCATTACTTGTTCCAACTGGCCTTGGTAGGTTTTGCCCGGCCTAGCTAATTCTTCGTGAGAGGTGGTGGCACCCGAGGCGCGAATGCCTGAGAGATAACTGGGCGACGTGTACATAGAAAGGACGAGTAGGAATGAGTGGCTTCTGAGAGGCGCGTTATGTCAATGGTACTGTATAGTAGAACCTTATATTAGGGATGATAACAAGTTTCAGATCCGTCGGTACTGGAGCCCTCGCCTACCTTTGTAGATGGCCAATCACTTTAGCGTCGCAGTGGGGCCTGTCTTGGTGGCGTTGACGGCTACCGACTACCAAGCTTTTTCCCTTGCTATGGTTCCGCCTGGCCCCGCTCGATTCATTCCACAAACAGGCATCCATCGGGGGAGGAGATAGCATCACAAGTGACAAAAAAAAGGTTTAATCTAGTGTCGTTAAGGAAAGTCATCAATTACAAGTTGGAAGCGGGGCCACCACGTTGACCTCTTACTCTAAACGGAATCCGTACGAAGATGGCTGACTACTATACTTACGGCACAGCAATTGCTGCTCGTTCATTATTGGTAACTCATCATGCTCGGTCTGAAGTAGCATTTTGTCTCTTTAGGAGTGGATGACTTCATGCGTCTTTTTCCCATGCCCCATGACTAGACTGCGCCAAAGCCCACTGGGCCCATGGGTTGGGCCTTGAGCCTGGTTCTTGGGCCCATCGATGGGCTATGGGCCGGAATAGATAGCCCATTGGGGGCCCAATGGGCCTAAGTGGGCTACAAACATTGCAAACATAGCTTATGCAAAAAAAGTGATGTTTTATGGTGGTAATTTTACTAATAAAAAGAAAGATCGCTAAGAGAATCGAACTTATACCACTAAAAATTTAACTCTAAGGATAACCACTAGGCTATTCTAACTAACGAAGTGAATTTCACTTTATATAAGTTTTTATATAACTGAATTTATAAGGTATGTACACTTTTAAATATTAATATACCGTAGGTCACGTGATTTGTAATTCTATGTTTTGGATATGTAAATAGCCTATTTATCAAGGTAATTTTTGTATTTAATGAGATATTTATATTTTAAGTAGGTGTATATATCTATAATACTAATAAAAAAACGGATTTACTAGATTTAGTAATATTAAATAAAATATGTTGAGAAAGAAAGGGGTAGATGATCAGATGAAAAGAAGATGGACCGGTAATTGATGGTAAATTTTGATAATATTTTCTGCTCGTTCTCAGGGGGATATTTATATCCTATTCCTGAGAACTGTTTTCTAAGGGAAATACATACAAACATGTTCTCCTACACCGCTGCTCGGTGGTCCATGAAAGAACATCCTCTGGAACAAGCAAAGAAGGTGATATAGATGAGAATCCTGCATATACGGGCGCCCAATTCAATAGCCTCATGGGCCTGGCTGACCAATCAGCAGCCATCGGGGCAGAGAGATGCCGACCGATGTTGGCGCCTTAGGATGAGGGCTCCATTTCCAACAGATATAATTGCCGGAAATGTCCTAGGCATAATAAGTATGTCATAGATTGTGCAGATATGTCGTAGATTGCACTAGGCGTCATTATGAAGCACCTTGTAAAAGGCTGGATGTACCTTGACGTCATTAGACCGTCAGATTAAAATAAATTAGCATATATACCGGTCACTGTACCGTTGCGTGTGCGAAACCCTAGGTCAACACAATTTGGAATAACCATACCGACCTTTCGAGTCTGCTTGCTCCATACGGAGAAAAAAGTCAAACCTCGACCTTGTTTCCTTTCCGACATACTACAATCAAAATGTCCGAAGCCCTGCCATCCGCTATCCCAGATAAGCAGCGGGATGATCCGAAGAAAAGCTGGGGCGATGCTGGCAAATCTTCTCGACAGCCTGGGATCCCTGGTCCCGCGGCTTCCGCTTCTGCACCTGAGAAACCAAAGGCGCATTCTAGCAAGGTTTTGAACAAACTTGATCCAACGCAAGATTCGGATGCCCTTGAGGCGCAACGCAGAGGAGAGCTTGACACATCAGAAAACAAGCCGGGTGTTTCAAAGTGAGGAACCTCCGTAAATTCGAGTTTCAATGCTGCAAAGGTTTATGTCTAGGTATCCGACGGATGTCTTTGATATTTGAACTTGGGTGTTATGGAAGGTGCCCGTCGCAAGATTCGCAGTGAAGCAAAGATCAATATAATAAGCCTTTCAGCATCAACGCATGGCTCAGTGCAGATGCGCCATTGTCTTTTGATTGCTTTCCCTAAGCATATTTAAAATTTAGAGAAGCCTTAAATAACTAGGAACAACTGTGGTGCTGCCTGCTTACTGCGCTGATGCTAGTTAAGCCTGTCAAATGGCATGTACCCCGTACGGAGAGTCTTTCTACGTTCCTTGAGACGAAGGGACAACGTCGGATCGTCGTCCGGTTCCCCCGAAGACGTTGAAGAATATGAGCCTGGAGAGGCTAGAGGATTGGGTATAATCCACCCGGAACCGCTACCACCCTGGAGACCCCGGAGCTCGATGTTGGATCGGACAGAGAGATGGCAACTTGACGATCCAAGGCCACACTGTCTACTTCGGTTCTTGTTGTGTACTCGGTCTGGACCCAAGAGCCATCCGTGTGCTATAGTCGTAGCGCTCGGTGGCTGTCTGGAGGCTACCGAATTCCTGCAGGTTCAGGTCGGGCCGACGGGCCGGTAGTCGGTGCACGGCGGCAAACTAACTGCGACCCGAGCGACTTTCTAGTGGGCCAGGACCATCAATGAATCAATCAATCAAAGTTCAATTAACCTGATGGAGCCTAACTAGTTGCGTCAAGGCTATTCAGGCGCTTCGTCCAAACCGAAGCAGAACTTGGTATCCTGAACGCCGTGTCCGCAGAACGAGACCCCATACAAAGGAAAGCTGGCCTCTGATGGGCCAGTACAGTAAGGAATGTAAATAGATGAATCCAACGCCCTCAATCCCGCAAATCCCGCAAATCCCACAAATCTCAGTATCTTCCATCTGCATCCACGTTCCCCAGTATCTCGCATCTACCTCCCCAACCCCCATATTCCGTCTGCTCCGTTCTCAATTAATAGTGGTGGCGTAGTAAATCGTAGGATGGTGAGTATCCAGACCTTTCTCGGAGGCCCGGTCTTTTCGTATTCGGTGGTGGATGCGCAGCGTCTTCGCAACCTACTCCATGGCCGCAAGGCCGATCAGTTCGTGGTCATCATCTGGGTCTAGCTCCGGCTCAACGTGTCGGAACTGGCCCACAGGAGACCAGTTTGGTGCATCATTGCAGCAGCGTAGCGGGCTGCTTGCGGGTGAGATACGATTGCATCGTATTCAGTTGTGCTGCCAAGATCGGTGCGAGCGATCTTGTCTAGCATGGTTCGTCGTAGATCGTTGTATAGCGGACACTGGAGCAGGATGTGTCTCGGTGTTTGAGACCCCTGGTTATAGCTACAGCGATCTGATTCCCTTTCCTTGATTTTGTACAAGAAATGACTCAAACCAATACGAATTGACCTCATTTGAATGAGCATCGATGCGTATGGCTTGAATAACCCACTATATAGTTCCAGTGTCTTCCATTTTGCGCCTTGACCAGTTGCCTAGTCGACCGCGCTGTTGTCTCCCTCTCCCACTGCTTTGCCCATCTACCACGGATGCACTTGCAGACATTCCGTTTCGCGGCCGAGGCGAGTCGGATTATATGTTTCTCCGCATCCGCTCCCGCACCTCCAATTGTGCTCCCAGCCCCCCACAACGCAGCAGTCTTTGCATGCTCATCTGCTGCCTCAATTACCAGTAACATCCACATGGGCTGGGATCCACCGGAGGGTGATCGTTGTGGGTGTTTGCCGCGACCGGATGGCTCGTACGTGGTCATAAATGCGTCCGAGCACGTATTGGCCGGACGGTCGCTTTGGGTTTCGCACCGCTTGAATTGCGGCCTGGCTATCAGAGAAGATCACCAGTTCTCTGACTTTGTCCTCGGCTGTTTGGGCTGCCTGGATTGCGAGCGGTTCCAGGGCCATCTCCATCCCTGAGAGCTCCGCCGCGTACACGCCAGACTGTCGGTCCGTTCCAAGGTGACGCTGATGCACCGCGCCTGTCAAATCAATAGCCGCAGCACCCACCAATCCTGCGTATCCACTCCCGTCGGTGAATACGCGTCATATTGCCCCATCTGCGAGGGCGGCTTGGAATTCGATCTCGTCGTGGATGCTGCGAGCTGCCTCCGCGTCCTCAATGACACAATGCAGTCGTTGTTCCTATGGGGCTAGCACAAAGGCCCTCTTGGTCTCCCACTGGGCCGTTTCCCGCTTCTTCAGCGGCGTTAACGGGCCTTGTTTTCTCCATTTCATCGCCTCGAGCGGTGACATTCCCCCCAGTCGGATTTCCTTTGGCTTTCGTTTGGCATTGAGGCCCCCGGGGCGGGCCCAGGGCGCCTCTGTTTGGATTCGGATGGCAGTTTCTTCGATGACTTGGTGCATTAAGAGGTTGATTGGCGTCAGGAATAAGTCGGTGTCGAGGGCTGCCGCGGAGGTGCTTTTGAAGGCGCCGCTGACCATTAGCGCCGCGCGTTTCTGGATTCTTGTGAAACTCCGTATCGCTCTCGACTGCTCTGTGGCTGAAACATTCCCACTCGCTGGGCTGTACCAGGCGGTTAGGCCTCAGAAGAGCTGCGGTATGACCACCGCTTGGTAGATCTTCCGCATCGCCATTAGCGATGTACCCCACGTGGAACCTATAATCCCCCCTAAATGCCTCCAGACTGCTATTGGCTTTGGCGATGACCTTGCTGCGGTGCGTTGTGAAATCGAGGTGTTTGTCGAGCCACACGCCAAGGTACTTCGCATGTGGAGAAGGTAAAATGGTTTGCTGGGGGAGTTGTAATGGCATCTGGTCACCCCCGTCGAATTGTAATTGTAATTGTAATATCATTCTCGGATCCGTCAGCCACAAGGCCGATTTGCCGGTAGACCTCTTTGGGATAGCCGGGATAGCTATGTCAGAACTGAGATTAGTGACTAGTGTAGTACTGAAAAGTGCCATTAGACCTTGACACAGCCCTGGGCCGCCCTAAATGGGCTGAGCCCGAGCCCGCCCATTGGCGGGGATTGGGCGGGTTTCCCCTGCCCGGCGGGCGGTCAAACAGTGCAAACATAGAGAGTCTTGGGAAATGCATTAAATATGCAGTTTTCTTCTGTATTTTTCGGTATCTAGCTTACACCACCTGGTTTTTGTTTGGTGTATAGATTAACATGGAGTAGAATATAGGTTTTAGTAAACGCGATATGATCAATTTAAAGTATTAATGATATACTAATAATGAACAAAATCTTCATCCTCACGTCTTACACGCTTCCGATTTCTCCCTGAAACGCGCTGGGTATTAGGCAAAGGATGTTCAGCCTCATCATCAGATGGAGTAGCTTTCCGACCCTCATCCTCAATATTAGATGCTATAGTCTGGCGTCTTTTCCCTACGGCACGCTCTGAAAGTTCCTGGGTCATAGGCTGTACCTGGGAGACAACTAAATCATCCTCCTCGTCGTCACTAATTGGATCCAGATCTTCAAGTAATGGGGTGTCCCTTTCCTCACGAGCCTGCTCTTTTTCCTCATCTGATAGAAACTCATCTATTAATGTAAGCTGCTTCTCCTCGATATCGAATTTTGACGCGCACATCGACATCATTAGATCCTGGATAGTCGTGTCGTTCAGTGAGCCCCGACGGTAGTGACAGACATCACGCGCAGAGTTAAAGAGTCGCTCTACACCTGCATTGGTCGCAGGGATAGAGAGGATATCACGCGCTGCTGCAGAAAGAATTGGATATTTGTATTGATTTTCCTTCCAGAACATCCGTGGAGAAATCTCAATAGTATCTAGTAGAAGAGTTAATAAATAATCAATTAATAGTATAGGTTTTGACCTACCACTCTCAAGGTACTGTGCAGTCTCATCACGTTGGCTCAATCGCTGGCAATGTTTTGCTCCTTTAAGCATAACCTGGAGCTCATCTATCTCTGTAGATTGCGTAGATAACTGAGCTTAGGATGATGTCTGTGTGTTCGTAAGACGTCGCTTGTACGACTCAAAGGTATCTTGCAAGCTTTCACGGTATCTTTGTCGCCAGTCTATGTCAGCAGCATCAGATTCCCAGTCTTTACTATTAAAGAACTGAAGCTTATGCTCTAGTGCAAGGATTGTACCAATCGCAAAGAGATCACCATGAACTTCGTCTGTTCTAGCATAGTACTCTGCAAGCTTATCTCTCGCAGCACTAAGTGCTTTGAGCATACCTTGCTTCCAAGGAACTTTCTTTCTTTGAAGCTGGCGGGTTGATGTTTCAAGGTGTTCGAAAAGGTTGTTATAGATCTCAAAGACAATATGGATTGTGGTATCTTTGCTTTTGCAGAGGGCAGTGGTGAACTTGAAAAATGGCTGAGTGATCCAGAGAAGATATTCAATCTGCCGCTATTCATCTCCACTAAGAGTGAGGTCTCTTAACTAGAACTGCGAGCAAAATTCATTGAATGTAGCTTGTAGTCGTTTAGCTCGACGGAGCATGAGGAATGTTGAATTCCAGCGAGTCTTCACATCTTGGATAGGAACGAGCTTTGGTGTTGAAGTCTGGAGACTAGAAAATGCTTCACGGCGCTGTGGGCTTGCGTTGATATAGATAGCGAGGTTTCGAACCTATATTATTGTTAATAAAAAGCCCTTATGATAGAAGAAAGGCCCTACCTTATTAAGAGTGTCCACAATCTCCCGTTTGTTTTGTCGTGCGTTCTTTGAAACTGATTGCGACCGAGCTTCTGACCACTTCTCAGTAGTTTCGTTTCTTGGATTGGCTTTCATCTGGCCGAGGAGCTGCTTTAAGCTCAATTAGATCACATGAGCGATACATGGAACTCGAATGATTGTTGTATCATCCTGAAGGTCGAGTGATTGTACTGAATCCTGGATACTTGAAACCAGAGTAGTGTTGTTAGATGCATTGTCGGTGGTTATCGCCAGGATCCGATCGGCAATACTATATTGTTGAAGTAAACCTAGAAGCACGGCGCTCAAGTTAACACCAGAATGTGTTCCATGGAGTGGCTCAAAACCAAGAAGAATCTCGTGATAGTTCCAATCTAGGTCAATAAAGTAGCCAGTGACAGCCATAAATGCCTGTCCATATAGTGATGTCCAGTAGTCAAGAGCAATTGAAATCTTCGTGTTTGGTGGTAAGGCTTCGAGTACTCGTTGTTGCTTCTCTTTTGTACGGGCACGGAGCCTTCGCTGGAGTGTTCGGCCTATAGGGAACTCTGGTAGAGTCGAAACTGAGTGAGATATCCGGATAAACTTCCGGAATTGTGGGTGCTCAACAACCTGAAATGGAAGCCGGAGAATAGCGATTGTGGTTGTGAGTTCGTCCTCCCACTCTTCTTTGCTAGGTGGTTGGGTTATTAGACCGTTATGACTAGCCTATTAAATAATTAGTAAAGTCTTTTATTAGTGGAGTATTACTTACCTCGTCTTGTAAAAGCCGGCGAATATTAGGTTGTTGAGCCTGTGTTCCAGCCCGACGACACTTTTCTCCTCTCCAATGCCGACCCATAGAGTTTGTTCCTTGCTTGGTATGCCCTGGATGCTCAAGTATCTTATGACATCGCTGGCATCTAACTTTTGGAAGGCCATCGGAAGTTGAAGCAAGCTGATCGAAGTGTTTCCATACTTCAGATAAATGTCCAGCTCGATCCCAGACAAATCCTTTCCCTTCAGGTCTCTTTCCAAAGGTTGTTTGTAGCCACTAGTGAACAAAGACTTCTTTACTCATAGTATCGAAAAGGACAAATTCGGATCGGCGATCAGGTTTAACGCGGGTGAGGATTGGGGGAACCGAGAGAAGTTGAGAGAAATCGAGATCGAGCGCAGATGTAAGGGATGCTTGGCTTAAAAAGTGCTCGGATGTAAATGGTGCTAGACTATCTGAGTCGGCAAATGAAGTCGAAAGCGTGTCTGTCAATGTAGGAATAGGAGTAAGTAAAGCTGTACTGTCCTCATATACAGACGAGCTGTAATAATTTGACTGCTGCGACATAATGAAGCAGAGCTGGTAGCCTTATGTACCAAAGCTTAAGGGTGAGGAAGAAATCAGAAGACTTACTATGCTCTCTTTTCGTAATACTAAAAGTACACTACGTAAGGGGCAATCTACAAGAGTGTTGTGGTTAATAGAGTGATCTATCAGAAAAGAATCCACCGCTTTAGAATATAAGAGGTATGATTGGGTAAGATAAACGGGCCGCCCTGGGCGGTGCCCTGGGCTGCCTAGTCCCGCCTAGACATTGACATGCCCATGGGCATGCCCGTCATGGGCATGCCCGGCCCGCCCATAGGCAGGTCCTAGGTCCCGACCTTTAGGCCCATAGGCGGGCCCACCTACCCCTGCCCGCCCATGGGTCATGCCCATGGGCCGCCAAGATGCCCATGATACAGAGAGGCATAATTAATGCATCTTATGTAGTAATTTTTGGTATTCAAAGAGTAAAATTACTGACTAATTTTTGAAAAGCTAATTAAATCAGATAGAACGAGGGAATTTTTAATTTATTAAGTGAAATATTAAATAATTTAAGATATTACTCCATAGATATAAGAAAATAAAGTGATAATTAAGTGATTTTAAAATTAAAATTTTAGTGAGGGTAATCTTAAGAAAAGTGGTGGTGCAACCACATATAATAAATATATATCTTTAAGCACTAACTATAATTTTTACTACCACTTTTTTATCTTTACCCTTACTAGTTTAAAATATTAATACGACCGATAAAATCGACCATTAAATATATATAAACAAATTTATTTCTTATAATTACCTAGTAGGTAGGTTAAAAACTAGTAATATTACTTGTTCTAACTAAAACAGACGTAAATAACAGAAATTAGTCAGCATATTATGTCGAAAAATCAGGCCAAATTAGGCCAAATAAGGCAGAATTAGGTGTCCACGGGCGACCCGTGGGCGACCCGGCCCGGCCCATGGGCGGGCATAGGTCCTGACCTTAGGCCCATGGGCATCTATGGGCCCGGGCCCAGGTCCTGGGTCTAGGCCCATGGGCGACCTATGTCAATGCCTAGTCCCGCCCGGTCCGGCCCGTTTATGTTAGAAAACTAGGCAGGAAGGCATCCCCCTAGGATTCATTCCAACATCCAGAGGGGCCGGGCCTCTATGCCATGGTTAGAATATGAAATGAATTAAAAGCGTGAACTTACTTTGTCTAATCTAAATCATTATTAGCCCTTGACACGTAATTAAGAGTAGCTTGAAAGAATTTGTTGCAACAGACACTTATATGTGACAGCCCAAGAGTATGCTATACGAATATATATATTCAGGATGAAGTCAAGCATTTACACTACTTCATCAAATCACCCACCATAACAATCGTATAGGTTTAAATTTGTGGTGTATTCATATTCATACACCAATGTCAATTCTAAATACAGCCTAAATTTCTTTTATTTCATTAAGGAAGTAGGTAAATATCTCTAGTCAGACAATACAGAACTGGAACATGTGTTAATAACAGGTTATTTTTCAGCTGAATCATCAGAGTATACATCCTAATCGGGACAATTGTGCACAAGATGGGCGAAAGCGGGCCCGCCCAGGGCCGCCCTATGCGGGCACCATGGGCGGGCCTGGTATGTACGTGCCCGCCCGACGGGCTTGGACGGGCGGGCTACGGGCGGCCTCCTTAGGCCCATGGGCGGGCTGTGTCAAGGTCTAGACGGATCTCTACTTAGGACCTACTTATGCGCACGGCGCGCTAAGGGAGTGGAGAAGGGGATTATTATTGCTGCTGCTTCTCACTTTATTTTATATATATATATATAATGAACTGTGGTTCCGTTTCCTACCTTAGATTCTGCATTGTCCGGGGACAGTGATGGCTGTGTTGGTACCCCACGAACGGTAGACCTAGACCTCGGCAAGGACCGCAAGGGACCGGACCAGACCGCGGACCGGACCGCACTATGCAGGGCCCGGTCCTAACTTTTCAAGGACCGGCACGGTCCCAACTTTTTAAGGACCGCACCAATGCGGTCCGGTGCGGTCCTGCGGTCCTGTAAACAGGACAAACATAGAAAACCCCGTGATATGCATATTTTATGTAGAATCTGTAGGTATTTTTCAGTATTTTACTTTCATTCTTTATAAGGAATAGTCATAGCTGATGCCTACTGAAAAAATTGAAGAGGATTTTTGCAGAAATCACTTGTGTAGATGATTTATGATTTATGTAATAAACAAGATTTTAACCTCTAATGACCCTTTGTCTCTACTAATTATATACAAAATCCTCATCATATCTCAATCTCTTTGGAATCCGCCCTGATGAACGCCTCTGGATATCAAAATCAGGTAAAGGGATCTCATCATCATCTGGCTCAGTAAGCTGATCATCAACAGCCCTTCTTTTCCCTAGCGCGCGTAAACTAGGTCGCTCAATAGATACTTCAACGGAAGCGTCTATTATAGGATCTTCCTCATCATCGCTGATAGGATCATACTCCTTAGTCTCTTGCTCAGCATCATCCTGCTCCTTCTTTGTATGCCTCTCTTGGGTGGAGAGAAACTCATCCACTAGCGCAAGCTGCTCCGACTGGATATCAAATCTTGTTGTACACATAAACATCATTAGATCTTGAATAGTCTGTGGTCTTAACGATCCCCGGCGATAGTGGCATATATCGCGAGCAGAGTTGAAAAGCCTCTCTACCCCAGAGCCACTAGCTGGAGTTGTAAGGATATCTCGGGCAAGGCTTGCGAGGATAGGATACTCTGCCTCATGAGCCTTCCAGAATACTAGTGGTGTTGATTGGACAGTACCTAGAAAAGTATTAGATTAATAAAAGTAATCATATAGGAGGGAGAGATATTAAACTTACTACTTCCAAGATACCTTGTGAGTTCATCTGAAGTGGTCGTCGGTCTTGACTGGAGAGATTTAGTAGGTCTCAGAAGGATATCAATGTCAGAAATATCGTTGCTCATTGACTGGATAGTTGATATTGACTGTGCCTCTATATGACGCTGCTGGTAAGGCTGGACATAAGTCTCAAGGGACTGCTTATACCGCGGTGCCCAGTGTGTCTCCCATTCTGGTGTTAAGAAGAATTCAAGCTTATTGCGGGGACCTAAGATAGTTCCAATTGCATAGAGATCATTTGGAATATCATCAGTCCTGCCGTAATATTCCGTAAGCTTATCGCGCCCATGCTCTAGCGCCAGCTTCATTACCTTCTTCCACCCGACTTTCTTTCGTGCTAGCTGCGCCTTTGCCTTGTCAACGTGGGTAAATAAGGCATTGTAGATCCCCAAACACATTATGGATAGTCACATCAGTTGTAGCTGATAAAGATGAAGTGAATTTAAAGAAGGGATAGGTAATTGACAGTAGATAGTCAACCTGTCGCCATTCATCTTTATCCATCTTCATATCCGTCAGATTGAACTGTGCACAAAATCCATCAAATGTAGTCTGTAGCCGACGTGCGCGCCGAAGCATAAGAAATGTGGAATTCCAGCGTGTTCGGACATCTTGGATTGGCATAAGTTTCGGTTCTTTTGTCTGCAGTCCGATAAAGCTCTCGCGGCGCTGGGGGCTTTTATTGATATAGACTGCAATCTTCCGAACCTAGAGGAGAATGAATAGTTAGTATTAGATAGAAAGATAATAGTGGAAAGAGGGAGGTAATATACTTTATTCAGGGTTTGCACAATCTGTCTGTTCTCTTGCCGGGCGCTATATCTCTGATCGGCCCATTCCATCTCTTCCCTATCATTCAATGGGTTCGCATCCATCTGACCAAGGAGCTCCTTGAGACTGAGCTGTATAACATGTGCAATACATGGTATACGAATAATCGGTATATGACTAGGCAGCTCAAGAGACGAAACTGCCTCTTCGAGAGTAGTCAGTAATGTATCGTTATTCGATGCATTATCAGTAGTGATCGTAAGCACGCGGTTGGTAATTTGGTGCTTCTCAAGTAACTCAAGTAGTACACTACTTAGATAAGCGCCTGTATGGGAGCCACGTAGAGGTTCAAAGCCGAGTAAGATCTCACGGTAGTTCCACTCAAGGTCAATAAAGTAGCCTGTGACTGCCATAAAAGCCTGGCGAAAAGGGGAGGTCCAGCAATCTAATGCTATAGAAAGCTTGGCGCCCTCTGGGAATGTTTGCAGTAGAGAATCCTGACGTTCCCTGACTGTCTCCTGAAGATGCCGACGGATAGTCCTAGCACCAGGAATTTCAGGGATAGTTGGGGCAGACGAAGCTATTTCGATAAGGGCGCGAAATTCAGGGTGCTCAACGAGCTGAAATGGTAGGCGTAAAGCAACAATAAAGGTAGTTAACCTATCCATCCAAGCTCCTGGTGAAAAGACCTTTTTGCGAGACGGAAGGTTTGCCTAGAAATAATCATCTTAGTTAGTATAAAATGAGCTATATAGATAATATTCATACCCCATTCGAGATCATCTTTCTGATATCATGTGTTTTAGTCTTTCGCTTTTGACAGGTAGCGGCCTGTAAGAAATGCCTATTCATAGTAGACGTTCCCCGGTGCCGGTCGGCAGGATGAGCAAGGATATGATCACACTGCTTACACATCACCTTAGGGGATCCATCAGAGATCGTAGCAACCTGGTGGAAGTGCTCCCAAGAGCCTGCCTGTCGTTTACCCTCAAAGATATTTCGTTTTGTTGCACTTCCGTACTCAGTTTTTAACCACCAGGCGACAAAATCTTCGTTAAACATCTCTGTCCAAAGGATATACTTCTTCCCGCCACATGGCCCAACACGCTCAAGGGTTTCTGGAATCAGGATAGGTACTACTGGCCGTGTGAAAGTCACACTTGGAGTAGAGGTTGGTGTTTCGTGTCCGTCTAGGTTAAACGGCCCATCAGATGTAAGGAAGGAGAGTGCATCCACAGGGTTATCTTCAAAGATGGATGAGGGATAGTTATCGGAGAATTGGGATGCGTGGCTCTGTGACATATTGATAAATAATATGAAAGAAAAGGTAGGTAGTAGGGTTTGAGAGTTATAGGAAAGACATACAATTCTCTTTTTATCTAGACAAAGAAATAATAGGGGGTACCAATACTGAAGAAAGTGATAGGTAAATAATTTGAGATAGAACGAACTAAATTATAGACCGTGATTGGCTGATAAAACCTACCCCGCTATGATCCCTGCGGTCTAAGACCGCAAGGACCGCCAGGAGACCGCAAAGACCGCATAAGGACCGCATAAGGACCGCAAAGACCGTCAGAACTTATTAGAACCCACAAGCAACCCAATCCGCACTGACTAGTTTCTTTTCTGACAGCCGTCAGAAATCTAGTAGGAGTATCAACAGTTTCTAGGCCGTAGCTTCTAACGGCCGTCAGAAAAACTAGTAGGGATATCACCAGTTTCTATGCCGTAGATAGCCTTAATTCTGACGGCCGTCAGAAATATAGTGGGGATAGTAGTAGACACGACACTTGTAAACGTATGTGTCCTCCTACCATAAAATATATATCTTCGCATTCTCACAAGTATATTCTAAAATACTTACCACAACGATCCGAAATTCAAACTTCATTAGTAATTAACTTAATACGAAGCTTCAAGAAAATAAATACGAGGTGATTTCACCTATTTTGTTAATTGGTAGACCTGATTTATTATTAGTATTCGCGTATATACCAAAACAGTGTTTAATAACAGTAAAAAACGCAGCTGAATAATCGGTTTATACGGCCAGAAAAGGAAGGTCTTGGCATAATTATGAATTTGCGGGGGACCGCACGGGGGACCGCAAAGGACCGCGGGGGACCGTGGTGCGGTCCTGACTACTTTGAAAAAAGACCAAAGACCGCATGGTCCGGTCCCGGTCCTAACTTTTAGGACCGGACCCGGTCCTTGCCGAGGTCTAGGTAGACCTGGCACTCACCCGACCCGCGGGTCCAAGATCAAGAACCGTGAACCGACCCGGACCCGGACCCGTCCAGGTTCCCTTCGGCACCCGCGACGGGTCCAACATACCCGCATAAGCTACGCTTTACCTATTTAGGACGCACAAAATTGATGATTCAGCTCAGTAAAATACTGTTATTTATAGCTGTTCTGGTATCCATTTCGATTCTTTCCTAATCGTTCACTAATATATACGAAATTTAAAGAAATTAGATTGTATATAGATAGCTCGTATGTCGTCACCTAATGTCGGGATTGGTAGTATATGAAAATAAGAGAGATAAATAAATGCCTAAGGGTCCCTATGCGGCAGGGCAGTCCTTAGGACAAATATTTGTAGAGAGAAATACTACCTCCCGTAGAGGTCGGCTACTACTGCGGCGTAGTAGCTTACCCCAGGAAGATGGATGAAGATAAAGATAAAGGGTCTCTTTAGTCTGCCTTTATGAGAGAAAGGTAGTAAGAGAATAATTGAGATGAAAGCTCTTGTTTTATTTAGTCTGGTTTCTAGGCTATATTTATAGACAAATATTCAGTTCATCTGGCTAATTACCTAAGGTAATATTCGCCCGAGGTAATCTTGCCGTAAACGTGCTATTGCCCGAGGTAGGTAAACGTGCTGTTACCCGAGGTAGGTAAACGTGTTGTTACCCGCGGCTATAGACAAGATAGGCCTAATAACCTCGGTCCGGTAGGCAAATGGAAAGAGAAAGCATAGTAAAGGCTGAAGTGAGAGCAAAGTGAGAGATAAATGAGAGATAACTGCAAGATCAGATAAAGGCGGTGAGAAATGGCAGAACGGGAATTTCAGCGGGAACTTCTATGTTGAATTGGAAGCTCTAGAAATCTGCAGTTATAAATGCAGACACCTAAAATCCTCACACCATCGATTAGTGTTAAGCCAAGTATTAAGAGATTATACGTATAGCTTATACGAGTAGCTTATGGATGCTTAGCTTATATATTCCTTTCTAACATTGTGGCCCTTTAAGATATTTATACATCGATGAGGTGCTAGTATTTCTAGTAGCTAGATAGTCAAGAACCTTCTAGCATCTTGTATGTATCACGCTAGGCTTTCTATCTTTCGTATAAGCCACTTGCTCGAAGCTATCCTAGTAACTTGCTTGACGCTTTCTATCCTAATTGATCCGTTTCTTCCTTCCGTAGTCTATTTAGAGCCACTAAGTCACAAACTCCTTACTCATTTTATCTTCGTATAATAGGAATTAGTTTACTTAGTCGGGTTTGATTCGTCTAAGGCTCTCGGGCGCTAAAGGTGCTCTTCGTGGAGTATTAGGTATCGTATCGATGGTAAGCTAGCTTAATAGGAATAGGCTTATAAATAGAGTATCGTCTAGGATAAGGTATTATAACTTATCTATTCTAACCCCTTCGATCACCGAGGACGAGTATAGGTTAGAGGTTTGAGATATAGTAGACATTAGTTATTGTCAGGATTTTAGGTGTATGCATTCATACATGCAGATTTCCAGAGCTTCCAATTCAATATGGAAAGTTCCCGTTAATGTTCCCGTTCTGCCATCTCTCACCGCCTTCATCTGATCTTCCAATTATCTCTTATTTATCTCTCACTTTGCTCTCACTTCGGCCTTTACTACACTTTCCCTTTACATCAGACTAGGTCATGAGACCTAGTCATAAGACAAGGTCATAAGGTCTACCCCTCAATTCATGACGTCTATAACCTTAAGCAATCAGGCCATTTATTTCATGTGAAACTGAATATTTTCTGTCTATAAATATGGCTCAAAACCCAGACTGAATTGAACAAGAGCTTTCATCTCAATTATTCTCTTACTACCTTTCTCTCATAAAGGCAGACCAAAGAGACCCTTCATCTTTATTTTCATCCATCTTCCTGGGGTAAGCTACTACGCCGCAGTAGTAGACATTGACACTCCCATGGGTATTCCCATTTGGGACAGTCCCGTCCCGCCCATGGGTGGGATATGGGACCGACCCTTAGTCCCATGGGTGGGACGGCCTTTTCCCTACCCACCCATGGGACTCCCATACTCCCATGAGTACCCATAATACAAGGAGGTATAATTAATGCATATTATGTAGGAATCTTTGGTATTTAGGTGGTAAAATTACAGTCGAAAGGTAATAAAATAAGAAAAACAAAGTGAGGTTTGAATGAGAGAATAGCACCTATATTATTCTATAGAATTTCAAAGCCCTCAGGCCCCCGAGGACGTCTTTTCACCCGACCAGAGGCCCGAATCTGGCTTTCTGGAATTATAGGCAAAGAGACCAAATCATCATCACTCTCATCAGATAAAACACTCTTTCTTCTCTTACCAGCCCGAACAGAAGATAGCCTAGAAACATCTATCCTATCTAGCTCATCTAGCTCATCCAGCTCATCCACCCTATCCGCCTCAGTATCACTAATTAGCTCAAAACCTTCTATTTGCTGAGAAGTTCATCTGTTTCACCGTCCTCGTGGATAGATAGAGATCGGATAAAAGCTAGCTGCTGATCTTCCATCTCGAACCTAGTCGTACACATAAACATCATTAGGTCTTGGATAGTTGAAGAATTCAGACGACCCCTCCGATAATGACAGATATCCCGGGCTGAATTAAATAACCTTTCTACACCAGCACCAGTAGCAGGGATAGAGAAAATATCCTGTGCTATATGTGCTAGTGTAGGGAACTGATGCGTATGATCTTTCCAGAATAGACGAGGGCTAATTGGGACCAAACCTAAGTAAAACCAAAGAAATTAGACGAGAGGTAAAATGAGAGGTAAGACTAGAAGTGAGAGAAAAGTGAGAGGAAAGTGAGAGGAAAGTGAGAGGAAAGTGAGAGGAAAAAGTAAGCTTACCTCCTTGGAGATATTGGGTTAATTCATCCTGATCCTTGGTGGATTTAGGCTCAGAAGCAAGCAATTGATCAAGCTCAGAAGCTTGGATAGAAGCCTGAGGTTTTGGGATTGAATCACTCTCTGTTTGATATACTTTCATTCGCTCTTGAAAGCTCGCTCGATATAAAGAAGCATAGTCTTTATCTATCCAGTCGGGGCCAGAAAAGAACTGCAACTTATGCTGAGGGGCGAGGATTGTGCCATGCGCATAGATATCACTAAGTTCTAGATTATCTGTTTTTGCATAGTACTCTCGAAGCTTATTTTCAGCTGATTCAAGAGCTTCAAGCATCTGCCGTTTCCACCCAGCCTAGAAGTGAAGGAAAAGTAAGTAAGTGAGACTTAAATAAATCCCTTTTCCGCTAATTGTGACTCTGATTTTTCGCACTTTAACCCTTGTTATATAGGTTGAAGTGCGAAAAATCAGAGTTATAATTAGCGGAAAAGGGAGAGAATATAGGAGACTAACCTTTTTCCGCCTCAACTGCCGAATCGAAGCTTCAAGGTGGTCAAAAAGCTTATTATAGATACTAAAAACACTGTGGATAGTAATATCCTTGGTCTTAGATAGGGCAGTGGTAAATTGGAAGAAAGGCTTGGTTAAACAAAGAAGATAATCAATCTGACGCCATTCCTCTGAATTAATCATTAACTGTTCAACCCGGTAGGTGATACAGTACTGATTTAAATCAGATTGAAGCCTTTTAGCCCGGTAAAGCATTAGATATGTCGAATTCCAACGCGTACGGACGTCCTGGATTGGGACTAATGTAGGCTGATTAGTCTGAAGCTTTAGGAAGTTATCCCGTCTCTGTGGGCTTGCATTAATATAGATAGCAAGACTGCGAGCCTTACGAAGGGTATTCGCAATATCTAGCTTTCTAGACCTCTGCTGAGCCCGAGTAGCAGCCCGACTATGCTCTTCTGTCCAAACCATTTCCACTGTGTCATTCTGGGGGTTTGCCTTCATCTGACCAAGAAGCTGTTTCAGACTAAGCTGAATCACATGCGCAAGGCAAGGAATGCGGATCAAAGGTAGACCAGGATGACTAGCTTGGATGCTTGTAATCATCGTCTGGTTATTTGACGCATTATCCGTAGTAATAGCCATAATCCGGTCTAGAATCTGATACTTTTGAAGGGTATCAGTTAGGACTAACCCAAGATTCGTCCCAGTGTGTGTTCCTTCTAGGGGTTCAAATCCTAGAAGCACCTCTCGGTAATCCCAATTCTGGTCTAGGAAATAACCAGTAATAGCCATAAATGCTTGCTGAAAGGGTGATGTCCAGCAATCTAGACTAATTGAGAGCTTTGAATGGGGTGGAAGCATCTGAAGGGTGTCTTTCTGTCGGTCTTCGACTATATTTCGTAGTCGGCGCTGTATCGTGCGACCGGTAGGAAAGGTTGGGATTGAAGGGGCTGACTGGGTTAGGCGTAGAAGCTTCTGGAAGTGCTCGCTCTCGATGATTTGGAAGGGTAGGCGTAGGCTAGTGATAGTGGTTAAAAGCTGTTGCTGCCAGAGCTCTTCAGACCAAGGTTGGGATAGATTGGAGTTGACTGCCTAGTGAGAGAATAATAGGTTAGTTTTCTCTTATTTTGCTCTCACTTTTCTCTCACTTTTTAGTAAACATACCACTTTCTGTATTAAGTGCTTAATACTTGTTTGCTTGCTTTTTATCTGACAGGCACCATTTTTTAGATGTCGTCGCATCCCAGATGTCCCATCTTTTACTGGATGCTTTATTATTATACCACACCTTTTGCAAGCAACCATTGGTTTTCCTGTATTAATATGTGCAACTTGGTCAAAATGCGTCCATACATCAGATTGATGGCCCTTTCTATCCCAATGGATATATTTTGCTTCGGGTTTTGTCCCATATAGAGTGGTAAGCCACCATTCAATAAATTCAGTCTTGGTCATTTCCGTCCAAAGTGCCCACTGTTTCGTCCGGTCTCCAACACGTTGAATAGAGGGTGGTAGTAGTGGTGGTGGTGTAAGCTCAGTTGTTTGGCTTTCAGTTGGTTCGTTTGGTTCAAAAGAGAAAGAATCAGATAGAAGGATAGGATCAATACTATCGCTATATATAGATTGGCTCATAGGGTCCGAGAGGTGTGCCATACTAGCGAAAGTGAAGAGAAACTAAGACCAAGGTAAAGAGAAAAAGCTTAGATAGAAGGTAAGGCATATTAAGGGCTTTAAGCACGTAGCCTAATATTATTGGTTCTTTATAAGCCAATCAGTACTGGGTGGGTCTACCTAGCCTATCCTATTGGCCTAACTCTCTATATTTATGTGGGTAGTCCCATGGGAGTCCCATAGTCCCATAGAATTCAGTAAGAGCCATGCCCCCTAGAAATTTCTTAACTTTTGCTCTCAACTCTGACCTTTTTCTCTCAACCACACACCCTACACTAGCAATTAGGTGTTTGCAAGATAAATATATATAAAAGAAGCTATAGTAATTAAATTAACTAGTAAAATAAGCCATAATAACCTAGTATTATAATATAATAAAATCAAAGGAAATAATAGCAGAGTGGTTGGTTGTATACAATAAATATATATCTTAGAGGACAAACCATAATTTCTACCACCGCTTTTTTACCTTTACTTCGATAGGCCTAAAACATTAATGCGACCGATGAAACGGACCCTTTTATATATATAAACAACTTTATTTCTTATAATTACCTAGTAGGTAGGTTAAAAAGTAGTGATATTACTTGTTCCAACCGAAACAGACGTAAATAACAAAGATTAGTCAGTGATCTTATGCACAAAATTCAGGCGAATTCAGGCGAATTCAGGCATAATCAGGTGTCTATGGGTACCCATGGGTGGGTATTCCCTTAGCATACCCAAATGGGTATTCCCATGGGTGGGACTTGGGACGGACCTTAGTCCCATGGGAGTCCCATGTCAATGTCTACGCAGTAGTAGCCGATCTCTACGGGAGGTAGTATTTCTCTCTACAAATATTTGTCCTAAGGACTGCCCTGCCGCATAGGGACCCTTAGGCATTTATTTATCTCTTTTATCTTACATACTACCAATCCCGACAGTTATAAAGAGGTGGAATAAGAGGACTTATAAAGATTTTAGACAGAAAAAAGCTATCGTATAGGGGGAATCCGTTTACCCTAGTCGCGCGAAGACACGAGTTAATATATTATCCTATCCCCTCACTTTGGCTAAAATTGTCTCGTCTAATTAGTTTATATATTAGGTCTTATAGGTCACCCGCGGATAACCCTAAGGGTTACCCGTAAGACCCGACCTTTAAGACCCGGTCCTCTAGTTATATAGTCTTAAGTTTTATAATGGAAAAATGTCTAAGTCCAACAATCTAGATATTTAAACTTATTTTGTACTAGATCTATAATACCTACGAGAAAACTAAATTAAGAATTAATTAGATAAGTCTATAGTCATTCAATAACTAAAGAAAGCTTTCGATTTAAAGCATATTTAGCACTAAAAGAAAAAGATATATTTACTATCGTATAAATGTAGTACTCTCACTCTACCTTTAATATATATTTCCGTAATGAAACTCTCAACTTTCCATAACCCACTTAAAAACTACCCACGCACTATATCAGTCTAGTCAAAATTCAGAATACTTAGGTGTCAGGATTTTAGGTGTCTGCATTTATAACTGCAGATTTCTAGAGCTTCCAATTCAACATAGAAGTTCCCGCTGAAATTCCCGTTCTGCCATTTCTCACCGCCTTTATCTGATCTTGCAGTTATCTCTCATTTATCTCTCACTTTGCTCTCACTTCAGCCTTTACTATGCTTTCTCTTTCCATTTGCCTACCGGACCGAGGTTATTAGGCCTATCTTGTCTATAGCCGCGGGTAACAACACGTTTACCTACCTCGGGTAACAGCACGTTTACCTACCTCGGGCAATAGCACGTTTACGGCAAGATTACCTCGGGCGAATATTACCTTAGGTAATTAGCCAGATGAACTGAATATTTGTCTATAAATATAGCCTAGAAACCAGACTAAATAAAACAAGAGCTTTCATCTCAATTATTCTCTTACTACCTTTCTCTCATAAAGGCAGACTAAAGAGACCCTTTATCTTTATCTTCATCCATCTTCCTGGGGTAAGCTACTACGCCGCAGTAGTAGCCGACCTCTACGGGAGGTAGTATTTCTCTCTACAAATATTTGTCCTAAGGACTGCCCTGCCGCATAGGGACCCTTAGGCATTTATTTATCTCTCTTATTTTCATATACTACCAATCCCGACAGATGGTTAACCTACTAGGGTTGGCGAGCGCCTACTTAAGTGTTTAATTAGAATATTTAGGAATAGAAGCTTCTAAATCTGGTTACTATCTTATATTTACCCTTTCTCTTCCTTAAGCATCAAGAGTTCCATAATCTTATCTTGTACGCGCGATTAGCTCCAATAACACTAACTATTCCTTCTCGGAAGGTAATACGTATAAAGCTCCACTAATTCGTTACCAAAAACCAAATAACCACCCTCTAAAGCCTACCGCTAGGGGCAAAGCTATCACTAGTACTTAATTGCTAGACGTCGCTATTCTAGTAAGCCTTTATAGCAATTATAGCCTACTTCCTAGATTGGAACTAGGAATATCGCGAAGTCCTCCTTAGCTTTAAACCACTTTCTAGTACACATTTAGGCGCTAACCTTAGTGATGTTATTATCTAGATTCTCTAATAATATAAAATCATTAACCACGTCCTCGCGGTTACTACTAATAATGCGTCGGACAATACGATACTTATCGCTATAGTGAATAATATAATCTAAGCTCTTTAGCTTAACATAGACTCAACAATCATTTAAGTACCTTATATTATATATATCATTTAAATTAATCTTATAGATCTACTTAGGAAGATAAAGGTAACCCCAAAAAATAACACCGCGGAACTAGAGTAGAAAGAGGATCGTGTATAAGCGCTTCGTGCTCGACAACAAAAGCGAGAGATCGCTAACACACTAAATAAGGTAAGTTTCTTAATTATTATCGTATAATAATTAGATCCTTAAGCTTACTATCTATATACGAAACTCTAGGTTCGCTATCTTGCTATTTATATTAACGTAAGCCCGCAACGTCGCGAAGCCTTCTATAACCTTTAGCCCAATAAGCCAAAGCTTATGCCTATCTAGGACGTACAAACACGTTGGAACTCGACGTATCTTATACTTCGCTAGGCTAAAAGACTCCAAGCCACTTTCGATACGTTTTACTCGTAGTACAACTAGCCTAATTTTGCACTTAGCGTAGAAGAGTGGCGACAATTCGACTATCTCCTATTTATCCTATAGCCATTCTTTAAATACACAACGGCTGTTTATACGACTAAAGACTTAAGTATCCACGTAGTCTTTAGTTTCTATAATAAGCTTTTCGATCATCTTAAAAAGGCTATTTGCCAACTTTGGCGAAAGAAGGTTACATAGAAGTAGCTTATACTTTCCTCGCTTAAGGCGGCGCAAGAGAAGCTATCGAAATACTATAGTATAATAGATAGTGTGAAAGGCGACCTTTATACGATTGGTACGATCTTAGCGCCCACGAATAAGCTATAGTTCTTTTCAATAAAGGACTAGGAGTCAGACGACCTAGAAAAGGACTAGAAAAGAATTTACCGTGAGAGTCTTGAGTCTTTCTTTAGATTATACGACGAGCGTCTTCCATAAGACAAGCTACAATCAGACGGCTAGGTATCAAGGATAGCGATAATAGACGCGGATTTAATATTCGAAGATTCGCAATAATCCCTACCTCGGTAACACGACGAGCTTACAAGATATCTTGAAAGTTGTACGTTCTTCCTTCTTCCTTACTAAACCACACTAACCCCTCCTCTTAGCAACCATACGAGGCTCCCCTTGGATATTCTAGAAAGAGCATAAACGCGAGTTTCCCGTACTTGCAAGCCTTGCACGGGATATAATGTCGATTCCAGTAACTAGAGCAAGGGTAGAACGCCTCTTTAACTCTGCCCGGGATATCTATTATTATCGACGAGGCTCGTTAAAGCCAAAGATAATTCGGGACATTATACTCTAGATATATACGACAAGATTTGACCTCCAAGAACAGAAGCGGCTTATCCTATAAGAGTATCTCTCGCATCAAGAGATCGCAGCGATAGCTAAGGCTAATAAAACCCGAGAGGAATCCTTTGAACCGATTAGTAATACCGACGAAGATTAGGAGAGGGAGTCCCTTCTATAGTCTTATACGACGACGTTTCATCTTGAAGGGATAGAGGCTATAGATTATAATAAGGATAATGATAATGATGCTAACCTCCCTCTACCTAATACCCAATAGCGTACGTATATCTAGTAGAAAGCAGAAGCGTTCAAAGCTACTTAATGGCTATATACTTAGGTCTTAATGATTTATTGTTCTATTCTATATGTTAAGTAAATCATACGATGTTTCTCTTCGAATTCAAGAAGGCCAATACACAGCTGAAGAAGCGTAATTTCTGACGGCCGTCAAAAAACCAGTGCTATAGTTAAAGATTATAATTCTGACGGCCGTCAGAAAACTCGACCTACTCTGTTTTAAATATTATAAATGAATACACAGAAAAACTCCCTAAATCTATATAACTTATGCGTAAACGAGCAAGTCACGTTTTCTACCTGTTTGTCCTGTTTGTGGACCCTGCGGGTCACCCGCGGGTCGGGTAAGGTTCCTTAGGTTCACCCGCGGCTGAGTGCCAGGTCTAACGAACGGCAGCCATTCTCCCTAGATCCTTTACGCGCACCAACTTTCCCACGTTACCTTATTCACGATCACGGCAGCCCGATCGAGCCTGAGCCCATACGAGGGGCCTACCTAGTCCGGGATTGGCCCAGCCTCGTTGCCGCTAAGCTACTCTCGTGCCTTCCATCCCCAACCAACCTCAGCAGCCAGTCTCTCATTGATGAACTAATTTTACCTTCGTGCAACACCTACAGTGGGGCCCGTCTGGCACCCAAAGAGCGTGATGTCATGAGCGATGCATCCCGAGGTTCAGCTCATCCACCATAGTCTCGTCGAACTTCAGCCGCCGATGACACGTCCGTTGAGGAAGAACCTTGCCGAAACGTGGACTACCTCTCGCACGAATGGCGCGAGGAGGATCTCTAGGCATCTTGGTGCTATATCACCGCCCACGCCATAGCAACCTGGTCTAATTCGAGGCGGAAAAGACAGAAGCGGTCCTGTTCACGCGAAAGCGTGGCCGGAACGTTCGGGACCAGACCGAACGGGCCCGAATCGTGGTAGGAAACCATTAGGTCTCATTCAATCACGAGGCCACCCGGTGGCTAGGCATCTGGCTAGACGCTGGCCTCACGCTTAAAGTACACTACCAGACATGCCTCCGCAAAGCCCGGAACGCGGAGGCCCGGGTTCGATCCCTATGCCAGGCGCAGGGTCTGGCACCAGGGCTCGTTCGCAGACTCTAGGTGGCTGCAGTGCAATTAGTCGCGCTATACGGAGCGGAACTCTGGTGGCGCGGCCAAAAGGATCGGCTGGAGGGGATGCAGCGCATGATCAATCGACAAGCCCGTTCCATCACGGGAATGCTACGGACCTCCCTAACCGGGCCCTTAATCCGAGAATCGGGCTTAGCCCCAGCGGGGGTTGTACTAGAGGCACGCTAGCTAGGCTATACGACCGGTCTGCTTGGATTACTGGATAACAACACCGCAAAAGCAGTCCTCCCAGTCAGCTTCCGGGAGGGAGACTTGTATGCCCTGCCTAGGGAGCAGACCCCAGGAAACCGAATGTGGGCTACGGCTCATAGCAGGGGACCGTGGTCTCTCGGGTAGCATCTAGCCCGACAGCTAGCTAATATCCTACTAACGGACCCCTTAAACGGCTTTGAAAGTCTGGGCCATGTGGCCAGTGACCATTTCCCGGGCCGGGTTGAGGTCCAAAGCACAGAAAAGGCACTCGACGTAGCCCGGGCGATCTGCCCCAAGCGAGCTATCTGGTCCGACGGCTCTAGGCTAGAGGACGGTAAGGTAGGGGCAGGAATCGCATGGCAGGACTCTGGAGGCATCTGGAAGACCAGGGGCTTCTCACTCGGACGAGGATAAGAGGTCTTTGACGCAGAGCTCCTAGGGGCTATATAGGGTCTTAGAGCCGCAAAGAGGATTATAGGTCAAGGTCCGGTCACGATCCTACTCGACTCCCAGGCTACAATCGCAAGGCTACGATATACACGACGAGGGCCCGGGCAGTCGCTGGCGATCTAAGCCCACATAGCTGCCCGCGACCTTCGGGCCGCTGGCAAAGAGCCCGTCATTCAGTGGGTCCCAGGCCACACGGGCATCGAAGGGAACGAACAAGCGGACCAGGCGGCCAAGCAAGCAGCTAGGAGGCCAGGATCTTTTCCCGGGGGACTCTCCCTAGCGTTCATCAGTAGAGTCTGCACCGAGAATATTCGTGACCGCAAACAGGGCTAGCTAGCCCAGGCCCTGGCGAAGCGCTCCCGCCATAATCAGCGAGCGTACCGGCCCGACAAAGGATGGAAACTTAACCCAGCGGCTTCGCTAGCTTCCAAACCGCTAGCGAGCCGCTACTATCAGTTGAAGAGTGGACATACCGCGATAGGAACCCACCTACACCGAATTCAGGCGCGGGAAAGCCCAGCCTGCGAGAAGTGTGGAGCACCAAAGGAAACTGTGCATTACGTACTCTTTAAATGTCGAGAGTGGCAGCACCAGCGAGCGAAGCTCTACAGTGCTCTAGATCGTGTTGGAATTGCTAGACCCTCGGCTGCTGAAGAATGCCCGGAAGGCAGACTCCTAGGCGAGCCCAAGGCGACCAGGGCCATTCTGCAATTCCTGGCAACCACGAGGGCAGCTCTACGCTCAGGCCATTACCAGACCATAGCAGAGCAAGCCCAGCGAGATGATGAGTGGGGATTAGAGGACTTGGAAGAAGCAGACAGGATGGGGGAGGGATAGCAGGAGGGGTAGCCTAGACGCTCAGCCTAGGGGACACCCACACTGCTAAAGAAACCGAGGAGAGCCAAGATGGCTCAAAAAGCCCTGCGCAAACAGGCGGTTTGGGGCGAGGAAAAGGATCAGATTATCTTAACATGGGGCTCATGCGCAGGAACTAATAGGAGGCAGTGGTGTGCAAGCGCGCAAGCGTCAAGCTCCAGCCTCAGAATCGCGGTCTATCATAGCTTTAGGGCTCGGTATGGACAATAAACTTGATTAATAATAATAAGAAGGGATGAAGAAATATGAAAAGTACTATTCCATTATGGATGACTGCGACACCTACTACACTGCCCTCGTCTTGGATCCTCGAGTCAAAGGTGAAATGGTCTTACGGGAACTACAAGATGGCAATGCAGGAACAATGATTCTGGAAACGATCCGCACCAACCTCCATCAGGTATACGCACCTAGCAACCCGGAGCATGATGCCGCTGCACCACAGTCGTCTTCCCTAAAGCATAGTGATGTGGAGTCTAGGATGCTGAAGAAGTTGCAGACGCGAGATCCACCGCTCTCAGATATTGAGAAGTACTTCGACACCCCTCCGATCAGCGTCGCAGACACGACCGGCCAGAACTGGCTCTGCAATTGGTGGAAGATGCACAAGGGCGAGTATCCGCGGATGGCAGCAGCAGCAGCCAGGGACTATCTAGCGATTCCTGCTTCTGAAGTTGCTGTTAAGAGAGCCTTTAGTACAGCGAGGGATGTGCTAGGCATCCGGAGATATTCTTTGAAAGGGGATACCATAAGAATGCTGATGTTGATTCGCGACGGGTATAAGTGGTAGCGGTCAAGGGATTTGGTTTAATTATGCCATTGCAATATTCCGGTTCTGCAATCATAAATTGCCAAATAAAACTACTATCCGACGAAAGTTCGTTCGCTCTCTAGATTTTTCTAAAGGAAAAATGCGCCGATGCCGATACAATATGACGATATCGTGAGTGGTGATATCGTCAAATTTGAAGCCCGCCGATATCGTACCGGCAATCGGCATCGACAAATGCAAAAGTAGCCGATATCGTATCGTCTGTCGATATCGTATCGTCAAAATCGGTATATCGACAATATCGTCAACAGCCCTACACCTTGTACGATTCGTGTATATTCATGATACACAATAGACGCATCGCAGAGCCTCTTTCCTCGATCCTAGGAATCTATAGTTGGCTCCAGGATATAGGTCAAGAGGCCCAGGACCGAGTCGGCTCCCGCGGCCAGTGATTGCATTCCCAGCTCCGGTTTTGTCATCAACAGGAACGTTAATTGAGGTCCAGGGACCAGTTTCCCCGCAATAAGAGGAATATTCAGGAGCCAGAACCGGCACACGAATACGAGGCATGCCAGTCCAGGGGATACCCCACTAACGTCCTCGGAAGCAGATAGCTGATCCTGGAAATTTTGTCGAGGGCCCTAGGAGCGAGACCCAGGACCAGACCATATGATCCCAACACCGCTATGTCGTAGATGGGAACAGAAGTCACAGCTCCAGGAGTAGATTGCGATTAGATTTCGCCAGCATATGTGCCATATGATGTATAAGGTACCGCAATCAGCACGGGTATGAAGGCCCAGCCCGTGTCTGTTAGCCTATTCCTTGCATCATAGCTCCGCCTCGATGAAGAAGATGTGATATGCTACTTTTCAATGTACGTCCGCCCAATGGTTTGGGTAGAAGAATGAGTCTCGGTAGTCCCTGGGTGAACGGCAAATACGCCCGGGAACTTTGGTTACAGGTGAAGGGGTTTTTTCTGAACCGAGATGCCTTGTACTCGGGTCGGGGTTTCCAATCCAAAATCTATCTCATGAGCAATATGCTCAAGCTGGCGCTTCGGTGACAGTCACAGCGGGCATGGCTACCGATTTCGATTGAAATATTCGCATATATTGCCAAGAGCTGTATGCCAGCGCTGACAACATGGGACGTTGACACTTCGTCGCTTTCAGAGAGACGCTTTGTCCATTGACCAGCAATCAGCAACGGGCAAGGAAGGGATGTGGACGGCGAGCGGTACCCCGATCGATCAGCTGAGAGGGAAGTAAACTTGCTTGATCTATTTCCCACAACCCTGGCCATGTGTGCGACGCAGTCGGTCACAACTAATGTCGAGCCCGCCGCAAGCCTTACGAGATCACTAGATCGAGGTCTAGAGTTATCGACTAGTCCTGAACTCCTATCCGAGCTTTCTAGGACTGACGAGCTTTTTGGCAGTCTGCAGCAAAAATGAGGCCAGACTGAAGCAATACAAGCCTATCACACAGCTGCGGTTGCCACACCTCAATCCGTTGGCGCGCAGAACGTGGTCTTTGTGGTCGACGGCCGCCAGATACAGCTCGTTGCGGAATTGCTGTCACTGCTTTTTGGTGATTTTGCGCTGTACTGCGGGACGGCCATTGGTATGGGCGTTTGTTCTGGCCAGCAAAGGCAGTATCAGGATACTCCTATTTAGATAGGAAACCCTAAGCCCTAATTTCACTACTTCGCCGTCGCCATCTTTACTATTCGGGATCATTCCATTATGCCCATGAATATCCTGTACGGCGGCAGCCTTGACGTTTTGTCTTCTTTGATTCCATAGATGAAGAGCCACTGCGGTGCCGTCACCAGCGGTCCATAATAGCCCAAAGCGAAAGGTAAAACAGACAACTTACTATCACGATGCAGGTTGAGGCCGGCATGGTCGCATAAAGAGCAAAAACTCACCATCCCAATCTCGTTCGACGCGGTGATGAAACCTCGCGTACGCGGCGTTAAAGTAGATAGGTTTTGCGCCCGCAGCGCGAGCCATGATGGTATGGCGTGAAAAATATAAGTTTTCAAACAACGCTAGTTGATCACGAGGTTAGAAACAGCTCCAATTTAGCTCAGCTGCGGGTAGCTCTAAGCTTTGAATGTATGATGTCAGTTTGGATCATTATTTAGTGTCTAGGCCGCGGCACTTCCGCAGGATCCGCGATTTACCCTCTTTGTTCCACAAATCTAAAGCGAAGCGGATGAAGATCCTAAGGTATCTTCCGCGCGATAATCTGCCGAGCCCCGCGGATATCAAAACACTACAACCAAGTCTAGACTTTGACTTTTCTCATGAGTGCGCAATTTGGCAGGTATTTTTAGCTATTCTGTATGTTTTACACATGAAGAGAAATCTGGAACTTTCCCGGTTTTAACCTAAGTTATTTTTAAAGTATCCAAATAATGGATGAATCGGCGAAACGCAAAGTTTGGCTTTGCTACGGTCGCAACTTTCTCAGTTGATGAAGATCAGACCTGCCGACTCCGGGCATAGACACTGTGTGTTCCGTCTGTATATTTCGCGTCTGTAAATTTCGCTTTCTGTCCTTTCCGAACTCTATCGATAGCATCGCTGCCATCGATATTTCACCGAGCGGCGGATGCAGCAAAATCGAAAATGACAGGACGCTCGCTTGGCGATCGCTTGCAATGAATTAAACTTTCTATAGCGTGAACGACAAAGGACGTACGGAAGTTATGTCACGGATATTCCAGTCTCATTTTTGCCGCATTACAGGGTTCAAGTTGTTGTATGTCCGGAACCATGCGGGTTGAACCATCCGAATGCGGCCCTATAGACAGTGCTGCGGCATCAAGCGGAACGTCAGCCGCTTCGTACTCTCAACATGATTTTCATGTAAAAGAGCAATGAATTCATGAAGCAGCCGTTTTGGGTAGAAATAGAGTTCCAAAATTTTTTGTTTGCCAGGTATAAAAATCCGCTCTAGGTCTTGACAGGGAGAAATGATTTGTGTCACTTTTTCTTAGCCACGCGACAGCACGACAATGGGCAACGTTCTTCGCAAAGCTACAGATAGTGTAGCTGGCTACCGCCGGAAGTTGGAAAATATGAGTCTCAGACATGAAAAATCGAAACTTGCTAAGAAGCTCGATCCTCAGGTCGACTCCGCTCATGGTGAGTGAATTTCCCCCTGCCTCTTTCCTTCGACGAATACTCATTGCTCATTTCAAGTCAAGAAAGTTACGCCAAAATCCTCTGCGCGCCTACCTGGTCAAGGAACCGACGATCAGGGTTATGACCCTTTGATGGATCGGACGACTACTTAGCAGGCCAAAATGGATTTTTGGGAACAATGTGGACGGCCTGCGTCGCATAATCGCCACCATGCGCAGATCTCTGATAACTTTTACGATAAGCGTCAAAGGCAAATAATCAGTGAGACAACCATCTGCGCTTTCGTGGCAAGTACTGAAATAATAAATCATAGCGCCCCAGCGAATCAAATAGAGTATTCAGATTCCTCTTCTCCCGACATTTCCATTTACTCTTTATAGATTTTTGCATTATGCACTGAATTTCTGGACGTTTCACAACCTCGTTCTTTTACATACAACCTCGTTTGGGATCACTGCTTTTGACGTGTAACCTCGTTGACCTAGTCCACCAAGTCTTTTTGTGCCTTAATGATTGCCCATCGGCAAAGGCCGAATTTTCCCTCGCCGGAGGCGTAATTTCCTAGCTCTGCAGCGCTTGTTAAGCACTTCATTTCGCTCGCGAAGGGTCTGCTTCTCATTCTTTGATAAAGCCATCTGATACATTATTTGTTTTCCCTTCTTATAAACGATGACCATATTGTCAAGTCGAGCTTGTTGATATACTTTGCCGGTAAGAAGACCTCAGCATAGCTAAGAATTAGGCGGATAAAATGGGCCAACGGCCAATAAGTTTTGGCATGACCGTCCATAGGCATGCCAAACTGGCCCGAAGCCAGCATAATTCCCCTAATTAGAATGTGTCGGCCAATGTGAAGAAGAACCTTACTAGCGTCTTTTGTTTCATATAACATCCAACTGCTTCCTGATCGGTTATTCGGCTAAATTGAATAGACATACGAAAAAAGGGCCAGAATATGCTGGCAGAAAACATAGATGCCTAGGTTCTAAACATTCGGCACGCTAGGCATTTGGTTCGACTCGGCAGAGTATGCCCAATGGATGATCGACGATGGTCTTCTTATGGATGAAAGATACAGCGGAAGAGTGAGAAAGTGCGAGATCAAGAAGAAGCAGTGTTTTCGCTGCCAACGGTTCGGGCACCGGGCGTGGTCGCGCCAGAAGCACCCACCCGGTGTGGCCACTAGGGCGGCCAGCATCTACGAGCAGGTTGCCCACCGGCCATTGGAGCACACTGTCTGGACTGCAGCGGTGAACATGTAACCGGAGACCTCCTGTGCCCGACGCGCGCCAACGTACCCCCGTCACAATGTTAGGATGTTAGGAAACAACTTCCGAATCTTACAATTAAACACCATGAAGTCGAGGGCGGGCATGAAAGCTCTCATCGACAACCACCAGACCCGGGACCTGGGCATGCTGCTTACCCAGGAACCATCTATCACCGCATCAGGAACACGTGAACGACAGCGCGTGAAGACTATACCAACCGACGGTGGAGAGCGACTCGATCCGATTTCGAAGTCTGATCTACGTCAATCAAAGACTATCCACGTCCTCTCACCGGCAACGTGCAGTCACCCAGACCTGGCGTCAATTAAGATCTGGATGGCTGACACCCGAATTCTGGTCTTCTCAGCCTACATCAGCCTGTATCGATGCACAGGCCCCAGGAGGCATCAGCGGAACCGGTATTATCAGCTCTTTACGACACAATACAAGAGGCTTTCCAAGATATCAACAGGACAACCAGCACAATACCGTCAGGAGATTTCAGCCGCCACCACCCGGTGCGGGAGGCCACCACGTCCAAACTCGATTTATGGAGTACGCCGACGAAGTAATCGACTCCTTTAACATTTACGGCGTTCAGAGCTGTCTCTCCCGGGGAAGGGCGACCTTCTCGTCTCTAAGCCACGCAGGGAGAAACTCCACTATCGATCAGACCCAACCGAGTCTAGTCGTCAAATATAACCTCTACCACGACAATTAATGTCTCAGACCACAGCGCCGCTACTCTGAATTGTCCCTGCATATGCGACGCAACTATACAGCCAAGCTAAGGAAAGCCTACGACGGAGTCAACTGGGAGAAGATCGGAATAGAAGTAAAGAACACAGTTGAGTCACTTGCTTCGACCGCGAGTTAACTCGCCAAAGCGACAGTAACAACAGTCCACCGCCACACTCCCGAACTGCGTCCTTCTCCCAACCCAAAGAACGGTGTTCTTGGCATGCGAAAGCGTAGTATGGAGCCCTAGAGGGGGTCAGGCATACTTCATGAGTCGCAAAAAAGGGATCCTGGCCTCGTTGAGACACTCCACTTGGATGCTCTTTCCGTCTGCGACTCTGTGGTATGATGAGATGACACAAAGTTCTCCTAAAGAAGACTTATCTTACTTTAAGTCCTTGGTACAACAAAGGTCGAAATCAATTTTACCAATTCGTTCTCTTAAGTTCTAATAAGAGCTCCATTCCTAAGCACGCTTGACCAATTATGCTTAGCCTACATCCAGTTCCCCGCACTTAGCTGTACCTTGTTTCGGGGATTCATGTAAGGCTAGGCCAAACGAAGGGTTGAACGGGTCTAGCCAAGACTTTTAAAGAATCAAAGTGAGCAAAGCTGGTGAAACTGATTACGATCCATGCTGTAAGAAGCACTGGTGGTCAGGAAGTCTTGTCAAAGGAAGGCCGAGACATGGGATGGCATGTAAATATTAGACCGTGCTCGTATTGTTGGCTCGACCGCCAGGGTCGCGAATGTGTCCTCATCATGGCCTTGAAATGTTCGGATTCGCCAAAAAGCTCCTTAACGAAGCAGAGCCATCGCGAGCCAGTATAGCTGAGGATTTGCAAGAAGAAATGCGAATGTGATAACTTTTAGAGAAATGAAATATCTCCAGGTAGCTCTTAACTCTTTGAAAAGCTAAAAAAGAAATTAAGAGCAGGCTGAAGGCAAGACATGGGACAAGCGGCCTTTTTTGTTTCCACTTATCCACAATTAGTAAATGGTAGCCCGTCAAATGCTAGATTCCTAGTGGCCACGATGGGCGGTAATCATCTCGGGCACAATTCAGTGCTCGAGCGGAGATGATCATGTGGACCGCAACTACCCGTTTCACATAGTAAAAGGGTATGACCACTGCTAGCAATGCCTCAAGGAGGCAAGATAAAGTGCAGTGGAGCTATGGTGTTCTTGGTAACAGGTCCAGTATATTGTGGTACGCTCTATGGAAGAAGAAGAGAAAGTTCCGCTGGAAATACGCTGGCGCTGGACAAGAATACCTAGATGACTGGCGTTTCACCGACATCCATCAAGGCCTCTGGGGCTCGGATGTGGACGAAAGGCTGCGTAATATAGGTTTCAACGAATCAACAGCCGATAAAACGAACTAATTTCGCAAGGTCCTGAGTTATTTCCAGGGAGAAAATCTCTACGGTAGGATGCACCACCACATTCACGGTGGATGACTAATCCCCTGATGGGAGATTGCCAGTGATGGAGATCGCTGTTCTATTCGTAGCGGGACTGGAAAACTGGGTGGACTTTGGTGTTATTATTGGCATTATCTACCTAAATGCAGCGATCGTATAATATCAGGAGGAACAAGCCGAACACGTAGCGGCTAGCTCTTAAAGCCGACATCGCAATACGTAGTATAGTCGTTAGGAACGGAAGAGAGGCCGATATTCCCGCCTTGGTAAGCTAGATTAATCTAACTTCCTGTTATTTAGTGGATTTTCTATTTCCCTATTTACCTAAATTGACGAGCACATTAACGAGCGCTAAGGTAGCAATAATATATAGAACCTACCCCTGAAAACACATTTCGCCTCCTTATCTGGGCAAGGTGTTGCCTGCAGACAAGTGGGCTTTCGTATATTATATAAAGGGTTTTGTGTTTATTTATCCCGGAGTTAGGATGCCTCCCACCTACTTATTGCCTTAGGCGTGGCGGCTATAGCTATAGCTATAAGTCAAGGACTAGATACGACGGAAGTTTACCCACTCCGGCCTAGGCCTAGAACGTCGTATGTGGCCTGCGTGCGGCGGTTGATATAACTAGACTAAAATTAATGGGCGTTTTTATCCCGAATAGTGGGTCTTCGGAAGTTGCCTATTTCTAGAGTCTATTTCACCCAACTTTGCCTCCGCCGATGACGAGAGTATGAGGTAAGTTTCGCTAGTAATGTCTTACTGAATTTAGGCTACATTGTAGGATCGAACGCCCTTCGACTTAGTAATGCGATATTTTTCTAGGGAAACTTTCTCTGTCCACCTAGCCTACTATTCTAGTTGTGCTCCTAGGGCAGTTGGGGCTAATGCGCAAAGCTTATCGTAAGAAGAGTAGAGCAAATTTAATTTTAAGGATCTTGAGCAGCGACTTAATATTCCCACCATCGATATATAGGTACGCACCCCCTGGCTTATAGGTGTATACTGGCTTATAATGGGTATACTGTCTAGCTCACCGTTCTGAAAGCCGCCTCTTAATTCCATATTTTTAAGGCTATATATAAGGAAACTTAGTCTGTATCACCCTTCTTGGTCATAGGGTATTATTTTGCAAATATCTAGGAAAGTTTCGCGCGAAATAGCCATAAGATGCTTAAAGAACTATAGCGCCCTATCGCCTTGCGCAACGACTATATAAGTGAAAGAAAAACATATCTCATTTTATTTCCTAGCGGGGGCACCCAGTCCCCTTATGTGTATACAGTCGAAAATGAAGATGCGTGCACCCTATCTATAGTTACCCTATTTATAGTGACTAGCCGGAAGTATAGTCCCCACTGTTGTCGCGAGGTTCGAGACCGATCAGGTTTACCTTTGTTCGAAATACATCACCGTGGGCTTCTTACGCGCAATTTGTGTAATGTTACCTTACTTGGCTATAATGGTCCGATGGCTACTTTCCGCTGGCAAAGTCTAGGGGGCAATTTTACCTTGTCCGTTGAGACTATAACGGCGGCCGGTAGTCGGAGGTTGGAGGTAGACTACGCCAAAACCCGCGCCAACCCGAACCCAACCCAACCCGAACCCGCAAATAGGTTGGGTTCGGGTCGACTTCTTTGACCCGCACGCGGGTTTTAGGTCGAGGTAGATAACCTAACCTGAACCCGTATAACCCGAACCCAACCTATTTAGGTGGGTCCTTATCTTAGCATTATTTATGAAGTATTAGTCTATATTTTTAGGTATTTGACTTATAAGAAAGGCCTCTTTCTATGACTACAGTGTGTGATGTAGGGCTAATGAATTCCTGAAGCTATAGCAGTAATTTTCTAACGGCCGTTAGAAAATAGGGTTATTAAGCTATGGTACTGGCTTTTTTGACGGCCGTCAGAAATTGAGGTTCAATTTAGTTTATAATATTAATCACTAATGATATACCTATTGCTCATCCTCCTGCCGAGGACGCTTGCGCGATCTTTTAGATGCGCGGTGTGCCTAAGTGCTTTCTAATTAAGGGAGATCTACCTTATCGTTATCACCATTATCTAGCTACGGAAGCTCCCCTTCGTCCTAATCCTCGCCCTCTTGTGTATCCTATTCTTTATTATCACTAATTAGATCTAGCTTAAACTGATTAGGCGTGTACTCTCTCTCTTCTTCTTTACCCACTTTAATTTTATTAAGAGTGAAAAATTCTTTCAAAAATGTAAAAGAGTCTTCTTGGAGGTCGAACCTTAATGTACAAAGATACATTATTAGTTCCTGGATTATTGTGCTATTTAAGCGTCCTCGGCGATAATAATAGATATCCCACGCTATATTAAATAGACGTTTAACTCTAGCACTAGTTGCTAGGATTAAAAGGATATCCTAGGTAAGGGTAGTAATAGCTAGAAAGCGGTGTTGATTCTCCTTCTAAAATGGGAGAGATGAGATATTAATAGTATCTATTATTAATTAGGAAGAGGAGAAAGCGAGAGAAGATAAAAAGATATACCGCTATCAAGATATTGGACTACCTCGTCCTTAGGCGACGATAGTTAGCATTTGCTTCCACTAAGCATTAAATTAAGACGTAAGCCTACTTAGGTTAACGCCTAAGAGATAGGGAGGCCTTGCTGAGAACAAAGACGCTCTTAGTATAGAGATAGAGCCATCTTAAAGCTCTTTCGATATTGATCGCGCTATTAATCGTCCCAATCGTTTATAATAAAGAACTAAAACTTATTTACTAGCGCGAGCATTGTTCCAACCGTATAAAGATCCCCTTAGATTATATCCGTCTGCTAATAATAGCTAGCGAGCTTCTCACGCGTAGCCTTAAGCGCCTTACGTATTATCTTTTTCTAGGGAACTTTTTTCCGTATAAGGTAGACTATTAACCGCTCAAGGTGTTTAAAAAGCTTATTATAAATTCGAAATATATAATAAGTAGTAGCGTCCTTTATCTTTAATAGCTTAAGGGTAAAATCAAAGAATAGCTACGTAATCTATAGAAGGTAGTTAATCTAACGCCATTCATCTGCATTAAGCACTAGGTCAGTCCGATTATATTTAATATAAAAGGGATTAAATATCGATCGGAGCCGCTTTGCTCGTCGAAGCATTAGAAATATAAAGTTCTAGCGTATTTTAATATCCTACAAGGGTATAAGCTTAGTTACTTTAGTCTAGAGCTTAGAAAATATATCACGGCGCTAAGGGCTTATATTAATATAGATCGTAAGGTTGCGAACCTATTTAAGATAGGTGATTAGTATAGTGAGAGAAGTGAGAGAAAAGTGAGAGTTATTTACCTTATTTAATATCCGAGTAATATCCCGCTTCTTTATCTTTATATTCGTATAGGCAGGCTAAGACCGCTTAGTCGACTAACGTATCATAGTTATATTATTCGTAGGCTTGGCTTTCATCTATCTAAGTAGCTTATTTAAGCTTAGTTAGATAATATATACGAGGCACGGAACTCGAATAATAGTGGTTATATCCGATAGCGACTACTATAAGGCATTAACCAAGGTATTATTATTCGATACATTATTAGCCGTTATTATAAGTACCTAGTCCTAAATCTAATGCTATATAAGCGCATCTAGGAGTATAGCGCTAAGGTTCTCACTAAAGTGCGTTCCGGAAAGTGGTTAAAAGCTAAGTAGAACCTCTTAATATTACTAATCTTCGTCGATAAAATAGCTAGTGATAGCCATAAATACTTAAGAAAAAGGAGATATCTAATAATTAAGGGCGATTAATATCTTTGCATAACTAGGGAGCTTTCGTAGGATGCTTTAGTGCCGTTCCTTCACTATAGTTTATAGGCGACGACGAATAGTCTTTACGGAAGAGATCTCAAGGCTAGAAGGGGCGCGTTGAGCCATTTAAATTAGGTTATAGAACTTAGGATACTTAATAAGCCGAAAGGGAAGACGTGCGACTATAAGGAAGGTAAGTAGCTTCTCTTCCTAAGCCTCTTAGGTAAACCGTTTATTTATAGGTTAGGTATACGTCTATTTAAAGTATTATATTTATTAGCGATTTCTAAGGTTATATCTTTAAATATAATAGAACTCACTGTATCCTGTAGAAATCTAGTAATACTAGCCCCTTGTTGAATATTCCTCGCGCGCTGTTGACATACGGTGGTGCGAAGATGCTTTATCAACGTAGATGTACTATGTCGATTCGTGCCACTAGGAGTCCTAGTGGAAGATGGATGCTCAAGGATTAGACCGCAGCGCTTGTACATAACCTTAGGCTGGCCATTAGAACTCTCTGCTACTTGATTAAAGTGCTGCTATGAGTCCGCTGAATGGCTAGCATCCCAGCGGATTTTGCTAGTCTTTCTATAGTCAGTCTCAATCCACCAGTCCACCCACTCAGTATGCATTATACGATCGTAAAGCACGTAGTTCTTTCTTCGATCAGGGCCAACGCGCTTTAAAGCGGATGGAATTAATAGGCGAGGCTGCGGCCGGATAAAGTCTTGATCAAAAGGGTCGAATGTTCGCTGACTGCTAGAAGGCTCAGGGGTAAATAGCTGTGGGGGATCCGATGCGAGGTACGGAACACTGTCTGTATCATCATAGAGAGATGACAAAAATATATTAGAATTCTGACTTTGAGACATAATATCACGAGGTAGGGGAACAGTAAGGGATAAGTGAGAGTAGAAGTGAAGGCTTACTGAAGGACATTTGTAGAAGTCAAGCGCTAGATGTAGTAGACTCATCATTTTATTACTATCTTAGACTAGAAGAGTCCTGTAATTGGTGGATAGTAGGAATATTAAGTGGAGTATAACCCGCAGAACCCATTCAAAACCCACGAAACCCACCGATAACCCGCAAAACCCATCCAGAACCCGCACATAACCCACGAAACCCATCTAGAACCCGCATATAACCTATGCCCAACCCGCGAAAGCACATTTGGCCCTCGAAATTTTACAACTTGATTCTGACTTACTACGTTTAATCCTATTTTATAGACACCACACCTAAATAAATTACGAATAGACTTATATTTATAATAAAACAAAGCATAAGGACTAATTTAATAGGAGGAAATAATAAAATTAAAGGTGTATATAAGATAAAATAATAAAAGCAAGACGTTTCCTCCAAAAGGTACACCACCTTTATTATATATCAGATATATATTTCTATAGAATAGAAAGGCCATTCTAACATTCTCACGCTTCCACCGTAACCCTTTAGACGGATCCTACTAAATATATGTAAATAACTAATTACTGATATTAATTAATTAATATACAGAGGAATTTCATTTTATTTCAAGTGATTAGAGCCAAAGTCAATAACTTAGGAGGACTATGACCAGAACATATGTAAATAACAGTATTTAATTAAGATGAATCAGCCGAATTATACACGCCAAGACCAGGATTTTATGTAAATTCGGGTCAAGATGGGTTATTTGCGGGTTTTCAAATCTAAATTTGTAACCCGCTGGGTTGGGTTCGGGTGCGGGTTGAAGGTCTTGACCCGCATTGCGGGTTATGGCGCAGTCTACTCAGGTGTTAGCCCTGAATGCTTTTCAAGGTTCCGGCCTCATACAAATGCAGTCGAGCAAAGCCATAATAAGTCCTATGCTCTTGGAACTTATGATTCGTTATTAGGTGCTGTGACAAAGTATGTATTAGTTCTAAACTAATTCTAAACTAGTTACTAACTTAATATCATAGGTCATTATACCTTGATCAACAGGATTTAGACCAACTCGAGACTCGAGAGAAGTTTGGTATTCATCACCGCTATCAAGCTGATGATATCGAAGCCCGCTTTGGAAGGAATCTCCAGCGCGAAGCTAGAAAAAGAGAAAAAGCGGAAAATCAGGCTAGTCAACATAGAGAAGCACAGATACAGTTTGATATTGATGATCAAATCCTCCTTGAGGCCTCATCGTCAGGCTACGTGGTTGATATTGGACGTCGGTCAAGGTCATCTACGCCACGTCGGTCAAGATCATCTACACCACGGCGATCAAGCTCTAGAGCTACTACACGGAGCCGTTCTCGGTACGTATAAAACTAGTTAAAAACTAGTCCAATACTATTTACTAACTAATTTTATAGAATATCTACAAGCCCTAGTCTCCGGCGTACAGCTGTGATAAACTCACAGAATCAAGACCATCTAAACGACCTTCGAGAGCTCGAAATTCGGCAGAAACGCCAAGAGATTGAGGATTCTCAAGAAGAAAGACGAATGAAGCGTCAGCAGTTAGAGCTTGAGACTAAAGAACAAGAACTAAGGGTTGCGAAGATTGAACTAGAAAGGCAGCTCGTTGCGGCGCAACTAGAGCAGATAAAGAGAAGGAACTAGTTAAAACCTAAGTAAAACTAGTTCTCAAAGCAAAAATGCAAATTGAAAACCATAGAAAACACCATAAAGAACTAGTTTTAACTAGTTCTTGAAGCTTGATAGCAAAAAAGCAAAACCCACGAAGAAAACTAGTTTCAAACTAGTCCCTACGCCTCATCCTCTGATGGGACGTACTCCTGACCCTGCTGATTGCGAGGGTCAGTGAAAAGACCAAAATACTCGCAAGTGCCCTTGACTTCGTCATGGCAGCAGACTAAAACTAGTTAGTAACTGGTTTAAACCTTGTATTTCTGGAGTACTCACGCTTAGGTTGATCAGTGTCTTTGCAAACCTCACAAGGCATAGGAAGCTTCATCGATCGAACGGCTTGACGCATTTTGGTAATATGCACCTAAGAATATTAGTAGAAGAACTAGTTAGCAACTAATATATCGCGATACTTACCGATCGATCATTCTTGAGAGGAAGCTTAGGCAAAATCTCTTCCTTTGCCGCCTCGCGCTCATCGTAGGCCTCCATGATCTCATTGAAAAACTCTGTAAACTAGTTAGTAATTTATTCAGAAATCCAAATTAACTAGTTCTTAATTAGTTGTAGCACTTTCTGATAGCACGGAATTCATCAGCTTGGCAAGGGCGACCACCAAATTCCTCGCCAGTCAGAGACACTTCAGGATGCTGCTTCTGAACGTGCTTGCGGAGGTTGTTGGTGGAGGTAAAGAGAGTCTATAAAGTAGTTAGCAACTAGTTTAGAAAGGAGCAAAGTGAGGAGTAAAGTGAAGTAAAAGTAAAAGACTTACAGCATTTCCACAATCTTCAACTCGACAGTATCTCTCGCCAACCTCGATGGTGCAATAGCCTTTGTTCTGTAATATTAATTAGCTTTGCAGCCCAAAACCAGTTCAGAACTAGTAAACTGACGTCTTCAGTGAGAGAAGGGAGCTTCAGATCTGCCTTCGACAGGTCAAGGTAACGTTGGAAGTTTGGCTGTAAATCTGTCAGTTTGAATACCCCAAAACCACTTCAGAACTAGTAAACTCACATTTTTCTTGACTTGGGCCATGATGATGGAGATGATGGAGATGACAGAGATAATGGAGATGATGGAGATGATGAGAACCAGCTGTTTACTAGTTCAGAGGATGGTTTTGGAGATGGTGGAGATGGTGGAGATGGTAGAGAGGATGGTGAAGAAGAGAAGGATGGTGAAGAAGAGAAGGATGGTGAAGAAGAGAAGGATGGTGAAGAAGAGAAGGATGGTGAAGAAGAGAAGGATGGTGAAGAAGAGAAGGATGGTGAAGAAGAGAAGGATGGTGAAGAAGAGAAGGATGGTGAAGAAGAGAAGGATGGTGAAGAAGAGAACTAGATGTTGTCTAGTTTTATAGAAGGATTATAGAAGGAAGATTCCGGATGGGTAATTCCGTAAGGGTAATTCCGTAAGGGTAATTCCAAAATTACGAAGGATTTACGTTTTCCCGGAAAGTGGGGACCAAAGTCATGTGACACTTGCACTCACCTAGATGCCCCCTTGCGGTCACCTATAGTCACATTTTTCATTCTGGTTTACATAGTAAAAAGGCAGGTTTTTTGACCGCATCCATCGCTCTCTCCTCGTTTTCTGCGTCTATCTCTCTTAATAGCCAATCAGATGCCTCTAACCTGATTACTCAGCATCTATCTGACCTCGCTGATAGCTCCGAAGCCTCCTCCTGACCCCGACTGTATCTCTATGACCTCCACGACCCCTGATGGTGTCTCTATGACCTCCACGACCCCCACGACGCCCTCTACGCCCTCTACGCCCTCCACGACCCCCTTCTGGTGGTGGAAGAACATATTCGAATGCGGATGGCTCTCGGTGGGTTGAACGGTCGAATATAGTGCTCTACGTGCTTTACTGCGTGCTCTGGGTGCTTTGCTGCGTGCTCTGCTACGTGCTTGACGCCTGGGAAGGCCGGACGAAGTTAGCTGCTCTAGATGGCCTTCCTCGGCGTCGAATAAGTAGAGGGTCTTGCACTAGAAGTAGAGGGTTAATAGCTAGCGCCTCTCCTGGTGCAGTGGTGCCTATAGGTGCTATTGCTGGTGAAAATGTGATGGTTTAAAGCTCTTGTTCTCATTTAGATACTCGATGATTAGGTGGATGCAAGGATAACTAGTGGTTTCCTTTGATCTGTAGTTGTAGATTAAAGGGATAGGTGGCCTATTTTCCCCTTCTAAATACTGCTTTCTTGTATTCTCCACGTGCTTAATAGCTCTAGAAGAGATCTGATAAACGAGGAGATTGTAGAGAGATGATAGCGCGGTTGGTCTGCGGATACGCTTAGCCTTAATCGTTTAATTAATATTAGTATATTGGCGCTTTAGGACGCGCTCAAAAAGCGTTAGAATAACTAGAAGATCGTTAACTGACGTAGGTAGGTCTATCTTCAATAACTAATAGGTGGCCTTAGTCCTTAACGTCGCTGTCTCACCTAGATGTAGGTAATACGAGGTGTAGAGATATAGAAACTACTTAGGGCAGTCATTAAGCTATTTAGCCTAAATATAGGCGATTATTGGCTAAAAAACGGGGTCTACGTATGCCTCTTAGAATGAGCTCTAGCGTTAGTTAAATATAGCCTCTATATCCGCATAAACCACCTAATTCCAGCGCCCTAGTATTGATTTCCACCCTTTATCGACTGGCTTTCGAAGCTCATCCTAAAGCCGCTCTTTAGTTATAGGCCTATCGGACTACGTAGGGTCGAGGTCAAGGCCTATTAGTAGAGGAAGGCTATCTCTACGCGTGATAGTAATCTAGTCTAATAGAAAAGGGCGAGCTTTCTTCAAGAGATTCATCTCGATATACCAGATATAGGTGATGATTTTAGTGTTAGGAAAGACGACATTAATAGCATTTATCAGCGTTAGCTCTTTATCTATCAATATCGTCCGTGGATATGGAAGACTAAGCGACTTATAGGCCTCAGCAAGACAGCGAAGGGCGACCTTATAGGTGCCTTACTTCTTATCCTTAATAAATGCAAAGGCAAGAAAGTAGGTCTAACTAGTAGAAGCGAGGCCAACGATATTCAGTAGCGGTAAGCTATAGAGATTGGTCTTATATATACAATCTATCGAGATAACCCAAGGATACATTAATAGTATCTTGATACCCATTCGATGTATATAGAACAGAATAGTAATATAACTATAATTATTAAGCTTATGCTTAAATATCCAGTCGCCGTTCTTCGGAAGCTCTATCAGTAGCGCCTAGATAGGCGTCCGACTAGCAAGGAACTCTATGCTAACCTTCTTTCGCCAGTTGTAGATATCCCAAACAAGCAAAGCACAATGTGGATCCTCCTCCCGAAGCCCAGAGAGAATCTGGCGCGTAGAACAACCCTATCGAATCAAGTTGTCTATATTCGATGCTTTTTGAGCCATTTCTTGACCCCGATGGGCTCTATAGGTAGAGAGAGGCGTAGGCATTGACATAGGTCGCCCATGGGCCGGGACCTAGGACCTGGGCCCGGGCCCGTAGATGCCCATGGGCCTAAGGTCAGGACCTGTGCCCACCCATGGGCCGGGCCGGGTCGCCCACGGGTCGCCCGTGGACACCTGATTCTGCCTTATTTGGCCTTATTTAGCCTAATTTTAGCCTTATTTTTGTGCATAACTCACTGACTAACCTTTGTTATTTACCTATGTTTTGGTCTAAACACTTACTACTCTCACCTTTCTCCCTTTCCCACTAGGTAATTATATGAAATATGCTTGTTTATATATATTTAAGGGTCGGTTTTATCGGTCGTATTAATATTTTAGGCCTATAGAAGTAAAGGTAAAAAAGTGGTGGTAGAAATTATGGTTGGTGCTCTAAGATATATATTTGTTGTACACAACCACCCCACTATATTATTTCCTTCAATTTTATTATAGTATAATACTAGGTTATTACGGCTTATTTTATTAGTTAATTAAATGATTAGAGCTTCTTTTATATATATTTATCTTATAAACACCTAATTACTAGTGTAGGGTGTGTGGTTGAGATAAAAAGGTCAGAGTTGAGAGAAAAAGTTGAAGAATTTTAGGGGGGGATAGCTCTCAGCAAATTCTATAGGCCTATGGGTATGACTATGGGCATGCCTATGGTCGTGTAGAGATTTAGGCCAATAGGATATGCTGGTTTGACCCACTTAGTAATGATTGGCTTATAAAGAACCAATAGTATTAGGCTAGGTGCTTTACCTAAACATCTTTATCCCTTTGTGTTTTTGTCTTACCTTTTCTCACTTTATCTTCACTTTTAGGTAGGATGGCACAACCTTCAGACCCTATGAGCCAATCTATCTATAGTGATAGTATTGACCCTCTCCTCTATCCGATTCCTTCTCTTTTGAACCCACCGAACCAACAAATAGCCAAACAACTAAGCTTACCCTACTACCACTACCACCCTCTATTCAACGTATTAGAGACCGGACTAAAGACTAGGCTCTCTAGACAGAGATGACTAAGTCTAAATTTATTGAATGGTGGCTTACTACCTAATATGGCTCAAAGCTAGACGTATAGCGTATATATTGGGACAAAAAGGGCTATACATTAGAGATATGGATATCATTTGATCAGATTGTATATATCCTAACTGGGAAGCCTAAGGTTATATGTAAACAATGTGGTGTAATGCTTGGTCACCTAATATTAAATGGGACGACTGCTCTACGTAGGCATTAGAAGAATGGTAGCTGCCGAAAACTAAGAGGGAAACAAACAAATATCCAGCATTTAATATAGAAGACGGTACGTTTACTAGAGAGAGAGAAAAGTGAGAGAAAAGTGAGAGTAAAGTGAGAGCAAAATATAAGATAACTAACCTATTATTCTCTCACTAGGCAGTTAATTCTAATCTATCCCAATCCCTACCTTGGTCTGATGAGCTTTGGTAGGAGCAGCTTTTGACTATAATCACTAGCCTACGCCTACCCTTCTAAATCATTGAGAGCGAGCACTTCTAGAAGCTTCTACGCCTAACCTAGTCTGCCCCTTTAGTCCCAACCTTTCCTACCGGTCGCACGATACAACGCCGACTACGAAATATAGTCGAAGACCGACAGAAAGACATCCTTCGGATACTACCACCTAATTCAAAGCTCTCAATTAGTCTAGATTGCTGGACATCCCCATTTCAGTAAGCATTTATGGCTATTACTAGTTATTTCCTAGACTAGAATTGGGATTACCGGGAGGTGCTACTAGGATTCGAACCCCTAGAAGGCATATATACTGGGATAAATCTTGGTTCGGTCCTAATTGATACCCTTGAAAAAAATCATATTCTGGACCAGGTTATAGCTATTACTACGGATAATGCGTTAAATAACTAAACCATGATTACAAGCATCTAGGAGAAGCATCCTAGTATCCCTTTGATCCGAATTCCTTACCTTGCCCATGTCATTCAGCTTAGTTTGAAGCAACTCCTTGGGCAGATAAAAGTAAACCCCTAGAATGATATAGTGGAAATGGTTTGGACGGAAGAGCTTAGCCAGGCTGCTCGGTAGAGATCTAGAAAGCTAGATATTGCGAATACCCTTAATAAGGCTCGCAATCTTGCTATCTATATTAATGCAAGCCTATAGAGACGGGAGCACTTCCTAAAGCTTTAGAATAAGTAGCCTATATTAGTCCTAATCTAGGACGTTCGCACCTAGTGGAACTCGACCTATCTAATGCTTCAACGGGCTAAATGGCTTCAATCTAATCTTGAGTAGTACTGTAGGGCCTTCCGGGTTGATTATTTAATGATTAATTTAGAGGAATGGCGTTAGATTGATTACCTTCTTTGTTTGACTAAGCCTTTCTTTGATTTTACCTCAGTTATGGCTAAAACTAAAGATATTACTATCTATGGTGTCTTTAGTGTCTACAATTTGCTTTTCGACCACCTTGAAGCTTAGATTCGGCAGTTAAGGCGGAAAAAGGTTAGTCTCCTATATTCTCTCCCTTTTCCGCTAATTATGACTCTGATTTCTCGCACTTTAACCTTTGTTATATAGGTTGAAGAGCTAAAAATCAGAGTCAAGATTAGCGGAAAAGGGATTTATTTAAGTCTCACTTTCTTAATTTTCCTTTACTTCTAGGCTAGATAGAAACGACAGATGCTTAAAGCTCTTGAATTAGCTGAAACTAAGCTTCGAGAGTACTATGCAAAAACAGATGATCCAGAACTTGGTGATATCTATGCGTATGGTATAATCCTCGCCCCTGAGTATAAATTACAGTTCTTTTTGGGCCTGGATTGGTAGGATAAAGACTACTCTTCTTTATATTTGAAAAGCTTTCACGACCGTATGAAAGTATATTAAATAGAGAGCGATTTAATCTTAAAACCCTAGGCTTCCGTCTAAACCGAGTTTGATTAAATGCTTAGGCGAAAACCTCTATCCACCTAGAACTAGGATGAATTGACCCAATTTCTCTAAGGAGGTAAGCTAACCTCTTATTTTACCTCTTATTTTACCTCTTATTTTACCTCTCGTTTTACCTCTCGTTTTACCTATCGTCTAATTTCTTTGGTTTCACTTAGGTTTGGTCCTAGTTAGCCCTCGTCTGTTCTGGAAAGACTATGCGTAAGAGTTTCCTACCTTAGCACGTATAGCACGGGATATTTTCTCTATCCCTGCTACTGGTGCTGGTGTAGAAAGACTGTTTAATTCAGCCCGTGATATATGCTATTATCGGAGGGGCCGTCTAAATGCTTCAACCATCCAAGACCTCATGATGTTTATATGCACGACTAGGTTTAAGATCGAAGATGAGCAGCTAGCTTTTATCTAAACTCTGTCTATCCACGACGAGGGTGAATTAGACGAAATTTCTGAGGAAACAGAAGATTTTGAGCCAATCAGTGATACCGAGGAGGGTGAGGAGGATGAGATAGATGAGGTGGATGATTCTGATTTGGTCTCTCTGCCTATAATGCCAGAAAGCCAGATTCGGGCCTCTAGTCGGGTGAAAAAGCGTCCAAGGGTGTTGGATGACTATGAAACTATATGAATTAAAATCTCAGTTTTCTCTCACTTAAATATTACTTTTCTCTCATATTTTAGTTACATTTTCGTCTGTAATTTTACTAGTAAAATACCAAAAATTACTGCATACACTGCATTAATTATGCTCTCTGTATCATGGGCATCTTAGCGGCCCATGGGCCTAAAGGTCGGGACCTAGGACCTGCCCATGGGCGGGCCGGGCATGTCAATGTCTAGGTTTGTTATGGTGTAAAGTTATGGATCCGTAAACGTGCATGAGAGGCCAGTGGTAATCTCGCCTAGGCGGGAATTGGCCGCTGGTATTTTTATCTTGCAATAAACGCGACCCAGAGCAGCCTAGAATATCCCGCAGAAGATACGACCAGCGGAGCAACCATACCAAACCTAGCCCAAGTCTCCAATTTTACGAAATAATGCACCATTGCGGGTTTTTCTAGAGGCACAAATTATGATGATTCATTTCAGTAGCTTCAACAGCATTGCTGGCTTGGTAACATGTAGCAGCCAAATAGAGGCTCCCACGAGTGTCCTACGAGCGCCAAACCATTTGTGCCCAAACACGCTGTTGCCTTGAGCTCTTAGTCAATCTGCGAAATATCCTTTCTCTCCCTAGTTATAGCAGAAAGCAAGTAGTTAAGAGGGATCGCATTCGCGCTAAGCGTACACGTGAACATCACCTGTGCTGCTCGACGTAATGGGAGGAAGACGTCGGTTTCCGCACGAGATAAAACTGACTTATAAAGCATTCCTCGGGCAAGGAACGAAGAACAGTGCCATGAAAGGGGCATTGAGCGTGACCTTCCAATGCTTGAATACATATCTCTCAAATACCGCGCCCTGAGACGCGGTCAGCATTGCCAGACTTGTTGCGACCAGCCTGATCCACCCTGTATACGTGGCGTAGCTGGCCCTGACAGACAACTCGCCAAGTCTCCTAGTAGATGCCATTCTATTGTCGCAAGGATCCACTGTCAACTTAGTCGTTAGACAAACTAAGCTCGCGGAGACAGGGATGAAGTACATATGCCAGGAAAACTCATCGGGTTCCGGGGTCGCTTAACAAACCGGAACAGTCCGCTCATACCGAGCACACCTCGGTTCTGCCTATCGCGATGGGGGAACAGATTATTAAATCCGTCAGGTTGGAGAATACGGACAATGCCCGTAGAGTCGAAAAGACCTCCACCACACGTGTGAAAAAGCTGGGACTAAAGTTCAGCCAGCGCACTTGGAGGTATAACCCCAAGTAAGGATCGAGGGGATGAACTGCGATAGCGCTAGTCATATCCAGGAGCATTTCGCAGAGAACAAGAGCTTTAAGCTATCTGATTTCTACCCGCAATGGCATCTCCAAGACGCGGAGACCGCACCCATTAACCATATACTCTCGCTGCAGGACCCTCTACCCCCTCGGCGTCGCGGAGGGCCACGTGGATCTGGCAATCATATACGGCCTTCCGAGACGTCACGCACGCAGCAGAGCACACAGCTCATCAAGCATGGGCAGACAATACAGCAGCTGACGACGTTTTCTTTTGGAGGATCACGGAAGGATCCGTATAGCTTCTGCGAAAGCAGGGAAAGAGCTGCGGACATCGCTGTCTTCAATTAGGAAATGTAGACGGTCTTATTCTCTGTGCGCTATTACAATAGTGTCAGCTGGAATATTCTTTGAAATGTTCGGCTTCTTGATCTCCAAACAATGCAATATAATAAATAATAACTTTAAAGTGAAGAAACAGATGCTCAAATAACAAAATACGTGGAGCGCGTATGCCCGATTTTGGGACAGGTATTTCGGTTTACGTGGTGCATGTTATTCGCACTCAAAATCCCAATCATTATGCCAGTATATTCCACTGACGTACTTAAAAGAAAGCCAACTAAAAAGGGGCGGTTCCAAGCTTTGCAACGCTACTATAGCTCGCAAATGAATCTCTTAATGGGGTAGAGGAAGATAGAAGATTCAAAAATACAATGGGCGGGTGACGTTCCAGGGGGGAATTCTTTGAATTTTGGAGACTCGACCGGAAAATTCCAGACATCAACTCCGAAGCGCATACCAGTCTCCTTTTTTCTGATGGGACGCCGACTCCACCTTGCAAGCTATTCTGCCGGAACTAACAGTTCGGCAGCCTGAGCCTAGTTCATTAGTCTTAAACTGAGTTTTACTGATACGCGCTCCTATGACCCTCACTTTCACAAACCACTGTGCTTTCCTCGTGTTATGGATGATGCGGCGTACGTTATCATTTGTCGCATTCTAGCTATATATCCTCGTGCCCTGCAACGATATACCATTAAAAAACTGGGGAAGTCTTAATGTTTATGCCTGTTTATAGGCAATTGCGTCAGTTTATAAATGGGATAAAATGCTAGGCGCTCGTATATCAGTATTGTGTTTCGTTCGAAGCAGATATGGGCTAGTTAGCTCAAGATTGGGGCGATTGCGACACTGCCACGTCGAGGAAAAAGGGTCAAAATGCGTCCATAGAAGGCAAAAATCATTCATTTACGGTGCGCTAAACCAGCGAGCTTAACACATCCACGTGTCCATTTATATACCTATAGGTATTGTGGCTGGGTAACTATCTGAGAACTCGCTAACGATATTGGCCTTGACAAAAAGGACGTTGGTCACCATCTCGACCGACGTGAATGTCACTGTTATAGATCCAAGCCGAAGTGAAACCTCACATTAAGGCTTCCGAGACACCTCCCAAGATTTATTGTGGCCGGTTAACCTATAGACGTAGCTGCCGCTATCTATTGGTACTAATGCGAACTAGCACGGCGAGACGAATAACAGAATTGACCACTATTTTGGATTAACTAGCTTGGCCAATTCTACGTCTGCGACCTGCTTTACCGACTATTACACGAATCTTCTAAGTACCCCGATACTTATGCCCCTCAAATTGTATTCGAATCATCGGGGCAGCATCGGGCGCACCGAGAGCCGTTCACTTTGCTTCCCTCGATGATGTCAGTGACGGCAAATCGAGACTCATTGAACTTTACGGTATGTCCAAGCTCGTGATTATCCTGGCAGCCAACGGACTCGTAGAACACATTACCAAACCAAACAAGGACAGTATTTATGCACTCTCAGTGCGTCCGGGTGCGGTAAGTCTGATATGGCACGGAGACGAGCAGCCTGCACTATACCTAACACCGACTATAGGTTAATACCGCCACGTAGCAGCAATATGAGGATGCCTAACTGGGATTGACTGGAAAGCTTATCGCATTAGCTATGCTTGCCGTGGGTTGTGATGTTGAACAAGGCTCCTTTAGCGCTTTGTATGCTACATCGAGCCCGGACATTGAAAAAAAGGGATGGACTGGGTACTTCCTGACCGACCCTCGACAACAGGGGATTATGGAAGGTATTCGCTGATGACAAGAACCAAGCTTACACCGGATATGGCATTGATAAATAGGGCCCAGGATGTCTTGTACTGTGTCGGCCGGATCAACATATCGCATGGATAGGGCGTATGGAGGTCACGGTAGGGCTGGAAAATTACTTTTCATTCCTGAACCATCGAGTCAGGGGAAAGCGATGATGTGAAGATAGGCTTCCGTATTGTTGGACGGCAGTACCACGCAACCACGAGAGATTCAGATTATTTTTACAGTAGCGCCTGAGAGAACGCACTATGTCCGTAACAGCACATAGCACAATAAGGAAGCACAGATGACATAATCGTCTTCTAGCGGACCAGCATTTATTATGGCATCTCACCTGCTCAAACTTGGCAGCCTGCGAGTAGAGGCTATATGACTATCGTGCGAGGTTCTAGGAGAGTATAATTTGCGATTAAGCTTTCGATACAAAAGCGGGGTCTAGGGTAGGAACAGCAAATTATTGATATCATGGGGCCAAACAGGAATAAAACATGATGCAACGGTTCATAGAAATTGTCCAGCATATAGGTGAGTTTTGTCTGGTTTTTAAACTGATGGTTCTGCAGTCGCCGGAGGATAGCCAACATTATGATTGTCAAAGTGTGTGTGAGAGCTCTTATTTGCGTATTTTGGATCTTCAGGTGCATTGTACATTTGACGCCGTACAAGCAAATATGCCTCCGAAGGAGAGGCAGCACTACAACGCCAATTCGCGCGCAAAATATCTCCAGCCCAAACAAAGCTGCCTTTACAGAGCCAACAGCTGCTAGAGGCACAGCGCCTAATGGTGGGATACCATGCTAATTTCCAGTACAACCCCCAAACAGCATTGTGAGTCAGTCGGATGGGATGGGACTGAATGGGCCATTCTGTGCGTAGGCTAAGAGTGGCCTTCGCTTAGAATTTTGGAGAATCTCACGCCATTGATGCCTGTCTCCGAGTATCCGTCTTCCATTTCCCTCATTCCGAGAAAACCCAGCGAATTCCAATATCGCGATGTGTTTGCTTGCTGCCAATTTCTTTTCTCTCCCTTTTTACTTTTGGTGTTTACATGGCCCCGGATGCATTCTGCCCAGCCGACCGGACCGGTGATGGGTCGTAACTTGTGTAAGGTCCGGCGGCGGAGAGTAGGAAAGCCGGATCAAGTTTTGGCTTCCCGGATTTGGTATAACGGAACGGGTGATGATTTTGCGCTATAGCTGATGACCCTTTGGATGTAATGGGGTTAATTTTATAAATGGTGGGGAACCTCGGGTGTTAGCAGACATATTACTTGTGAGTGTATATCGATCGCAGCGACGCTGTTGATAGGGTTCGTGAGAGCGAGAATAGAAAAATATAATGATGGAACATACAGTGCCTACGCTCGAAGCCGGCATTTGGATCGTCGTGGCTGTCGGCAAATCAATCGGTTATGCGCTACTCCAAATACCGGTTCGCTGGGGTTGGAGTGTATACACTGCGGAGTCTCATGCTCCTAAGGTAAACGAGCGAAGACAGGAAATAGCCCGCCGTACAATGACAAGACTTGCAGGCTGTATGGCTACAGCGGACGACTGCTGCCCGAAGGAAATGAGGAAGTTCTCCTATGACGACGGCGCAGGACGGATTCCAGCCATTACACGTCATACGTACATCATACCCACTCATAACATGAACTTCCTTACCAGAACGTGAACTTCCATGTACATCTCTGGTCCTCGCACCATCAATACTCCAGCTTCTGAGAAGCATGGCCGCTCTCAAGGGCTTGGGATTCCAGTTGTCCGTAGACAATGCTCCGGTTACCGGGGAGCGCTTGCCAGCCGCCACCCTTGAAAGCGATTCCTCTGATGGTGATAGCGAGGTAAAATGCACCGGATTATTGCCACACCTTTCGAAACAGGTAGCCTACCCTCGAGCCTTGGGCTGATAGGAGTTGCTATAGCTGAATGTACCACTAACCCGCTAATAGAGCTCTATCCAGCGGCACATAAATTTCTGGGATAGGGATGGCGATGGAAGGATCAGCCTCGCAGACACTTGGATCGGGCTTCACGATCTGGGTTTCTCCATGATTTCCTCAGCTATAATTACCTTTGCGATCCATGCCTCCTTGACCGTGCCCACTAGCCTAGCTGTAACCTACAGCCTGGACCCCTACCTTGGGGTATACGTTACAGAAACGCCAAAGTACATAGTACGTTCTACACATCGCGTTACTTCCAGCTCGAGTATTCCTGACGTTTGGGATAGCTTTCGGCCCTTGGTGGAAGATGCTTTTACGACGAACGTGGCCGGTTCTGCCCGGCTTCCTTTGAAGAGGTCTTCGCCAGCAGTAGCGAAAGGCAACAGGATTCCTTTGACACTGGTGAGATACAGGATTTTGTAAAACGACGGAGACGACCTACACACTTAGCTGCTGTATGGGAATTCCCTAGGGTATGCTTCTCTGGATCTCTCGCTGATGTAAGATAGTGGGTTGTTACTGTGGCGGAATGGCACATCGTTGCGCTTTTCAGGCAAAACGGGACCATCTCAAAAACCCGACTACGGCATATTTACGACGTCAGTAGCTTTTATCCCAGAATAATCCCACCAAGCGTGCCTAATTTCCTCTGTAGGGCTCGTTTCTCTCCAAGATACGTCAGACAAGAAAAGAGTCCCATGCACTCTGGCCCCTGTCTGAAGTCGAAAACTCTGTTCATGTCCCGGCGGTACGTATACCACTGTCTTCTTTTGTTTATCCCAAACTTCCCGCACTGATATCCGACAGGTGGTTTATGCTGCGAGACGCCTGCTCCTTATTAGCATGGCCATCTCAAAAGCAGTAGTGATGCTCGCCGTATCCTGCATAGGGTACGGCTGCTTGACCAGTATTGCCAGCAAAGATTTTAGGGCAACCGTTGACGTCTGGGCAATTGGCTGCGCGTTGCTCGCTTGGCGCTCACTTCAAAATGTGTCGCGAGACAATTCTCTCCTTTAAGACGAGTTTTGTCTTGAGTTATCGTCTCCCAAGGTTCACATAATTGATCCGTATTCTTTGTGTTGAAAATCAGAGTGAACTAAGAGAAGGCAAACGTCATGGCCACTTGAAAAATCTGGCAAAGTTTGGATTCGACTACTCCGATGTCATAGCTGACCTAATACTCATTTACAGGAGAGGTTAGCCAGACTAGAGGAGCTCCATGCCAGCCCGGCGGTTAACGGTCTCGGGTTACTGTTGTGATATGAGACTGGTGCAGATCATGAAGCAACCCACAGCATCGGAATTAGCTCTATGTCTACAGGGACAACCAAGTTGATTACAATCAACTTGCTTGAGTTGTATATATAGCCTCATGCTTCCCTATAAAATAATAATCATTGTTCCTCTGAATTATAACAAAAACAATAGCTTGAATATAGGCACTAGAATCCAGCACTTCACATCTCATATTAATCTGATCAAAGCGAAAGTAAAGCCGGACACTTCATTACCTCCTTGGCTCACAGCTCATTAAATTAACGCAGAAATTTTGAAGTTTATCGCTCCCTCCCTTACACTATGCGCCCAGCCCCCAAAGTAAGATAAATGGCCGGATTGGGTGATGTTCGATCGGATGGGACGCGTCGCATCCGGTGTTGGTTCAGAAGTCAAAAGTGGACCAGGAAGTCGTACTAGGTCGCAATCCCAGACGCCTCTGCCTTAGGCGGCGGTATCACTAGACCCGTCGCGTGCGTGATGATCGTCATACTTCCTTTCTTCCATAGTATTATTCTCCTTGCGATAAGACCCAAAGTTCAGTAGCTCGATGAATATTGCAAGGAAAGTAAAGAAACTAAGGAACGTTAGCATCTCGAGATTACCAGGGTGGATCAACCAGAAGGAACGCTAATGCACAAGGCGAGAAACATACAGGACTCATTGGCCTTCTTGAGAGCGCAGCTGGCCCCAGCCGGAGCTTTGACCGCGCAGTCCTTCCAGTTATAATCTTAAGCGGCGAAAATGGAGGCCGTCAACCACCTAAATTATACCAGTTCAGTTTCTGTTAGGAGCAAGGAATAAGCTATAGGTCGTGGACTCACAAATATGAGAAAATTATATCAATCGGAGTAACAAATCTAGTGAAGAGGTTGGGCATAAAAGGAGATACAAATGCCGGCAAGAAAAAGGCAACAGACACCGTTGACTGGAACCAGGTTAGTGTCGCGGGTCGTTTGAATAAAGATTTGGGGATATCTAATTGACATACAATAACTTCTTGGTAAATTGTATGCTCCCCTTTCGGCCAGTTGTGTACGAAATACGAAGTGATTCCCATCACGATGACGGCACTTAACCATTGCATAAAGCGAGTCAAAATGTTGAGATTTGGAGACCGTCGTTCAAAGGCATGGTAGCGGTCTGGTAACTCGCTTCGATATTATCGTAAACTCAGGCTGGACTTTCGTTGTGATTGATATCTTGAAAAGAAAGTCTTTGCTGGTCTTGCTCTTACCCTTCGAAAACATCTACAGTCAACTTCCACATTCTCCACGCCCGGCGCGGTCACAAATCCGCATTCTTCACCATAATTTGGTGGGTGGACTCACTTTTATGGATTTCTCCATATAATCTGCCCATTTCCTGCACACCCTGAGTGTGCAGGAAATGTTTTGCACCTGTCTACCTTTGTCATAGAAATCCGATTAATCATAATGCAGAATTTCATCCCTTCCACCCCGTCGTCTGTGACCCTCTCGGCCAAGATACCCTACAAAAAGAGGCCAAACAAGAGTATTTCGGACGCGCAGAAGAAAGCTCTACGCATACTTTTGGTCCGATGCCCGACCTTCAACCCTCATAGGGAATATAGCCGAGTGGTTTCAGTCCCAATTCGGTCACCCTATCGACCGGACTACTATGTCGAAAATCCTTTCATCTCAATACAACTATCTTGATACTGGTGAAGCAGGGATTAAAACCCGGAAATCGACTGCGCAGTGGCCTATATTGGACCGGGCCCTCTTTGAATGGCAGCGACGACATATAAATGCTAGGTTTCCGATATCAGGGCCACTCATTCGGATGAAAGCTGTCGAATACTGGAAGAAAATACCCGCATATGCTGAGATTTTAGTCCCCCTTTTCTCTGATGGTTGGCTCGCCCGGTTTAAAAAACGCCATTCGATCCGATATTATACCTTTCACGGCGAAGCTGCATCGGTCCCAGCCTCAATACACGGCGAGATGAAACCTCTCAAGGCGATCTGCGACCAATATTAGCCCAATGATATCTATAATATAGACGAAACAGGGCTTTCCTGGCGTCTAATGCCAAACGGCGGTCTATCGACGGATGGTCATGCTAGTCAGAAAAGAGATAAAACTAGGATTACTATTGCTGTGGCAACTAATGCCACTGGTTCAGACTGGATGCATCTCTAGTTAATTGGGACTGCAAAGACGCCTCGCGCCCTACGTGGTGTAAATCTACGTTCGATCGGATGTATCTAGCGCTGGAATAACAAGGCATGGATGCGCCATGGAATTATGGGAGAATGGCTACGCTCGTTTTATAGGCATATTGACAAGCAAAGACGAGTCCTGCTATTGCTTGATAATTTTTCCGCCCACCTCCTCGCTGTTGATGAAGCGCCGCCGCCGTCCAACATCAAGGTAGTCTTTTTCCCTGCAAACGCGACCTCGGTTTACCGGCCATTGGACCCGTCAGATGAGAACATCGACGTCAGCGACCCTGATTTGTCCGATATAATCGCTGATCTATCTGACGACGGTCCTACTAGTGCCAATGATGACCAGGATGAAGATTACATATATGGGCCACCAACTGAGCTGTTATCTAATGCAAAGGCTATTAGTCATATGCATGAGGTTATGGAATGGGTTCAGCATAAAGAGGGTGCTACGGAAGAGAATATTCGATATATGGAGAGCCTAATTGGTGAGTTTACAAGGTTACAGGTGGATAGGAGGAAACAGAAAACGTTGGATGAGATGGGCTTCCTCCCAAAGAGGAAATAATGTATATAAATCGTCCTGATTAGATTATGTCATCCGATCGTAATATGCACACATCCGGTGTGTGCAACCCAATCTGGTGGGGTGGTAGGGTGTGCAGAAAGCGGAAGTTGGCTGTACAAAGAACCGAGTTGATTGGAAATCAACTTGATCTTCTCGTAGTATATATAGCCTCACTTGTTCTCTCTAAAATATAATGATTAACCTTCCTATAAACTACAACAGGTTATGAGCCCGGGAGCAATCTCTCGGGTGCCATCTCTACTCATCTAAGGATCATCTTAACCATCTTTATTATATATCTACCCGTTTTGCAATCATCGCCATGTCTGCTCTGGTCCATGGCTCGCCCGACCGAGCCGTCATGGCCATTGAGCCTCTGACAGGAAGCGATAACTTTGCGACCTGGCAACATCTCATGACCTACTACCCCAAAGCTAGGCAGGTCTGGGATGTGGTGGTCGGGCGACCTCCCGCGTCCCGACTGCTTGTTCAAGTGTGCCAAACCCATTACGGCGGACATTCACCAAGGGGTGAAGCCCATCTTAACCGGATGACGCGCGCTGTCGCACGCTGTGGCCCTGAAACGAAAACCGGGGCGAGAAAGTTGATGGTCGATTCAGATTGTCCTGCTTGGATTCCAAAAACTATCTATGGTGTCCTTTTCAGGGCCCTGCAATCGGCGCATCTCGTCTATCAATTGAGGATAGGGCCGAAAGTCCAAATCTTTCATCTCAATCTTTTGCAGAAGGTGAAGTCCCCTCAGCGATCGAAGTCGTGACAGTCGTACATATGTCGAGCAGTATTCCTTATGGTGATCTTGACCTCGCCCTTTGGGTAGGGTTTCAGGTCGAGAAACGCAGACGTAAGTGTCGAGCCCTGCACCTTGTAGTCAGTCGGTCAAGCAGGAAGCGGGGCAAAGTGGCACGTGTCTCCGGCGGACCGAATGACCCTTCACAGCGAGGGATCTCTCAAAAGGGGTCACGGACATGTCGGCGGGGTCCGGGCCTGTGAATGTGGCAGCCTTCGGTTTATGCACGGTCTGAATAGCACACACGCGGGCGGCCTCATGCACAAGATGTAAAGATCATCAATTTTATAGAACTCAGCTGTGTGGTTGGGAACCAGTATAGTACAGCTACCGCAGCCATGGCTGCTAGGTTGAGATTTACTTGCCAGTCGGGTCTACGACGACTCCTGCGGCGCTCCCTGTTGCTCTATTGACCGGTCCCGGATGAGTGCATATATTGGTTAGCAGTGCCACAAGCATGATTGGTGAGTACAGGGAAAGGGCTGGAAACGGAATTTTGGTGGCTTTCTCGGGAAGTCCCAGCAAGTCATCGGCATGCAGCCGCAAACCCGTTAGCCCGGTTGGCCTGGTGCGTGTATGGAGCCCCGCGAAGGCGAAGATTTTTTTGGCCTCGGGACTTTGCAGAATGCTCCATCTGAGCTCGAGCGCGACTCACTTGCTGTCGAAGAGCATTCAATTTAACTACGGTTATTGCATGCTTCAAGTCAGGAGCCATGCGTGATGTGATTGGTTTGGAATTGAGCAATTTCAGATCGTTTACGGACAGAGTGGCGGATCGTGCGCGGCCGAGAAGAACGCGGAAGGACGGGTCTTCTGCCTGCCTCGTCTATTCATCCAGGAGGATTGCCTGTCTAAATTGATGCTAGATCAGCTGGCCATTCTGTTCCTCGTCTTTTCCATCTCTTGTTCCATAACGGAGGCCCTCGGACAGGCGGAAACTGGAAGAAATCGCTCACCAGGATCACGACCCGTAGGCCGCGAAAGAAGTCGGTGCAGTCCCTATGTAGAGATCGGGCGTTTTTACAATGGCTATCTATCACGCTGAGCATGCCAAATTGCAACATACTTACCTCGTCCACAATCATAACGGTCTTTCGGGTCCGGAGGTTTCGGACACGAGCACTCATTGCCGTCCGTAGCGATCGGTTGATGGAGATACCAAGTGAGTGACGTGTGGTACGTGTTCTCACCAATATTATCAGCAGCGGTGCCCGTCGGGGCCATGAGGATGGCTTCTTGCTTGCGTAAAATTAGGTTCATGCCGGACGCAATGGCTTTGACGACCTGGCTCTTACCAACTCCATTTGCGTGGAAAGTCTCGTCTATGGGTTGGAAGGGTCCATCATTGTCCCTGCTCAAGTCAGATAAGTTCAGGTCATCAATATCGGATCGAAAGAGCCAGATACACGACCTGCCATCCCTAATTCAGCATCAGCCCGACAATCCTCCTTGGATTTCCGTAGTAGGTCAACATTTCTCGCTAAAGCTTGATTATGTGGCCGCGAGCGTCGGCTCTAGGGCCACCAAGACTTGAGCGCGGGCATCCCGTTTTGTAGCGGCCGCAGCAGCATTGTGTTGGGAGTGTGGTGCTAACTGCTGCCAGGGAACAAACAGACCGAGCAATACCTCGGCGACATCATTTACAATTGTAGTTGTCGTTCGGTTTCCGCTCGGAATACTATCCTCGGCCGCTTGAAACACAGGCAGCTATCCCACGAATGTGATGGTTGCTACCTGAGATGACGTGCGAGCAATGCGTGGTTCGTATGTGCCATATCTTGGATGAATGGCACAAGTCAAAGTCAGTCGCGATGGAGTCTCTCAGGCTCTTCGTGCGTACGTATTCAAAAAGTGTCAGGTAAGCCCAGTGTGCGCCGCGCCATTTATAGTTATCGAATATTCTAGCAGGAGCCATGTCATTATCGTACGTGCATGATCGTACGTGCATGGTTGTTCTGCCATTGGATCCGATGAACCATCGTTTCCGTTAGCTTGAACGACAGCGCGCACGTGTCTCTTTAATCACCACAGTTGATTCGCGTGAAATTATAATTGACCATATAATAAGGGTAAAGCTGGAGATACAGCTAGCAATGAAAGGGCTCCTCGGGATAACCCAAGCATGATTCCGACATAGATGGATCATGCCCAGGTCATCTACTTCGGACTTGGAAACCAAGCCACCAGGAATACCGAACCGGCAAACGCTTTTACCGGTACCCCTCGGTCGATATTTGAAGCATGCTGTGGATTGCTTCCTCGAGTGGATTTGTTTCTTGTGAGCCACGAAGTTGGCGTCATCGGCCAATGACTGAAGAAATTGCCGGTCAGTCTGCGTACCACTGGCAGAAGAGGGTGTTTTTGGCGAGCCCCCTCATGATGATCGGTTTGCTTTTCTCTATACTTTACACGATTATAGATTCTAGGTAGCGGGCCATGTGAGCCGCAAAGTCACTGTCGCTGAGTACCTGCTCTCGCAGAGTTGTGAATCGCAGCTTGCCTAGTACCCATACTAATGTGCGCAGATGCAACGTTCCTCGGCCGTTGGTTTCCACCACGCCAAAAGTAATTTGACACATCACCAAATATGCCAATTTCGCCCAATTTGGAGCGGCGAAGGCCATCCAGAATGGCTTTGCATGTATGATGGAAGAATCGCGCAACAGCCACCGGGTTGGAAGTGTCTACGACTTGGTGAACGGCCGCCGCGGCAGCCTGGAACGCTCGGAGTCATATTCTATGCCGGTGAGTACCAAAACGAAAGGATTTTGTAAGTCTGAGGGGTTGAGAGTAAGCTAAATGGCGAGCATACCTTCCCGTACGGTTAATGCTCTGGCCTGAGCGCGCAGCAGCATTTTCTGGGAGAACGATATCTGGAACTCGCATACCAATTATGGCGGTGTGCCGTAGTAGCCGCTTGATGGTTGGGCCCTCGATGTTCCGGCCCGCCGCAAACGTCTCTGTTGCATTTTGCACTTGGACCATCGTCAGGCACTCGATATTGCGTGACACCGATCTCCAAAGACGACGTTTTACGAGAAGGCTATTCCCCAGCGAAGCTCCTCGGTGTTGGATCACATCATATAGAAGATACATGAAGGTTTTGTGATGAGCGAATTTAGAATCAGTATCTAAAACGAATGTGTTGCTGACATGACGTTTCTGCTGCTGTGGTGAGTCAAAGGCTACTCCGCGAAAGCGGAAACCGGTACGGCTGTTGTCCGTTCCTCCAGATGGCCTCCCACGCCTGTCGGAAAGAGTGTTGGGAGGGCAGCCGTGAAATAATGAAGATCGCCCAGTGATTGACGAGGGTAGATCTCCCATGAATGGTGTAACGGATCAGCGGTGTCGCGGTGGTCGAGTATATCGGTCGCTTGTGATCTGTTGGCAGCTAGGTCCATTGAAGTTTCCAGGATGCGAAAATCGGGGTTTTGCTGTTCCCAGTTTATACCAGTGGTGGCAGAGCCGGATCACTGGCAGTCCGTTGTGGCCGCTCTACACCAGCACCTGTAGCAGGGACAGAAAATATATACCTAGCCGTTCGGGCGGAGGTGGAAAATGTTTATGATCTTTTCAGAACTGCCGGGGCCCGAGTGAGACCGAACCTAACTATACGATAACGACTAGAACAAAGGAGGCGACAACAAAGGGGTATTAGGCTAAAAGCTTACTTGCCTGTAGATATAGAGTTAGTTCGTCCTGCTTCTGGGCGTATTTGGTCGTAATAGCAAGCATCTTATCAAGCTCGAATACTTGTACAGAAGCCAGAGGTATTAATAGTAGGTAGGTGTCGGTCTGATAAGCTCTGACGCGGCCTTGGGTATTTCCTTGCCGAATCCGACCAAGAGACGACCTAAAGCGGGGTTGACCAGCTCATCAATGGCCTAAATCCTGCCAGCATGGCCTGCGCGGAACTGCTGTATCTGAAGTGTGTCGGAAGACAGGAAAATCCTGCCCGGGTCTAGCTCGTCATCATGACGCTGACCATCACCATCTTGCTGCTAGGCCACCCATGCTTGGTAAAACGTCACATCTGCGTAAAAAAGAAGGTACTCAATTTCAGCATCCCAATGATAATAAAATCTTTACTCTAACATCCTCGACTTGACCCATACGTCAGCATAGTTGCGGGTGCGCACTTGATTTGATTCAGTGCTAGCGAATCCATTATGGCATAAGTGGGGACATTCAAACAGTTTTGATTACCCACTGCTTTTCCTTCACCACTAGAGGCACACGAGCTACCATTGTCACCGATAGCTCGGACCTACGGAATAGTAACCTTGCCTATCGCTATGGCACCTTGCTTCAGCGACGCGATCAAAGAGGATCATAGGGAGATCGAGTTTTATTATGACAAAATCATCCACTCTTCGGATAAGGAGGAGCAGGTGCGCTTCCAGAATCTTTTTACCTGGGAACTTGCCCGACACTCCATTGGGGAGGAGCTTCTGGTTTATCCAGTATTCGAAAAGCATCTCGCTGGTGGGGCCGATATGGCTAACAAGGACCGTAAGCAGCATTTAAAAGTAAGTCTTAAACTCTATATGCGTGGAATAATATACATTCGCTGACTTCATGACACATAGGTTAAAGAGCAATTGAAGACTTTCCAGGATATGACACCTTCGGATACGTTGTTCATCCCTACTATCAAGAAATTGATGGAGGACCTATCCGAGCATATTAAAGAGGAGGAGACTGACGGGTTGCCTAAGTTAGAAAAATCCTTGTCTCGAAAAGATAGCCAGAGTTATGCTAAGTGCTTTGGCCGAACCAAAATGTTCGTCCCTTCGCGTTCTCATCCTAGCGGGACACATGGGCATCCTTGTAAGACAGCTGTGGAACTCTTGACGGCACCCATCGATCATCTCGCGGACCTCTTCCGTAAGTGGCCCGATACTTCGGAAATTCCCCATCCGAGTGCGGAATGAGGCCGGCCAATGTGGGGATGGTACCCTGATTTTCCTGTGGCAATATTGCGCTTGGTATATGGCTTTATATGATGAATTTGGTTCTTGGAATAGTGATCCTCTCCTTAGCTGCATTACGCCAGCTGAGCTCTGACAATATCACTTCGTAATTATTTTCGCCATAAAAATGACCACTTCTCGAACTTCGACGCAAGAACAGAATCCATTGATGTATGGAGCTGTCAGGCCCACTAGACCCATACATGGTTTTGCTAGACCAGTTGTTTGCCAGTAGTACTATGTAAAGTGTTTTCGCTTCCTTTTCCTGGCTCGGGCTCGTAACTCTAGAGGCGAGCCCTAATGAGCACTGGTCGGCATCACAGCTCAGTGCTTTGTTTATTCACTCCTCATCGTTGATTATGGCCCTCCAGAACAGGTGGGCCTCATTGCCGTCTATGAAGGAGAATTGATTTGCTGCTTCCTTTGTCAAGAAAGGGTCCAGAATGCGAATTATCGAGTGGAGAATGATAATACAGTCGATTCTCTCTAGGATTTACTGGTTTCGTGAAGCACGGACTCGACTAACCCTGGCCCTAGCCTGTGTGCAATGACCGAATCAAAGAACACAGGCCGGCACAATCCGTAGAAGCGGCTCAGTGTAGTGATCTTCCACCAACAAAACTTGCATTGGCACTTTACCAGCCAGGTTCTTGCATGCTCGGTTATAAGGTCCAGCGTCACCTTCATATGGCATGCTGGACGAATCAGGGTGCCTTTGCAAGATGCAAAGAGGCTTTCACGAATGGACAAATCCGCTCAACACTCTGGCAACTTCTTGGTACCTTCGTGGATATAGAAATGCGACTTCTGAGCGGAAGGCCATGACTACTGGAAGATCCCATAGATATGGTGATTCTACGCGTTGTAAGTTAATTGCAACCCCGCTGTTTTTCGGATAACCAGCTCACTGAGTTTCTTGACCGAAGTGCCTGCCATTTCTACCTCGGATAATGTCTCCGACAAAGTGTGTAACTTAGAGTTGTAACATGAGGCTGGTTCTGAGCGAAAGATACAGTAGTGCTACTGACTGTACAAAGTGGATTACTAAATTTGCTGGCTAAAAATGCACCGCGAGATTCGGTATCACAGAGAGTCAATCGTGCAGAGACGCGGTAGCGTAATGAGGCTAATTATTTACTAAAACGCCCTGTGCTGAAAAATACAAGTGGCAAGCTTAGACGTGGCTTACCGCGATGCTGGACCAAATTTCACGGCAATAAATAATAACTTTTTGAAGACTTCTCGCGCCTTCAGGCACCGAAGTAGATCGGGGCCATTGAAAGTTGCAAACTGATAAGCCCTGGAGGGTGAGAGTGGTGTCGAACCGGTAGACCCTCAGTGAAGGGCATTTGCACGCTGTACAGGGAGTGGCTACAGCGAATGGCCTCGATAATGGCATCTCGGGCTTTGCCCACAACTCTCCTTTGGGGGGCGCCAAACATGACAACGCTAAATCCTCGGGTGTCATAAATCATCATTTCGTCAGACGGACACCGTTTCCCTTGATCCAACCCTACCACGGCATTTAGAAATCCGCTCGGGCATAGGTTGGGCCATTGGTCGGTGAAGCGCAGGTGGATCTCTATAATCCGTTCACCAATCATCTGTATTCAGCATACCTGCGTAGTCTGGCAAGTGTAGCTCTATAAAATCAACTAGTCCTTTCACATCCTGCTGCGGCACACTGACATTGACTTCCCTTCTATCGAAAGTGCCTCGGTCAGAGAGAACACCCAGCGTGTGAGGCGGCCAGACCGCTTTGCCGTTGAGAATCCCCAGGTCAGTGCTAATGTGGTAAGCCCGAAGGAGCTCTGACCACATATGCCCTGAAGAGCAATGCTCAGGGTAGTCTTCCACATATTCAAAGACTCTGATTCACGATCCTAGGTTCCTGATGTTGTAAATCGGCTTACTGAAGACAGGAAATTTGTCAGGAGCCACTCCATGCGGTGCACACACCAGTCCCCCTTCTCTGCGATCTCCAACTTATTGTACTCCCATCGAGGCACTGGGTTGAGGCGGTACGTATTGTAGACCTTAAAGGATGACTACATGTGTAGGGCACTCGGTGCCACTGTAGAACAGTCTTTTCCAGGGCTCCTATGTTTCGAAAGGCATAGCATTCGATTGGCTCAACTGAGTCTCCGTATACACCAAGCTTGTGAGCGAAAACGGTTAGCCAGCATGCCAAAATTTGCAGGGGAGCGAACATGAGAAAAGAGACAAGGTTAAATGGCTACGTTGCGCGCGTAGCTGACAGCGCTGTCAGGAGTGTTCTTGCCGAATTGTCCTAGGGGTCAATCTGAAGCTTGGATCTGGGATTCCCTCGCGTCACACCGCCAGTTGTCCGATTCATTAATCGAAAGAGCCCAAACACCCCAGAGGGTAGCTCCGGCCCTTCTGGATCAGTTAGAGCCAGCCTCGCCTCAACCTATGGCACACCCCAGGCTAGGTCGTGGAACTGGCTCTGCTCTGGGAACGTGCGCAGCAAGCAGGCATTTTCATTAGTCACCCCATCCCTGACTCAGTGCCCCACGATGTTCCGGAGGAAATGGTGGGCTATATGCCGGCATCTACCGACATGCTAGATGGCCTGAATAAGGGCATGTGGGACTAGGACACCGCGCATTATGGCCGAGTCTTCAATCAGTGGTGCCAGGAAAGTGGCATGCCAATGGTCAACCATCCGTCCGAGGACTATATTACTCAGATTGCACGGTTTGATCCCTCTAAAGGCTTATTTGATGTCCTAAGTGGGTATAGCATGTTTCATGACCGTATGCAGGAGGCGCAACTGAACATTAAAGTTCCGAAGCTAGTCATCTACGGTCATAGGTCTATTGACGACCCTGATGCGACTAGGACCTACGAAGCGGTCGTCAATCAGATCGAAGAAAATATGCCCCATCTGAGAGACCACATTTGTGTTGTTCGTGCGAAGCCCTCTAATCAAGTCCTAAATGCAGTTCTTTCTAAAGCAAAAATTGTGCTGCAGCTTTCGGCCTGTGAAGGGTTTGAGATCAAGGTGTCTGTTCCGTTATTGCAACCAAGGTTGGTGGACTTCCCTACTAGATAAAAGACAGCGAATCGGGCTTTCTTATCGAACCACACGATCCGTACAATGTAGCCCAGCGCCTTTTAGAGGTATGAAAGGACGAGCTCTGTATAACCAACTGCACGATCGGGCAATTAAGGTGCATACGGACGAAGCCACTGCCGTTGGCCACTCATGTCTGTATTTGGTGAAGAAGTTGGTGGAGAAGTTGGTGGAGAAGAAGGCCTGGAAGTCTTAAAATCGACTGCTATAAAACGTCATGTCGGATGAACTTCTTCCGGTTAAAGTTGACCACTTGTGCACAAGGTTTCACGTACGTTGACGAACGCCGATTGAGTTGACGTCGGAGGGACGTATAGTCTGACATCAGTCAAGGAGGGGGTGTTTTGGGTCGGGGCGGCGGAGTGTGGAGTTGATGGATCGCAGGGGGTCAGGATCGTGCTTGGATAAGCTCTTGTGATACTTCAAGTTTAATCTGTTGATACCACACGGAACCCAAAACATGCCCAATGATACTTTGCGTAGCACAATCTCTCTTACCAATTCGAGAGCCGAGCACCGCCGTTTCAAGTTGGCACGTGGTCTACTATCCGGTTGCACCACAAAAGCTTGGCTTCTGGATCCACATATGGCCCGACAAAAGTCAGAATACCGTGTGTATTACAGTTGCCCTGCTCCGAATGACTGAGTAGTATGTTGGCGTTAGTAATGTGTAATGCGAACTGCCGAAGGACTATTACCTTGATCCAGTTCAAAACTAGTCGCTCAAGGCCAGTCGAGTTTGCAAAGGAAATTACGAAACACTTCGGTCATACGGTGGCCTTCGAGAGCGGCTATAGGTCTGCTGCAGCTATAAGTGGACATTTGCCACTTACGAACCGTTGTTGGTGTGAAGTGGGCTTTTACCAATTCTCTTCGGGCATCCTCACCATTTATTGCCGTCGATTCCATACGTATTTGGTGCGATGATGGTGCCAGGGGGTCCAATTCTGGAGCAGGGCAGGACCGTCCTTGCGGCCACCGTGTTAAGATAAAGTGGTTGCTTGCCGTGATCAGTCACTATTTTATGTATACCTTTATAAGTGGCCATACCCAGTCATCCATAGTCAGTCACCCATAGTCAGTCACCCGTGGCCACGCCGGCCTGTACAGCATACCTGACAAGCGGAGCAATATGGGCCTCCTCAACACCTTAATCAACTGAGTCTACCAGGCCATTCCGGTATGTATCGCTAAGGTGTTTGCCTCGCATCCCCCGCCAACCGCAACCAAAACTCTCCAGCTTTTCGTCGCAGCATCGTTGACGGAACGGGAAACTTTGACCCGTTTCTACGGCGATCCGAATCATGTGCACAGCGACTGGTAATAGGTGCAATTCAGTTTTCAACGCCTCCCTCTCCTGTTGTCGTTCCGAATGCTCCACTAATCAGGCACGCCGCCTACTTCTGAATGGCCACGAACGGTTTGCACGAGACTTTGTGTTACTGATGAGCGTAGGCTCATACCATGTCGACCATCCAAGGAGCATCCGCGGGATACGTACGGTGGTAAATACTGCGCATAGCAGAAAGTGAACCCCTTACGCCGAGCCCGTCAAGCTTCGTGACACTTGAAGAGACGCCTGCCTTTGCAACTGCATTTCGCAGTGGTGAGGGAATTTCAGTCCAGGGTCTAGCCAGTAGGCCCTGATAATGCTCGACTGCCCTCGTCTCTGGTGCTGTACGATCCGGTAGAGATGGCGGCGGCGTTATTGCCGGTCGATCTCTCGGGTGTGCACAAAAGTGCACGACCGAGGCATGCGTTCTGGCCCAGAACATAAACTGATAGATAGTGCCCGGGAGCCATGAGCGTTGGCTACTAGGGTGAAGAAATTATTAGAAGTAGTAGTTGGTGAACGCCCCTCCAAGAAATAATGTAGGGTTTTCAATGTGTTTTCCATTGGCATAATGCAGCTCCACCACTCCACACATATCACGTGCATTTTCTAGTGCCTAGGCCTTGCCAAAGGCGGGTTTGGGACGCTTATTCAATTTTCCTTACCCGCCCAAGGGTAACCCGCGGCTTAACAATTCTACCCACGAAATGCATGTTAGTTAAAAGGGTGGAGACTCCTGGTGTTTCCGGGTGACCTACGCCAACCGGAAAGGATAAAGGCTCTGGCCTGTTTTGCGGACAGCTTCAGCAAACGATCACATGGATTTCGTCTGCAACGGATGAAAGGTTCGAAATGGCGCTGCCTTCCCATTGAATTGCTCCTCATACAGTCAAGCCCTAAGAGTGCAGTCAATCTGCTGGAGCTTTTCCATCCATTTGATGACAACATGGGGTGGGAATAATTATGCTCAAGTATATGACGCCACTCTGGGAGCTGCCCCTTAAGCCAACGTATTATCAAGAATGAGGTTGGCGACGACATTGTCACAGACTGGAGCATAGGTGTTTGACGATAGGGCCATTTGTTGGTGGAAAATTGTCGGGTTTCTGCATTTTGAGCCCTCAGAGGGGCAAATGCAGCAAATTCTGCTAACATGAGTATATTATTCATGGTAAAGAAGCTAGATATTGCGCAGCCCGGTGCTCTTGGAAGCTTCTCCGTGGATCAAGAATCATCACTCTTACAGTACGCAGATGGCGCCCTATAATTTACCGCTTTCTTATTATAGAAATGCTGCACTAAGAACAATTTCTGAGTGGTATAGCTACTAGTTGCGGGCAGAATAACTCTGGCAGTGTTTTAAAGGGACGAAAACAAGGTGCAACTATAATAGGACATTTCATCCTAGCAACTGTTTAGACTGCGCCAAAACCCGCAATGGGTTCTGGAATCAAAACCCAACCCAACCCGCCAAAACCCGCAAATTCATAAAATAGCTTGAATAGGTAGGTAACCTTCCTATTTAGGCTATTTTTATGGAATTTATGTAGTTATACAGGTTTGCGGGTTGTGAAATATGAGTAAAACCCGCAAGAGCCCCACTTTTGCGGGTTTTTTTTGGGTTTTGGCGCAGTCTACAACTGTTTAGCCCCTTGGGTGATGACGTCGTGAAGTGCAGAAGACGGGAAGGTTCTTCGGTTCTCCGATGACCCCTTCCCAGGGGGCAGTTTGCGCGTTGCGGCCTTTAGCAACGATTACAGCTATTTGAACTAGCAAGGTTTCCCGGAAATCCTTTGATATTTACGTCAATCTCGAGGGTAGCTTCGAGGAACTTCATGTGCGATTTCTATGCGCTTGCCCTGCCGATACTATGTGGCTAATCACTATTAAGTTCTAGGGAGCAACCGAGGAAAGAACCGGCTTCAAAGTGAGCATGGCTATTATAAGGTGATAATTGTTTTCGAAAAGTCGAGGTTTGCCACCAGTGATCGTAGTCTAGCTCTAGAGACCACTAGTCTTCTTTCTCTACTAGTTTCCATAGGTAACTTACCGTTACCGTTATCTATTAGCGATAATGCCAGGGCTCTTCGCGCATAGCGAAGGGTCGGGAATCTGTTATATACGGTCTGTGCGCTACAGCCTACCCGCTGTGGTACCAGTATGATTTTCCAGAATGTCTGCGTTCGTATTTAGTAACTTCCTGGGAAATTTTTTTGCATCATTTCCAGAAAAAACTAGACCGAATCCAGCAGACTGGGGCTGAAAACAATAATACAATAATTACGTATCTTCTTTTCTTATATAACTTAGCTAGAACCAGTCACCATAAAAAGGTATTGGCAGTGACCGGGAATATCCAGAGACTCACAATCGTTAGCCAAGCTAGCAGACTACGATGTGAGATTGGCGGTGCTCATGCATATTGTGTTCAATGTTTGCCTCTTGATATCTTGCAAGCGTCTAGCATTCTCTCCCGTTCCTCTCTAGTCAGGGCGCTTTTCCCCTTTACTATGGCATCTGCGTCGAAACTGTTCTGCGATGAAGAGGCCCTGGAAGAAAAGCCGTTGATCAATGTTGATTACCTCTCGCACGTATGGAGAGAAGAGGATATTTGGGTGACCAGGAGGTTTGTGCTCAGGGAAAAAAGTGCCCTGAAGAACAGCATTAGGCTTGAAAATGCACTCTGGAGGACATGGACACAGTGCCAACAGCAGCTGAACATTGTACCATCCGACAGGGTGGACTGGTTAGTCAAACCTGAAAAGATCGATTGCGCGAGATCAACCCAGTTTTAACACTCCGTCGTTAGGGCAAAGGACAGCGACATTACCTGGCTTTATGGTCCATGGAAGTCAAGTGGGCGGTCGCCTACTGCACATGCGGCACCACAGAGGTCTTACGAAAGCTCGCAGCCGCCACCTACCAAAAGACCATCGCTGAAGAGGGCGTTGTCCTTTGTATCCTACATAACTGTGGCCGCCCACAGCCCAATGAACGATTCATTTGTCTCTGGAGAAGGCGGTTCCAAAACCAGTGGCGACAAGGCATGGATCAGATTGTCATGTGCGTCCGCTGTCCGCTACAGAGAGTGGCCCACCCGTACCCAGTTCCTGTCGACGAACCGCAAGAAGGTACACTTTGACCCAGAGGTTCAGCAGTGCATCGCAATAGATTCGACAATGACCCTTTTTGCGACTTACGATTACGAGTCCTCTCCCTTGCAAGGCGCCCGATCTGACGACGCTACTCGCGTCCCTGGGGCTTATTATTCCTCTATGGAGAGCTGTCTAGTTCGTGAAAAAGACAACGTGCAAACCATCGCGCAACTACAACCTACAGGTCTGAAATCGCCTCCCACGTCCGGGCCTTGCCGAGGAGGAGCCGACAGTACAAGCACCGAAGACATTTCCCTGTTTTAGAAGAGCGGGAACGGATACGTATAGCTTGCACAAAAACACTGGAGAAAAAGCTGCCAAACGCAGCTTTCTACAATTGGGAAGAAATCAAGACGACACCATACTCTGTCCGCTATAATTCTCCGCTTTTCATAATAATAGACAAAAGATTCAAACCCTGACGGGCGCGGTAACGTTCCAAGCGAATACCAGAACATTAGACACATCTGAACATGCAAGGCACCAAATCTCGAAGGGTAGCCAGCCTCCTTTTTCGGCTGGGGGCGCTGACTCCATCATGTATATCAGTAGATTCCCATCTCGAGCGCTTCGTTCATCTGCAATAGCCACGGTTATCGGATTCGGTGAAGTTGATTGATGACCACTTCTGCAATGCCCAGTTTAGAACTGCTCTTTAGATGCGATGACGAAATTCGGTTTACAGGCTCATCCTCCTGCAACCTCGGGTTTGCACGTTCCTCTCTGTCTCGGCGGAAATCCGATTTGATAAGATAGAAGAGCGGAGAATCGTCCACATTTGTGCTAGAATCGCGCAAGGCGTAGGGGCCCGGTAAACTTTTGCTGAGTCAGTAACTTTCATGTTGTGAGTATAGAGCGGGAATAGACGTACAGGCTCAGCTTCCTCCGCGAGACAGAGTAACAAGGTATGTGGCGTGGTGAGACGCAGGCCGGTCGTTTCGGATTCCTCCAAACGTAGCAATTAGGAGTGAGGGCGGACAAGGCGAGAAGAAATCAAATAGTGAGCATATGTTCCAACAACGGTTCTGCTATAGACACCATTAGCCCGTGTCCGAGTAGCTATTGCAGCCTGCTTTTTTAAAGGATCGACAGGCCCAACCGAGTAGGTTGCCAAGCTATTCGAGTGGAGTAGGCTCGACTAGGTTTGGAGCGCCGTTGTCAATTTGTCAGGCATATGGGCGCCCGAGCGCCCTAATTCGGGGCGGAATGGCAAGGGACGTGTCGTGCCACCGAAACGGTAGCTGCTGCCCTGACTCGAGGGAACCAGCCACTTAAAGTACATTAGAGATCAACTTGCTCGGGCTGCATATCGCCAACCCAGTGTAGCGAAGCGCCAAGAAATAGATTGATCAGAATGAAATTTAAGAATGGCTAACGGAAACTGCTTCCTTCCCTTTCTTTGTATCTTGATCCAAGGTTTTTGCTACCGCTGGTCCAAAACACGGTAAGCATCTTGTATTGCACTTACCGCCCTAGGCCTAATATTGAAACGCCCAGGGTTAGGGGGAAAGGTGGGTCTAAATACCATACCCCTTCCCGAAATAGAAGTAACCCTTCCTGAAAGAGAGAGTCCTTCCTATTATAGAAAGTCTCCAGTGAGTTGCTCCACAGTCCGCCTTCCGGCTAGATAATGGTTCCGAAATACACATGGATGACCCGTACGACGCAACCGTTAAAATGCAAATAGAATGCAAATCGAACAATCGATTTCAGTGAGGTAATCACAACGAAATAATTTCGTAGTTGGACGCCGACTCGCCGCCTCTACGCTCTTGTTATCCCTGTTAGAGCTCGATGCCCGGTTAATACTTGCACTATCGTTCTCGTAAAGTACTTTCGCGGATCTTTCCATGGATATTGAGGAAGGCTTCTCCAACTTAACGTTTGAAGCCGGTGATGCACAAACAGAGACTACATCTTTATTATCAATCTGGTTCGGTCACGGCCGGCGAGTTCGCTCACGGAAAAATAAATCCCGCAACTTCCGGTGAGATTCCGATTATCTGACCGTTCTAGATGACAAGCCGAGACAAACATACCATTCTCCACAGGCTTTTCTATATAATGAACTTATGAGACACTGAACGAACGTCATCGTTGTAACCTGGCATCTCGGTCGCCGTTGTCGCCGAGTCATTTTCAAACTAATCTAAATAGGCTGCGCAATCCCCACCACCGGATCGGTCGACCTCGTACTAGCCAAAGTATCTGTGACCGTCAATGTAAGCTACTGAGTTTCACTTCGCGCATACCCTTGGTCCTCTTTGCTAGCTTGTAGATGGTCTATATTTTTTTACAGTAGTACGCTTCGTTTTAACGTCCAGGGATTTGGCCGTTCGAGCAGTGTAGGCCAGTGCTAATGAGTACCACTGCTAGCGTTTTTTGGCTTGTTGTTTAGAATCAGCCGCGCTTGATGCAGTTAATCCTAAACCGAAAACACGCATTGTGCATTAATTCTGTGGAGTCCATGGCTCCATAGTAACCCCGTTTTCCTACGCGAGATGCATACCAAACAGGAATGGTTGAAAGGAGATGGCAGACTCGCCTTGATAGTCCGGTTAGTAAAACGAGCGATTTTCTGGGTTGTTCATTGCTCTTCTCGTTACGTTTCACGGAGATTTTGGAGACTATTATCCAGCTAGAGCCTCTTTAGTACTCTCGTTCATAAATGATAGAGGCAGTCAATAGAGGAGTCCGTGCAACTGACGTAGGCAATTCACCTCTTGGCTGTCCGTAGGTTTCCTAACTCTGTTATCCATGCTACCGGTAAAACAATTTTTGTCATCCCTTTTTTGGTAGATACACGCATGAAGAAAGACTGTGCTAGGAAGTGCTAACTGTAGCTAGTCCCCCGTAGGCTAAAGAAGTAGAGAGAAAATTAGGAAGGGTGTAGTTATGTAAACAAGCCACATGTCAATCGATCATGTTTATTATTATGCATTTGTGTTGTCCTAGGAACACTAGCAGTCAATTGGTCATCATGGCCTGGCCGGTAAATTTCCGCCTGCTATGCAGCAACGATAACTCGTTATATGAAAAATGGCCGTAACGGCCGCAAATGTGCTCTTACAAGCCGCTATAAGAACAGAGATATCTAGAAAAGCACAGTGGACATGGAAGCCCCTTTATAGCTACCGCGGGTTGCATGTAAAAATTTAGATTTCAGAATCTAGCAGACTGTTGCATCTCGACGGCTCGAAAACCTAGGGCATTGGTAGTTGGCACTTTGATATGACTTTAGCAAGCGACGAACAGTGTGTCTGAAGTGAGAGTTCTCATATATACTAGTTCTGAATGCATGCAAAGATGCCGAATCGGAGGTCACGAAATGTCTAATTTTGAACTTATATAAAGGATTCCCTTTCATGAGATGGTGCTTGGCAATTGCTTACTCCATCATGTGGGCCAGAGGACGGTGTGTGGAAAATGAAATTGTTGGCGTATTGCGGTTGACGCTGCCCCTGTCGGTCCGGAGACCTACGTATACCACCGAAACTCTCTATGAGCGGTTAAATTGACTTCGGCCGAGTAATAGCCTTTGGTGGCTCAGGAACATAGCCATTTACATAAGAGGCGCAATGTGCCCCGCAGTGTTGACTTTTTATAAGCCTATCTTCCTCTAGGGTGTTATCCCTTGCTAACCGTTTCCCTTGCTACCAGAATAATGACAGCTAGATCGCGTTGAAGGAGCACTAGCGTCTAGTGGGCTTGGCGACATCATCGGAGTAAGGAAAGGACTCAGTCAGTCATTGGTAGGGAAGGGTTAACCGAATCGTCTCTACTGGGTTTATCGGCCATCTATCGTACGCCCACGCCGACGCCCAGAAGATAATATCAACGTTTGTGGCTATTCCCACGGCTTATATTACGAACTAGTGCGAGGCCCATTTGAAAGTATTTCGACAAGGGTTGACTGGGCCAAAGCACCGAAGGATATGGAATTGTTTTCTTTCGTTTCGGGGAATGTAATAGACATGGCAATGTCAAACTCGAGCCCTTGGGGCTTGCAGGGGCCACGCCTTGCAGGACATTTTGACACATTCGCGATACCTTGGGAACCCAGATCAATCGAGGGCAAGGCGGAATGTCCTTGGCAAGGCGACTTTCGGCATCAACTGTAGTAGAGGAGCCTCTGGTTTCCCCGTTCGGTAATTTACACCAGGTGCCTTAGATGCTGTGCGAGCCGCTCGTCCCGACATTGCCAATGCTTCAGGGCCTCGTCACGTAGTTCCGATAGCACGGAGCGCAGTTGATATGTATCTGCGAGCAACTTTCGGTGAAGGGCGGACTGCTCTTCGAATTTTAACTTGAGCTGTTCGTTCTGGGATTTACACTTTTCACGGAATCGCTTGGCGGCGTTGCGGTTGCGTTTCAAGTGTTCACCGTGGTTTGACGTAGACTTCGTAGAGATGCGGGTCCCGATCGCTGCTCTAGCATTTTCGCATGATTTTGCTTTGGTCATGGCCCTTGCCGCGGCCTCCGTCGTGTTGTGCTTGGTGCTGGGAGTATAGGCATCGGCATATTGACCCCCGTTAAGCGTCGAGCTCGCCCAATTCGGAGGCGCAAGAGGCTTGAAAGTCACAAGGCTAGATTTTTGGATATCGTTCCCAAGTGAGACTGGGGAACAGGAACGTTGTGCGAAGGTAATGTCTTCGTCAAAATGGGAGACGCCCAGTGCCTGTACGGCGTGCAACCCGGGATTAGATTGGGAACCGTACCCTTCTCTAAGAATAGTGACGCGCGATGGTATTGGTGATATTGGCGATGTGTCCTCGAGGGAACTGTCGAGTGGAGAATGGTGCTTCACCCCATTCCTCATGAGATGTTCAGCTAGTTCTTTTGAACTAGCCATTGCTGGCCAAGTTAGCGGCGCGTCGCCCGCTTGGAATCTGTACTAAACTATCTTTTGATTAATATAGTCTCACTAGCAAGGGACTGGAGCAGCTTAGCTAAAAGGAATTAGCTCCGAAACACAGGTGTAACCCCTTCATATATATATTCAGTTTACTGTCCCATGGGTTTGGTTAGATATCCCGGGACATTCCACGACGCCTGTCCAGAATATCAGGCCTTCATCGCTAAGTGGAATGCTGGGTGTCATAATCGCAGGGCCGTGACGACCTCTCTTTGCCGCTCCACTATTCCCGTTCTCGGTTGGCGTCTCGTGTCTGGATCTCCTTCCACTTGCGCGGATTCCAATCGAGCTATCCTCATCAACCAGCATACCGCTTGTGTAGTAACGTCAATTTCGGCAACAGGACCGCAACAGGCAGGCTTCTGTCTGGCCTGGAAAACAAAGCCCTTTTACTATCATGACACAGATCCACCTATTCTATGCTAGACTCTCGAATGGATATCCAGGATCAATAGGTGAATGATGGTTCCTGGCGCGGTTCAAGCGGATAATACGCCTAGCTGAAAATCCAGCAAGGGATGCCTCTGCTGACAGTGTGAGTTAGAACGAACTTACAAAATGGTTCGCAGGCCACTGCTGATGCCGATTTGCCATTCCAATGTATGTAAGGGGGTGTATAGCAATTGGATGCTGAGCAGTCGGAAACATGATACATCAAATATTTGGTGCACTTTATCTTTAATGACAGCAGGGCTTTCGTATCTACACTAAATTCCGCGCTTCGCTTCTGGCAAATAGATCCTGCATGAATCTAATGTAGATTTTCTATATTTGCTCAGCGATTCCTGCGTGTGGGTTTGCCCCTAGGTTTGCTAAATTTCGGTGGCACATCAATTAGTACACCTACAGCAAAGGTTTAATTTAATCTCAACATCCATAATTTGAGTCGTCTAATTTCACTACCTGAACTGTCCCCTTGTTATATCTAGTAATCCGTCGATACTTATCTAGTTAAGGGAAGTATAGCCTAAAGAATGGGCAGACCTAATCCCCTTCAATACTGGCGATGTGCTTCACTAGTGGGATCCGGATTTGCCCAAATAGCTGTATTTCATGTAATACAGCAAAATAATACTTTTCTGGTCAAGGTATCGGTTAGTGTAAACTATGCTGACAACGGTTCTATACCAACCGATAAAATGAGTTTGCGGTGGTTGAAATATGAGGTAATAATGATTTGCTATAAGTGTTTTGGGGGTGATTTGGAGTTGTTTTGGGTTGATGCACTCGCTTGCTGATTATGCTACTTAACTAACTTCGTACTTGGATAATAAATACAAGTTAAGTGTGAGCGGGATAGGATCGTATTATCGTTCAGTTATAATAATATGAGTGGTAAATCTGACTTATAAGCGACAGTTGATTGACTGAAGTATTTACTAGACATTGACATGGGACTCCCATGGGACTAAGGTCCGTCCCAAGTCCCACCCATGGGAATACCCACCGTGCATATAGGTCATCGCACACATGGTGTAAGGTCATCGCACACATCACGTGATTTTATTTTTATTTTGCCCCACTTTTCTGGAAGAACGTAAATCCTTCGTAATTTTGGAATTACCCTTACGGAATTACCCATCCGGAATCTTCCTTCTATAATCCTTCTATAAAACTAGACAACATCTAGTTCTCTTCTTCACTATCCTTCTCTTCTTCACCATCCTCTCTACCATCTCCACCATCTCCAAAACCATCCTCTAAACTAGTAAACAGCTGGTTCTCATCATCTCCATCATCTCCATTATCTCTATTATCTCCATCATCATCATCATCATCATGGCCCAAGTCAAGAAAAATGTGAGTTTACTAGTTCTGAAGTGGTTTTGGGGCATTCAAACTGACAGATTTACAGCCAAACTTCCAACGTTACCTTGACCTGTCGAAGGCAGATCTGAAGCTCCCTTCTCTCACTGAAGACGTCAGTTTACTAGTTCCGAACTGGTTTTGGGCTGCAAAGCTAATTGATATTACAGAACAAAGGCTATTGCACCATCGAGGTTGGCGAGAGATACTGTCGAGTTGAAGATTGTGGAAATGCTGTAAGTCTTTTACTTTTACTTCACTTTACTCCTCACTTTGCTCCTTTCTAAACTAGTTGCTAACTACTTTATAGACTCTCTTTACCTCCACCAACAACCTCCGCAAGCACGTTCAGAAGCAGCATCCTGAAGTGTCTCTGACTGGCGAGGAATTTGGTGGTCGCCCTTGCCAAGCTGATGAATTCCGTGCTATCAGAAAGTGCTACAACTAATTAAGAACTAGTTAATTTGGATTTCTGAATAAATTACTAACTAGTTTACAGAGTTTTTCAATGAGATCATGGAGGCCTACGATGAGCGCGAGGCGGCAAAGGAAGAGATTTTGCCTAAGCTTCCTCTCAAGAATGATCGATCGGTAAGTATCGCGATATATTAGTTGCTAACTAGTTCTTCTACTAATATTCTTAGGTGCATATTACCAAAATGCGTCAAGCCGTTCGATCGATGAAGCTTCCTATGCCTTGTGAGGTTTGCAAAGACACTGATCAACCTAAGCGTGAGTACTCCAGAAATACAAGGTTTAAACCAGTTACTAACTAGTTTAGTCTGCTGCCATGACGAAGTCAAGGGCACTTGTGAGCATTTTGGTCTTTTCACTGACCCTCGCAATCAGCAGGGTCAGGATTACGTCCCATCAGAGGATGAGGCGTAGGGACTAGTTTGAAACTAGTTTTCCTCGTGGGTTTTGCTTTTTTGCTATCAAGCTTCAAGAACTAGTTTTAACTAGTTCTTTATGGTGTTTTCTATGGTTTTCAATTTGCATTTTTATTTTGAGAACTAGTTTTACCTAGTTCTTTATGGAGTTTTGGAGTTTTGCTTTTTGCTTTGAGAACTAAAAAAAAACTAGTTTTAACTAGTTCTTTATGGTGTTTTGCGTGTTTTGTATTTTGCATTTTTGCTTTAAGAACTAGTTTTACCTAGGTTTTAACTAGTTCCCTCTCTTTATCTGCTCTAGTTGCGCCGCAATAAGCTGCCTTTCTAGTTCCATCTTCGCAACCCTTAGTTCTTGTTCTTTAGTCTCAAGCTCTAACTGCTGGCGCTTTATTTGTCTTTCTTCTCGAGCATCCTCTATCTCCTGGCGTTTTTGCTGAATTTCGAGCTCTCGAAGGTCGCTTAAATGATCACGATTTTGCGAGTTAATCGCTGCTGTACGACGAAGACTAGAACTTATGGATGCACTATAGAAGTAGTTAGTAATTGATTCTTAACTAGTTTGAAACTAGTTAAATATATACCGAGACTGGCTACGTGTAACCCCTCTAGAGCTTAATCGCTGTGGTGTGGCTGATCTCGATCTTGACTGTGGTGTAGCTGACCTTGACCGACGTTCAATATCAAATACGAAGCCAGAAGATGAGGCTTCAAGGAGGATTTGATCGTCAATATCAAACTGAATTCGTTCGTCTCTATAATGAGCGGCTTTCTGTTCTGCTTTCTCTCTTTTTCTAGCTTCGCGCTGGAGATTCCTTCCAAAGCGAGCCTCAATATCATCAGCTTGATAGCGGTGATGAATACCGAAAGTATCTCGATTCTCTAATTGATCAAGATCCTGTTGATCGAGGTATAACGACCTACAACTAGTTAGTAACTAGTTATAAATTAGTTCGTACTTGATTCTTACTTTGTCACAGCACCTAACAATGAATCATAAGTTCCTAGTGTATAGGACTTATTATGACTTTGCTCAACTGCATTCGTATAAGGCCGGAATCTTGAGAAGAATTCAGGGCGAACACCTGAGCATGCTTTACAAAGCCCTGCTGCAATTACTGGGTGTCTCTTATGTCGAACCCAGTATTTAAGGTCTGGATCTTGCTCTAAAACTAGTTAGCATTTAATTATTAACTAGATTAGAACTAGTTATTTACCTTCAATAAGGTCTAGTAGCCTATAATAATCATCTTCGGTTTGACATAGAAGTAGCCCATTTAGACGCTCGCGACGCTCTATGTGGGAGTTATCTGGTCGATTTGGGTAGATCTTTGATACTGTTCGCATAAAATGGATAGCACAAAAGATCATAATCCATATAAGGTGCCAGGTTGGAGAACGTTGATTGTTCTCGGTATCTTGGTCCTGAAGGAATGCACCTAAGCCTTTATACTAATTAGTAACTAATTAGTAACTAGTTTCCAATTAGTTCACTTACTAAAGATCTGCTTTGGGCACATATCACCAACAATTGCCTTGATACCTTCCCCATGAAGGTAGTGAAACCTAATAGGTCTCCCTATTGACCTTGACATAAGTTCGAAAACCATCCGGAAGATAAATTTATATCCCGCGGAGTTCTCTTGGTCAGTGAAGACACGACAGAGCGTTATGACTAACCCGGAACTAGTAAGTTATTAGTTCTTAAGTAGTTAATAGCGTCTTTACTTACTTTTACCATGGTCTGTGAGCATTGTAGCGAATATTACCTCGTTAATATCTCCTTTCACCCGCTTATAAGACATATCAACCTCGATAGCATCGCGCGTTGCTAGAAATTGAACCTGCTTAGCGAAAGCGCAGAAGACAAAATTCCCTTCTGAAGTTTCATAGATCTCTTGAACATATTCCTAAAGAAAGAATTAGTTCGTAACTAGTTAAGAACTAGCTTTTGACTAGATAGATTACCTTTAGATCAGGTTTGGCCTCTAAATGATGGCGTAGGCCAGCTATACCTTTACCGAGTGGGTAGTTCAGCGCTCGTTGTTTCCAAAGTAATGCCGAAACCTTATCAATCTTAGCAAAGCTAGAATGGATCTGTGATAGCGTTTTGCATTTATACTGCTTGCAGAATTCACGAAGCGCAGGGCTGCGTAGGAATGTGCCTATAAGTAGTTAGTAATTAGTTTACAAGTAGTTTAAAACTATTTAAATATATAAACATACTTAGCTTAAGGTCTGGGTCTAGATTTTTGCAAATTAGATCAAGGACCTCGCTAGCGATTATCCATGGAGCTTTTGTAGGCGGCGGTGGTGGATGAGAATGCCTTCCACGAGAGTAGAATATTGCGTATGGGTATCTCTCAGGGAGTAGCGGGATAAAAGTCTGGAATATAACGTTACAAGCGCCATGGCTCTGGATTTTACCCTGACCCTGAGGATGAATGACGCCTAAATCTAGTTAGTAACTAGGTCTTAACTAGTTTAGAACTGATTCGTACCGCATAATGGCCTTCTTGAGGCCGCTGGTTCAATCACTCCGCAAGTTAGTGGTCTAGGCTGATAAGTAGAGGCTAGAAGCTTCTGTAGAAGTTCTATATCAAGTGATCTCTCTTTTGGGATTAGAGAAGTGTAGAAGTGATCTTGACGGTTCTCTCGTGATGAATTCGCGCAGCTTATATAATAGCTATACATGCCAGATACGTTCTAATAACTAGTTAGTAACTAATTATTTACTAGTAGTTATAGGACTTACATCGTGATAGTGCTGGCGAAATATAGGTTCACAACCTTGACGAGAGAATTTACACGCGACACCCCGAAGAAACTTCTTCTTGATTGCGTTATATAGCCTAAATAGAGGTTAGTTTAGTTTAGAACTAATTCGGAATTAGTTTACATACCCAATGCTATTACGCTGTAGCTCTCCATTACCCTCCGAAAGCGAGGAATCCGCGATCTCTTGGCGTATGCTTGTAATCAGGGTCCATAGATCTTTATCCGCTTTTGTATGGGCTAGATATGAGAGTCTAGGATCAAGAAACTCGCAGCTCTTTATACCGCTACATTTAAAGCGCTTTCGCTCTGTTTGGCAGCCAAGGAATGCAGAGTGTATGTTCTTCGTGTCCCCAAAGCCACCCATAGCATATTGTGTCTAATAATTTATTAGTAACTAGTTTATAATTAGTTATAAGCTAGTTTATAACTTACTGATTTCATAATACGTCGTAGCTCCTCTGGTTTATGTTTATCGATACTCACGATATACGCAAACCCATCATCATGAGTTTCGGGATACTCTGGGAGCAAAGGTACGTACTCAATCACAGCAGCTGATATAGCGTGAGTTGGGTGAAAGGTTAAGGGAGTGGGAATATTAGGTGCCTTTGAAATTAGTTAATAATTAATTATAAACTAGTTCGGAAATAAATATGGTGAATATATATTTACCTCGTCTGGGTCAGGAATTGCGGTTTCAAATTCTTGCCCGCTGCCAAACGGGTCGACATAACCGCTTATATCCTCTGTATCGGGCGTAGAATCAAACTGTAGAAGCTCAGAGAGTGTACGATCCTCATAAGCCCTCCAGGTATAATCTGTAGCGCGTTCCATGGTAGATAGGTTGATAATTAGAAAGAGTGGGGGAGAAATAAGTGGGATGTGTGGGTAAATTACCGGGTTACCAGGGCATACCCTAGAAATTTACAGGGTTGCGATGAGCACGGGCCATAATTATAGTAAATATCACGTGATGTGTGCGATGACCTCTCGGTCGGTGTGCGATGACCTGGTTCCTCATACCCACCCATGGGTACCCATAGACACCTGATTATGCCTGAATTCGCCTGAATTCGCCTGAATTTTGTGCATAAGATCACTGACTAATCTTTGTTATTTACGTCTGTTTCGGTTGGAACAAGTAATATCACTACTTTTTAACCTACCTACTAGGTAATTATAAGAAATAAATTTGTTTATATATATAAAAGGGTCCGTTTCATCGGTCGCATTAATGTTTTAGGCCTATAGAAGTAAAGGTAAAAAAGCGGTGGTAGAAATTATGGTTTGTCCTCCAAGATATATATTTATTGTATACAACCAACCACTCTGCTATTATTTCCTTTGATTTTATTATAGTATAATACTAGGTTATTATGGCTTATTTTACTAGTTAATTTAATTACTATAGCTTCTTTTATATATATTTATCTTGCAAACACCTAATTGCTAGTGTAGGGTGTGTGGTTGAGAGAAAAAGTCAGAGTTGAGAGAAAAAGTCAGAGTTGAGAGAAAAAGTCAGAGTTGAGAGAAAAGGTCAGAGTTGAGAGAAAAAGTCAGAGTTGAGAGAAAAAGTCAGAGTTGAGAGAAAAAGGTCAGAGTTGAGAGAAAAAGTTAAGAAATTTCTAGGGGGCATGGCTCTTACTGAATTCTATGGGACTATGGGACTCCCATGGGGCTACCCACGTAAATATAGAGAGTTAGGCCAATAGGATAGGCTATGTAGACCCACCCAATAGTGATTGGCTTATAAAGAACCAATAATATTAGGCTACGTGCCTAAAGCCCTTACCTTCTGTCTAAGCTTTTTCTCTTTACCTTGGTCTCAGTTTCTCTTCACTTCCGCTAGTATTAGTGCCTCGTAATAGCGCCCCCCACCTGGCGGTGAGGGTGCGCCTCACCGGTAGACCAAATATCAGCGGTAGACCAAATTTTCTACAATCCATCGTTTTTTAGCCATAACCACCCACCACCATGCCTAAACAGCCCGAAACTCCGGAATCTCGTGTCATTGAGGCCTGCGATGCCGCCCGTGCCCAAAAACAGCCGAATTTGTCGAAAATCGCCCGGGAATATGGTGTTTCGTACGAGGTACTGCGGGGACGCCTCCGACGCGGTAAACTAGCTCGCACTACCCAAAAACCAGTTAACAAGGCCCTTCAAGAGTATCAGGAGGAAGCTTTGACTACCTGGGTACGTGATATGCGTGATCGATATCTCCCAGTGACCCCTGGGCTGCTAGAGGGGATGGCGAATCTCTCGCTTGCGCGCGCTAGTGTTCAACGATCGCTGGGTAGGATGTGGGTGTATCGCTTCATCAAACGTCTCCCTAAAGAGCTATCGCTTGCCCCAGTGAAACAGAGAACGAAGGAGTATAAGCGGATCCAAGCGGAGGATAGTGGAATGCTGGAACTATGGTATAATCGATGGAGGAATGTCGTCAAAGATGCAGCGCCGCGGTTAGTGTATAATGTCGATGAATGTGGCTTCCAACCCGGTAGAGGTAAAGCGCAGACGGTAATCGGTGGGTCAATAGTGCCTGATCTCTGCGAAGCTGAACGCGGAGAGACTATTACTGCCGTTAAGTGTATCGCTGCCGATGGTTGGCAAATGGATCCGCTATTTATCTTCAAGGGCTCGACGTTTATGGAGACGTGGTATCATGGCAGCGAAGCCCTTCCACCGCGGACGCTCACGGCTATATCTCCAAATGGCTAGATCTCTGATGAATTAGCTGTTGAATGGCTTCGATACTTCCATGAGGCGACGATTAGTCGTACGCTGAAAGGAGAGAAACGTATCTTGCTATTCGATGGCTATGGTGCCCACTTTACGAAGGAGTTTCTGCAGAGATGCGAGGATTATCAGCTTATTTGCTTCGCTTTTGAACCTCATTCAACGCACCTTTGTCAACCGCTTGATGGAAAACCCTTTTTGAGCTATAAGCAGCACTTCCGGAGAGAGAATAATAACCTCGCGTTCCTCGCGGGTGAGCCTATCGGAAAGGCTGATTTCCTACGATGCATCGCGGATGTACGACGACGAGCATTCAACGCACGGATTATTCGTGAATCCTTCAAAGAACGTGGCATTTGGCCACCAAATGGCACACATATCATCGAGAAGCTTGCCAATAGCCAGCTAGAGCTACCAGTGCTCTTAGCGCCTGATCTCCGTACGTATAGGGAATAGACACCATCACCGCCGCCTACATCCTCAAGCGTCGAGAATACACCTCCAAAAAGCATCCAGGCTCTCGAAAAGAACCATAGGAAGCTATCGAAGATAGAAACCCTCACCCCAAAGCAACGGCGAGGCCTACTACGCATCTTCCAGCACAATAAGGTCATCGCGGAATGTGCAGCTCTCTCGAACGACATAATCAGCCAAATAACAGCCGCTCGCGCCCCTCTACGACGGAATTATACTAAGCGGCATATTAAACCACTTGGGCACACTGGTATCCTTAGCGTTCGCGATGCCAATCGGTCAATTATGGATAGGAAGGCAAAAGAGGCTATCCAGGAGAAGAAGCGGCTGGATAAACTACACACGAAGGTCTATGGTAAACCGCCACCAAAACAGCCTACCCAGGAGAGTGAGGCATCCATAGAAGCAGCGAGGGCAGGAGAAGAAGCAGGCGACCTTTTTTACCTAGATCCGAATCCAGCGCGATGATAATTAGCTGAATAGCATAGAATTTGGTCTACCGCTGATATTTGGTCTACCGGTGAGGCGCACCCTCACCGCCAGGTGGGGGGCGCTATTACGAGGCACTAATAAGGCCGGAGTGCGAAGCGCAAAGAGACGCCATGAACGGTCCGATCCCCTGTGGGAGCTAGCGCCAGTCGTGAAGCGTGGAGAAATTATCCGCAGTCATGCAATCGGGTCAGACGGGGCTTGTGGGGTCGCACCTCTGATTGGTCGGAACCCAATCACAACCAATGGGATTGACAAACCTCGAATATCGTGGGGCTCACTTGGTTCAAATGGACCTTATACTTCGTGTTGCGAACGGCATATCCTGATGGCTTTTGTACTCCGAGCCGCTGATGTCACAAAGCAGCATTGCCACCGAATTCACTCGAAATAGTGACATTGATCTTTGCTTTTATATATTATCAAGATCCCTTATCCGCCGTTCCATTTTGCATACACTCTTTGACCCTTGATAAATTGGACACGGCCACTTTCCGGGTCTTCTGGTCTAGTTCCGCTCTCAGTCTCAGACTTCACCTTGTTACTTACAGTGACCGGCATTGACAATGACTGGATTATCAAGTCAACTACCCACTCCAGGCCGGGCTATGGCCCAATTCGCCCACAACATTATCATGGGGGTGGATTTTGAAATCACGTCAAGGTTCGCACAGAAATCCCTCTAATTAGGCCTCGTATAATGTTTTCTGACATGTGTAAATTTGTAGATACAGGCAGCTGGAGCCCATCGGGGTTGGCGTGTCAGACCTGGTCTGGTAGGATATTTCTGCGCCCTCCTTTAGGCAAACACTGATAAGCCCATTCTGTTCCTTAGTTCTGCGAATGACCAAATTCTGAACCAGACCGTGGCCGTGAAGAAGCTCGCGGAGCCATTCAAGTCCGACGTGGTCACCCAGCACATGTTTCGTGAGATCAAATTATTGAAACAGCTCAAGCATGAAAACGTTCGTCAATCACCATCTTCACTAAGCGCTCGAAACTAATTAATCAATTCAGCTCATTCAACTCTACGACATCTTCATCTCTCCATCCGAAGACATGTAGGTTTGCTTCTGTGAGTTTTCTACCCGGAGTCGCTAACCGAGACAAGTTATCTCGTCACCGAATTGATGGCAACAGATCTTCACACTCTTCTGAAGACCAAGAAAGTAGACAACCAGTTCACCCAATTCTTCCTATACCAAATAATGGTACGCTCATCACCACGTCTCTCCGGAGCCACAACTAACTCTTGCATCCAGCGCGGTCTTAAATATGTCCATTCAGCCGGTGTCATACACCGCGATCTCAAACCGAGCAACATCCTAGTCAACGAGAACTGTGATTTGAAGATCTGCGACTTTGGTCTTGCCCGTGCACAAGAGAACAAAATGACGGGCTATGTTTCCACACGATACTACCGAGCACCCGAGATCATGCTCACCTGGCGGGGATACAACGAGAAGGTCGATATCTGGAGCGTGGGCTGCATCTTTGCCGAGATGATACTGGGCCGTCCTCTTTTCCCGGGCAAGAACTGCGCTGATCAGTTCTGCGTGATTACTCGTTTACTCGGTAGCCCGCCTGCGAGTGTGATGGACAATATGACCAGCCCAAATGTTTGTTTGGTCTTCACCTTAAATCTACATATATCTGGCTGATCGTGATTACAGACTTTGGAATTCATCCGCTCGCTTCCTAAGCGACCTCGAAAGCCCCTCTCGAAGCTCATCCCAGATACCAACGCAAAGGGTTAGCACCATCTTCCGACATATATTTATCAGCAGCTTACATTTCATTTCATAGCCATCGTCCTATTAGAAAATCTCCTCCAAATCGACCCCGTCCAACGCTGTTCCGCAGCCGAGGGTCTAGAATCGCAGTACCTCGCCCCATACCACGACCCCGATGACGAGCCCAAGTCCGAAAAAAAGTTTGACTGGTCGCTCAGAGAAGCAAACCTACCAGCCAACGTCTGGAGAAGCATCATATACGCCGAAGTCCTCAATTACCACGAATCAGCCGGTGGCTCGACACAACTCACACCGCAGATGGATGGAATGAATCTAAGCTAATTGGATCCGTCGTGAGTTTCAAAAGAATTTTGTTTTTTGTCATTTTTGGGAAAGAGCGCTGCGAGCTGCGCGTTGCAGATATCGTAAAGAGAGCTTGTAGAACAGGAATTAGCATAACAATCAGTACATAAAATGCTATACAATACTGTGTCCTTGACGGCACTCCCCAAGCCACTAACTTTACTATGTAAATTGCATTGTCGTCATTGGAAACCATGAGAACAGATACTATTGCCACAGAATATGCTTCCACATGGCCGCCGCTTGGAGTTGACCGACAATGTCCCAATGGTCATGTTCTTGTGCAATGTCCTTGGCACTTTTACCTTGGAAATCACGAACTGCAACATCGAGGCGAGGCTGCTTGGTTAACGACTGGACACACCGAGAGTGTCCCCCGGCCGTGCCCACCACAAAGCTGTTCGACCAAGATCATCAACTGAATTGGTTTCGACGTTAGGAAATTCAAGCAGATGGTCAACAGCCCAGCTGAAGCCACGGGAGGCGCTAAAATCAAAGCTGTCCAACGCTGCGGGCCTTGATCATTGACCGCCATTTCACCCGTCTGATCAAGTAGTAAATGCACGATGGTCGAATGGTGCATTGTCAGTGCCACTTGCAGGAATGATGTCCCACGAGGGCTTTCCTCGTTAATGTTGATTGACTCGTGGTCGAGCAGTAATCTCGCAACAGAACTCTGCCCTGCTCCGAGCCCATAGCGGAGGCACCACCTGCAAGGAACAAGCGTTGACGTGTACCCCGGACTGTAGTAGTAGAAGACCTAGTGCTAGACATCATCCTGGCAGGGCACTAAGTGCTGAAAGGAGGTAGGGGACCTCTTATTAAGCATTAAGTGACCATAGGTTCAAATCCTGTTGCTGGCACAGAATAATAACATGAGGCACCCGTCAAAGATAGCTTTAGCTTTGGTTGACGTGGCTTGGACCTGGAGAAGGCCCCTAGTAGTATATCTGCTACCTCGGTCGGTCGGGTGGGGATTACGAAGTATGTATAATCTCCTAAGCACACCTAGTTTTAGTGGGACATCCTACACTACTATAAAAGGAAACCCTGTGTTTGAAGGTTAGGGCATATAAGTATGCGCATTCATCATGCAACTTATCGCTGTGGGATCAGGTTGGCATCCCGGGCAGATCTTCGGATTATCGCAACAAGCCAGGTTAACCTGCAAAAGAAGCCGCAAGGCTAAGACAAAACAACAAACGGTCACAGACGACCTTCCACTCGTTTTGGGATATGGAATCTGTATTTAACAAAGGCGCATCGGGAGGTTCGTCTACCTAGTAGACAGCTGCATAGCCTCGCCGCCACTAGATAGGCTCCATCAGCTCATAAGAACTCCAATCAATCAATCAATCAATCAATCAATCAGTAGTAGAAGACCGTCTATGCGTAGATTGTCATTCTCAGTAGCACGGGTAAGTGGGGTAACGCCTTGGTGATCAGGCAAGTTCCAATCAATATGCTCAACATAGGTAAAGCTCTGAACAAGCTCCTCTATGCCAAAATCGACTCTATGCCAGAGAGCAGAGAGCCCGCCAGTGCCAATTTGGTCCACATTGATGCCTGGAGTCGATATGAGACGATAAATAACTAATAAGCGTTCAACATCGGGTATATGGTTATCATATCGCCACAGCTAGGCGTGTCTGATCTCTCTCCATATGATAGTCTCGTCAGCCGGATCGGAGATTGAGACTGGAATAATTGAACACTCATTTTTTTTCCGAAAAAAAGGGGAACAAAGGCGTCGGTGTCATCTCCAAGCATTGGCTGCAATTAACTTGCCAAGAAAAGGTCCCTGAATAGATCTTTAGGTTGTTGTTACAACCCCCCCCCCCCCCCCCCTTTTTAGATCCAGGTTAAGAGTCACTGCACCCCGCGCCACGTTTCTTGAAGAACTTACTACATGTATACTACTCGCTGGTATTCACCTGTTCGGGAGGATTAGTAGTCTAGAGAACCAGGCATACCATTCCACTACTGGAACCTCGGCTTTCTGCACCGCCTCCGAAGGCACCAGTGGCAGATGATCTTAGTGCGGCGAGTACGGGAAACCCATCAGATTTAAGGAACTCTTTCTTGGCACAAACGTCTTCTTGGAATATCAAGCCAATCAGAGGTGGGATGGCAGCGTTGGTTGCGAGTGGTGCGAACGCACAGAAATTGCGCCCTGACAGGAGAGGAACACCAAAACCTGCCGCACCCGGTGACCGACTTGTCTCGATGAACGACATCGCAGAGGGAGCCCGCCGGGTGCTAGACCACGTCGAGAAAAATGGCACGATGGACCGATACTTCACTGGGTATATCCGGGCGGTCCGCCAGTACGCACTCAACGCCCAACGGGGTGACGGCCAGCGGATGGTCGAGGTGCTCGAAGCCCTCCAAGACCAACGCCGACACTGAACATCTGAACCAGCGAATGGAAACTATTGAAAAAACAAAAAATATACTGTCAACAACTCTGTCCTCCATCGCCGCGGATTCCGCAGCAGCGTGGCGCGACTTCCGATCCAGAGACTGACAGCGCGGGTTGGCCAAGGCAGCGGCACCTAATACCCGGAGTGCCTGAAATCGAGCTTCGCGAGGACCGCAAGGTCATAGTGAAGGTCGGATCAAACCGTGAACAGATTCGCAGGCTCTCGCCGAGGGAGCTGGTCGAGCGGGTGGAGCGCCAAAAAGCCACGACTGCTCGACAGAAGAAATCTGCCGCTTTGGCAGGAGGAGCTGCCTTCATTGCGACTCGGAAACTACCGTCAGGCAATGTAGCCATGCTGGCAAACAGTGCTCCAGATGTGGAGCTCCTCCGTAAGCACACCAAATGGCTGATGGCATTCGGGCCTGGCTCCGTGGACCAAGAGCCGTCGTGGGGCGTTATTGGTCAGGCCGGGAGTGACTACTGGTGAGTGTTTCGGCTGAAAAGATTTTGTAGTTTGCGTCTCGTCCGGTCCATGTATAACTCGGAAATTTTGCAAATGTATTCATTTGCGATGCAGAATACCAGGAGTGGTCGTTGCATATATCGCCCCCTTCTCAGGTTTGCGTGTTGGCGACAGGTGGGACAGATGGGTTTACCGCGCTCCAACCACGTGTCAATACAGAATTTATGATAAACATGTTTGCAACGCAACTTCCGATAATCACGATGAGAATCAATGTCATCCAGACAAAGCGGACATGGGTCGGGAAGCAAGTCTGCCCGACTTGAATCGGAAGATTGAGAAACACGATGCATTGCGTATGATCTTGCTTTGGTTAGCCGACCGTAGACCAATGTTATTGTTCCGAAGAGGCTTTGTTTTGTTCTTAAAAAGAAGTGGTTTTTCTTACGTAGTGAAAATGGCCATTTCTCGGATGAGCCAAGCGAGTCTTAGACGTCAGGTTTTGCTAGAACCGAGGTACGCACCATCCGTCGCCCAATTACGGCGTAATCTGTATCATATACTCAGCTAGTTAAACCCGGGCTTACGTTGCCGTGACCGTAAGTCTTGCATCAGAATCCTTCATTTTATTAGAAACCTGCAGGGTGCTTGCCGGATGACCGGAGCAGGCCAAGTATTAGTCCGTGGAAGATGCAAGAGCTGGGCATCGGTGGGACATAGCATGAGAGGCAAGCTTCGCTACCAGGTAACTATTCATTCAAGATACCGACACTCGAGGCATGGAGCGATGGAACTGGTTATTGCACTGCCTCTGGATTTTGCTTTCGCGGACAGGCAGGAGTTGTGGCCTTCGGAGACGATAATTGCAATTCCCAACGGAAATCAGCGGAGAAATAGCACTTGGGCCTCTACTACGTTCAAGTTCGGAACGCTCTTGAATGACTTCGAACGTCGAAAATTGTCGTTAGAAAAGACATATAACGGTCATTCGGACACGTCTTTTGTGACTTTGTCCAGGCTTCTATGGCTTACAAGAAGTTTTACTTGAGACTAAGCGATTCATTTATCGCCTGGTCTCCATAAAAGATGGGGTGGTAATTTCAACTGACCAAATTGCAGTTCCAACCCGTAATTTCTAGCCGTTTCGAGCTGGATCAACCTCACAACCATACAAAATCTGCCATCATGCTGGACGCCTGCTACTGTCAGATCTAACCAAGTTTAAAATCCCTGCCCGCTCGTGTCTTGAATCCAATTCATGCGTTATTATTGGTCTAACTGTTGCTTTGCAATATATTGTTCGTACCGATACCGATCCGTTTCGACGACTAGTTTTTCTCGACCACTGGAAGACAACAGATAAGGCGCTTGGCTGGCAATTGTCGGCAATGCCTGAACCATGAGTGTCAAAAGGTGGTATCAGTACTAGCGTAAATACGAACCGCCACAACGTAAAGGATAGCATAGAAAGGCGCCTAGACGGCTATACATGGACAATGCAATGACTAAAAATGACCGCGATAACGGCTTGCTGGGCGGAAGTAACATGGCGCAAGGGAGCTTCGTCGACACAAATCGTGATTAACGCAAGTTTTAATGGATGCAAAGAGGGTCTCATCTAGCATTCGACTGTGCTGTCTGTTTACCTAAAGCTTAACGCAGGAATGACATAACCGACATAAGTGGACCCGGAAACCTTGATTAACCGGTATGGATTCCCCGTTGCCAGCTTTGCCAACTTCTTGCTGGAATTGAACAACGGTCATATGCAATGAACGGGTACGAGATGCTCATTCGCTATCGCAAAAAAGGTAATTACTCATCCTTGCCTCGAACCACAAAAGCATGGCAAGCAAAAGAGCTAAGCATTGATCATCCGGGACCCCATGACGTTAGATCCCCAGCCTACTAAGATCGACGTCTATCTGCAGAGTGACAACATGGTCAGGACAGATTAAGGTGAAGTCGGACCTGCCGGAATATTCTCGATAAGCATAGAGGCTTGGAAGATCGGGCAGTCCATGCGGAGTCAACCTCGTATCTCTAGGAGACAAATGCAGAATCAGGGTATAACTAATTAGTTTTGCTTGTGTTGTCGCCTCTGGTTTGCTCAAATCAGGTAGGATAAACTTCGATGCAAGAAGCGGATCGCCAAGGTAGAGAGAAATTCAATCTCTTCCGATCCTGCTTTTTCGTTCACCACATTAACTAAACATGACGCAAGACTTATGTCGCTCCATATATTCGGCCTGCTCGCGCTTGCAGGGCAGCAAATTCAAATCTTCTCTAAATTGACAGTCAGTCCTGCAGGACATCAATCAAAGCACGTACTGTTAGAGTCCCAGGCGAAAGACGAAACTAAAATCATGTCGTCGACAACAATCTCCCAACCCATGGTCATCGTGGCTCGCTTTATGCAATGGGCAAGTGCAGTCATAGTAATGGGTATCACTTCCTACTTCATGCATAACTGGCCGAAGGGAGAGCACACCATCTATCAAGAAGTTATCGTATGCCAATTCTTCATCTAACTCTTTATGTCTTATGTAACTAAAGATGCTAATGATGTTGCAGTCAACAATTTCTGTTGCGTTCTTCCTGCCCGGCTTCATTTCTCCGTTTATGCCCAATATCCTTAGCAAATATGTTTTGGGTATAGACGTCGTTTTCTCCTACTTGTGAGTTACAGACCCCGGGTGATCCATACGATTGCTGAAAGACTAAATCGGCGACCACTAGGTGGTTGACGGCATTCATTTTTGCCGCTCAAGACTACAACTGGCGGAATTGCGCCATCAATGCTCCTATTGGGGCCAACTGTGCTATAAAGAAGGCTAATGAGTCATTTATATTTCTGGCCTTGTGTGTTCTGCCTTGCTACGACCGGGGTCTGTCGGTTTTTGAATGCTAACATTACCCAGTATCTTCACGTTCTTTGCAATTTTCCTGGAATTGTTCAACCTCTGGTCCCACCGCAAGGAGAACGACGTAACTGCGAGGGCGAAGAGCGGCCACCATGCTCACAACGGGAGCGGGAGCGCCGAGACCGCTTGATATAGGGCACCAGCAGTTGTTTCCAGTGATCTCGTCCTAGCGGACTGCGCTGTCGCCATCGTGTTGGGATTATCGACGGATAACCAGACTGTCGGAAATTCATGGCGGCATAAAATACAACTTGAGTGAAGTAGTTGGGTGGCGTTGATGGAATTGATTGTAGATTTCGCGTTTAGTTCAGAATGCCTGCATCCTATGTTCTTTGTCTTCTTTCACGTTGAATTTAGGAAGCGTTAATCTCCACTTAATATGATATAGTCATCTATACTAACGTAATCACGGGCGAGTGGCACACACGGGCGAGTGGCACACACGGGCGAGTGGCACACCCACCCATTACAATTTTTTTAAACAGAGGTCTCTCAACCAAAATATTTTAAAAAATAGCGATTTTTACATGAATTGATCCTGTGGCCAATCTCCCCGCATCCACTACACCTTGGAGGCGGTCTCTTGGTCGGTTGATCTGGCTGAATAGGCAGATCGCCCTGCGCTAGCGATACCATCCGGTTGTGTTCAACCGGCTGGTTTAGCTGTTGAACTAGCTGTAGACCTTCTTCAATTGATAGGCCTCCCTCATGTGGTATACGCCGATTTGATCGTGTGTGTTTCTGGCGCTTCTTCTCGTTTGCAGTGCGTAGATCAGCATTTTCTTGACAGAGTAATGCGGCGTTATGCATCGCGATAGCGCGCCCTTTGATAATCTGGTCTAGCGCGGTTTCTGATGGAGTTGGTAGGCTATTTGGCTGTCGATTTAGCAATTCTTTAAGTGACGAAGCTTGCTTCTGTAGTTGTACGACGGTCTTAGGTGTTTTGGGGCTGAAATGGCTTGATCTGCTGCTTGGTCGACTACCCGGTGTAGGCGTTCGGAATGAGATATTAAGCTTTGACAGTACCCATTCTGAGTCGAATGGAACAATACCAGCAGCTGAGAAGCTATTTCAAATAGTCTGTGGTTGAAAGGCCTCCTTACGCGCCTGAGGATAATCTGCGAGGAAGTCGAGTTTGTCGATATGATTATATCCGACCCGGGCAAGGTCGTTAACCCCAAGTCGGTATCACGGATATCAAAGAGGATTGTCACTCGGACAAACATGGCCATAATGAATGTACATGCGTCCGAAACCTGGCGCGGCGGGCATGGCTACCAAATTCGACCACGTCTTTTCGTATCTACCGCCCAGAGCCGTATGCTAGCGCTGGCAACGAGGTCTCTTGATACCTTTCGCGCGTAGAGAGGCTTGTTGTTCACAGACCAGCAATTTGTGCATGAATAATGCTCCTCTCGGCAAGCGACCCATGTCTGCATAGCCCACTGCCAGCGCTGCCTATGGCTCTTGGCGGTAGATGTCAACGGCCACGATAGAATGTGACAGCCCTGATCGCTATGCGGGCAACTGGATGGCTAGTTTGAGGATATTGCGCACGGGATGGATTTTGGAATGGGACACCCGACCCGAGTACAGCACCGCAGGGTAAAATCCCTGCACCTCTACTCTAAGCCCTCGGGCGTATTCGCTGTTCTTCCAGGGTCTACCGAGACTCATTCTTTTATTAGACACACTGGGAAGTTGTAAGCATTGGAAAAAATCATAGCACATCTTCATCGAGACGGAGCTTTGATGCGGAACTGGTCAACAGATCCGGGCTGGACATTCAAAGCTGTGCTGGTTGCGGGACCGTATGCAACATATGGCACATGTGCTGGCGAGATCTACTCCAGGAGCTGCGACTTCCATACCTGTCTACGACATACTCTTTGTTGGGATCGTCTGTGCCGGTCCTGAGAGATGCCGCGACCCTGGAGCCCTCGTCAAGATCCTAGGTCCTGGCTTTTGCTTCCGGGTGGGGGATTCTCGTGCATGCTCTTCCTGCTATGGTTTGCTTCGTATCTCAAGCACCCAATCTGCCGATGTCCATCCCTTTCTTGCCTGAATCCTACACCATGGTCACTAGCCAAGTTGTTGTGCTTTATTAGTGCTTGCACCTCGTGTTGGATGTCAGCAAGGTGCAGTGTGTACTATGGATGATTACATCAAAAAACTGCATCATGCATGTCCCGATTGACTGTCCTCTTTTTCGACTTGAACAACGGCGACGCACGCTTCGCTCGATCTGCTGCGTTCTACAACCGGATGCAGTTGGCTGGGTTTTGTGTATAAGAATGCGTTATGTGCGGCATTTACCTCTATGAGGCGGTGCGCGCTCTCAAGCCTTTCGCCAGAATTCACGGTCGGGAAGGCTGCACTGCCATCACTCGTCTGCTTTGGTCAACGTTTTCGTCTTTACGACTCACCATCTAGCAGTATTCAGGTTATCACGGGACACTATGCGAAACCTCAAATGGGAGGTTGAAGGTAGCCGGGAATATGAACCAGCTTTTGCCAAAAAGACGAGTCACTGCAGGCGGATAGACGGACTGGTGCAACAAGTCCGGACTGACCATGGTAGATCGCGTTCGCTTCTTTTATACGATCGAGGGACCTCCTACCGCCCACATTCCTTGTCCGTTGTCAGTCGGCAACGGCAATGAAAATATATGGGCGGCGCGCAGTACTTCGATCGATTTATTTAGAAAAACGTCACGTAGGTCACTCAGTCTTAGCATTCGTGCGTTTGCTAGAATGGGCGTAAATGCCCTTTGTGTCGATATTGCGGCTCACCGGCATTTCACGAGCCCAGCAAGGCTAGGCACGATGGGGTCTGTAATGGTTCGGGCTGGTGATGTCGATTAATGTTTTTTTGCGGGAAATTCCGTTGTGTTACTCGACCTTCAGAATTGGTTTCGTCGTGAGCGCTGCTTCGAAGATGAGGAAGGAGGTAGAAGGATGATTAGGCAGGTCAAGCAGAGTAGGCCAGTGATGCAAATAAAGCAAGTTACTGAATTGATTGACAACCTAGCGCGGTGGGGGCTTTCTCCGGCAGGATAGCATAATGTAAGGTATGTTGCTCGTAGGTGGCTTTCAATGTCGCGCGAAGAGACTAGCAGACGCTTGTACGTCCTGGACTATGACATTCGGGTCGCCTTGGTGACGCGCCTGGTCGAGAATTACGTGAAGGGGGTTGTACTGTTGTCTGAGATCTCGCACACTGACCAAATGAGATCGAATTTATTAGGTGTTCGGTCGCAATTAAATAGGGTTAATTGTTTTGGCCTTGAATATAGCTGTACGTCGTGATCTGCGCAGTCTCATGGACGTGATCCCTGTAGGATGTTACTCGACGAAACCCATCTAAACAGCCTGTTTATTTCAAGAAAGAAAACACCACTCTATCGTCATTCCAGTGTCAATCATATTACCTCCAGATATCTGAAGTCATTATGCATATCCATTTACAATACTGTTGGGATTGCCGCCATTCCTCTGGTTCAGTCTGTCCGTGTAAGCTTCAATGTCTCGCCTAAGTGCTTCTAAATGTGTTTCTACTGTAGTACCCCATCAAGCTGTTAGTTTAGATACAACAAAGCCCATGATATTCGGCAGGCGAATTTACCGCCAAAAAAAATGAATCAATTGAGCAGGGCAAGGATATAGTGTTCGAAATTCCAAATTATCTATAACGTGGTTCCCGGCCGCCTGAGCGTCCCGGTCGCGCGAGCGATGCTCCGAGAATTTGGAATTTGGTTAATTTACAATCTTGAATATCAACACATAAACATAGGGTTAATCGCTGAATAACTTTATGAGGGCATTGAGAATAAGTATGCCCTTTAGTTCCGCAGCCAGAACAGGTGACACGGCGCCGTATGGTACGTACAGGATGTAATCCAGGTTCTGCTGGTGATTCTGCAGCACCATTTGCCATACATATACATCGCTGTCGTCCATCTTTTTCCACCACCAGATCAGCTCTAATCTCTTCCAAATTTCGCAGACTACGTTCATGCGATATCTGCTTCCCATCAGAAGCCCTTCTCTTTATCTGCTTCTTATTAGCAGTCTCTAACCTGGTGCAGCGATCTTGGATAAAGATGAGCTCATGAGTTAGCCGAACAGCCATATTATGCGACCGGTCAATAGCCCGCTTGAGCGGCGAAGTCATAGTCTCTGATGAAAGTTCGAGTCATTTTTTGCAGTTTCGAGAGGCTCCAAAGCGTATCCAGATCACTAGTACTGCTAGAAGATGCTGGTCGTGGTTCCAGTGGTATAGATGGTGGAAGAGAATCAAGCTGGATATTCAGCTTACCTAGCACAGAAGTGGCATCTAAAGGCACTAGACCAGTTCCTTTGAAGCTATTATGTATGGTTTGAGCTTTGAAAGCAGCCTCTCGGGCAATAGGGTAGAGCTGAATGAAGTCATCTTTATCGATCGAATTGACACCAAGACGCATCTCTTCCATGACAAGCGCTCCGTATACTCTTTTCAAGACCGAGAAACACCCAACATCAAGAGGCTGCAGAAGATGAGAGGCATGAGCAGGCATACAAAGCGAGATGATGTCATTTTCTTCGCATATTTTGTCGAACGCAGGTGTCAAATGAGATGAATGTCCGTCCAGAATCAACAACACATATTTTCCTTTCCGTTTAGGAAGATAGGATAAAAAGTGCTTTCTGAGCCAATCGATACCTATCTCATCGCTTTTCCATCCATTCGAGCTTTTGTTCACACTCCAAGCGGTGATTTCGAGAGCCAGCGCTCTAAGAAGACCTTTCTTTTGAAGATGAGATATGGCGGAAGCGCAACTCCACTAGCACCTATACACTCAATCACAGTGACCCATCCTCGATTCCCAGGCTGTAATACGCCTCTTCTATCGTGATACTCAGCAGAAGTGATGACTCTTTGAGTAGAATTGATTCCCATTGCAAAACCAGACTCATCAAAATTGTAGATACCATCAGATGTAATACCAGATTTTTGGATGGTGGTTTCAACAAGGTGAAATCAGGATCCAATCATCCGAGGGTCCTCAGAAAGGGCTCTCTCATATTTGTATTTACGAGAAAGGCGAGATGAGAGAGTTTCATTTCTCTTGACAAATTCTGTGGTCCAATTTTTGCCAATTTTCGGAGCGGGATCGGAGGGTGTCAGTTCACGCGATCGGAGCAACAAATTGGCCATATCTCTCAACATAGCATGCGTGAGAGCCGCTCCTCGAGAGTCCATAAAAAGCAACAAATTTCCGATGGACTTCTTTTCTACCACAGTAAATTTATGGCCGGAGGGGCGAGATTCATTCCAGAATTGTCGCCCTTTGATCCTGTGCTTCAAGATAGAAACTGGCACGTTAACAGCACGTGCAGCAGCAGCGGCAGACGCATATCGACCATCCTTTATAGCTTTGATAGCTAAGAAGAGGGGTCCCTCTTGCTGTACCAATCTTTGAGATTTTGAGAGCGAATTGATGGCATGGTTAATGTTCAAAAATAAAGATTGTTACAGAAGCAATTCTTTTTAAGACTGTCGCTCGGGCGGCCGGGAATCACGTTATAGAATTTATTGCAAGTTGGGCTTGTTCGTCGGCATTCTTACCTTCTGGAGGCTCCCCACTTTCAGTATCCCAGCCACTTGGTGCGCCAAGAGGACTGAATAGGATGATCCCACAGGTATTCTAGCACCGACCGCAAATTTTCGCTATGCACTTTGGACATCTAAAAAAGCCCCTAACTTAGGCTCTTTCCCAGCAAAATTTGATTACAGACAGTTGATCGACCTCGCCCTTCAAATGTTGCAACAACGTCTACACGATAAGCAATATTCTCAGTATTTTGCCTTCATCTATTGACAGGTAAGGAAAGCTTCGCCACTAAATGTCACCTTCCATCTCCGAGCCAGCCATCTTTTCCGCTCGCATCATCGCTAGCGCTTACAGTGCCTGGATCAGCAAACCACGGGCAAGTCTCCAACGCCATGGGGAACCGTGGACTGAGGAGCGCGTTGTGTCTGTCCAAACCGCCACGCTCCCCGTCAATGACAAAATTCTACTCTGTCAACACTATGAGGAAATCTTCGAAAATTTGCAACAAAGGAATTATCGAGTCATTGCCAAAGTCTATTTGAGACTTGTCGAGCCATTCAAGCAAATCCGATTTCGTTACAGTGGAAAAAAGACTGTGGCAGGCAAAACACAACAGTCCAGTCCCGAAGAGACTAACCATCGCTTGGAGTGGGTCACCGGGAGCCCGACCGCCTTCGCAAGACCGGTAAGAAGGTGAGCTTCTTACTGTGCGACTGACGCAGCTGGCCTTTCAATCAGAGCGCATCGCACTCGTCATTCATATCCTTTGCGAATTACGCACTGGCCACAGAATCACTGCGAAGAGATTGAGGGATGCGGGGCGGTGTATTCAGCGGTGTCCATCTCTCCGAAAGAACGATTACAACTACTAGACGAGCTATACCGCGTAAAAGAGATTGAGGAGAGATTTCTTGATGCAGACCCAGGTAAGTTCTTTTGATAACTCGTCTATTCTGGGCTAATGGGGTCCAGATTGTAGTACAGGAATCTTGATTTCACGAGCGAACCTACCCGACTCAACGGTGGGCGGGCAGCCTCATCAGTGTACAGAGAGGGCTTAGATTGGGCAAAAATCGAAATACGAGTCACTGAATCCAGGATACGTCGTTTCCCTCTAGACTTGCTCTAGACATGATCTCGCTGAACGTGCCCATGGACTCATATGCCAGTTAATGCTCTCGCACACCTATAGTGGGTCGAATTTCATGGAACTCTTGTCGGTGGCGAGCAAAATCCCCTTTCTCCTCAAAACACTCTTGGCACTGCGTACAGTAGACATGGTTATGAATGATTTGGTGCACCATAACTTCGTGTAAATGATAGGACCCTTTATTGCATTTTGGACACTGTGGAAAGCGATGTCTAATGGGACCTATAGCACGTTAGTGTTCTTTCTTCAATTTCTTTTGTTTCAATTTAAGTGAAACGGATTGAGCTAGTTGAGCCTCCTTACTGGCAATACATACACCTGCTCTCCTTTCACGAAGGAGATAGAGCCGCGTCTCCATCGTCGACGGCGTTATGCTAGAGGTTACTCACGATTGTACAGCTATTCCTCAGCGGGAACCCCCTTTGATGAACATCGTTCAGATAGTAGTGAATAGACGGATTGTCATGCAACTGTAAGATTGGTGTCCGTTTGGAGTGGCATGGGATGACGCTTAGAGTTGCCGTCTTCTTAAGAGTCGCCATGAGTGAAGGAACCACATTCCCCTGATCCACTCTAGGGGATGAGTCTCATATTGAAAATCGAGGAACCGTACACCACCCTGATGAAATAAGTATACTGCTTAAACGCCTCTTCATTCCATCCAATATAGTGGCCATAGTGTGGCGTAGCCGGCTTTCTGAGTTGCGTTATAGCAAATGGCGGTAGGATTGACCGCACCGGATACGTAGCACCCAGGGTAGCACCAGCTTGCACAGCCCCAGTGCGGTATGTGCAAGCGCAAAGTTCCACCAATACGTAATCAGAGAGATCTGTCAAGGAGCCCGTAGCGAAAGCTCATCACAATGCCGAGCGAAGCTTGGAATGTATGCCTGGTCAGGGCGCGGTAGTTATCGCAAACTAAGCGTTCTTGCCGATGCCGTATCCGTTGCCTATTTAAATGCGCCGATTTATATCCAAGTTAACTTCTGCAAATTTCATTTACACCGGAGTGGGATGTACGGGCGCTGTCTCGAAGAGCGCGGCGTAGTTGCGAGCAGACTTCTCGCGGAGGATCAGAGACATTGACTGAAAGTAAACGCTTCTCTTCCGCATTAATTGGCTGACAGGAGATCATATTCATCTGAGACCCGGCTCCGCAAAATCCTCGCTGGTCATATACGTTTTTGGGAACTGCAAACCATTGACTCTGATTTCGTCAGCAGCGTTCAAGAAAGACATAACGATTGCGGTATTTACGTACCTTCGGGCCTGACACCGACCGCGTCTCTGCTAACAAAACTGCCAACCTTATAAAAAATTGGCTTTCTTTTATATTATCGTCACCGTTTCGGTGTCATTGTTTGCAAAACACGATTGTAATGCGTTGTAGGTGCGAGTTCTGTTTTGGGTGGCATTTTAGCGGGGCATGCAGATGTGGGGGTTCCCTTCGTTGTTCCCTCATGTTACGTCAGGCGTGTACGCCTAGCCCGTCGAATGCCCTTAAGAATGCTACCCGAACTTGCCAACCAGCCACCAGAGTAACTTGTACAGTACGCTCTGGACAGAGTTTTTTAAGCCCCCGGGGAATGCATGCCAAGTCAAAAAATTGGATCATGTCCGAGTGCCGAAGCGTTGGAGCCCGCTGCTATAAAGCTTCCAAAAAGCGCTAGGAATTTCAAATTAGACATGACGCATTGGCGATTCGTAACTAGTTGTAAGGACTCAATCAGTCCATGACATCAGCCAACTTCGATCCCAGTACACGAAAGCGCGCCAACATGAAGACCGCGTATGTCAAACCGCCTCGTGAGCATCATCAAGCAGAACAACCTCCCTGAACTCCGTCGATTCATCGCGTCATGCTCTCCCGAGGATGTTATTGCGCCTGGAACACCCTATTTGAACGACCCCTTGCTTGATGCAGCCTCGTACGGTAGTCCCGAAGCTTTTCACATCCTCTCGGAGATGTACACTACGGCCCCGGAAGTTGCCAAGAAGTTTAACCCCAAGTTTCGTCCGCTACTCTCCGCATGTGGTACTGCAAATATTGATGTGATGCGCTTTATCTTGGACAGGCATGACCCAGAGAATCGGTTACCGGTCGGGACGGTGGATTTGCACCAAAGGGATGACTCCGGAGATACGCCGATTATCGTGGCTGCGGGGTCGCTGATGTATCTTGATAAAGATGCAGATGAAGTAGAAGGTGACGGTCTCCATTGGACTGAGTGGATTCGGGATCGGATTGCGAGGGGTCATCATTCTCTACGGATTCATCGCCGGCTTTATGCTCAAGGTCCTCGCCGCGCAGATGTTATACTACTGAATGCTCGGCGCCCAAGAAGGAGGCGACTCGCAAGTCGGCAGACAGACAAACCATGACCTAAAGCACTAGCGTGTCTCCTTCGCCCAAGGGCAAGGGCCCGACCACGCGACGACTGTGTTAGAATGTGTACTGTTATATTCTCTACACCGGAGGCTTCTTTTTGGTTTTTGGTTTACTTAATTTAATAATGCCTTCCTTTGGGAATTAATTTGCATTTAATCTCAGATCTCCATGGAATGTGCGTGGAGATAACACATCCGTATATAAGAACTGCCTCTGTAAACAAGCCATTCACCATTGCCCGGGGCTTATCGCATGCGTCCGGTCGTCATATACCTTAGGAACTCATCGAGATGCACAACCGGCTCCTGCGCATGCCGATGATGCATGGCGATATCAAATTCCATGGCCCCAGAAGCCTTGTGATGAACACCCATGATGTCCATCTCTTCATCCTCAGCCTCGACCTCCTCTTCTTCCTTCATCATCCTCCAATTGTTTCTTCAGCCCTGTAACAACATTCTGCACCCCGGCCTCGCGCTCTTCAAATGTAAAATTCCTACCCCAATTCCTACCCCAATTCCTCCGGCGCGCTTCCCCATTCGTCTCCAGAGACGCCCTGTCCCACAGCTCCGCGAGCTGGGCCTCGGTGAGTGGCTTGGGTGCAGTTGAATTCTAATCTACATGCAAAGCAGAGTCGGGAACATGTGTACCTGCGACACGTCCGCGCGCCGCCCAGTTCTCCACACGTGGGTCGAGTTTCGTGCACAAAAGCGTTCGAGCGTGTTGGACCGTGTCCGGCCTGGGTACTCAGACCCTGGGTAGGCGTCTAGAGCGGAGAAGAGGTCGCTGTGCTCGGAGAGTTGTTCGAAGATACTGAGAAGGTTGTTGGGGATGATACTTGCTTGAAACTGGAGGGGGAACCTGTTTTACGGGGCGGTTGTTAAGTTTGAGTCTTGAGGGGTGGGCGGTAGGCTATTCTAGAGTTCTTTTTGTTGTTATGCAAGGCTCGGTCACTCACCGCGGAGGTAGAAGATTGCTTTGGTGCCGACTGGCGATTAACGATCCGAGGGGGCGTGTCAGCTGCACGAGGCGCTGGCCTGATTGCTCGAGGACTTTGATCTGGTCCTAGGTGAGGGCGGACATTGTGGTGATTGGGAGGTATTGGAGGTTGCGTGGATGGGGTGTGAAGGTGAGAGAGAAGGGCTGATACATAATGTAATATTAAAAAAAGAAGAACATTACGTTGCGAAGAATTGGCTTAACTATGGTATTTTGAGGTGGCCGGCTCGCTTACCGGATTTACTGGCGAAGCACGAACGACAATGCTTGTTTGCCATGGAGGCCATTCGACCGTTTCCACTAGATCTGTGGCAATGATCTCTTGGGGTGTTGACTGCCACCGTCGGATCCGATATGCAAGAGTTGCACAAGGCCCGCGATACACGTCTCTGCTTGTTTACCAGTGTCGGCGTCCGCAATGGTCTGGTCGACGCGGGGCTGGTTGTTCGCATTAATTAAGTTGACATCTTCTCGTCAGCGCGGACGGTCGGCAATGATGAAGCGCTCAACGTTCACTACGCACAGCTGGAGCAGTGTTAGTGGCTGTGTCGTTTGTTGAGACGATGCTCCGTCGTATCCAGATGTCACCGTGGAAAACCGGGAGGGGGTTACAATCGTTGTGAATAACCCGGCTGTTCTGCTTTCGTTCGTAGAGCCATGTCTCCACAGTGGCCAGTCTCTTATCGCTCAGATCATGGAAGCAATCAGCCAGCTGTCGGAGATGTGGGCTAATATCACCCAGGAGCCACCAACTGATATAACCGTTAGGATTCTACACGAGCACATACCCTCGCACGCAAAGCGACAGAAGCGAACAGCGAAGTTAATTCCCCGCCTTGGGCGCGACCTTAGCTTCGGCGTCGACGTTTCAATGGGCTCGGGCGAACGCTAAACAGCACCGGATATAATGCCCTCGTCGCTGCCGGTGTTGACGCAGGTAGAGGAGATGCTGGTTTCTCGAGTCCACGTCTTTATCGAAGTCCATCAGATTCACGGCTAGCAGTATCGTTACCGTGGGTATATCGTGCACTTTCCCCGCGATACTGGGCACATCTATTCGTAGCTTCCCCTGCTTCCGGAGGACCTAGATATTATCGTTCTCCAGCCGTCAAATGTGCAGTCCGACCCCCGTATAACGTCAGTTTGTCCGGAATTCCCGTGTGCGGCGAGCCGTGATCACGACGTGGCTACATTTCTTACGGGTTAAACACCCTGGATATCAGGATATCACTATCTTAGCGGACCGGCTGGACCGGCTTCCGGATGACGGGGATGTTATGGAGTAGGTCCTTAGCCAGTCTATGGACCTAGATTCAGCGCCTGCTAGTGTCGAGACGGATGCCTCTGACGATAACGATGATTGCCCCGTCGTCGCTGCTGTGCCGGATTTTTCAGCGCAGGAGACGGAAATCAACGCCGTGCGCGATATGCTGGGCCGCTATACGTATCTTACCCTGCTAGATTTCCGGACGACACCGCTTAACGAGTTTGACCGGAGCCAGGCGCTAGCGTTCCCGACGCTATTTCCTATCGGTGCTACAGAGTATACGCTGCCGCGGATGAGGTTTGTCACGTATAAGCACTATGCACGGCATCTAATGAAGCACGAATCTGGCCGCTTTGCTAGGCATCCCCGGTTTCGCTACGTCGTCTTTAACACAATTATGCGGCACCGGGCTTCGAAAAGCTCCGGATTCTACGTCCGCCGCTTTGCGGATCGGCCGGAGATCTCTCTAGTAAGTTGATATAGAGCACGGACAATCTGACATGTTGCTAAGCGATGAATTTAGAATCAATGAGATCAACCGATTATCGATTAGTCATACTATAGAAGCTGATCTGTTTAGCTTCGCCTATGTGGGACGACTAGGGATACTGAGCAAAAATCCATTGGCTGTAGCCACTACAGTCTATTTAACAGATTTGACTTTACATCGCAAGGGAAACATACATAAAGACGAAGAGGTCATCCAATGACTTTCGAGCTATACAAGGCGAAAGGGAGCCGCCGACTGAAATTCAACCTACCGTCCCAGCTATCACTCCGTCCCGATGGCTACTGATTGGTCAGCTAGGCCCATGAGGTTATTGAAACTGGGCGCCCGTATATGCAGGTTCCTCATCTATATCACCTTCTTTGCTTCTTTTCAGGGGAAGTTCCCTCATGGACACCGGGCAGCGGTGTAGGAGAACAGTTTTGTATGCATTTCCCTTAGAAAACAGTTCTCAGGAGAAGGATATAAATATCCCCCTGAGAACGAACAGAAAACATTATCAGAATTTACTATTAATTATCTGTCCATCTTCTTTTCGTCTGATCATCTACCCCTTCATTTCTCAACATATTAACCATAAAGGTAATATATAATAGGCTGTAGTTGCAGAAACTTTTGTCTAAGTAAATCGGGACAGTATAGGCCATTAATCGGAACGGATTGTAATTAACCAGTCATGCTCCCTGTATAATATCCCCTATAGCAAACTAACTATTTATGTACAGATCAAGCGCTTCATTCGCGTTAGAAAAATCGCCCCTCCAGCAACCTAATATGATTTGCCCACCGAACAAACCAGAGATATTAGGGAAAATATGGCTTTTGTATCGAGCTTCAATTTCATGGTCCACTTCGTGCTGTCGTTGGATTTGTGCTTTGATCACATCCGGATTGTCGGATTTGGGCCCAGCAAGTTCGCCATATGGGGCCTTTCCAGCAACTAGCTCGTATAGTGTAGACCCTAAAGCAAAGATGTCGGAGGCTTCAGTGTTCGGAAGGTCATAATCTCGTGGCAGGCAGTGTGATGCTTTCTCGTAGCCTAGAGCGAGGTGACCTGGGCACTGAGAAGAGTTAAAGTCGCCAAGTCGTAAATTCAATTCGTCATCCAAGAAAAACTGCCGTAGTGCGAGATCCGAATGAATAACACCATAGCTATGAATAACGACGATAGCTTCCAGGATCTGCTGGAACCATTTTGATTGAAGTTCAGCAGTGATCGTGTATTTCTGACAATAATTTGCAAGGTCGCCATGCTGATAATATTTGACGTCGATATAGTCAGATCTGCCTCTAGAGAGCCATTCAGCAATTCGTGGATGAACGCTGAGTCTTTCATAAACCATAGCTTCGCGGATGATCGGTCGCATATCTTCTTCACTCTCACTCCGGGGGACCTTTCTGATGATCTTGTTGTCCAAAAGGTATACTTCAGCAAATATTCCAATAATCAAGAGCTTGTAATTATCCGGGCGTTGAGTGGCTCGTCGAATAGTGATCTTGTGAGGACCCTCTCCGGCACACCAGCCGACGTCCTAAGGAGATAAGTTAGAAAACATTTTCTGTGCCTAATGACCTAAACTCACAGATTCCAATCGCTCTTCGTCATCCTCATGATGACCTCCCCTTTTTGCTGTTGAAGAAATTGAAAGGAATAGGCGTCTAAGTGGCCAGAAAGCACATCTGGAAATATTCGAAGAGAAGTGCCAAAAAGGGGACCATATAGACCATTGAAACCATCGCAGTATCTTCATGATGGAACGAACAAGGAGTAAAAGAAAATAGCATAAGTGAGATCTCCCGTGAGAAATCGCTATCACTTAAGGGAAGGGGGAATGATGACTACTTATGCAGGCTACTTTGAAATGCACGTGATCTGTCACATGACGCAGTATGATTGGTAGAACCTTTCAAGGTCGACGTTAACTTAATGCGTGGGTAAAAGGCCCATCACAGGCCTCAGCAGCCATTGTACCCAGCCTCGTTGGAAAGTCTATAGTATAGTAGTTAACCACAAGTACAAATTGTTAGATAGAACTTTAGTGGTTTCTATTGGGGCACTTATATGATCCACTTCGCTAGTCTCATGTGACTTTATCCACGTGATCGTGGCCCTGCGATTTCATGCCTGATGTCCAGCCGCCGGAGCCCTCTTTACCCCTCCCCCTCCATTCCAGCGACCTGGAAACATTTTTAACTTATGGTCACTTCTCGATTGTTCCCGGAGTAAGTAATAAACCCCGCTTGTTCGAAATACTGAACCTTTGATTGACCTTCAAAAGGCACTCGTTGCTGATTCTCACTGCCTTCCTCGGTAGTTACGACTCCTTTCAATATGACTCACGACGATCTTCCCGGTCCTGCCGAAGATATTCGCAATGAAATTAAAGAAATGATACCTGAAACAGCTTCTTCGGATCAGCCTTCTAAGCGTCACGCGATCGTTCTCGAAGTAGACGAACATGGGACCAAAACTTATGGAGGAGCGTCACTCATGGATAAGATATCGCTTATGAAGGATGAGATGAAGATTGGTGGTGTATGTATTTTAAAATGTCTTTTCGAGGGTGCTGGACTGATTAAGATTGATTAGAGCTGGGGTTATCGCTTGGTACATTTTCCGAAGGCAACGAAACTCAACAATGAAGAACGGAAACAGGGATATGTTATACCTTTGAAAAATCTCACTTTGACACCTGGAGTTGTACTGGAAGAGGGCAAGTACACCTATATTACAGATGATCCGACGGTCAGCCCAGGGGCAACTGCTGTATTCATTCTACCTTACTGATACCGAAGTGCCAAGTTTTATTTATCTTTTTCGTGTTCCTATGAATTCATCCTGTCTTTAGACGATGAATTGTTGCTGCATTATGGGTACGAAAAATGAACTTAAGGAAGGATCAAGGCACAGAAATAGGTAGAGGGAGTTGTTGACAGGAAGTACCTTGTGGCGAAAAGGAACCAGAAAATGGTTGGTGAAGTGGTTGAATATTCTCATATAAGTTGAACGAACCTTGCAGCCCGTGCGGTGCCTGCAACGGCTCGATGTTCTGGAACACCCCAGGCATAGGATATGAGTTTTGCTGCCCGTGCGACGTCTGTAACGGCTCGACGTTTTGGAACAGGTTGAATGTGCTGTCTACCCCAGTCATGAGATATGAGCTTTGCTGCCCGTGTGGTGTCTGCAACGGCTCGACGCTCTGGAACAGGTTGAATGTGCTGTCTACCCCGGTCATGGGATATGAGCTTTGCTGCCCGTGTGGCGTCTGCAACGGCTCGACGTTCTGGAACAGGTTGAATGTGCTGTCTACCCCGGTCATGGGATATGAGATTTGCTGTCCGTGCGGTGTCTGTAGTGGCTCGACGTTCTGGAACAGGTTGAATGTGCATTCTACCCCAGCTACAGCCTCTGAATCTTGCAAGCAAATTGCTGTAGCCTGGCATGTCGCCCCACCATCGTCAGCGGTGCTTTCTGGTTCTGGTGGAGAATATACTGGGGATATCATCGCTGCAGATCCGGAGTCTGGGCTCATTCTACCGGATGAAGAGGATATTGTCGAGGTCCTCGTCCCCTCAGATTCTGGGCATGAGATCCTTGTGTCTTGTATCCGGAAATATTGAGTGTTCCGCAACTTCCAGTCTGTATCAAGTTTTTGTCAGTATATGATGAGAAGGAGGGGGGGAGCATACTGACTTGAACCTAGTCCGGATACGTCGAGGCCGGAAACTTCGGATTCAACCTTGTCCCACATATATTCAAAAATGCGGTTTGCCAGTTTCTCAAACCTTTCTTTGCCATCAACTTGTAATATACCACGATCCTTCAGTGGGCGGATCTCTTCATCCCGGTCCGGTCCAGTTAATGGCAACGTTCTTATACTGTGAAGTAGTTAGTGATTGGTCAATATATCAGCGTATCAAACTCACACTTCGTCAGAAATGTCTTGAGGTAAACAAAACAAAGTGCCGAGATGTGAATTATCCATAGATGTAACGTTGCTGATATCTCGACACAGTGTATCGATTCTCTTCCCTTCGTCTATCCACTGAGAGACGTGCTGCTTAATCAAATCCAGTGTATCCTTAGCCAGTCCAAACCTGGATATAATTTGAGCCACTATCTCCATATTGTCCGCACGTATGTAATTCAAGCCCAGCCTCTCTTTCAATCGATGGTATGTCACCTTCCAAAACCGCAAACGTACCCTATCTGTCTCTGTTCTCCCCTGCAATGTCGATATATAATTGTAGGATCCGGCAAGAGGACCTTCTGTAAGGTCAAGCGAGATGCTAGTGTTATCGTTGAAAAACAACCAAGGATTCGTTTCCCAGAGGTCTAGCTTGGCCGCAAAATCATGAGGAAGTGTTATAAGTGACTTATTCGGTGCCTTGAGCCTTTTTTGAGAGCTTCTGAGTCCCTGATTTGGTCTGCGGCCGATGCTTCTTCTGGTCTTTAAAGGTATATTGGCCCACTGTTGTCGGAGGAGTTTGATAAACTGATTGATGTTAGATTTGGTTGCCCAATTTTTAAGGCAAATATACCTCCGGTTCCGAAAGCACTGAAATAATATCATTATTTCCATAATTTTCAGCCTCTGTGCAGGCTCTTTGAAGGGTCTCAAGAATCACTTTGCTTTCAGAGAGGCCCATGGTAGCAGAGATAGAAGAGGCAATGGCAATGAACCCAGTCCTATGAAGTGAGAAGGGACAAAGGGGAGCCTGAGATGGGAAGTCACATGCTCTTGGGTCAGTCCATCTTGCTATTGGTTGAACTGCAGATGCACCAAAGCAGAGACACGTACTCCGTCTCCATCCAATCGTATTCATAGTTTAGCCGCCTCACTCAACCTCGAATCATGGAAAACTCGCGGCTGGTAGAATAGCCACTACCATCTAATATATAGTACAGCGTTCAATGAGGACATCACAATTAGAGGTCTCTCATTGAGACTGTGGTGACCTGAGCAACAGGGAAAATGTTAATGAAGCGAATTGGAATATGGTCCGTGCCTTTTTGAATACCGTAGTTCAGCTGGGGGTCAGTGCGGTGGTCTCACGACCGTGGGTCACATTTATGTATGCAGGAAGCCACAATAAGTCACCTCCAATGTTAGAGGCTAAAGGAAGCAGGGGTCAAAACTCAGAACCGAAAAGGTAGGAGGAGGTTCTCGCCTGGATTGTCCAACTGACGCCTGCCATTAAGTGCCCCCAAACGGCACCGGAGTTAAGACGTGACTGACTAGCTGGCACAGATCGACTTCGATTCTGTTCTTCCTAGTCTGCTCCGCATACCCATCCTATTAGTGGTTGCGATGGTCACATGATTATGCCCTGACCAAACCAACTAGGCGCCCTGTAATGTGTTTGAAGTGCTTGATTTTTGAACCAGGAAAATCAAGCAGTTGCGAGGTGACAGACAGAATTTTGTTATCAGTGGATTTCCGATGAGCTATTCGCGATCCCCGAACTGAACCCTGACAACGATGAAAATAGCCCTGCATCGCGAGTTAGGTGATGACCGAACTAGAATGGCTGATGAAATGTCATACCTATTAAGCCTGCTTCCTAGAGCTACTTTTTAGCCCAAGAAGGTAGACCCTTCCTCTGCCGACTAGAACCAGACGGAACAAATTTGTAGTCCGGACAATCTTTGTATGTGCCTGTGGCGGGTTTATTCTCGCACTCATCGATGATCGTTTCGTTTTTGGGTTCGCCGCCGACTGTCTTCGTGATAAAATATTCGGTGCACATGGTGGTCCACTATCCTATTAGCACAATGTTGGAATAAAGGGAGGTGACCGTATCCATACAATGGCCAGATCAGAAATTGTGGGAGGGGAGTCGACGAAAGCTTGAAAGGTTGAAAGAAGTTGTTGACGAACGGAGGAATCTATATCATTTTGTAGATTGGAGGAAGCGCTTAGGCCACTATTTTTGCAAGGGTGTGTAGGATAAACTTCGACTAGTGGAATAGTGCGCAGGAAAACCAATACGCAATGCATAGTCTATCTTGAAGCCTGCTACACTTTGCGCTGTAGGCCACGGTGGCGGTTGTTTCTGTAAATGCCCCCCTGCACAGCTCGGTCCACCTTAGGCACAAATGGCGCTTGCTGGAACTTCTAGCAAGACTTACTTCGCGAAAGGATAAAGATACATAAAAAGCACTACAGTTCTTGTTTACTGTATGAGGATCTTGAAATATATGAAAATCGGAGCACCGAACTATCTTTTCTTTCAGACTAGGATGGATCCGCTGGATCTACGACCTCACTTCACCGGTTTCGAAAACCGTGAGTCAATTAGACATTTTTGCCTAAAGGTGTTATTAACTGCTATGATAGTGGTCAGCGTCGATGAGACATCTTTCACACATATGTCTCCCCTTCAAGAAGACATTGTAGTCGCATGCCAAAGAAAATTTCGCCTATCTCCTGCGATAAGATCATTTCCGCCTGACCAGATATATGTGGTGATGATGGAACTATGTCCGCTTTGGGTTCATGGGCGGCTGCTAGGCCGGAAATTATACCACGCTTTGTGGGGTAGAATGTCGGATTATCGGTTCGCAACCTCCGAGCAAGGCTGTTTCACCTGGGTTGCCCTTGCTTTAAAACAGGAAGTTTACGTCCATTACCATATGCGGCAACTTCTCCCTGTGGAAGACCATTCCCCAATCTGTTCTGCAATTTTGGATGGTATTGACCCCACTTATGATGAAAGGTCCGGTCTGGTCCAATGGCAAGCCAGGTTTTGCCTTGAAAATTTCCATGTGATATCAGTGACTGGATCACTTTTCTACCTCATTCAGATCTTCTCGAATCCTCGTCCAATGCCTACTGATTGCTTGGGATGTACTTAGACTAAGTTGCGGCTAAGTGAAGTCACTAATAATGGCCCGTTGTATGCAATATCTTCAGTGGCTTAATTAAATTCTCTATATCACTCTGTCAGTTTCCGTTAGGTGTAGCTATATTCGAAAAAGCTCCTATTCCACGTATGTATGTTTCTGTATCGCTCCTCCTTATATCAATGAGTGCGAAGTAGACACAGCTCTACCAGTTCCACTTAGTAGTAAGATATGGTCTAAAATGGCTTGGACTTCAGCTGGCAGGGGTCCTTGTCGCGAAGGTCATTATTTAAAGGCATTGCCAAGAAGCAATCAATATGCCTCCCGCTTCGGTTATCTATACCTAAAGTCGGAAAATTTGATAAATACCTAGAAAAGATAAATTAAAAGTAATGCCTTCATAAAACCTATTTGTATCTGCTCGTCCCACCCCCCACGTTCTACCTATAACCGCGACAATGATAGTATCCCAGCTTCATTCAAGCGGAATATATATAGACAGTCAGGGAACATTGCTTGTTTTGTTGTTTTATATTCTGGTTTATTCTAATCATTTATACCATGTATAGTGTGGTCTTGTGGAGACCAGGTAGGAAAATCCCTATCACAACCCTTGGCGTCCAACTAACCATTCATTACGCATAGCCTATACCCTTGGACACTGGATATCGCGACCCTTTGCTCGTTAAGCGAGGAGCTATAAAGTGACAATCTTTCTTTCAGGTATTTGTATTGGTCTTCTATCTTTCTCTATCTACTAAAGTCCCCTAGGGCACATATCTCGGGATAACTCAACCTACAAAACGGAAAAAAGAAGGACATTATGGCCTCAATCTCCGAGCCTAAGCAAGACGATACTACATATTACGCTATTGAGGATGAGGAAGACACCGACACAAACCCCGAGCCAGAATATTTTGAACGCAGAGCCCCTGAGTTAATTTCACAATCGCCGTCACTACTCACCATGGAGCTACTACAATCGAAGGGACAAAGGCAAGAGCACATTATGTCTCCATTGGAAATTCGCCGCTCTATGGTTACAGACGAAGTGAGACATAGTGGAGATGGGAAAGATAGGAAAGATGGAAAAGAAATAGTACGGCACATCGTCCATGAGCGTCAGGCGAATACCAGTCCTTTTTCAAGACGCTCCAGTGAAACGGGAAAGAATAAATCTTGCGGTGATGCTCACTCGGTATTCAAAAGCCTAGTGAATCAGAGGCACAATATATGAGGGAAAGGAGGAAGGGTCCGTTAGGACTACAAATGACCGTGGTGCGGCTTACCAATAGATCAAGAAATACTAGCCTCCTTATAACTCCTCAACCTTCGCCTATTAAGTACGGAACTCTCATTCGTCTTTTGGTAACCCACACTTCAACTCTACGTCACCGTATGTAGTCTGTTGCCGCTATAATGAACCTTGTGATCTATCTCGTTATTCTGACGCACATATAAGCATTGTAACAGGTCGGGCTCATTTAAACCTTGATATATCTAGGGCTCTTCTTTGCGTACACATCCTTCCTCGTTGATATTCCTCTACCTTGATGCGAACAGGTCAACTATGGCATGTCTATTCCCTTTGAAAGCCCCTTTACCTAAGTCTATTTGGTCTCTTTTTTCGTCAGATGTTCTCTCTGGCGGTAATAATCTGGGTCAAGTGAGCCAGGACGTCAGAAATGCATATGCCAGCCCTACAAAGGCGACATATGGATTAGGAACAACTCCCAACCAAACAAACGGGGACAGCCCTTTAGGTGCCTATCGGGCCAGACAGGGCTTTTGCCTTTATTAAGAATACTGGAAATGACTTAACCTCAAAAGAAAGAATGTAGTACCTAGATGTTGTGCCTGAGGAGGTTAGGCCTGATAACGGAACGAAACGCAGCAGCATTTTCTATACTTCACAATTACATCTTCATTGCTCTAGTCTATTCCATCTCTCGGAGACAAAAGAGTAGGATGTTGGATCTCCTTTTTCGCCTGACTGATAAAAATGTGACTCCTGAAATGGGGACGGCTCGATGGCATCTGGCGGTGCAGACTGGAAAACGCCAACTTGAAGGACACAAAACCACTCCATGGTATTTTCAGATATGAGACTAGAATACCGGAAAGGTGCTTTAATTGACCTAGCATTCTGCTAAAAAGGGATAGAAGTAGAAAGGCTTCTTCTAAAAAGATTTGATTATAAAGATCAAACGAATCCCTCTACTGTTGTTGTTAACATCTAATACTCTAGATGATTCTGTTCGCGATGGATGAACAAATCCTATCTAGGAATGACGATCTTCGAAAATACTCAGTTATGATATAAATTGCAAAATGCTCCAACCTGAAATTCATCTGCGTCTATTGCGACAAGGGCTTTCGTGAACCGACCAATCTTTTTAAACACATCGGCGAAAACCGTGATGAGGTTCATAAGGGGCTCTCTCGAAGAGACCAATTACCACTGTTTCTAGCCAGTTACAAGGTCGCTATGGGCTGGAGTGACGCATCCAGTAAAGATTCCCCGAAAGACTTTCAGGAGTCCGCTACGCGTCCGCGGTACAGTGCCTTCTTTGACATCGAGTTCGTGGCATTGAAAAAGGGGCCTTCAAAAGGAAACACATTGGATCAGTCCTGCGCTATACTGGAGAGAATAATTAAAAACACTAAGAAGGATTTTGTTTGTCCTCAATGCTCGCGTCTTCAGAAGAGCAAAGATTCTATATCCTCACATTTTCGGAGAAAGCAGGACGATATTCACCAAGGGCTTCAGGCGAAGAATGATATCGAGTCTTTCCTTTCCTATTTCTTTAAAGTTCTTGGAAGGACAGTTCCTAAGAAGGATCTTCCATTGGGCGAGGACCGAGGGGGGCCGCCCTCACCCTACGAGTGCTTTCGAGTAAGCCTTATCGTGGAATACAAGCTCCGTGAGTTTGCCCTTGATAGAAAGTATTAATCTTGCTAGGCTAAACTTATGATATAGCTAAGGAAGACACGGAAGAAAGGGAAGACACGGAAGAAACTGATGGTGATTAAATGGTGTGAATAGCAGGGGAAAATAGGAACTGGGGGTAGACAGGCTCATTATTACCTGGTTTCGCAATTAAAAAAGGGACCCGAGAGTTATTTTATAGCTTCATTGCAATCCTACTTAGGGCGGAAAGAGTGCTTGAAGTCATTGCGCTAATGGAATTAGATCGCATTAGAGAAGATTATTGATTATGGCCGAAATGTTTCATATAAGTTGAGAAGTCCGTTGAACGAAAGTTTAAACAGATTCAGACGACAAATCGTAGTAGAACTTAAGCAAAGTCTCCTGGATACTAGACAATAAATGTGCAATGCCGAAAAAGCAGCCTTGTTCGTCATCTTCATCGGAATCAAAAAGATGTTCACTTCGGTCAAGGCTGTTTCTAGGTGTCTGCGGAAAATAATCCATCTCCCCCTTTGTTGGATTGTGAGCCATAAGATAACATGCAGTGACCCAAATAAACTGGTCCGACAGTGTAGCATCATTTCTTTGATAACCACTCTCCGCGGCATAGGGGTTCGGAAACTGGGGGTTTATAAGATAATCAAACTTCTTCACTAGATGTGGTAGATCACCGGCACATTCAGCGCCCTGTATAATTGCGGAGAGGGAGTAGTAGTTGCGCATTCTGTACATCATCTGTGGCTTGTGAGTTAGAAAGTATTTTAGCCGACGTTTTCCAAAACATACTTATGCGAGTTTCTCAATTTTATCTGTCGCACCAACTTTAGCTGCGACACAATCCTGTACCGAAAGGCAAAGTTCATTCCATCTGTTGTTGACGCGGCTTCGACCTAGGTTGCTTTCTCCGCCTATCGCCTGTATATTCAGCCGCCCTAAAACATTGAGATCCTCGATTGTCATTTGCAAAGCAAGAACTTCCAGATTTTGGCATTTAATATTGTCAAATAAATCAGTATTAGTGTCAAAAGGCACCGTCAAGTCAGCGTCAACGGTACGGTATCGTGTAAAGCGCCTTTCTAGGATAGATAATCGCTGTAGGATACTCCTCAGAGATGTAGAGACATCCAGAAGTTTTGCTAGCGGTTGGATAATCGATAATTTGAGAAGCTTAGCCGTAGGCATGCCATCCGTCAACGGGTTGCAGGCTTCGTCTATGGCAGCACATAAGAAGGGATCTGCATTTGCATCCCGTAAAGACTGCTTTCTATTAGCAAACTCGCTTGCACTGAACTTGACTGAACCATACCTGTCTTAAGGATAACAAACGCTTCAGGAGATGAAGGTTTTCAGAACAAAATTTGTTCAATCCCCAACTGAAGTTGTCATAATGGGAAATGAAGCTATCGACTTCGGCGGAGAAAAGCCCAAACGCTCGACGCACAACATCTGCAAATCGAAGCCGGCCAACGATTTGAGAGCTTGCGACATTAAGCTTGGAGCTAAGAATAGCTAAATATTCATTCCCGTCCTCGAGGCCGCTCTCTACCTATTTCCAATCAGGAAACGTTTCTTTCGCGGCATTAGAAGAGGAAGGAACTGCCTGTGACTGACCGTCAACAAGGCCAAATTGTCGCAGTCGTTTAGCTTCTTCTGCAAAGCTTTGTTCCTCTTCTAGCATTACCCTTTCGATCTCGTTTTTCCACCAAGTTCTCGGGCGCCTGCCGTTGTCTGTTTCAGTATCGCCATTGGTAGGTAAGTCATCTACCGTTAAGGTTAAGCTTGAAAAGGAAATTTTCTGCGCAAGCTCTGAAAAAAATAAGCTTCCATTAATCAATCAATTCAGGATGTCATACCTTTGGCGGAGATGGGTTTCCCGTCCGGATTCAAAGCCATGGTAGAGGGTGAATATCTACACATGATATTTCGGGAATTGGTAGGGTGCAGCGACACCATTTATAAAAAACCGCAGGAATACACCGTAGGAAGACAGCACATGCTAGAGTTTAAGGATCAAGTCAGGTTCTAGACCCGATCGGCAGAATTGAATGTATATGAAGTTTCAGAAACAGCATAATACGTAGTATTGTGGGGTGTGAACCTATCAAATCAGCTAGATCCCAACAATTTTACGTTACGTTTCAGATATCTTGCAAAAGACGCCTATTGCGGGGTAAATAATCAAAGAATCGGTTTCCAGGTCCCAAGCATCCCCTAGGTCAACGCTCCAGAAAAGCAGCTTCTTCAGTTTTCATAAGCTTTACTGTTCTAGGATAAGGGGAAGCGAGTGTCGTCTCACCTTCTGGATGCACTCTTTTTCTGCGTTTTCTCTGATGAATTCTATATAGAAACCTTTCAACACTTATAGTTACTAAACCTCGACCCCTCTAACCATTCATCCTCTCCCTTCTTGTTATAACGTTAGCGTCTGATCTTCCTTTTCGCCGTGTCGTTCGAGGTCAGGCACAAGAGTTCTCTCTGAAAGCCCCTTCTTACATGGATATTTCACCGTAAGTCGGGACTTTAAAAATGGCTTTGATACTCTACCCTCCAAGCGGCAAAAGAATGCATGCAAATGTCTAATCGAAGATTACAGGTCCTTTGAAAATTCCGCCTTTCTAGGTGATGTACCTAAGAATACCAGTCGCAAATACAGAAAAATGCTCCTCACAAAAACTCCCCAATTGTCGACTTCCCTCTCGTTGACTTTAAAATATCGGCTCAACACATCTTCATCTTGGCCCTCCGCCCAATCTGGAATACTAGATAAATGAGATGCTTTCCGTCCGGGGAAACCCCACACAAACCAACCACTTCGATAATGTCTATTTTATAGAGAAGTGCAAAACCAGCTTCACCAATTTGTAGATAGGCCATGTGAAGTTGCTATGGCATGCGAGGTTGCTCGGAGCTGTAAAGTTACTCGGACTCGGGAGCTCTGTAGAAGGCCCTTCAGCCTCTTCATCATCACTAATTGGATCAACGGTGATTTGTTGCTATGTTCTCTCTTCCTTTGCAGCCTGTATCTCCTGAGCCGAAAGATATTCTGAGAGCATTATTCGCTCCTCTTCATGAATCTCGAACCGTGATGTATATATATACATCATAAGATCCGAGATCGTTTGAGGCTGTAGAGAGCCTCGGCGATAATGACAGATATCTCGTGTAGAGTTGAAAAGCCGCTCTACTCTTATACTACTAGCTAGAATAGAAAGAACATCTCGTGCAAGCCTTGCTATTCCAGGGAATTCATCTTGACGTCCAGCGGTACTTAATATAGTAACATCTAACATTGGGCACCCCCGCTATATGTAGTAGTGAGATGTTTAGCCCTAGGCACTATCCTTGAAAGACAACTATCCTCAAGCTCTCCAGTAGTATCATTGCTGCTTGTGTTCCCGCCTTCATGCCTATCTTCAAATTGCGACAGAAGAACGAACACTCAACAAGATATTACACGAAGCATAATGAAAGCTCTCTTGTGCCATGAAAGTCTACAGCCCTTGGTGGATTTCTGGTCAAAATTACAAACGTCTAGATCCAAACGATTCCATCTCTCTACACCCCCTCACCCCGCCATTGTAAGTGGCTATTAGCGGGAGGGAGATTGTTTCAGGCGAAACATTCTAGTTCTTCCAATTAGATTATTGTGACACAAATTAAGACAACTTTCTTACGACCGTTCATTAATACCTGCACGGTAGGGTGATTATCTATGTACTCAAGTGTCTATATAATACACAGGAAAAGAACGATTGAGGACATTTCTCCAGGACGTTTGAGAAACCCAACAGTCTCACTGCTAGTGCTCCTTGTAGAGGGTAGCAGTGTCCAGGATGCTGCCGTTGCCCGAAGCGACAAACTGGTGGGTTAGGTGGGTTCTGTTATGGAAAGTCAGTTTGGACCAGCCGTAGGTGGCATCCCTCTCGTCGAGTCGGAAGCGCTCGTAGGGTGCTGGTGGGTTGGTGCCCTCGCTGAGGCCATCGTAGTGACCGGCGGCGCCGTTGGTGATGTACCAAGGAGAGGTCGGGTTATCGAGCTCTCTGGGGTCGATGACGCTGTTGTTGAGCGGGGCAGAGCGCTGGTAGAAGTGTGCATGGCCCGACAGGTAGAGGTCGACGGCGTACTCGAGAAACAAGGGCTCGAAGACGTCCTTGCAGTCCCAGCAGATGGTGGTGGACTGATTGGCGTACGAAAGGTACCAGGGGCGGTGGCCGCCGACGATGATCCACGGTGTTATAGTGCGGTCAACCGAGGCGAGGTCCTTTTTCAGCCAGTCGAGCTGCGCGTTAGCGTAGGGTCCAAAGGGGCCTGCAATATCCTTCTCGACGCCGCCTGTCTGGTCCGGCCCGATAAAGCCATCGCCCAGGTCAGTCTCCGTATCCAGCATAATCCAGTGGACCATGCCGTTGTCGAAGCTGTACCAGAAGTTGCCCTGGCCGCCGGAAACGTCGGATGGCATGCGCCAGTGGTTCCTATAGCCGGTGAAGTTGGTGAGGCCGGGCTGGCAGATGAGGCTGGCGTTGTAGGAGATGCCGTTGTAGGTCTCGACGCCGTCCGGGATGCAGCTGGCCTCGTGATTGCCGGCGCCGACCATCCAGGGCTTGACGGTGGAGATTTTCGTCATCTCGTCGTAGAAGTCGTTGTTGATAGACTGATAGACCTCATAGCCCTCCTGAATGGTGGTGTTCGGCAGGAAGCCCTCAGACTCCTCATCGAGCCAATCGTCGGCATAGGCGAAGTCGCCGGCTGTGTGCGCGCGCGCAAGGCGAGGTTAGTGAAAAGGTTTAGTTGGTTAGGAAAACGCGGTATAAGCGCGTGGGCGTGAACGTACGGTAGAAGATGAATTCGTAGTCATCCTTGACCGCGTCGAGGGACTGGATGGTGTTTTGTTCGCCAGGCCGGAGGATGTTGTTGGGATTCACACCCTGGCCGGCGGAGGTGGTCAATCCATTGTGTCCCATAGTGCCCATGTCGATGACCACCGCGACCGAGTAGGGCGTCATATCCCCGGGGGACCTGCTGGTGCGGAAGCTGAAAGGAGGCTGGGCGTGGGCCTCATTGTCGCAAATGAGATGCTGCGGCAGGGAGTAGTAGTAGACAGTGTCCGGCTCCAGTCCTTCAATGGTCACATGGTTGGCGTAGACCGACGAGGTGTTGTAGGTGACGGACTCGTCGGACGAGGCGGCGTAGACTAGGGCAGAAGGCGTCTTTCCGTAGAATACGACGGGACGGTCGACCTTGTCGAAGGCGCTCCACGATACCCTCATGGCGGTGTCTCCCACGTACGCGAGGCGTATCTGCGAGTTGACCATCGTGTCGTGCTTCGCGCTGACCTGCGCACACAGCGCGAGCAGAGGCACCACGAGGGCCTTGAGCTGCGCGAGGGACCGCATCATGGCAGCAATATTTCGAACACTGCAGTCCACAAAGAAGAAAAGGTAGAGGACAGAGGGTGGTTGATATATAGACTAAAAGGAGTGAAAGGAAGCAAAATTGGGGCAGAGGAGGGTAGTAGCCTTAGATGGGGCTGGGAAAACGGAGGGGAGGGCAACACCGATGTCAATTACTAAATCGCTCGATCAGGGGATGACTGTCTTGTCTTGTCAAAACGTGGCGACGGGATCCCGGGCTCTTGCTTGGCCTGCCTTGCGTTTCCCAATGTTCCACAACTATCGACTCGTGGAGATAGAACGTTATGCGGATCCCAGTTTGCGGGGGTTCGCGCTACCCTTTCCAGTGTCGCGTGCCTCCTTCCCCATCTGGGACCAACGATATATTTACAAGGGGGGCGAGGATAAGGAGAGCCGGCGTTGGTTAATTAGCTAGTGACCCTGTCCTCGAAGCGTGTCGAGCCGTCTCTTGCAATCCTTTCTCCACTCCCACCATGGGCAAGGGGTGTTCATCTTGCTACCCGCGGAACACGGCAGCGTACGGATACAGGATGGAGGGAGGGACAATTGAGGCATTTCCACTGTGCCAAAGGCTGTTCTAGCACGCCGGAGCGTTATAGCGTCTCGAATGCATGCAGGGCGCGGTTACATCGTCTCCCATGCGCTGACATTAGAACATGGTCGCCCCGCCACCTTGCACTGGCTGGCTTCTCTTTAGCGTCGCCACGCCGTCTTAGTCTGCGCGGAGCGCCGGAGACCGGAGACGGACTCGGTTTAGATCGCCCGGATCGACCGATGCGTATTGGCCCGCCTCGCTTCAACCGAGTAAATAGCGCCGCGCTGTTTCATTTCCCTTCCCAGACTCCATGACTTCCCTCCAAGTTCTTTCAAAAGCTCGCTTCTTAGACCTGGACCCTAGATCAACTCTCCATATCTTCTTTCTTTAGGTAAAAAGAAATCCTATTATTAGTAACAAATATAAGTACAGTACCTATCTCAGGTTAGAGGAGGAAGTGCGCTAGTAGCGCGAGGGATTCACAACCTGCAGTCCGGTAATGTCCGAAGTACGGGTTGCAGGGTTCAGGGGCAAACCTAACAATATCGGTATTTCCGCTTTGAGACTCGATGCTACGCGCCCCTGAAAGCTCACCTTCCAAAAGATGGGAGGACGGGGGAACAAGGGGAACGAAACAGCAGAGGCGCCTCGGATATTATCATGTAATTCCACCATATAGGCTGCTCGCTTAGCCGACATGTCAGTCGTTCATATCCCACGGTTTTCGTCTTCTCGCCCATACGTCTCTCTGCACAAATAGACTAGGCTAGATAGTTAGTACCAGTCTGTATTGCTGAAATCATTGTCAAGGATAAGTAGGACAAGCAGGGCAAGCATACTCCACATTGTAGCCAATAAGTAAGAAAAACCACGTATAGAACCACAGAGCATACTATCCCTGGGCTAATGCTAGAGAATAGCCAGGAATACAGGCACGGCATATAGATAAGAGTCCCTGCAGAGTCTAGACTCGGCTTTTTCCCGGAGGAAACTCCCAAGCTTCCCTATGTCCACCAACACAGAATACCACCCCCCGGTCGCACTACTTCGTATCTCCGGCTTCTACTTTCGCCCCACTGATATAAATGACTAAACCCTGCTATGATCACCGCCGCGAACCACACGGGATCCAGACGGGTGAAGCATACATCCACCTCGACACTCCTTCAGCTAATTAGCCGCCATGAGTCTCCTCACGCAGGAGATCATCATCATGTGGGCCTTGACGGGCGCGAGCGTGGCCATCATGGCTTTTCGGCTGATCATGAACGTCGGCAAGCGACGGAGGTTTGACATAGGCGACTACTGCACAATGGCCGCTATTGTCACCCTCCTGCTGCGCTCCTCCGTCGAGGCTGGGGTGATCAGCCACGCCATAACCACAGCTTGGGACAAGCAGGAAGACAGATGGCTGGCGTACGAAGAGGGCGCTGGGCGCAGCAGCCCTGATCGCCTCCCTTCTGTTTGCCCGCTGGACGCTTTCATACGCGAGAAACGATCTCGCACGCACTCGGCCCCTCCCAGGTCATCGGCCAAATCTAGATGCCCCAAATCTAAGTTCAGGGGAAATCCTGGCTCTATAACCACTGGCAGTATTGAAACGCCCGCCACCGCCACCTCGCCAGTGGAGACCAGTGGAAGTAAAGCAAGAGGATGTTGGTTATCCGGATCTCCCCGCTGTGTCTGAACAGAAGGAGGAGGACCGCGACCTTTTTGTTCAACAGCCTCCTACACCTGCTCCAAATGCCGCCGACCTTGAAAGCACCCCGGGCCAAGTTGAAAAGCGAGAGCCTCTTAAATTCAACGTAGAATCTTACCTTGCGCAATTGAGAAGGGCGGAGAGATGGAGCACACTAACTGAAAACGAGCAGGCAAGTCGCGCTGCGATAGCACTTGCAAACTACGACCACTGCAAAGCACAAAGGCTCAAAATGGACGATATTGAAGAGGAGAAGGAGGAGTTGTAGGGCATACGAATCGGGGAATTATTGAGTCGATATATGCAAAAGAAAAAGGCCATGTCGCTGGACATGGGCTTACGAGAGACTGTTCCATATTTGTTGATCCCCTTTCCGTCTCTTGTCATATGGCATCAAAGAGACTGAGAGTCCATGCAGACGGTATCAGCACCCTCAGAGTCTGGGACAGTAGAGGGAGGGTGTCAGGGGTAGGCTTGGTGGTTTGCAGAAGTCGCAGGATGATACCCTGAAGTTTCTCAATTTCGTGACCGGCGTCAAGTTTCCCCACGCCTATGACGGTATAATAGCTGGGACGATAAATTGAATCTAGGCCATCCTTTCTACTCATTTGTATAGTTCGACAATCATCGGATGACCTCTTAGTCTTCATATCTGGTTCACCTTGCCATATTTAATCATTTCTTTTTGCATTGCGCCCTTTTTCTGCGTGTATAGCCATGGTACGTTCTGAAAGCTTTTTCTTGGTTTTAGAGTACAGTCATTCCGAAGATTCAGTCTCGCCGAATAAGCATTTTACTTCAAGGCTTTGCCAATATACTATGCCGACCGAGATCCTTTTACAAAGCGTCGGAGTAAGGTGAGGATGAACGTATTCCAAGGGTGATCCTCAGAGAGACTTATTTTCGGCACTACGGTTTTAGTTGCACATTACTGGTCATTAGGGTCCAGAGTGAAGTTGAAGCAAAATATATTCAAAGAGATAGACAAAGCCTATATGCTGGCTACATGCACAAGAAAAGGCTTGGTTATTGGACTATCTACATAGAGCAGAGGGCCATTGAAGAACTACTCCCACAGTTGGAGCCCCGGTCGTCAACAGATACGCAGCGCTTTTTTGGTCAAAGCAGATCCGACATTTCATTTCCCCAGGTCACTTGATCGAGTCGAGAGCATCTAGTGCTTGCCCACCGCCGAAGGAACATATGTCAGATCGCTGTGAAGCCTTGGATCTTTCAGGAGCTCGTTTACAACCTGAACGTGTCCCTTTGAGTCAGCGTGCCATAGCGCACTCTTGCCCGACTTGTCCACAGCATTGAGCACTGTTCGTGAATCCTCCAGAATGAGCTTCAAGATGTGTAGACCTTGACCTCCGAGACGGGCCGCCGCTGACAGGGCAGTTTCACCATCTTTGTTGTTTTGACAGTTGATGTCCACTCGGCTGCCCTGCTGCAGCAGGAGATCAACCACCCCAGTTCTACCGCACGTTGTAGCCAACCAAAGCGGGCAATCTTCCTCTAGACTCACTGCATTACATCGAAGATCGTCCCTCTGAAGCAGTAGCTTCACTATTGTGGTCCCCAGGGCCAGCCGGAGGATGGATATACTATATTCCGAAATCCCGTACGGGATTTCTTACCTAAGCAGCTAGCAGATAACGTAATTCCCAGCCGAGTGACGCACCCAACCGAGTGACGCACCCCCAAACACCATAATAAGAGCGATATTTCAGCTCCTTATATCTCAGCAACGAAAAATCATTTCTCTTTGATACTTGGCAAACTATCATTCTTAGGTATAAAAATCAGAATATATCAACTTGAAGGTAATTCAAAGGTTATTTTCTTGCGTTACTATAAAATACACCGTATTTTTGATGTTCAGGACATAAATATATATATCTAGATCGTTATAGCGTGAATTATATCACGGTCCTAAAAATACGCAAGATATATTATAAAGAACATAGAAATATAAGATGACTTTATAATACTCTATCGTTGCTAAGATATGATGTTGTAATTTATCGCATTTACTATGGTGTTTGGGGGTGCGTCACTCGGTTGGGTGCGTCACTCGGCTGGGAATTACGTTAGTATTTAGCTGGAGTTCTACACTCTCCGGAAAGGACAATCAATTACTCCGTTTCGTTTCCACACTATAGCAACATTGCCGTCACGTGCCGCGTGATCCAGGGATGTCCAACGGAAAGGCCCGAGAATGTTTGGGTCTAAGTCGGGGTTTTCGACAAGTCGTCCCACAGGTTAATAGTCCTGTCTTGCCACAGCTTCATAGAGAGGCGTGGTAGGTAGATCACTCATCCAACCGAGAGCGTTGGGATTCACATCTGCCTCAGCTAGTAGTCGAAATGAGATGTCATCATGTCTCAGTCGAATCGACCCAGAGGGGGGTGTTTCCGGACATATCTTTGCTGTTGATAAATCAACGCTCGGCTCGGCTAAAAGCGAATTCACAATAAAAAAGTGGTCTCGCTTCGTAGCGACATGAAGAGCGGTAGACCCTGAGGGGCCTTGTGCCTGCAAACTAATGTGTTGCTGTTCAAGAAGCAACCGCACTGCCGCCAATTGTCCCTGATTTGCCGCGTGGTTTAACGGAGTATACCCACGCCGGTCGCCTGCATTGGCATCTGCACGAAGTCGAGTAACAGATCTATCAATTGCGTGTGTCCATATTCAGCAGCCAGACACAGTGGCAGCTCGGTACCGTTGAGGTCGGTGTCATTTAGGAAAGTGGTCGTGGGATAAAGTGCTTTCAGATGCTCCAGTAGGAGTCGTGCGATCAAAGCATTGTTTCGCGTAATTGCACAGTTGAGCGGTGTGGCTCGATCTCGATCCGCCACTAATGCATTTTGTCCGCTTTTTAGCAACGATTTCACCTTTGCCACATCGCATCTGAAGACGGCACGCCAAAGAGCTGTTCGATTATAGGAGTCGCGACGCTCGAATCCCGATGCAGTTTCTAGATTGTTTGCCTAGAAATCAATGGGTCAGTCACTGACTGCAAGTACCTTTGATAGAAGGGTGAAGGCTACAATGATTGTGGTGACAGATTGAAAGGCACCTTGGCTAGGAGGCTTTGGGAACTGCGGAATACAGGAAGATAGGAGAGAAAGCAACGGAAATGGCACGCCTTGAATATCTACATGGTCATGTCCTCCATTATTAATTCCTCGTCATTAATGCAGGCATTATTATAGTTGTTAATAATATAAAATATATAGAAGAATAAGCACTTTCTAAATTTCCTTTAGTGGTATAATATTCTTTATATTAAGGTTAATACTTTAGTGTTGTTGCTACATGATATTTCTTAACTATTATATACAAACAATTAACAGAAGGTAAAGCTGTATCAAGATATCCTTACTTGTCTACTTTCTATTTTTAAAGCATTTTTTGCTAATTCAAAGGCAAAACCTTAGGTTTAACTCAACTTAGAATTAAAAGATTATTTGCTTATAGTACAATATCTCATTTAGGATTTACGTTATTAGCATTAACTATAAAGCTAAAATACTACTAATATGGAAATATCCATTAAGTTGACTTGGGTAAATTTCAAAGACGACTTATTATTATTTAAGTGTATTTGAAGCAAAACTTATTTTAAGCGGATATTGCAAGGGACTGCTATTTCCTGTGGCCACCGATCGGGCTCCCAGGAGCGAGATTTCTTTCATTTATGTGGTTTAAGCCGGAAGTAACGCACAAGCCCGAGTGATAAGCCGACCAAAGTTTAACAAACGTTTCTTCGATGTCTCATGGAGCCGCCGCGGATATGGGGCAAGTGACGGAGAGTCGTTCGTCTATGATTTTCTTCAGCTATATAAAGTCAGAAATTGAAGACAGACCCCACAAAACAGAAGACGTCATCCGGTCTGTCAATCCAGAAGCAACCCGCTTTCCGATGGATTGGCCCTGTGAGAGTCGTGGTATGTGCACGGATCTTGCATGGTCTCGGGAGAAATACTAGCCTCTGGTGTGTGCCGGTCATTTGCATTTTTGCCCCCTCATATAGCATACGTTTCTTATCTCCATTTCCACGCACCTAATCTCCACCAGCAGATATCTCAAATTTCTCCCCTGTCAGATCTGGCGAAGCATAGGGTACCAATCCACTCGAAAGTCGTCTGGTGGTATAGACTACATCTTAAAAAAATCATGACTTCGTCCCTTCTCATGTGCATTCCATGTACCTACAAGCTTGTACCTACAAGTTTCCAAAAAAGGCCGCAAGTATAACTGTATACTTACCTACATGATGGAATAATATCGTAGCTCCCACCAACATGTAGCTAAAAATTAGTGGATCATGAATGGGAATGGAAATTGAAAGGATTCATCTGCTAATAGGTTGCTTCCATTGGATAGCTCTAGACATTACGCATGGAGTGGTCAAACGACGAAAGCAATGACCAAGCAATGTAGAGACAAGATTAGATGTAAGTGACTGTCATCACCTGAAAAGTGAGGATTATAAAAGTAGTTATGGCAGCGGCAAAACCGTGCCATTATTACGACTGGGTCTAAAACTTTTGTCGATGAGCTCAAGTTGACGGGTCGACTTAACAGAACGATTAAGCCTGACATCATCAATCGCAAGGCCAATAACGATGAGAGAGAGGCATGGTGGACGTCCATACATCTCCAAGGTTGATGGATTTAGCTAGAGCTTTGTCGCCATTTCTGGCTCTAGCGGTTTATATGACGTCATGTCTGAATTTCCGGTTGTGGTGGCTGGGTTTCCCACCTTCACTTTGAAAAGAATGCCCCGTTAGCGACATCCCACCACCCACAAAGAAACGCTGACTGAAAATATACCAGCACGCAATGGCCGATGCTCGAGGCCTAGACAATCCTCGCGAGGATGACGTAAAAGTCATCTCCAGGCATCTGGACCCTCAATTTACCGGGGCTCCAGCCGGCGTCGTTGATGGGGGGGCTGGGTCAACTGCAGATGACGACGACAACCGACAATCGTCTCTCAAACTGCTAGGAGGCGATGTACATCGTGACCTCTATCGTATTGAGGCTCGTTCGAAGCGGGCCGGATTGGATCAGCGCGCAGCAACATTTGCGCACCCACCTAGACTGGAAACAGACAACGACATCGACGTCGATGTTCCTATCCGCAATGAACCAGGAGCTTTCCGCCGGCAGTTCATATGGCGAAATGAGCGTGCCTTCCTTAACGGATTTGCGCCGAGTAGTTTCGTGAAGTATTTAGAATTATACGGCAGCTTCGCTGGTGAGGACCTGAACGAGTCGGAAGAGGAGACAGATGCTGAAAGTGGTGGAATGCCGGGGCGTGAAGTAGACCCGGAAAGAAGGCCATTGCTTGCCGGGCGTAAAAGCACTCCAGCTCCAGGGGATGCCTCGGACTTGAAAACTTTCTTCACACTCCTCAAAGCCTTCATAGGAACAGGCATCGTTTTCCTCCCAAAGGCGTTCCGCAACGGTGGCATATTCTTTTCACCCATCGCTCTTCTCACGATTTCGATAATGGCGTCCATTTCTTTCCACTTACTGCTGGAATGCCGGCGACGGTATGGCGGTGGGTACGGCGATATTGGAGAATCTATTGGCGGGGGCCATCTTCGCACAATTATTCGCGTTTCGGTCGTGACTACGCAGCTTGGATTCGTGTGCGCTGGTATTGCTTTTACTGCGGAGAACATGCGTTCATTTGTGGAGGGCGTAGCGGCCTCTCATATAACGCCGTCCATTTACACAATCGTCGCCCTGCAGTTAGTGATCCTTGTGCCTCTTGCGTTAATTCGCAAAATCTCTCGACTCGGGCTAGTGGCATTAGTCGCGGATGTTTTCATTTTTTTCGCCATTGGATACATTTATTACTACGATATTTCGACGATTTCCGGCCGTGGTTTCGAGCCCACGGTCACCCTTTTCGACACCAATACATATACCATGACGATCGGATCGGACATATTCATGTTTGAGGGAATAGGCCTGATCCTTCCCATACAATCTTCGATGGCACAACCCGATCATTTTGATCGCATCCTCTATAGTGTCATGGCCATTATAACCTTCCTTTTTGCTTCCGTCGGGATTTTATCATACGGGGCATTTGGCACCCAGACAATGATCAATGTCATGGACAACTTCCCCCAGTCGGATGTCTTGGTCAACTTTGTCCGATTATCCTTCTCGCTAGCCGTGCTTGTGGGCACTCCGGTGCAGCTTTTCCCTGCTTTGCGGATCATGGAGGAAAAGATATTTGACCGCGCCTCTGGTCGGCGAAGCCGCCTCACCAAGTGGAAGAAGAATATTTTCAGAACAGGTATTGTTTTTCTCTGTGGTTTAATCGCAGCATTGGGCGCCCAGAACTTGGATCAGTTCGTGGCTTTGGTTGGGTCCATTTTATGTGTTCCGTTGATCTTGTTTTATCCGGCGTATCTGCATTGGAAAGGTATCGCGAGGTCACAGTGGGCAAAAGGAGCTGACATCTTGATATTCATCATGGGAGTTGTCTGCATGATATATACGACTATGGTGACCTTGTCTGTACAGTTTAGGTGATGGATGTATTCGTTGTTGACGTGCAAACAGAGGCATTTGGAATGTTTTATTTAGATTAGCCAAAGAACAAGATTGCGAAGTGTCATTCAGTTCGCCGAATAAAAAGCTATAATCCTGGGACAAGACGCGTCTCAACAATTGTTTTTATAAGCACAGTATTTCCTGCATATTTGCATCTAGTTGATGAGATGTGAAGCGTAAGGGGGTTTGAACTCGTAATAGTAGTCTTTGAGATATGGCCGAGAAAATGACGCTTATATTAGTCTTGCCATAATCTCATCAGCTCGCCAATTTTATTATTCAGATCCATGTGACTTTTACTATTTTAGTATCAATAGATCTTGCAAATTCATTGCATGAACCATCGTTCTCTTCAGATGCGTCCTTTGTAACTTTTTTTCGAATGCATATCTGATTTCAATCGTACAAGGGCTAGAGATCCATACCGTCAAGTTGGCGTACTACGATCGACACAATATAAGATAGGATCGTCAGGATAAAGAGATAGGCATCTGTTGATTTTTGTTGTTTTTTGAATCAAACTAACAAAGACCTAATTTACACAGATGACAAACTGGAGAGTAAAGATCAAACGACCTATTGATGATCCTCAGGTCCCATGGGTTTCTGACCTGCATTCTCAACATTCTTTCGTTTGGCTTCGGCGGGCTTTTTAGGGTCATTTTTTATCTGTGCGTCTGTCGACGTTTGTTCCTCTCCCGCGTGTGCTTCGCTGCCCTTCTCCAATGGATCGCGCTTAGCTACTGGAGACTGCGCGGATCGCGTATCGGGAGTGTCTTGCATCCGATCTCCCAGACTGCGGGAAGCATTGACGTGTTGTGACTCCGGTGAACTGGAAATTGGATTTTTCAGATCGGATGACTTCCCCAGCGGGATGGAAGTGTTGAATGGCCTCGATGTGGAAACCAGTCCTGTATAAGTTAGCAAAACAGGCGACTTGGCTAAATAATCGTCGATAGATCTTACTTAATGGATTCAGAAGTTGCGTGCGCCGCGTAACGTGACTAGATGAAATTACACTCTTCATCGTTGCGGTGATTGGCTGGCCAGATCCAAAATAACCACGTCCGGCCCTCAACAATATCACATGTGATGTCCCAACGTGAACTTGGTTACAGTATTTCAGCACTTAACGCCATGTAGCAATGTGCGTGGCCCTAACATGCGACAACTCAGATATCGTGTCTTAAGCTGATTGGATGCTTCATTCATTCTAATCATTTGCTGAGATCTGGACACCATGCTGACCCGAGATTTCCCCCTCCTCAGGCTTTTATTCTAGCCTACTTCTTCCAGCATTCTGAGCTCATTGCGCAAGTCATCCACGGGGCTGTCAATTCTGACAATGGTTGTTTCTACTTTGAAAAGGGAAGAAGCGATGGCCGACTCTCCCTATTCGTGGAAGGATTTTATATTTTCAGAGCCAGGTTATAGAGAACTAAGAGATTTAAAAGAAGCGGTAAGTTACAGATTGCTTTCCTGCAGCCTGAATACTAAAACTAGGCGAAGGGCTGGTCAAATGAAGCCGGTGATAGATTCTTTCAGAGTCGAGATCACACTGCTAGAAATCCGAGTCAGAAACAAAACGGAGCTTGTACAAAATGACGCAGATAGTAGGGAAATGGTTTGCTAAAAGATCAAAGGTCTTTAACGTGGAGTCTACTTGCCCTAAGGTACTCGATCTTTGCATGGCTCCTGGTGGCGTCGCTGCAACGGCCAAAAAATATCTCAGAACGGTGCTCATCGATGCCGTGACACTTCCTTCCCACATCGGTGGTTTTGAGGTCATGGACAGGGGAGTCTGCCGGAATATTGAGTATGCCGATATTACGATGTATTCAAAGGAAATGGGCCTCAAAGAACACATTTCGACAGAACATCCTGATTACAAAAACTTTAACAATGATCGGCCTTTCCTCGGAAACCTATACGACATTGTCATTTGTGGAGGTGCTGTGGGCGATGTTGATCGGTTGGAGCCATACGCCGAGTCAAGTTTGGTATCTGCGGCATTATGGCATTGGGATTCGCCTATGTTCCCCCCCTTTGAGAATGATCTCTGAACATTACTGACGGAATCATTTTTCAGGAGCGGCGCATTTGCCATCGTTCGCACCGCACTTGTTCCCAGTTTGACAGCAACACACGACACGATTTGTATGTGATATCAATCCTACAGGACCAACAAACGCTAACTATTCATCTAGGGGATCTTGTCGATCTTTTCAAATGGGCAGTGTAAGTGATCAACGCAAGATTCTCGCTCAAGGATTCAATACTATCCGTAGCACACACCACGTACACCGCCCTCCGGCGTTTGTACAGTGGGTGTTCATAAGTTTGAAACCATGATTTTACCGCCTAATTTTCACCGCCCTCACCGCCTACCTCGCCTACCCTACGCGTTCCTACGCGTCCTAGAGTAAAACTGCAGTTTATCTGCTACTCCTACGCCTTTTTTGTGCTATTATGCCGCCTATTCGGTCAGCAAGGGCCCCAGTGGCACCTCCAGGCCGCCCGGGATGCCAGCTAGACGCATATATGCGTACAAAGCTTGTTGAATTGAAGACTGTCGCTGGTTGGACGTATGAACAGATACACAAAGAGTATCCGTCTATCCCAATTGGCACAATCAAGACTACTGTCTACCGCGCAAATAAGAGGGTTAAGAATGAGACATCGCCTCGATCTGGGCGCCCACGGAAGCTAGACGCAGACGATAAAACGAAGCTTCTTGACGCTATCGACGCAAACCCTCGAATTACTGTGATAACAGGAGTATCTTACCGGGGGGTTTTACGGTTACAATACTAACTTTTTGCCCCTTTTTACTTACTATTTGGCACCGCCTTTCTTACCGCCTTATATCTATTTCATCCCATCAATAGCTAGCTATCTTTACGAATACACACTACTTTCGCTCAAGAATCTCATACTTAATCACAGCAGCTGATATAGCGCGAGTTAGGTGAAAGGTTAAGGGAGTCGGAATATTAGGTGCCTTTGAAATTAGTTAATAATTAATTCTAAACTAGTTCGGAATTAAATGTGGTGAATATATATTTACCTCGTCCGGGTCAGGAATTGCGGTTTCAAATTCTTGCTCGCTGTCAAATGGGTCGACATAATCGCTTATATCCTCTGTATCGGGCGTAAAATCAAACTGTAGAAGCTCAGAAAGTGTACGATCCTCATAAGCCCTCCAGGTATAATCTGTAGCGCGTTCCATGGTAGATAGGTTGATAATTAAGAGACTGAAAGAAAGAAGTGGGGTGTGTGGATAGATTACTAGGTTACAAGGGTTTACCCTAGAAATTTACAGGGTTGCGATAAGCACGGGCCATAATTATTGTGTCGGAACGAACAGCCTATGGAGACCGGATTATTGGATAATCCGACGTAATTATTTCTTATGTAATCAGAAACCCCCATAAATTGCCAGATTCAGGGGTATAGCAATACAGAGTTCTTTTTACCGCTGATTGGCCCTTATATTACGTACTCTGACAGTTATGAGCCCGGTTCGCAGCCTATAAGCCTATCCTTTGGTCCAGAGAGCAGCGTCATTCGCTGTAGACACAGAGATAGCCAGGAGAGCCACTGAGAGAACGAGTACTACCCCTGAGGGTATACAGACGGTCGAAACGAAGAGATGGAGACAGCAACCACACTCTCCGCCCTGAAGGGCGAAAAGCTGAAGGACACGCCTCAATGGAGGACGTGGTTTGCTCGCATCAAACTGTATGCGAAGCAAAAGAAGGTCTGGGACCTCTGTAACCCAGATACCAATATCGACGATCTTCCGGACCCGCTCGAGGAGCCAGAGGAACCCGAATACCCTGACGAAGGAGATTCCAACGACAAGAAGGAATGGAGAGACCTGATGGACATCTATAAGATCAGGTACAACAAGTGGGAGAAGCAGGCGAAGGGCCTAGATGACGTGAATGAGTATATCATTACGTATCTGGATGCTATCCACCACCTCTCTCTGCTTGATTTTGAGACTCCGTATGAGCGTCTGGTCTATCTCCAGGGTCGGTTTGCTCGGTCGTCATCCTATAGGGAGGAAGTCCGTATGAAATGGAAGACATTCGCGTCGCAAAAGCCACCGAAAGGAGCGGATGTCGAAGCATGGCTAACGACATAGAACACCCTAAGAGAGCAAGCGGTTAGCCTCAAGCTCGATGATGCTAAAACCACTAATAAGGACTTCATGCAAGCGGTTAAGGATGTCCTACCGATCTGGTGGCAAGGAAAATACGAGGAAATCGTTATGAATGAGAAGCCCTTCGAGACCAGAGATCTAGTTGAATCATTTCGCTCGATGTATCGAGAGATTGGGCCAAAACCTAGCTCAACGATGTCAGTCGGCGCTTTCTCCACCTGGTAGGATCATCAGGAGGCAAAACCAGAAGCAAAGGCAGAGGCAAAGCCCCAAGCGAAACAGGAAAGGGCTCCACAACCTTTCGAGCGACGAGCATGCCCGTGCGGAATCAACGGCCATAAGGTTATTGACTGTTTCACCCTGAATGAATTAGCGAGACCAGATAGTTGGAAGGTCAGCCAGAAGGCTGCCAAGAAGGCTGTGAGTGTCCTAGCAGCAGACCCGGTATGGAAGCAGTGGACCGAGGACGCTATCAAGGAAGCCAACAAGGCACAGACTGCGAATGTAGTCATGATGAGCTATTCCACGCAGGTCCAGGCTTATTCTGCCTCTCACGGCGCTGATTCGCCGTCTAGAGGACGCTAGATACTCGACACAGCCACGAGCGCCCATATCTGCAATGACCGAAGCCGATTTATCACCCTCGAGGAAGAGGACATCCGTTTGACGACCGGAGATAGCTGGACACCCGCGTATGGACGCGGCACGGCAAAGCTAACCGGACGGGACCCGTTGACGGGAAAACGGAGAGATATAACCCTGAGCGACGTTCTGTATTCGCCCACTTTCCATATCAACCTTGTATCGTATGGGAAGCTGAAGAGCAAGGGCGGAACCTGGTGTCAGGATAGAGACTGGATCATCGACCCTAATGGGAAACCGGTGGTTAGCCTGCACCTCAAGGAACCAGAGAACCTATGGTTCTTCGACGAACCCGATAAAACGGCCTATGCACATGCGCATGCCGTACGGCGCTCGGAGCAGCCTATCGAGGCCGTAGCCACGAAGGAGCTATGGCATCGCCGGCTTAGGCACATCAACAACCGTACGGTTAAGTAGGTCGGTAATATGGTCCAGGGCGTCAAGATCAAGGACCCAGAGGCCAAGGAAGCTTCAGAGAGTGCTCTAGAGCTATGCGAAACGTGTCAGCTAGGACGAGCACCCCGCCAGATATCAAGACGGCCCATCGGTCAGTCTTTCGGACGTTTCGGACGTGTCCACTTCGACCTAATTCAGATCCCGCTGGCATATAATCTGCATCGATGGATCTCGCATTTCTATGTCGAGGGGATTAGGTTTCACTGGGTGGCGACCCATACGCTAAAGACAGAATGTCAGCTCGCTATCCAGCAGTTCGTGCAGCTTGTAAAGAACTGGTGGAACCTGCCAATCAAGGCATTCCACTATGATAATGAGGTATCGGCAGGGAAACCAGCGGAAGGCTTCCTCGCAGGGGGTGGGATGGTCGTTTACTATAGCCCGCTAGCGCATCCAGAGATGAATGGCTACGCCGAGAGAGCAGGGGGTGTGATCATCCTCCGAATGCGTATGCTGATGCTGGAAGGAAAGCTTCCAAAAGAGCTATGGCCGGAGGCCGCTTATGCTGCGTGCTGGTTACTAAATCGGACACCGACCTATATCGACGCCGAGAGCCGCTGGATCGTGCCATGGGATGAGGTTCGAAGGGAGTTCGCAGGAAACAGGATGCCAAGGGTCAACCTATCGAACGTGAGGCTATACGGATGCCTCGCGTACTGTCGCATTCAAAAGCTCGCGAGATCAGACAAGATAAATCCGCGTGCTGAGGTCGGTTTCCTAGTTGGTTATGTGGCCTCGAATGTATGGAAAATCTGGTTTCCGCAACGAGGAAAGGTCGAGCACGTCAGGGATGCTATCTTCGATGAATCTCGACAGTATACACCTGATTACCAACCATTTCAGCCAGTTCCACTGCCTCTAGTGACAGAGCCAGAGATCCTAAATGAGGAACAGACGCGGCAGGCGATAGAGGACTCGATTAGAACTGGCACGATGCCAGCGACCACAGAACGCCCCGACGAGGATGATGAGGGCCCGGTACAGCCCGTGGAACATCAGAGAGCGCAGGAAGCGATAGTTCCTACGGCTTTCGTCGAGAAACAGACCAATGCCGAGCGGGCGTTGCTGTCGCCCGGATGTGCCCGAGAACTATTCCCTGAGGATATCCCAGGCGCGTTCCCGCAGGACATCCCGCTACCCCCGACACCTCCGCGAGAGGATGGCGCTACTGATGCTGGTCAGGGGGTGGGAACTGACGAACCAGATTTCGTCGAGCAGCAAGACCAGCCACTAGAAGCTGGAAAAGCTAGAGAAAACTTTGAAATTGAGGCAGATGACGCTAATGTCGTACGATCTAAGCCACTAGACGTACGGACAGAGCTGTTCCGTACGGAATCTGAGCTGGTTAACTCACAGGACGCGTTAAACGAGAGCGAGACGGAACCGATTGACGAGCCGCAACTAGTCGATGACGAGCTTGAGCGACAGCTTTAGGTTGAGCTTACAGCCCCAACGCGAGAGATAATGGGCGACGTGGATACTAGGAACATCGTTAGCGGACGCAGAAAGCGGAAAACGCGACAGGACGATGATTATGCGGCCTATAGGACACTCATTGATGAGGAGGATACCCCAGCGATGCTACAGGCAGTCGCAACTGGCCTATACGCAGAAAAACCAGATACGCGACACCATCGCGATGATCTGCCTGAACCACCGAGGCACTGGAAGGACGTGATGAATCACCCATTCCAGCAGGGGTTCCTGGCAGCGATGAGGAAGGAATTAGACTCTCTACGTCAGAAGGAGACGTATGAGGTCGTGGGAAAGCCAAAGGATAGAGGTAAGCGAGTCCTTCCCCTCCTGTGGGTGTTTACCTATAAATTTGATCAAGATGGCTACCTTTTGAAGCTCAAGGCTAGAATCTGCGTGCGCGGAGACCTCGAAACTATCTCACCGGAAGAGAAACGAGCGGCCACGTTGGCTGCCCGTACGGCACGGATGATCTTCGCGTTGGTCGCAGCATTCGACCTTGATTTACGCCAACGAGACGCTGTCACCGCGTTCCTGAACAGCAGGCTGAACAAGGAGATATACACAGGGATGCCAGAGGGCTTCACCGTCCCAGGGAAGTGCTGGAAGCTAGTGCGAGCATTGTATGGGCTAAGAATCTCACCGCGCCTGTGGCAGCAGGAAGCGGCGGCAGTACTCAGCAAGCTCGGGCTACAGCCTGTCCCTGAGGACCCCTGTGTCTTCGTGGGCGAAGGAATCATCGTTTTCTTCTATGTGGATGATATCCTGATAGCAAGCTATTGGACTGCGAGGGAGCGGGCCCGGCAGCTAGAACGGGATCTCGAGGCACACTGGGAGCTCACTGATCATGGAGAAGCCGCATGGTTTCTGAATATACGCATCCTACGAGACCGTCAGCTCAAGAAGCTCTGGTTGTGTCAGGATAGCTATGTCACCAGTGTCGCAGCGCGGTATAACCTGACGGATAGACCGTCCGTGTACACGCCGCTGCCGGTTGAGGCATTGAAGCCTTATGAGGGCACCGCAAGCCCGCGAGACGTTCATCTTTACCAACAGAAGGTTGGTTCAGCTGGATATGCTACGACCATCACCAGACCGGATGCCGCAAAGGCGACGGCGCATCTAGCACAATTCCTGACCAATCCGGGACCCCAGCACCATCAGGCGATCGACCGAGTGATCACCTACCTCTACACGACCAAGTATTACGCCATTGAGTACAGTGCAGAGAGTGGGATGGAGTCTGTGCAGCTATCGAGCGACGCTTCCTATGCAGACCATGTAGATAGGAAGAGCTCAGCAGGATTCATCTGTTAGGTCTATAGGGGTCCAGTGGATTGGAAAGCCACTAAACAGCGCACCGTGACCACATCGACCACCGAGGCAGAGCTGCTAGGGCTATCTGACGCCGGCAAGAACCTCCAGTGGTGGAAGCGGCTGCTAGACCGCATTGGCTTTGCTCCCTCTCATGTTATAACCATTGAGTGCGACAACGAGCGAGCGATGGGGCTGCTAACGAAGGACGACGTCGTGTTCGATACGAAGCTGCGGCATGTGGATATTCATCAGCATTGGCTGCGCCAGGAGGTCAGAGAGGGCCGGATAAGCATACGCTGGGTGCCCACAGCCAAGATGGCCGCGGATGGACTCACCAAGCTGCTTCCTCGTCAGAAGCATGAGAATTTCCTCAGACTACTGCGGATGGTGGATGTTGGTCACATGATTGACTAGTCCCAAAGAGGAAACAGAGGCTGATTCGTAAAGTCATCGTTTTTCAGCGATTTCAGGCCTACTGACACCGCTGAGGGGGTGTGTCGGAACGAACAGCCTATGGAGACCGGATTATTGGATGATCCGAAGTAATTATTTCTTATGTAATCAGAAACCCCCATAAATTGCCAGATTCAGGGGTAACGTAATTCCCAGCCGAGTGACGCACCCAACCGAGTGACGCACCCCCAAACACCATAGTAAATGCGATAAATTACAACATCATATCTTAGCAACGATAGAGTATTATAAAGTCATCTTATATTTCTATGTTCTTTATAATATATCTTGCGTATTTTTAGGACCGTGATATAATTCACGCTATAACGATCTAGATATATATATTTATGTCCTGAACATCAAAAATACGGTGTATTTTATAGTAACGCAAGAAAATAACCTTTGAATTACCTTCAAGTTGATATATTCTGATTTTTATACCTAAGAATGATAGTTTGCCAAGTATCAAAGAGAAATGATTTTTCGTTGCTGAGATATAAGGAGCTGAAATATCGCTCTTATTATGGTGTTTGGGGGTGCGTCACTCGGTTGGGTGCGTCACTCGGCTGGGAATTACGTTATGGGGGTTTCTGATTACATAAGAAATAATTACTTCGGATCATCCAATAATCCGGTCTCCATAGGCTGTTCGTTCCGACACGATGACCTCTCGGTCGGTGTGCGATGACCTGGTTCCTCGGTCAGCTCGATCTGAGATAGCTCCATAAGAAGAACAACCAATTTGCATCTATATGATTGGCACAGCCAGCTTTTCTAGCCCATACGGTTTCAGGGCCTCTCGTCATGAAACCTTTCGCACGCGATTCGTTTCATTTACAGTAGGTAACGTATTTCACAAGCGTTCCGCCACCACATTAGATTTATGCGCCTCCTCTCCACCCTTTCTCTTTAAACACACACCATGCCCCCAATTCGCGTCAGAAATAAGCAGGATTCTATTCATCAAGAGGGTAGAATTGTAGAATTTTATTTGCAATCGAGACTATTCGAAAGAAATCTATCTCTTCTATTGCAGCCGCAGCACGCGTGTACGATGTATCGCGTTCCACGCTACGCGACCGTGTAAACGGTGCACTTGCGAAGCCCACCACACGCGCGCATAACCATAAATTAACACAACTAGATGAGGATATCCTCGCTAAGTGGGTTATTTCTATGGATGATCGTGGTGCAGCCCCACGGTCGCCATGCGTGTAATGGCGAATATACTACTGGCGGCTAGGGCACCGACACCGAGGGTGTAAATTGGGTAGGAAACTACATCAAACGTACCCCAGCTCTTCAAGCGCGGTTCTCCCGTCGATACAACTATGCGCGCGCGGAACAAGAAGATCCACGTATAATACGTGAGTGGTTTCAACGCGTAGAAGCCACGATTAACAGCTATGGTATCCTACCCGACGATATATACAACTTCGACGAGACAGGCTTCGCGATGGGACTAGTTTCTACCGCAAAGGTGGTTACGCGCGCGGAATACTACGGCCGGAGGTCTGTTTTACAGCCAGGAAACCGTGAAACCACGGTCGAAACTATCAATGCTTTAGGGTGGTGCTTACCCCCGTTGATTATCTTCAAAGGCAAACGATATATTGAGTCCTGGTTCTGTTCCGATCGACCTGGTGATTGGAGATTCGATGTTAGCCCGAATTGATGGACGACTGATGAAATTGGGCTTCATGGCTCCAAAAACTATTCATTCCTGCAACGACTAGCCGTACGCGTGGCCGGTAGCCATTTGACGCCAGAATTCGACAAAAGTTGTGCCAATAACGATACTATACCGATCTTTATGCCAGCGCATAGCTCACATCTATTACAACCACTAGATGTGGGCTATTTCGCGGTATTAAAGCGGTCTTATGCTTTCTTGGTGGATCAACAGACACGGTGTGGCGTGAGCCATATTGATAAGCTTGACTTTCTTGCCGCATACCCACGCGCACGCACCGACGCATCCAAGACCAATACAACCCGGAATTAAACCATCCAGCGGGTTTTCTATATTTGGCATGGTCTGCGAAAGCCACTTGACGAGAATCGATTCAGATCAAGATATCACCTGCCCAGACTCCACTGATCGGCTCTGGGCCTGCAACAATCGCGCACTCATAAATTTCTGGAGGAATAATTATTCAAGATGCGAGCTAGTTACTAGTTAGTTACAAATGCAGTATTTCCTTTAATCCTGGCAAAGAAGATGGAGATCGGTGCTGTATTCCTCAACGAAGGTGGTCAAAGATCATGCTATATCTTATATCTACTCTCCAATGTCGCGAGATGTTTGATATTCGTGATTATCATTTTCTGTCTTTCTTCGGAGCAGTTGAAAAGTCTTCAAGCTTGAGTACATTCAGTTGATTCAACAGGCTGTCACGCGCACGCTTAACCTCACTTCCTCAAAACCAGTTTATCACGTTTCATGAACTTATGCTTATGCATTTTGATACCCCTTAACGTACAGGTCCAAGCTCCAAATCCTCATACCCATTTGTGTTCCTCCTCACCTCCCTGGTTAGTCCTTCATTTCAATTTGAGCTCCCGAAAGGCAGCCCGAACGCAGCCTGTGTCGACCGCGGTGCCCAAGCCCAACAACCATCACCAAATGGAATGCGATACTAACGGAAACCCACGATACGGAGTACTCAATTGGTGTTTTGGTTGTTCCACTCCTTCTCTCCAAGCCTTTTGTACACAGTTCATGGCCTAGTCAGATTGAATTTAAGTCTTGCTTCAGTCCTTCACATATTTAGATCATTCAGCAGATCGGATTCACTCGATATAGTGACATCCGAGGATGGCCATAAGGAAAACCTGCGGGAATGAACTGCCGTGGTAGAAAACAATACATAGAACAACAACATAAAATACGAAGCACAAATTCATTAACGCACGATCATCCCACTAGAGGTTAGTACCTCGCCCTCTTCGAATATTCGTACTTCACTTCTCTATGCCAGTCTCTAACACACGGCTCTTCATCTCCATAACGATCACAACATTCATAGATAAAGCGCTCCGGATAGTTGATCCGGTTTTCCTCCGTATCCATCGGACCATGACATTGTTCATCATGATCAATAAACTGGTCAACGTCCGCTTCAGGGATCTCTGTTCATCTGTCTCGTTAGCTAGCTTAAATCGGCCGAGGGGAGGGGGGTATGAGGTATTGACTAACCAGGGTGGTAGGAACAGCTCCGGCGGGTGTTTTTCGTGACATCAAACTCCTCCTTACAGTTTTCGCAAACGGCGTAGCGGGTTCGTTGTCTCTTGGATCCAGTAGCTCCAAGCTGAGGGACAGTTTCCCCGCTGTTGTCGCTGTCATCGTCGCCCTCGCTGACGGTGCTGATCGTGCACGGAGTTTCTGGTTGCGGATTTCTATCTTCAGTGACAAAGAGCTCATCAATTACAAACTCTCTCGCAGAGGGATTCGTTCGACAAATCTCCACGACCATGGAGACAAGGTTTTCCTTTGACACGCTGCCAATTGCATCATTGAGTTTGGATAAGTCATTTGCGATTTCTGTCATTGTGAATACTTGGGTGCGAAGGAATTTTCGAAGACGACGGTGGTGTTTATGACGGATTTCGTGGGGTACCAAACCGGCGGAACGGAAAAATCAGTGCCCCACATGCGACAGACACGCAAAATCGCTCCGACGCGTAACCGGCCCCTTTCATAAATTACAGTTTATTACGGACCCTCGCATAACGAGGGTCCGCCACCGATATGATAGTTAAAGGAAGAAGTTTTTTGGGGTTACCTCACAGTTCACGTGACGCCCGCACAGAGCCCACAGGCCTACGGAGGGGTTTCTTCCCTCCTGCAACTGCTTCACGGGAGTCATTGCTCGCCTTCGCTGGTAGCTTGTCATCTCTCACGCAGTCAAATCTCGTTTTGTTCACGTCCTGTCTCTACGGCAATAGCACCGATAAGCCTTGACTACATCGCTCTCCACCATGACGTTCAGCCAGTCCAGCAGTGTCACGCCTGCCCCACTTGACTGCGCTTGGCCTCCGGCCCCCATTTGGGAAACCATGGGCGCGGCAGACCGTGCCAGCTGGCTAGGACAAATACAAAGAGACAGGGCCAGGCGCCTGGAGATGGATGTAGCGGAGACCGACCTCCGCCACAGAAGACCTCGTGTGGACCTGCAAGATGACGATAATCTCGAGGAAAACCGTGAGCCACCCCCCATCGCCATATTTCCGGGTGTCTCCGCCGCCCTTCTTACTCGCGTCCACGAGAGGAAGTTGAAGGCGACTGAACTCATACGCTTCAAAGAGAAGTCAGTCACCGAACTGGATCAGGAGGACAGGGTCTTCAAGATCGGGAGGCACAGTAGGCTTCAAGAAGGCAGCGGCATCGCTTAAGGACTGGGGCCCCAACCCTCAGACATGGACGAGCTGCCTCCTCACATACCTAGCGATCATAGGATATCTCTTCGGCGAGAAACATCCAAAGGCAGTCCCTAACCTACTCATGTTCATGAGGCAGATCCTGGACTTCGCTCAAACTTATCAGTGGTCAGAAACAGTACTGCCGCTCGCCCTTAACTACCACCAATACATTTTGGATAAGGGAGAGCTGTCGGCGGAGAACGAGCTTATCACAGCGCCATTTCGCGAAAAATATCTCCGTCACAATCTTACCCTGCCTGCGAAGTCACTGGCAAACCCTTCAGCCCGACCTCGCCAAACAAGGTCTACTAGGTCTTCGAATAGCGAGACCGAGGTTTGCGATAAGTTCAACACCACAGGATCTTTCTGGGAAGGCTGCAAGAGACGCCATGAGTGCACCGCATGCGGTCTAAGTGAGCATGGCGCCTCCTCTTGCCGTAAGAAGACATAGCAACTGGACCCTGCCGTTAGGGAACACACTACAGAGGCCGAGAGGGTTATCTCCAATCTCTTACCACCAAGCATAATACCGCAGGGCCAACCGCCCAGGCCAAACACTGCTGTCCAATACTCCGTCTTCAACCCAGAGCTCCCAAAGTTACAGTTCTTTCCATCACCACTATATGCAAAAGGCTGGCGCGACCTCCTCCGCCACTATCCAGGCGATCTCGGGTCTACTATCGCTGGCATCCTGACCTATGGCGTCCAGATCGGCTATAGGGGCAAGAAGCAGTTTTGTCATTCCTCCGACCATCACATACACGAACCCGGCATGATCACGCCCAAACTAGCAGAGGATCTCAACCTTGGTCGCATTAGACTAGCCTCTGGGCCCTCCTTTGTTTCGCCGCTCGGGTTAGTCCCTAAGCACGATGGGGGGTGGCGCCGTATCCATGATCTATCCTGGCCCCCTGGACAAGGCTTCAACAAGGGCATACCGGACTCCTGGTCAGATCGAATACATAACAATCGATGATATCTACGAGCAGGTCATACAAGCTGGCCTAGGTTGCACAATCATCAAGAGGAACATTAAGGACGCCTTCCGAATCGTCCCTGTTGCCGAGAATAACCAGCATCTCCTTGCGTTCCAGTGGAACGATTCCACTTACGTCGAATGCTGCCTCCCCTTTGGCCTTGCAACGGCCCCATTTCTCTTTAACCTCTTCGCCGAGGCTCTCCATTGGATACTCCAATGCCTCCTCCCTGCATTCTATATCAATCATTACCTTGACGACTTCATCGCAATTTCCCAGTCTCCCTCAGTGTCCGGCCCTACGGGTCCCTTTGATAGGGTTTACAACAGAGTCACCGACTACCTACGTATCCCTCGCAATACCAAAAAGGACCAGCAAGGGACATGTATTACAGTCCTAGGTATCCAGATCGACTCTCTTGCAATGGAAGCTCGCCTGCCACCAGATAAGTTGTGCCGCGCCACATTGGACGCCGCAGCTGCCCTGAACGCAGCGAGTCTCTCCCTCCAGCAAACAGAGCGTCTCACAGGCTCATTGGCCTTCTGTTCAAGAGTTGTCCGGATTGGAAGAACAAGGCTACAGTCTCTTTACACCTTCCAAGCCGCCTTCCCACATGGGAGGAGCGCGCGCCGCCGTATCTCGTACGAGGTACGTGACGATTTGGAATGGTGGAGGGACTCCTTGTCTCTTTTCAACGGCGTACTCCTAATTGGCCCTTGCCGCCGCACCATCACGCATCTCTACACAGATGCCTCTAGTATAGGCCAGGGGCTCTTTTTCTTCTCATCCAAGTCTACATCAGACTGCTGGCTGGCCCATCGTCACCAGCTTCATCCAAGCAATGCTGCCTCATTGGCCCTTGCTCAAGACGCACATGCGCACATCAATACCAACGAAGTAGACGCCTTTCTACAAGGCTTCCTACTCTTCAGCCACCATTGGCGTCATCATACTCTCGTTGTCCACATGGATAGCTCTACAGCGCACACAGGACTGAATAAAGGCTTCCTTCATGGCCCGCCTAACGCACCCCTGAAAAGTCTACTTATCCTAGCGGCGGCGAGAGACATCCAAATGGTGCCCCATTGGCTCCCTTCCTGGGAAAACACACTAGCAGATGCCCTCTCCCGTAATAACTTCCAAGAGGTTGCTAACTTGTCCCCACTGGCAGGACCTCTCGGTATTCAATCGCCTGCGTGGTTCTCTTCACGAGCTCCTCAGCTCACTGCAGGCCACCTAAAACTGCTCTGGAGTGGTCTCAGCGCTAACACGCGTTCCGTTTACCTCTCCGTTCAACGCAGTTACGAAAGGCACAGCGCGGTACAAAATTTACCGGCATGGCCAGCCTCAACACAATCGTTAACCTCCTGGCTAAATTCACGACTCCTTGGGAATTCAAACCAAAAGGCCGTTAAGCCCGATACCGCACTCGCCGACCTAGCCGCTCTCCGAGCTTACCATATTGACAACTTCCTTGAGGATAAACTCTTTGATAATAAGCACTTTCGACGTCTCATAGACGGCGCGAGAAGACTCAACCCCATCACTAAAGTTCGGGTTAGAAGACCGATTTCGCGTGACACTATTACGAAACTATCCGCAAGGGCCTCTACACTCCCGTCGCGTCCCTTAGAGATGACTGCGAACCTCTTAGACGACCTGAATTTCGCGACCGCTGCCGGGTAGCATTTGCTGGGTTTCTTCGCCTCGGAGAATTTACATACAAAACAGAAGACCTCGGCACACGCTCTATCTTCTTAGCCACAAAGCTTACGCGCTCCGACGTCAGATTCTCGTCCTCGTTAGACCACGTGCAACTCACGCTTCAGCGGAGTAAGACGGACCGCCGCCACGAAGGAGCACAGATCATTCTTGCAAAAACAGGAGACGGAGCTTGTCCGGTTGACGCGCTTCAGAAGCTGCTTCTTCTCGACCATAAAGCGCCCGACGCCCCGTTGTTCTCCTTTCACAGAAGACCATTCAGTCGCAACAATTTCCTCTCTACCTTACCTACTAAGCTGAAAGCACTTGGGATACACACGGACGGCTACTCAGGCCACAGCTTTCGGAAAGGTGCGGCTCAACATGCGCATGATAGTGGGATCCTCGACGATCAGATCCGAGTGCTCGGGAGATGGACCTCGGAGGCATTCGGGGTGTATTTCACAACGAACGCGTCTGTCCTGTACAAGCTCAATCACCAGTTCCAGACAGGCTCGCCGGCTCCACTGTCTCTGCTGCTTCCTCCACCGTCCCCTCCACCATCCTAGTTTGGCCCGGGTCATTTGGGCCCTATCTGATGCTACGGTCTAAGACCGCAGCGACAGGTGACCCCTTACGGCCAAACCATACACGTTCCTGATCCCTCTTGACTGTGTGAGGTCACCAATAAATAACTAATTACCCGAGGATCTTGAAGATTTTCGGCAGAGAGGCCAACACACCTGTAATTCTACCCATAATTTCCCGGCAGAAAATAGCGGGTGTGGGGGGGGAGGTTGGGGGGGGTGCGATTTCTCTTTCCTCCTCTTGGTTGATCCGGGGGTGTAAAGGACGCTAGCCGTATCGGACGAGACGGACGCTTCTAAGACCGAAGGAGGAGAGGGCGTGGAGCTCGGAGGTTGCGATGCCGATTCAAACGGAGCCGGGCTATCGGATGGATTCGACTCTGTATCAAAAGACGCATCTTGAGCCTCTGGTTCTGGAATTTCTGCCACTGACTGGGCCCCGAAAGGAGCATTGCGTCCATTGTCCAGCGCATGGTAGTTGCTGAAACCGAGTTGTCCAATATAAGGTGATGTTTCGGCCATCCCAGCTTTGTTAGATACGTCTATTCGGGCAATTGTAAGCTTCAGGAACTGTCGTTTTGGTTGAATATCATATATTACGTCTACAAGAGAATTGCTTAGTAGGATTATTGAGGGATGGTCGAGCGAGTTGGCAGAATTTAGAATTTAGCTGTGACATCACGGTGTCCGGAAGGCCGGCAGCCCCCACAAGGGCACCCAGAGAAAGTACCAAGCGCAAAGTTATTTTAATAGAATTATCATGATGAATTGACTGCCAGGTGGGCAGCAATGAAAAAATCACTACTTGTCTGCACACCGTGTGCTATAAATCCTATCTTCACCCGCGCTTTTCTCCCATCTGCATTTCAAAAGTCTGTTAGTTATTTACCAGAGCCTTACCCATTGAATAACGCCCAATTTTAAGCACCATGCATCTCGGATCTCAAATTACCTGGCTCTTGGTCACAGGGGGTGCTCTGACCTGTGCCCAGAGCAGTTCTTCCTCTGCGAGCAGCTCTTCCACCAGCTGTGCTCTTACATCTGGCGATACTCAGGTTCTTCAGTACACCTGGGCGCTTTCGAAGTTCCTCAACAACTTCTACTCATCTGTTGCACTCAATTCAAGCGTTGCCTCCCAGGTTTCGAACAGTACCAGTGCTTCAAAGGTATTGGCAAACCTGCAAGGCATCGAGCACGCCGATAACTTGACGGTCGAGGCCGTGAGAGAGCTCAGCTCCAAGGCTCCCAACTTCAAAGAGCCATCATGCTCATACACCTACCCCTCGATCAGCAACATTCATTCATTCGTTCAATATGCGTACCAGTTTGAGTCTACCCTCTGTGGCGCTTTCATCGGCGCAGCTGGCTACACCAAATCGCCCGAGGTCTCTTTCCTTCTGGCTCGCCTTGCCGCTGAGCACAGTTCTCACGCCATCTATATCAGTAGTCGTCTGAACTCTTCGATGTTCATGGCCAACTCTAGCTCGCTGATCCCCGCCTACGCTCCCACGCAAGTTCTCATGACTGGCAACGTGACTGGCAGTTTGGGTTCCTACTTGGGTGGTTGCGTCTCTGCGCCCTCCAACCCGTGCGGCGCTCTCAAGATCGGTCCTCTGGAGGCCAACATTACCTCCAGTGTTGTGGCCGGTAGCTCTTCCACTCCTTTGGGTGGCTCTTCCTCTTCGTCTATGAGCAGCAGTGCGTCCGCATCCGGTTCCGCTTCGGCCCGCCTGCATTAAAGGAATGTCGATAACTACCGTTAATATCAGCGAAGGTAGTAGGGAGTTTTCCGGTCTATTACAGGCTATAATGATCAGTATGCTTTAGCTTTTTTGTAAATAAAGTTGTGGTATATCCTAAAATAGGCTGTTGCTGCTGGCGCTGTTTTTGAGTCCGCACCTCCGCTTGTCTTTGCTCCTTCGCCTTCCGCTCTGCGATACATGTATTGGCGTAAGATGGTAGCATATGGCCTTTAGGTTTACTAAGAACCTGTCTTCTTGATTGTTTCCTCTTCTATGGAGCGTGGTGCTGTCTGAAGGTCTGTTCAAGTTGGTGGAGCCCTTCCGACTGCTGCGCGAAGCTCTCGCACATCACATCCAGGGCTGTATATCCGTGCCCTTTTGGCACAGTTTTTTTGACTTTCTTCAGACGATTGATCTCATCATTCTTGTCTTTAAGATACATGACAAAATTTCGAAACCTAACTTCCCTTAAGGGCCTCGTCCTGAAACAAAAATGCCGGAAACAAAGTCTCTTCAACCTGATCGTTCAATCTCCTCACGGCGGATTCAATAACAAAGGGTGGCGGTGGCACTGCGAGATCCTTGTAGGCTAGCAAACCTATACGCTCATTTTCGATCAAGTTTACTTCCTGCACAGATCTCGGGAGCAAATATGTTGACCGGAGGTGTTGCCAAAGGTTGACGAGCAACTCGACTTCCGGGCGATCCGAAGAATTGTGTGACACGTGACCCAATTGAAGTTCAATGGAAAAATAACTTTCTCGGTATTGTCTCGCCTCTTGTAGAAAATTTATGATCTCAAGACAGTGGTTTCTTTTCAGGAAGAGATAAAAATTATCGAGAGAATACGGGTAGGGAGCTCTGTTGTTGAGGACCTCACAGAGCCCCGGGAAACATGGCGCCGATTCATGACTCATGGGACTCTAATGGTGCAGTCGAGAAGGTCGAAAGTGAAGGAATATACTAGCGAAGTCTCCTAATTTATGATCCGACAAAAAGGACGAATGCCTGAGCCATTTCAACCTCTCACAGATTACCTGCACTCTTCCTGTAATCAAACAAGTTTCTGTTTCGATCTGTCAAGCTTCCGGTCAATAGCGAGCATATTTAGTAATATTACGCAAGTAGAATGTACTTCACCGGAACGAAATAATTTTCTACCGTGGTTTGAGAATTAGCGAAACGTGAGTGATGATTGCATTTTTTAACCCGTGGTGTTGAGCGCCCTCTACCGCGGATGCAAGGACAGACAGGATCGACCGCGGCTGGTTGGAGTGGCTCTCTAACGTTACGCCAGTCAAAACAGGTCTGAAGTATAGCTTTAGATCGAGTCCCAACACCATTGCGGGTGAAGTTGCTTTAAACACTGAAATGTTTCTCGAGTTGGTAGATAGCACGCGTCCCGCGAAACACAATTTTTCAAGTTTGACATCGAGTAAGTTGAATATCATCATCATATATTAAACAGCACATAAGGACGTAGACGGCAGCATAGAAGACTGCCAAATACATAAAGGTGAAGTCGATTTATTAAACGTCGGAGGGGCGGATAGGGTCGACGCGATGAAATTTCTGTGCTAAACTAGTGGTATTTGGTTATCCTCTCAACTCAACAGAAACCTAAAAGATATTATCTTTTTCGTCAAAAAAAGAGACATTTTTTAACAAAAATGAAAAAGCTTGGAATTCTGCCAGGTAGGCTCATTAAAAACCACATGGGGGGTGATTTTACCAATTCCCTCTAGTTAATGAGTGTTAGGAGCCCCTCGGAGGGGACTCCTCGGCACGTTGGAATATGAGTGAACAACACAAGACTACGCCTGAAGCACACACACTATGGGTATGCGGATGATGTCAGACGAATCGCTGATTTCTTGTAGGAAGAAATTGCGAGTTCTATAGGGTTGTGTGATCCTAAGCGAGATAAGACATGTACACTGCAAAAAGAACGCAGGGGCCCGGCAGTACTGAGGTACCTCTTGTTGTAGTATCAAAGACAGTATCGTGACAGTGAGTCCGTTTTCTGTCATAGATGGGCTGGTTGCGATGACACCCGCTTTTTCACTTGAATGGCGTATTACAGATTTGGAATATGTTACCTTCCCGGTAAATAATTCAATTGTAAGTTGAACCCCCTGGTTTATTCCATTTGCGTTGCTCACACTGACAGATCTAACACGCCAACCTTTCGTATGTCTTCCGCTCCCGATTCATCGCAGCCTGAAGCCATGAATAAGAAATCAGTGCCCAAATGATGATATAGCAGAAAAGAATGCCTAAAGACAACCCGAATGCAAAATGGAATTCTAGCGTCCATATAACAGCTGACAAACACCCAAGGTATACACAAACTCCAAAAATCCACCAAAGGGTGAGAAGAAAAAACATGTGCCTGAAAGCCTTGGACGACTCGTATCGCGCATTAAACCGTACACGAAACTCACGATCCTGGAGACCATCAACAGCGATGAAGTCTTCAGCTGCGTAGTATATAAACGGCCGTAGCGGTGTTCCCCGGGCTTGTGAATCAATCCCAATTGGGATATTGAACGGTATCAATGTGATAAGCATTAAGCTTCCGAGAAAGGTCATAAGAAAAGCTGGGGAGTAGAGATAGAGATTCGGAATCTCTTTGCTACTGCCAATGACAAACGGAATTAATGCACAAACCATGGAGACACCATAGACCCAGGATGTGGCGTCAAGCTCCCATCGCGATCGTGACAGAAGAGGGGCGCATTCCTCGGGGTGCCAAATAAGACGACATATCCGGGCAACCAGGACATAAAGCTCGCCTAAACCGAAGGAGATGATAGCGTAGCCAAGAATATGCTTGTCAAATTCCGACTTGACGAAGCCGCATTCCTCGTCTGCTCGACAGTCGTTCTGATAGTGAGGAACATGTATTTTATCGAACCATGCGTAATATATTATGCATGGGACTACAAGATCAAAAATAATGATCATAGGAAGCCCCAGGGTTATTGAGAGATGATCGGTGAGCTTCGGGTTCTTCTGAGCAAGCTTCTCATATAGCAGGGCTGGAGCGGGTGTTGCCTGCGGGTTTTGAACGCTGTTTTCGCCACGGACGGAATCTTGCTCCATTGAAGCGATCTTGGTGATGTCGGAGCAGATATGTATGAAAATAAAGACAGGAAGACTGAGCGAATATCGATGTTTTCCATCTGGTCTTGTCTTCCCTCGCCTCCAAATACAAATAAAGGCGGAAACACCGCATGCGAACAAGTAATCTAGTTACAAAAAAGTTCACTTACGTCATCGGTAAAATATGCCAAGTTTGTTGATGATTTTTTGTGGAGCCGGAGCTTCCGTCTGATCCACAGATTTCCAGAGTGTACATGCCCGCCCCCTAGTAGTCGGGCCCTCACCGCTCCACTAGGGGGCGGGTGGAACCGATTTCTCAGGTCGGGGTTATCGGGCCGGAAACTAGACAAAAAAAGCAAGAGATGCACTGAATGGTCTGAAAATCTAGATGGATTTTTCACGGCACAGACAATTTTTATGCGCACGTGTTATTTGTGGTGACGGTGAACTGTCCCCAAAGATTGAGCGCATACCTGTAGGGCCTCCCGTTAGGAGCCCTGTAACGTAATTCCCAAGCGAGCCGCCCACCCAAGCGAGCCGCCCACCCAACTAGTTTTCACGCGTCCACACGCGTCCTTCTATTTTCTACCAACCACCATGCCTCCAAAACGTGCTCAATCAAGCCGAAATTCTATCGAGCAAGAGGGCCGCCTCGAATTAGCTATACAGGCTATAAAAAACAAAGAAATCACCTCTATCCGTGAGGTAGCACGTCGTTTTAATGTGCCTCGTACTACCCTCCGCGACCGCATTATCGGCCACTAATTTCGCCCTCAAACACGCGCCAATAGCCATAAATTGACCCAAATTGAAGAGGAATCGCTTAAAAAGTGGATATTGTCAATGGATACGCGTGGAGCAGCCCCTAGGCCCTCTATGGTGCGAGAAATGGCGAATCTTTTGCTTGCAAAGCGTGGTTCAACCCCAATCCAGACGGTCAGCAAAAATTGGGTCACAAACTATGTCAAAAGACAGACAGAGCTAAAGACTCGTTTTTCACGTCGATATAACTATCAGCGAGCAAAACAAGAGGATCCAAAGGTTATTCAAGAGTGGTTTGATCGCGTACAAACTACGGTTCAGCAATACGGTATCCTACCGGAGGATATCTATAACTTTGACGAGACTGGTTTCGCTATGGGCCTTACAGCGACCGCAAAGGTTATTACCCGAGCAGAATACTACGGTCGGCGATCAGTTTTATAGCCAGGAAATCGCGAGTGGGTGACTACAATCGAGTCAATTAGCGCTTCTGGGTGGGCGCTTCCGCCTACGATTATCTTCAAAGGCAAACTACATAATCTAGCTTGGACCAATGACCTTCCGAGGGATTGGCGCTTTGAAGTTAGTCAAAATGGATGGACGATAGACGAGATTGGCCTTCGATGGCTTCAAAAGCTATTTATACCATCAACGAATAGCCGTACGTATGGCCGATATCGATTATTAGTCCTTGATGGGCACGGTAGCCATCTCACGCCCTATTTCGACCAAATTTGCTCAGAAAACGAGATAATTCCTATCTGCATGCCAGCGCATAGCTCACATCTCTTACAGCCGCTTGATATTGGTTGTTTTGCGGTTTTAAAGCGCTCGTACGGAACCTTGGTTGATCAAAAAATGCGGCTTGGCATCAACCATATCGATAAGTTCGATTTCCTCATAGCATACCCACAGGCTTGTATCGACGCTTTTAAAGCAGATACAATTACAAATAGCTTTGCGGCAGGTGGTTTAGTGCCGTTCGACCCAGAACGAGTGCTTTCAAAACTCAATATCTAGCTTCGAACGCCTACACCCTCAGGAAGCCGCCCAAGTAGCCGATCTAGCGTTTTTACCCCAAAAACACCCGCGACTATCGCTGAATTACTTAAACAAGGAGCGCCAATCCAGGCTTTCTTGAAACGACGCTCAAATAGCCCACCAACACCCTCAAAAACCGCGTTAAACCAGCTTATTAAGGGCTGTCAGATCGCTATGCAAAACGGCATATTACTTGAGCAAGAAGTTAAGGAATTACGCGCTGCTAACGCAGTGCAGAGGCAAAAGCGCGCACGTATTAATAGGTATATAGCCTATGAAGCTGGTATCTCAGTGCAAGAAGCTCAGGAGCATTTACAAGCCCATGAGGCTATTATACAGCCTACGGCACCGTCTCTAGCAGCACCCAGCCAGCCTATTCAGCAGGCGGTAGCACCAGCGCGACGACGTCAATACACCTGTTCTATATGCGGTGAGAAGGGGCATAAGTCCCCTACATGCCCAGTTAGGTAGAATAATTAATATAAAGGCGTTTTGGTTGAAAAAAATAGATGAAAAGTAAAAAGTAGATGGTTAGGTGGGCGGCTCGCTTGGGTGGGCGGCTCGCTTGGGAATTACGTTATAATGGATTGGATTACGAGATAAGATAATGCCTTAAACCACATGATGCGTATGGATATTGGAACCTGCGTGGCTATATATAAGGACTGTGCGGTTTAACCGAGACGATCTATCATATGCACCTATACGTGAGGCGGTCAGCTCCGCAAGGAGCCGTTAGGCCAAGTGATGGCAATGAGTCGTCCATACCCACAATCTATGATATAGGCTCCCTCCCGACGGCATAAACATCGATACCGAAAATTGTACATTCCTCGGTACTGAATTTACACATAGCTTGCAAATAGCCCCTTTTATAGTGAAATATCTCCTCTTTTGGTAAGTTACAATATCAAGACTATAGTCAGACATGGTGCCGTTATCTGTTTCGTTGGCCAGATTTGGAGACCACTACCGAAGTATGTTTCGGCTAAAAAGATGCTCTAATTTGCGTCCGGTCCGGTCCACGCATAATTTCAGCATTCTGCGAAGATATGTGTTGGGCGTTCGAAGGAAGAGCAACGGTTTTTGGAAATATTTCTTCCATCCGACCTTTGCATATTGGCGACAGATAGGACAAATATGTTTACCACGGTCCAGCCACGTGTCAATGCAGACATTGTGATATATATGGCTACAACGCAGCCGCCGATAACTAGGGCTTGGACCAAAGCCGTCCAGACAAAGCGGACAAGGGTCTTGAAACTCTTCTGCGGGACTTGAGTTGGAAATTTGCCAACACGACGCATTATGTGTGTCTATACTTGGGTTAAATACTTACCTGGATTGACTTCACTACTATCGTTTTGAATGAACATGACGAAGTTTTTGTGCCCGAAATAATTTTCTCGTGTCACCACAGTAAGAATATTTTCTCTCATGAGCCACCCTTATACGTTTGCCACAAACGGGATATATTGCCACCACCTGTATTGCATAACCTAACACGACAGACCAATTCATAGGTCCCAGTTAACTCTGACAAAGGATTGCGTAGCTGTGATTCTGCTTTTGCGTCAGGTTCCGCTGTTCTACTGCGCAATCTGCCGGTAGCCTTACCGAATGGACGACGACGCGGTCCGTTTAGACAACTACTATACTGTGGCTAAAGTGCGCGTCTTCACCGTTACGTCAAACCGTGATCAACAATGGGAGATGGGATTTTCTACTGAGAAAGATATCTTCAGGCAACTCTTCATTTGAGTTACCTACGTTCGCGGCCTGGCACGATTCACTGTCTTTGGCGTGCACCTATGCGAAATCAATTGACTCTAGCTGCGCTGTCACAGAGATGGCGGTGAAGTGGTGAGCTTCGTAGATGCTAACCAATTCCTTCGAAAACCCGCGGCGAGTCACGACTCGGTTCCTTACTATCCTTAGGGGCGAACGCGAAAGTAGAATTGCGGACATTGTGGCAGCCTTCACTCACCAAAAGAGAGTCGTACATAGCGAAGCCTTACGTTACGACTCGATCCAAATTTTAACTTGAAAGTAAATTCTACGGTTGGATTACTAGCTGTGATGTCATGATGTAGGTTTCCTTGGAGAACTAACTTTGGTTGAACTATCCCGTGACCAGAGAACAGGTTTCAAATATCACCCCGGCCAGCGAAATTGCCGTAACCGGAGACAGCCACAAGGTTCGTGAGCCCTGGATTGAGTGACTTTACCTGTGGAACTGTAATCTAATAACTGTTATAGTTTTCAAAGATCAGGATAGCCGTTCTTCGAGCTCTCCAGGTTGATCAACCCACACCCATGCAAAGCGACTGCTGCCTCCAGACCTAGCACTTTAGTAGCAAAAGAGCCTCCTCGACTGTTCTTTCTTTCAAACCGATTTGATTGCTATTGCTTATTGAGTTTGACAGACATTCCAGGCTTAGAGCTCTGCTATTGATAAAGAAATGACGCGCTGATGGCAGAAAACACCGGTCGATAATATCCAGAAGACAAATTGGCCAAATGAGGCACCGGACGTGAGATGAAAAGTAGCATGTAATCGCCCGGACTTAATACCTTCCACCGCTCATCAATTTGACCAAGAAAACCTCATACAGTAACACAAACCATCAGCCTCCTTCTGGCACACATGTTGCCGATCCTCCCGCTCATTGTAAGCCTCATTGATAGACGCCCTTCTTTAAGCAGCGGTATCGCTAGGCCCATCTTGTGCACGATGAGCGTTATTTTTCTCTCTTCTGTAAAGTCATTTTCCTTGCGATAGGACCAAAGATTGAATAGCTCTAGGAAGATCGCAAGGCTTGTGAAGAAACTGGGTCACGTTAGCATCGAAATTCTGCCAATGAAGACGGAAAGGAGCTGCACGCACAAGGCAAGGAACATAAAGGACTCGTTAGCCTTTTTGAGAGCGCAGCTGGCTCCAGCCGGAGCTTTGGTCGCACAATTCTTCCAGATATAGTCTTGAGCGGCAAAAATGAAGGCCGTCAACCACCTACAGTATCTTCAATCAGTTTCTGCTAAGAAGCGAACGGACGGACTATATCACGCAACTCACAGGTATGAGAAAATGATATCAATCGGAGTAACGAATTTGCTGAAGAGGTTCGGCATGAAGGGAGACACGAAGGCGGGCAGGAAAAAGGCAACCGACATCGTTGACTGTCGCCTTGTTAGAGACCCGAGTCATGCAGATAGCATCGTGCAATGTGAGGTTGACATACAATAACTTCTTGATAGATAGTATGCTCTCCTTTTGGCCAGTTATGCATAAAGTACGATGTGAGTCCCATCACAATGACAGCGCTTGACCATTGCATGAAGCGGGTCAGCAGGGTAAGGGGCACAGAGACCACCGTGAATGGCATTATTTTGGTTCTGTAACGTCTTCCGTCTATTATCCGTCAAGCTGTGGCTATAACCCTGAGCTGAGCGCTAGGCTTGCGATTGATATCAGATGAGAGAGACTAATGATTTTCATGAGCAAAGATCTCGCTAGATAGATTGTTGCAAAACCGGAGACAGGAATATTTGCTACGTCAAAGTTGTTTCATGATGCTTTGAGCGCTACAGAGCTTGACGTAATACACTTCATGACCAGCTTTCCTTCCTGTTTTTACCGGTCAGTATCCTGCTTCAACAGTTTGCCTTGCATTCATTTCCCATGGTACGGGCCTGCTAAATGCATTACAGTATCTCAAAGTTTTACGAATATGTATTCGTGCCGACCCCTACATACCCAATCGAAGGTTTTGATGGCACTAGGTATTTCATCACCGACGACTGTACCCGATACCAGCCCACTAGTAATAAGTCGGGCCCTCACCGCTCTCCGTTGCTGAGGGCCGTCTCCAGCGAAATGCAAACCCAGCGAAATGCAAAATTTAACTACCCTACCCACAAACTTTTAAAGCTATTTACAAATACCCCCCACGTCTATCGATAGCACAAAGTGGCTGACCGTCGTCTCCATTGACCCATTCAAGCTCTGCCTCCCTTCTCTGATTTTCCTGCTCCCTAATTTGGTCTTGGCGAGCCCATTTATCCCGTATCTGTTTTGTTGTAGTTCAAAGGAAGATTGATTGTTATTTCAGAGGAAATAAGTGAGGCTATATATATACAGACGAAACTCCAAGTTGATTTTCAATCAACTTGATGCTTCGTATAGACACCTCGGGAATTATTTCCGATGGTGCGGCTTTGTTCCTGATCTGCACCAGCCTCATATCACAACAAAAACGAGATTAACCCAGCAAAGGCTCCTGATGGGGCTTGCTTTGGGGGGGGGGGGGGGGGGGGGTGCTCTTGATAAGAAGCCTATCTTCTGAGCTTCGACGTGATGTGTGAGCCGATCTTGTCTCTATACGACCGAGCTTGAAGCATCAACATCACTTTCGCGACTTTTTTTTACAATTGTCAATAGTCCCATTCACTTTGCTACGTTAATTACAATTGGACAAAGACCACCTAGGAAATATCCATCGGATATGGGCTAGCACCAGCTATCAATATACAAACATAAGAAAAAGAAAGGGAAAACAGAGCAGTTCTCTATTGGAATAAGAGATATAAAGACCATCAGAATGATTAGCAGTGCAGCGGAGTCTAAGTACCCGCCCCCTAGACGGCAGGCCCACACCGCTCTCGCTGGTGAGGGCCTGCCACACCACAACGATAATTCAGCGTGACGATAATTTTGTCCCACCATCGATAAAATGAAGCTGTTTACCAACTACCACGATGTCCAAATCAAATACTGACATCGAGAAACGAATTTCCGATGCCTTACGCGCGTACTATGATCTTGGCGACCCAAAAATGGCGCCCCTTGCCCGGGAATTTGACGTTCCATACCAGCGGTTGAGGGCGCGCTATCGGGGCCGTCCAAGTCGTTCAGCGAAAATTCCATCAAATAAAGCACTTGATAAAGGTCAAGAGGAGGCACTAATTGCCTGGATGCGTGTCATTGACCGTGCGAATCTCTCACCTCTCCCCTACGAGATCGAAGGCGCTGCAAATGACATTTTGTCACGAAGTTGTTCCGACCGACGCGTTAGCAAAAGTTGGGTACATCCTTTTATGAAACGCCTCCCCGAAACCTTCAAATTCCAAACCCAAAAAACCGTGGAAGCGAAGAGAGTAGACGCTGAGAGATTACCGACAATAATTGAGTGGTTTCACAAATTGGGTAGTGAGATAGAAACCCTTAAAGTCGGACCGAGCTATATCTACAACGTCGACGAAACAGGCTTCCAACTCGGTCAAGGACAATCCCAGAAAGTTGTGACTGAGTTTCCAGATAGTAAAAAGCATGTCCCACCTGGTGGCATAGGGGAGACGGTGACAGCAATCGAATGTATCGCAGCAGACGGTTGGATAATGCCTCCAATGATTTTATTTGCTGGCACAGTTCACCTTGAGAATTGGTATCGAGACCGAATAGATTTACCAGATGACTATGCCATTGCGACATCGCCAACGGGCTGGAATAATGAGGTAAGCGCTTATTCATTTGATTAGTTGATTAATTAATTGACCGTTTAGGTCCGCGCATATCAATGATTACAATATTCGACGAGCATACAAAAGACCGCGTTCAAGGGCGCAATGATTATCGACTTCTACTAAGACTAGTCTACGTTGAAGTACAGCGTACTTCCCTGTTGGATCCCCTGTACTGATGGTATTGTCCTGTCACCCTGATACGCACTACTCATGCATTAGGGTTAGACCTGTATCTATAACACTGGGTCGTGACCCACAGAACTCCATAACAACACAACTACTATACACATGCTACAAGAGGCTATGAGCCCTCATCACTCATCATGGATAGTGAATCAGGACATCCGCAACTCATTCGAACAAATTATCACTCTTGGAGACTGGATGCTGAAGTCCAACTCATCGGCCTGGGAGCACTAGGAATCGTCGAAGGCACCGAGCCTGTTCCCGAAATTTCCTCCACAACACGAGCAGCCGCAGTCACAAACTATAGCCAGAATGTCAAAGTCTACCGACAAGCTCAAGAAAAGGCGATACAATGGATCTGGAATCATATCCACAGCGACTTCCACAGCATCGTTGCAGCTGTCCGTCGAGACCCCCGAGCAATGTGGCTGGAACTCGAACGGCGACTAGGAGGAAGAAATAATTACAATATCTTGGCTGTACGGCAACAACTTGGGAGTGAATCATTCAAGGAGAACGACACCATTCAGACTTGGTCTACCCGACTTGATATCTATAACCAGCGCCTGGTCGGAACTGGATCGGAGCTCTCCGAACTCGAAAGAATCGCCAAATTGCTCAGTACACTACTTAAACGTTTCGAAATCACAGTCTCTCACATTCAACGAATTCCCAACCTCGACTACCAGACTGCTCTACAACAACTCCTCGACTTTGAAAATCAATTACCGGTCGGAGCTGCGAATGCCTCTGGAACGGCACTGGTCACTCAAAACCGACCCCGAAGACCATTCCAATCACGACGAGGAAGAGGCCGTCGATACAGATTCTCTGAGCCATACCACCGAGGGCAGCTCATCGACAGGTCTCGGCAGACAGTATACTGCTACCATTGTGGCCATAAAGGACACACTAAGTCAGAGTGTCAGAGTTTCAAACGACGTGAAGAAGAAGACCGACAAAACCAAGCACGGCTATCCCAAATACCTCGCGGCACAAATTACACGGCAGAGGATGGAGCGACTACATCAACAAACCCAACTCAACCACCATCCCGATCCGATGCGAACTATATGGAAGACTGGTTTGCTCATATGGCAAGCCATAGTATATCTTCACAAATGAATAGATACTTGACTCTGGAGCCAGTCATACAATGACTCACACAAAGTCGAATTTCACGCACTTCAAACGTTTTCACCAACCACGTCAGGTCACGATTGGCGACGGATCGCACGTGAAAGCACTCGGAAGTGGTATCCTTCATAATCGGACAAATCTGGCTTCCATTGATCTGAAGGAAGTCTGGTGGGTACCTCAGCTCAGTAGCAACTTAATATCTGTGCGTTCCTTGGACGATATGGGACTGGAAGTCATCTTTGCTGGCGGCCAATGCAAGCTACGACGCGACGGAAGGCTTCTTGCCACCGCAAGCCAAATTCCATCGAATCTCTACCAGCTTAATCTACCCGCGTCTGTATTCAATGCCAAATTCAACAACTACCATCCGATCACATTCTGGCATCAACGGCTTGGACATCTCAATCTCAAGGACGTGTCAAAGATTACCCGAATTCAACTGCCAAAACAACTATCTCGATGTGCTTCGTGTATGGCTGGGAAGCAGCACGCCATGTTTAACCGAAGGCCTCAAGAAAGAGCCACGAAGCCATTTGACTTCATTCACTCCGACCTCAGCGGGTTGCTGCCTACCTCACCAGGCGGTTATCGATACTTTCTCGTTTTCGTGGATGATTTCACGCGATACATCCACACATACTTTCTGAAGGGCAAAAGCATAACAGAAACCATTGAAGCCTTTCGTGCCTATCAAAAATGGATCAAGGCTCAATTCGGTGCGACCGTTCGCAGGATTCGCACTGATAATGGCACTGGAGAATTTGCCAACCAGTATTGGCACGACTACGTCATTGGCGAAGGGATTCAACATGAATTTAGCCCTCCTAATACTCCACACATGAACGGCGTAAGCGAAAAAACAATTCGGACACTCAAGAAGATGGCAAGGACCATGCTTGCAGGAGCGAGTCTGCAAGATCATGAAGAATTTTGGGGTGAAGCTGTGGCGACTGCCACCTACACACGCAATTTACCCCCCTCCCATGCATTCAATGGCAAGGTACCGCTCGTTGGCCTTTATCCAAACTTGACCCCTAGGTATGATCACCTCAAACCATTTGGCTGTTTGGCCTACGTTCTCGTTCCACCCACAAAGCGTTCGACGTGGCAATCACGTACAAGAAGATCCCTGTTCATGGGCTACATTCACAACACATCAAAGGTTTGGAAGGTATATGACATTGAATCAAAGCGAACGTGCAATTCTGGGCAAGTGATATTTGATGAAGAACAGTTTCCAGGAATCCCTGTTGAATCCCAAACCCTGCAATGCCATCCATCCTGGCAAGTTGAAAGCCCACGTGCTGTGGCTAATATTGTGCAAGCCAGTTTCCGAGACCTTCATATTGAGGTTGTTAAACAAGAACCGGAACTGTTGAATTTCAAGATCTGTGGAATTGAGCGTCCACATGACAGTCATTTATTCGACCCCATCTTACCTCCACGCGCAACTGCTCTCGCCGCTCAGCGGAGTAGGGAGGATCTATTCAAGGGCGGCGCGGAGCCGAGCGCAGTGAAAAAGCCAGCTGGCAGGCTCCGAGTGGACGTAGCAGGCGATCCACTAGATTTTGACACTGCGATGCAGGTGGATCCCGTCAATTGGTCTCGGGCCATACGCGATGAGTTTTCCGCGGACCAAAAGAATCAAACATATGAAATTATCCCCTTGCCCTTGGATAAGATTGCGATTGGCTGCAAATGGGTGTTCAAGACAAAGTACGATGTGCAAGGGGACATGCATCATAAAGCTCGCCTAGTTGCGAAAGGCTTTGAGCAAGAATATGGAGTACATTATCAAGAGACATACGCACCTGTTGCAAGGTTGACGTCCGTGAGGCTCCTACTGGCCCTTGCTGCCTGGTTTTAGTGGGAGATAGAGCAGCTAGATGTGATCACTGCCTTTCTCAATCCTCACTTGTCAGAAGAAATCTACATGGAACCACCAGAAGGCATGGAAGTTGAAGCTGGAAAATCTCTGCGTCTGCATCGGACGCTCTACGGTTTGAAACAATCCTCCTTATGAATGGTACTCTGACGTACACAAGAAGCTGATGACTCTTGGATTCCGTCGGTCAACCGAGGATCCCAACATTTATGTCTCCACACTCGTTCAGTGCATTTTACTTCTCTACGTTGACGACATCCTTCTCGCTGGCCCACAAGAAACAAGAACTCATCAAGCTGTACCACATGAAAGACCTAGGAAAAGTGTCTCTGTTCCTTGGCATGCAGATCGAACGATATTGTGATCAAATTCGAATCCATCAAACGCGTTACGTTGATAAGCTGCTGGAGCGTTTCAACATGTCAAGCAGTCATGGGATTACGACACCAATCTCCATCAAGAACGATCTACATGAAGCTCGAGACAATGACAAGGTTCTCGACTACGACGACAGAAAACAGTACCAAGCGATAGTGGGAGGTCTGATGTACCTCATGACAGCAACTCGCTCAGACCTTGCATTCACCTTGTCACGTCTCTCCAAATTCAACGCAAAGCCAACGACCAAGCACATGGAAGCTGCGAAGCATGCTCTGCGATACATCAAATACACAAGTGACGTAGGCCTAATCTACGGCGGAAGAGACACCGAGCTATACGGCTACACCGATTCCGACTTCGCTGCGGACGTGGACAATCGAAGATCCACAAGTGGATATGCATTCCTCCTCAACGGCGCCCGTGTTCATTGGCAATCAGAACAACAGTCACTTATTGCTCGATCCACTCACCAAGCGGAGTATATCGCAATGGCGAATGCGAGTTATGAAACAAGCTATCTTCGACGCTTGATTACAGACATCCATCCGGACTGTCATCCTACTCATCCAACGACCCTGTATGCCGACAACCAAAGTGCGATCACAACAGCACAGTCACGCCAAGACATTTCTACTCGATCAAAACACATCGACATCAGGTATCATATCACACGAGACCAGCTCCTGGGGGCCCTCAGACCCCCAGGGATCAGCAGCCGAGAGCAGCTACCTTAGAGCTGGCGATGGATCTCAGCGATGACCAGGCCCCAGAAGGGGTGTGTCATAACTAATGCGAATCCTACAGCACAATTGCCGCAAGACCTACGCGGTCGGGATTGCGGCCCTCGAAGCCGGGCTAGAGTTAGGGGTGGGCCTGGTGTGCCTTCAGGAGCCCTACATCAGCAAGGACTTTCGACACGGGGGATACCAGATATACTGGGCAGAGGCAGGAGCACACAAAAATCGCCGCGTGGCTGTGGCCATTCGGCGGGATTTATTCAACCAAGTGATGGTGGAAGCCCGGACAGACCTCATCAAACACCCATACATCATAGCATTGGACGTATGGGAACGGGGTCGGGCTGGGGAACGGACTCCAAGAACCCGAGTCGTCAACTGCTATGACAACTGGCTCGGACCCGGCCAGCGATGGCAGGGCGACAGCGATCGGCGAGGGAGAGCCATTGAGGATGTGGGCTGGGATGGCGTCCTCGAGGGGAGGTGTCTATTTCTAGGGGATTTCAACGCGCACAGCCCGCTGTAGAATCCTCTAGCGAGAAGCCGGACCAATGCAGGGCCGTTGGAGAGCCTGATAGAAGCGGGAAGCCTCTACCTCAACAACGAATCGGGGGTCCCGACCCGACCGAAAACAACACCAGGGATTTCAATCATCGATCTGACCCTAACCACAGTCAGCATGGGACCCCTCCAAGCGTGGACAGTAGACCAGGACCATTCAACCGGTTCGGACCATGAGCTGCTAGTCATGGAATGGGCGCCGATAGAGCATGGTTCGGAACCCCCATCGAGGGAGGTCACCGGATGGCAAATCCAGGCTCTTCAGGCAGACCATCAAACCCTGGCGAATGCAAAGCAATGCTGGGAAAAGAACGCAGAGCAACGAGCCCCGCTGGACGACACTTGTTCGCTAGCCGATGTCGCGGAGGAGGCAGCGTGGATTCAAGAAACGCTGACAATGGCCTTGAACCAGCACGCGAAGCCAATACGGGTAACCCCGAGGTCCAAGCGATGGTGGAGCCCAGAGATCAAAGAGGCTCGTGAGGTCTACTGCCAGGCCAGAAGAGCCTGGCAGACGCAGAACATCCCCACGGCCAGCCTCGCCGAGGCCAGGAACAGCTACTACCGGACAATTCGGCACTCAAAACGGACATGCTGGGAGGCCTTCCTAGCAGGGCCTACAGACACTCCAGACCAATCGAATGCAGAGGATATTGCTCGGTGCTGGCTCGCCTTAGGCTTCACCAAGTCTAAAGGCACGGCTACCACTCCCACCCTACGAGGACCCGGGGGCGAACTCGCCACGTCCATCAGCGAAAAGGAGGCCTTGATTCGAGAAACAGCCTTTCCACCAGAAGACCATTGTCGGCATGGAGAGTGTATAGAGAATGAGCCCCGGAAAAGGGATTTTTGCGCCTTGCTCGGGGAGACCAAGCAGGTCATCCGCGTGAAGCGTTAAATCGGTTGGGCTGGAAGACCTTGTGCGGGTGTGGACAGCAGGGAAAATGATGATTCTCTGATGTTTCGCCTGAGCAAAACGCTCAGTCTGGAAGCGACTGATGACGTGTCGAAGAGTCTTTAGCTTAACGACTGCTGTTGTGGTTTGCAGATGAGGATTGGTCAATGAGGAGATCGCCTTTAAGTTCAACGTCAACATATCATCATTCGTGAGAGTGCCAGCCCTCATACGTGTTAGCAGATTTCGATATGGTAAGTCTTCTGCTTGTCGCATTTGCTCATGGAGGATGATAACTTGCTTGAATTGGGACCAGATAAGTTTTCCGTCCTGATCGGTTTCATTCCTTGGCAGTTTCCACAGGGCTTGGCCCTGGACGGGGGGAAATTGGTAAAAATCTCCCATGAGAATGACGATAGGCAACCCACCAAAGAGGTCTAGAGAGGATCTGTCAAGAGATCGCGCGATCTTGCAGTGGGTATTGATAATGCTAAGTGCGGAGAGATCCACCATGCTTACCTCGTCTATGATCATAATTGTTTTTCGCGACCATAGCCTGCGCACCCTTAGTCCTACTCCGGTTCGTCGATACCGGTTTAGAGAAATTCCAAGGGACGTATGGTATGTGCTTCCTCCAATGACATCAGCCGCTGCGCCTATTGGGGCTATCAGGATAATCTCGTTCTTGCGGTGGATTAGATCCATCGCGGTGACAATCGCTTTAATTATCTAGCTCTTGTCTACACCTCCTTCACCTCCGACATAGAGGAGAGTTTGTGTCCGCTGCGAAGGATCATATGGATAGTTGGCGTAGAGGAGTGCTTCGGCAAGCACCTTCTCCACGACAATGCGTTGCTTCTTATTCAGTGGGACCATCTCGCACATGAGGGAGGCTATTGAAGCGCCCGTCGGATTCTGGTCCACTCGCAAGCGATATTGCAGCAAGTCAGGGAGTGGAGCAGAGTCAGTGAGTATAGGGACCAAAACTTCGTCGACGAATTCGAGATTGAAATCACCAAGATCCGGTACAGTGGTGGCTGGGACGTTTCGGTGTACGGATCTTGGTCTGCGAGTTTAGTAATGTTCTTAATGCGATCTTGCCATTCTTGCAGGGTGGAGGCCGGAAAGAATTTGAGACCAGAGGATTTATATAGCGCGCTATCGGGAATATAAAGGGATCGGAGATTCTCTAGTTGAAGGGATAGGGGGAGAAAAGAAATTAAGGCGAGAGTGGTGATTTGGCGCTGGGCGCCTTGTGCTTCCTTTATATAGCGTCGGCTTATGGCGAAGAAAACAGCTAGAAGGGTTTCTTTGCTTAGAGAATGATCTCCATTTTGTGAAACACGCGCGGCCTCGTTTTCCGAGTCAGAAGCAGGGACGGAGGATTGTCTAGTTCTTAGCCGACCGAGCATGCGTGTTGAGCAGTTCGACTTCGTAATATCGCATCAGCTTAGCAGTCACTTTTTGATTTGCGTAGGAGTTCGACGTTTTGTGCAAATGTACGAATATATACTGGGAGTGTTGGTTCAATAGACGTCCAAATGTCACGTAGAATATCGTGTGTGGTTGCGGTTGTAGGTGCCTAGTGAAAAATTGAGGATAAGTGTTCCCAAGGAATGAAAAGGCCGAGAAGGATCTCGGCTAGATCATTCTGAATCACTATGGTCGTCGGATTTCCACCTGGAACAAAGTCCTCCGAAGATTGAAACTCGGTCAGCTCGCCTTGTAGGGTCACCGTAGCCGTTTGAGAGGGAGACTAAGCCAGCCTCTATATATGCGTATAGTGTCTTGGGTGCTCGTGATCGAACGGCACGTCTTCTGTCGTCGCATCCTGGCGTCTCTTAGTGCTTACTATCATGCAGTATTCGAAGAGGGACAAGCAAGACAGGAGGTTACCACGCAACTTATAATTATCGAATATATTTGCCGGTGTAGGTGCACTTTGGTCATAATTGCATAGCTCTTCTCTAATAGTATCGGATGACAAGGGATCTCGACGAGACCGTCCTATTGGAATAATCGGACGAACGTACCGTCTAAGCCACTAGAGATTAATGCGAGTGAAGTTGTAGTTAAGTGTGTAGTAGGAGGGAAGTTGGAGTAACATGCTTGCTACCTGGACTCCACTCACTTCCCGATCTTGTGATAAGCTATTGAAGCAGTGGAGAGCAAATTTATTTATGCCCGTCTGCCGAAGCCTTAAATTTGCTATAGTAAGAGCGGGAGCGGTATTTGCACGTTTAATCATCTGCTTCAATAATGTAGCTTTCGTCACTATGTGGCACGGTGAAACGTCGTCCTTGGTAGCATAGTTGGTAATGTAATATAGAAGAGACAACGATTTTGACACGGTCGGAATCCAGGAGATATCGTGATTTGAGCGGATGCAGCTAGCGATAGATGGGTTCCGTGGATTGACCCAAGCATAGTTACGGGCAAGGTGGATGATGCCATGCTCGTCTACTTTGGATGCGTCTAGAAGGTCGCGAGGCATGCCGAAGCGATAGACATTGTTGTTTGATCTTTGCGGGCGGTATTTAAAGTAAGTTGCCGTGTGCCGTTTGGAATGAAGCTGTTTAGTATGAGTAACACGATTGCTATTATAGGAGAGGTTCTGAATGAATTCCGAGTCCGTTTCCAAGCCAGTCGAAGGAGGGGTTGTGTTGGAGATAGCGGTGTCTGGTCCTTATGAGAGTTATGTAAGCTATGCTTCACGATAGATTCTAAGAAGCCAATCATTCGGCTTGCAAAATCATCGTCTGCAAGGATAAGGTCACGTAGTCGGATGAAATCAAGATTGCCGCGAACCCACACCAATGTGTGGAGATATAATATGCCTCGTCCATTACTTTCCACTACACTAAAGTAATTAGAAACTTCCCCAAGAATACCAATGTCGGTACTTTTGCTACCGAGGAGCCTGTCAAGAACCGCCTTGCATATATAGTGAAAGATCTCGCTACAGTAACAGGGTCTGACGTCGCTGTCGCGTATCGAATGGCCGATGCTACGTTGACAGAGAGGTCAGTTGAACACTATACGCCAGCAAGAACCAGTACGAGAGGGTTCTGAAGATCGGAAGGGTTAATTGTTAGCCAGAAAGCTGGCATACCTTCCCGAACGAGAAGACCTCGAAGTTCTGCTCGCATCTATAATGTTTGGAAAAAGGATCCTGGTACTTGTACACCGATGGCAGTGATGTTCTTGAGTAGTCGTCGCACTAGTGGATCCGAGGTGACTTAACTGGTGGCGAGCTCTTCGGCCGCCTTTTGTAGGCGAGCAACGTTAAGTGAGTTTAGGTCCCCAGTAACAGACGTCCACTAGGATCGCTTGATGAGAAGAGAATTGCCAAGACACGAATTCCGTAGCTGTATCATATCATATAACAAGTACATGAATGTCCTGTGATAGGCAAACCTGGAAATTTCAGCCAGCTATTGCCCAGCTGGCTAGAGAAAGGCTTGCCTGCGGCTATGGTGACTAAGTGCCCAATTTGCAAGAACAATAAGGGAGACAGGTATATCACGATGGTCCAAGTGGCCGCCAATACCCGCCGGGAAAAGCGCAGGAAAAGCAGATGTTAGATAATGAGGGTCTTGCCATTGGTTAAGAAGTGATGCCTGGCCTCGAATACCATATTCGATCACTGGGTTTCGTTGCTGAGCAGTAGCGAGTCGAGCAGTTTGGCTCGCGTGGCTCGTGGGGGTATATAGAGGTTGTATGTTAGGCGGTGGGTCATCGATAAGGGTATACATCGTGTTCAGCAGACGTAGGTCGGGGTTCTGGCGATCCCCTTTCAAGTCAATAGTAACAGAAGCGGTGACTGGAAGAGCGTCGTCGGTAAAATGGTCACGGTGGTCCTCTACGGCCCGCCAGTCGTTCTCGTAGTTGCCTTCTTGCAAATTGACACTGTAGCCCGCCCGTTCGAGGTGATCCGTGTTACCCAAATATATAACTTGCTACTGTAAATCCGAAGGTATAAAATCATCGGGCCAGTGATCTATAGCTAAATATTCTATTGTAACGTCTCCGTACAAGGGGTTATATCGCACGAGATAGCGAAGAGCAGCAAGCACCTTATATTTACGAACACTCAAAAATGGCTATAGATTAGAGTCGGTTGGTGGTCGGTTTCCTAGCTAGAGTACTTTGATGAGCTCAGTGAACTATAGATTAGGGCTTGGTAGTATTTGAAGAAGAGGTTTTGGGTCCTGTGGTATAACAATAAAATGGCCCCGTAGTGCACGGTGGTTTGCTAGTCACGTTTGTCCCCCTGGGCGCAATTTAACGACCACTCCAACAGGGTGGGACATAGTGATGAGATATTCTTCAGTTAGAGTAAGGTCCTTGAGGGCTTCTGGATAGTGCTGACAAAGAGTGACATTTATATTGTTCTTGCCGGAAAATTTCAGAAATGATCCTCGAAGAAGTGCAGCGTGGCATGTAGAGCACAGATTCCAGAAGCCTTCATTGTAGCCGCAGGTATCGAGGAATCCTTCTAAAGGCAGCAGCAGAGAATCTCCATCTAAAAATCGGCTTGTCTTAGCAAGAATGACAAGCATACCACATGAACAACATATGGTATCTCGGCTAGCAAGAGCCATGTTGTTCTCAAAGCGAGCTACGGATTGGCGTATGTGCGGCGAAGAAATTTCGGGCGGGAACATGCTCAAGGCATATACACGAGATGCGTGTTCTTGGCGGAGGAAGTCAAGACCTTGGTTGATAATGAAGGAAGAGGTATGAGACTGTGTAGGCCGTTCCGTACGCCGTGTTTGTCGGGGCCACAAATGCCGCCCCTGCCGTGTTTGTTGGGGCCGCAGATGCCGTCCCTGCCGTGTTGAGGGAGTCGACTGTTGGAATGAATTAACGAATGGGTTGAAAGATGTGCTAAATAAGTCACCGAAATCAGTGGCTTCTGAGACAGTATGGGACATCCTAGGCCTGCAATGGAAACAACGAGTCACTCCAGGGCGGGTTGGAAAGAGACTTCCACAGCTAGGGCAACAAGAATGAGAAGCCTGACAACTCCTACAACAGAGGTCTGAAGAGGTGGCAGGGAGGTGAATACGGCATCCAAGACAGGGCCGCGTTTCGAGAGGAGAGGGTAAACGCGATAATCGACAAGCAGGGCATCGCGGAGGCTAAATAGTCGCAGACAGACGCACATAGAGACCACAATCATGGCAGGGGTGACGCGTTAGCATCGCGGAGCCATTTCACAGCGAGATTGTAGAAGCATGTGTGAAGTGAGAGCACAGAAGCCAGTGAAGCCACGGGTGGTAATACATTGTAGAAGCGTCGGGATAAAAAGAGGGTCAATAAGCAACACATGAAGCAATTATCGAGCTAGAACGTACATATACATGCAGACAAAAGCCATACAACCCTAAAGGCCAAGGGAAGCCAGGCTCAAAAAGGCAATGCAGGGGCGAATAAGGAGCGTGCGTGGCAGTAGAGTTCCAACGTAGACAAGCTGCTTAGCTTTGCGGACGCGCACATACAACCACATTGACTAGGGGACGCGCGCTGACGCACGCTGTAAGCCCTGAAACGACGTGGCAATTATGGCAAAATCAAAGAAAGCCGTGGCAGTACAAGCCAGGGGAACATCCATCATGGTGATGAGGCCAGCAGATTAGACAGACGATGCCCAGGCTACAAGTGTTTCTGCTTGCAGGTTGCGTAATCTTTCCATCTCCACGATAAGCTCCGGGTCGGGAGAAAATCGGAGGTCGTCAATCGTGACTTTTTGGAGTAAATGAAGGCCTTGGAAAGATCGCAGTCTGGAAAGCTGAACATAAAAGGAGCAGTACTTTCGATGAGAATCTTGGCCTCGCCGAACTATATCGTTTTTCAGGTCTAGAATCGCGGCAGAAAGAGTTGAGCCTTGCACTTTATAATCAGCGAGACAAAATGCTGGGCAGATTGGTATCTACTTCCTTCTGACTAACAAGCCTTTCACGGAAATGGAACGTTCTATTAGAAATATTGGCATCGTCGAAGCCGGAAGTTAATCAAAGTCGGTTGCCAGTGGTCTGTTTGGTTTGAATAGAACTGAAGCAGGCGGTCTAGTACAGAACGTGTAGAGGTCATCTATGTCAAATAGTTTAGCTGCAAGAATGCGTTAGTTGGGTCTTTGAATTTCAACTTGAGACTTTCCCGCTGGGTCTAAAGCAACGCACACTGCGGTAGCCGGTGGCACCATTGACTTGACCGAGAGGGGTATAGGCGTTGGTAAGCATCACGGTAGGCATATCTTTAGTATAGAAGAGAAGGCCAGGGAACGGGATCTGAGCACTATGATCTGGCTGGAGCAATAAGTCATAAGCTTGAAGTCGAAGGTTCGTGGGACCAGTTGACTTAGTTCTGGAGTGAACAGCGGCGAATAGGTAAATTTTTTGCGACTTGCTTCGAGCAAAGCTCTCGATGCGGATGCGATTCATTGTATGCCGAATTGTATTTAATTTCACTATGACAGTGGCATTCTCTGTAATTGTATTCGTGAGTGAGTGGATGGTTTTGGTGTTCAGGTGAGCAACGTCATCTTCGGTTAATGCTACCTACCTCGTTCGCGTTAGAAATTCACAAAATGTAGGATCTTCCGATTGTCTCATCTACTCATTGAGAATGATGACGTCTTGAAATCGATGCTATATCAGTTGACTGGCGGCATCTTCATCGTTGCCATATCTTGCCTTTTTCCATAGTGGCGGACCGCGAACGGGAGGGAACTAGAAGAAATCCCCCATAAGGATCACGATCGGAAGGCCACCGAAAAGATCCGGGGAAGATCTAGGGAGTGATCGAGCGACTTTGCATTGGTTGTTGATGACACTTAACATTTTCAAATCAACTACACTCATTTCGTCAATGACCAAGATAGTCTTTCGAGCCTATAGCTTTCTGACGCGAGCGGTTACGGATGCTTTGTAGGAAAGGTTGATGCCTAGGGAAGTATAATAAGAATTACCACCTAAATTCTCCGCGGCAGCACCCGTGGGGGCAGTGAGGATGATCTCATGTTTTCGACCAAGGATATGTAGAGCGGCTTCAATAGCTTTAGGTATCTGGGTTTTACTAGTGCCACCTTCGCCCGTTATGCAAAGAAGCAGTTACTTGCGGCGTGACGAGTCATATAGATAATCAGCCCACGTCAGAAGATTAGCTAGCAACTTGCGCACTATAAGCATTTGCTTCGTATTCAGCGGGATATTCTGACTAACTAATTCAGCAAGAGATCCTAGAGTTGGACTGTCTCCTAGTTGAGCACGTCGCGTTAATGTATCATCGTTCATGCTTGTGTCAGTCAACATAGGCTACAGTACACCATCTCCATCAGGAAGATCAAAGTCTTGCAGCCGCGTAGATGATTCGATGGATTGAGACGGATCGTCTCCTTGAAAGGGGTTTTTAAAGCTAGCTAGGCGGTGTTCCCAATCTTGAAGGACCGTGTGCGGGAAAAACTATAAATCTAAGACGTGGCCCGATCGGAAGATATACATGCTCATCGGAATCGGGTTTATCTGTGAAGGATTGTGTGCTCGATAGACAGTGGCAAATATGGGGGTTCGCTTTGCAGCGATGAAACAATCTCGGCCCTAGGTCTTGTTGACAGTGTAGTATATAGCAATTAAAGTCTCTACTGTGAATCTCTCATCCTCGGGAGCGATGAAACTATCGTCATTCTGTTCATCACCGGATCCGAAATCTGCCTGGTCTAGATGATCGATATATCGGTCGAAAAGCTCGGTAGGGTGAAGTGCCGATAGTCGTAACCTAGCATCGATCTAGCAGCCTTCCTTAGACTTCCGAAGAAGCTCAATATTGGCAGCGAAGTCTTGAATATGCGGAGCAAGTGTCGGTTTGACTGATGACCATATTTGTGAGAAGATATTTCTGTCATCTATATAACGAAAAAAGATATCGCGTAATTTCTCCCACGGAACGAAGAGACCTAGAAAGATCTCCACGAGATCATTCTCGATGGCATCGGTTATTGGATGGCCTCCAGGAATGGAGTCTTCCGCCGTTTGATACTAAGTGAGTTACCCATTAAATACAACGGTGGCTAGCTGTGACCGTGAGCGGGCGAGACGCTATACACAGGCATCACTTTTAGGATAGGACGAGTCAAAGCCAAAGTGATCGGAGCGGTCGGAGGGACTCCCTTGTTTTTGCCCTATTTGAACCAGCATATAGTATTCAAAGAATGAGAAAGGGGCAAGGGCGATTCCGCGCCATTTATAGTTGTTAAATAGGCTCACTGGCACCGCGTCCCCAGTTCGGAATATACAAGGCTCGTCTGCAATACCAGTGGAACCATCAGCGTCTGTGGCGGTCGGAGATCGAAGAGCGTGTATATAATGTCTTAGCCACTAAAGATTGACACGGACGAATTTAGAGTTGACAGTGTAGTAGCTCGGAAGATGCAGCAGAGTGCTGGCGATCTAAACACGACTTACTTCTCGGTTGTGTGCGAGGCTATTGAAGCAACGAAGAGCGAAATTATCCATCCCTCTTTCCCGAAGACGTAGATTAGTGGCGGTCGGTAGGTCCGTAAATTTGGCTTTCTCAATTGCTTGTTTTAAGAGAGCCCCTTTTGCTACCATCTACCAAGGAGACACATTATCTTTAGTGGCATAATTGGTGATGTAGTAGACTAGAGTCAACGATTTTGAGACGGTCGGGATCCAAGAGATATCGTGATTTGAACGAAGACAACTAGCGATGGCGGGATTCCACGGGTTAATCCAGGGGTGATTCCGAGCTAGATAAATAACACCAAGGTCGTCAATTTCAGAGGAGGGCACAATTTCACGGGGCATGCCAAAACGACAAGTGTTTTTGGCTCTGTCCGTTGGGCGGTATTTAAAACACGTCGCGAAGTGGTTTTTGGAGTGTACTAGTTTAGATCGAGCGATAAGGTTGCTATCATTAGCTAGTCTGAAGTAGAATTCGTGATCCAACTCCGGATCGCAAGCAGAGGGGCAGGTTAGCGGAAGATTGACTTCCGGATCAAGGGGAAGACTCTCATCTACGCTTTGGATGATAACGCTTTCGAGGTAGTGGAGCACGCGGGCAGCAAACTCAGTGTCAGCGAGAACGCGGCTTCGTAGAGAACCAAAGGAAAGATTGCCTTTCAGCCACGCCATTACATGCAAATGTAATATGCCTCTGCCGTTGGTTTCCACCACGCTATAATGATTTGAAACATCGCCAAGAATCCTAGTATAATCGCGTCCGCTAGTGAACAAACCGTCCAAAACAGCGGTGCAAACGTAATGAAAAAATGAGGCAACCACTACTGGATTCGATGTGGCGGTCGCACCTCGGATAGCAGAATTCGAGGCGGAGAGGATGTCCTCGGAGTGCTTGACACCGGCCAGGATGATCATAAGTGGGCTTCGTAAATCCGAGGGGTTGATGGTTATCCAAAACGCAGGCATCCCAAAGCGAATTATCAGACCTCGAATCTCAGAGCGCATTCTCAGCTTCTGCGCGAAGGAGCCAGGGACCCATATCGCAATGGATTTCATAACATGCAGCAGACGGCCAATCATAGGGTCACTAATTTCATGATTAGTTTCCAGATCTCGCAAGGCATTTTGAGGCTAATCTTCTGTGAGAGAAGAAATGTCGTCTATGGTTGATGGCCAGTAGCGGCGTTATAGAAGCAACTTATTTGCGAGGGAAGATTTTCGAATCTATAGTATATCGTACATAAGGAACATGAAGGTTTTGTGTTGCGCAAACCTGTATCTATCAGAAGCCAATAGATAAAACTTTCAAGCGGAACATACCTCCTACTATGGTGCTTCAATGCCCATTGAGCAAAAGAAGATAAGGACACGGTAAATAGACGGTTTTCCAAATGGCCGCCAATACCGAAGGGGAACAAAGTTAGGAAGGCGGTAGTGAAGTACGTAGGATTATCCCAATGATCTACAAGTGTGGCATATCCCTAGATTCTATAGGAGAGCCTAGGGATGTGCTACTCGTTGTGTCCATAAGTACGTTAGGTGGACCCTGCCGATTGGTTGGAAACCACATTCAATAAGGCATTCAAGAGGCGCCTGTCGAGGCTTTGACGTTCACCATTAATATCGGTGGAGACGGACCTAGTCATCAGTGGCACATTATTGTCCACGTCCAGCTCAGTGTCTTGTGCAGCCTGGAGATCATTCTCATGGTTACCACTGTCCAAGTGGATTGAGTAACCTTCTCGTTCATGACCGTCTGGCAAATCAACGGAGATAATATTTTCCTCAAGATCGGGTGGGATGAAGTCGTCATCCCACGAGTCGATCATATAGTGGTTGATGGTTATACCTTAATAAACCTGATTATGTCGAATCAGATATTGGAGAGCTACGAGAACTCTATATTTTCGTACAAGCAAGAACGGAGATAGGTCGGTATATATGGCAGGCTATTTCCCCAACCAAAACACCCTGATCATATCGTGCAACGTCAAAGCTGGGCTCGGGAGGATCTCAAGAAGTGGCTCCAGGTCCTATGGGGTGACAATAAAGTGACCGCGCAGAGCGCGGTAGGCTATTAGAGATACGCGTCCGCCAGGTCGCAGCTTCAGGATAATTCCAAGGGGATGACACCTCGCAATAAGACATTCCTCGACTAGAGTGAGATCTTTAAGCACCAACAGATAGTTCTGACACATTTTCATGTTCACACGATTCAAGGCAGAGAATTTAGGCAATGTGTTTTGTGAAAGGGATCTCAGACATAGCAAGCACACGTCCCAATCATCCTCATGTTTGCCGCAGTGATCAAGGTAGCCACGCAGTGGTTGAAGCAGAGGGTCATCACTATTCAGCTCCACGATTTCCGAAATAGGAACAGATCTTCCACATGACGAACAGATGCCTTGCTTAGCAGTAGCTTTTATACGTTCCTTATATCGAACCACAGAAGCTCGTATTTGAGCCTGAGATAACTCAGGGGGGAAAGCATCCAACGCGATTTGTCTCTATTGGAGATCATCATATAGTAACTGTAAGGCTTAGTCGATGAAGTGGATCGAATTGCTTTAAGGTTCTAGTGAAGGTCTTTTGGATTGTGGAAGCGTGTGTGGTGGGCCTGACCTCTTCGCTGAGTGTGTGGGCGGGACTGGATCAGGATAATACGGATTTGTTCCTTAGGCGTGCCGGTCAGCTTCGGGAAACGCACTTATTAAAGGGCCGGGCGTGCAGTAAACCTGTGGATGTAAGGATATTCCGCACTAAACAAATAGATCAAATGCATGGATTTACAGGAATTGTTTCTATAGACTATGAGACTGTAGGGGGGCAAAGCCTTACAGACATAATCGTACTGAGGACCAGCTTTAGAGCAATGGGACGGACACGTGACGAGAGGCATTGACCAAAGGACTCAGATGGGAGTGATATGGAGGTTGACGGCATAGTAGCAGAGGTAATTCCAGGTTGTACCACGAGAGAACGAACGCTTGAAGGGGTATTATAGGTGGGTGGAGGGAAAGGAAATTGGAGGGGCAGTTGGGAAGATGGCAGCATGGAAGGAGGCGAGGAATCATGTAAGGGCGGAGGGAAAGGATAGGACCGTGAGGAGTGATGATAAGGTGGCACTATTGTAGCTGGTAGGTGATTTTCAGGATACACAGGAGTAGAATGACGATTCGATTGGGAAAGTTGTGAGGGAGAAGGAAAAAAATTTTCGAAAATGGTCGAACGGCATACCTACAAAGAACACCAGGAAGTAACATAGAACGGCACGGCGACCATTCGTTCTAAGGACATATAACATACCAAGAACATATACTGTGGAGCAGAGTGGTAGCTATAGTAGTAGTAGAAGAGGAAAACACAGAGTAAAAATCATCTAAAACAACAATTATTGACAGGAAATAGCAGTAAGAGCAGAGATCGCAGAGCACAAGAAATAAGGAGCGGTGTAGTTGAACACGAAAGCACGCAAACACAAGGGCACGCAGGCGCGCAACCAACCAGAAGAAGGCTTTATAGAAGTGCGTAGCAAAAGCATGCAAGCAATGAATGAGAGGGTATAACAAAGAAACAGTAAGTAAGAAGCACGGACGCTAGGGTTAGGCAATCAGTTCTTAGGGTTATGGAGGAAGGAGCCAGTAAACCAGCATAAAAACCGCCAACACTAAACCAAGATAATGGATTCTTAAACAGCAATCAGAAGAGGGCGTGGAATAAAGCAGTAGCGAACCAGAGGAGGACGGTGGGTCATATTAGCGAATGAGAAGCCAAGATTTGGCTAACAGCAACATCATAGATAAAAGTTTGACAACAAGGGTATTCCCTGCGGGCGAAAGTAAACCCTTCCTCTCACTTCGTTCGTTTCAGGGCATCGTACCACAAAAGATACATGACCTTATGAATCGGCCCTGTATGGAAAAGCTGGAACCTTCCATTAGCGTACAAATGAGTCAAACATGAGTAGCTGGAGGGGGGCCTCAATGTGTCACTACTTCTCACACTTCCGTGTCTAAGTTAGAATCTTCGGGCTTAATCTATACATACCAAGCAGCATAAAGTGATTAACAATATCTTGCTAACTTGCTTCCAGATTGTGCTCATGACCCTGCTCAACACCATATTCAGCTTGTTAGCCACATCTTTCCACTTAAGTCTTCCTCACTTTCATGTACCAAGTTAACGCCAAACTATGTTACTAGGCTCTTTAGTGGCATTTTCTGCACCAGAGGGATGACCTACATTCCTCTTGATAATGACGATGACTCCTGCCGACCGGATCTATAGGACCAAACCCCCTTGTATGCTCCCTCTCCTGGTTACTATTTGGATTTTGAATCCGCACTATCTGTCTACGAGTCACCTAGCCCCGAGGAAACACTTAATGAATGTTCATCCCCCTTGCATCTATCATAGCCTAACGGAGTGAGTGTTCTGCCTGTAGAGTTATGTACAAAAAAGTCTCTGAGATGTATCGACCGATATCGTATCCATCTCTTGGGCATATATAATTAGAGACGCTGCTCACAAATTGTGATGAATGGAGAGAATATACCCGCCAAAAAAAGCTTATGACCCTTCGCATTATACACAGCGACTGTCGAGCTGGGAAGGCTCTTAGTATCTCTATCCTCCGCCAATTTTGACACTTTGATATTCTTTCTATAAGCCTTTAACTGCTTTGTAATGTTATTGATCATGAGGACAGTAGCAGGGGCAACAATATTGTATGGGTCTATACTAGATTTCACAAGGGCAATTGAATCAGGGAACGTAGCTGCAATGAGGTTGCTATCCGCATCAAGCCACAGGTTATCTATTAGGTACCCGGTATTGATCGATTTAACCTAGATCAATTCGTTATTGACGAGTCTATGAACGGTGATGAGACCAGATGCAGAGTTAGCGACGTAGTAGTAGCTATTCTTGTCGTGGGCTATTCTATTAGATATGGAGAATCCTTTATCAGCCGCGATATGGTATTTCCCTGTGTTAGATCGACAGTATGCGAGACTTCCGCCTCCAGACAGCATTTCCAGATCACAGAAAGTTCTAGTCTTGGTGTTATGGTCGTTTGTGATCACGAATCCCAGACCATCTTCTTCCACTGCCACGCCATTGGGCGTGAAAATTGCCTCGCTGGCTATAGACTTAATATGCTCAAGCGTGTCCGAGGTCTCATCTAGATCAAACATCTCAACAGTAGAATTTGCCCCAACGACCAGAGCATCAAGGAATTCTCTAGTGACATAGTCAACAGGAGGTCTGTGGTTGATTAACTAGAACCGAAGCCGGCCTTCAATCTTGCGGACATCAAATCCATGCAAGTCAAGGTTATCCTAATATCCACCGACGTTGAGCTGGCGTAGACCGTACAGTCCATCTGAGCCAGGTTGGTCAACATCGATAACAGCGATGTGATCCGTGCGGGATCTCGCGGAGATATTGTAAAGGTTGCCTCCAGGCGACTATCCTTTGCGAGACCCCAGGCTGTTGCATGCTGCGTACAGCTTTCGGTCCTGTTCATCGAGCCACAGGTCTTCACAGCCCTCCAAGAGGAAGTTCCGGACGCGTATACAGGTCCATGGGAAGTCCTCGATTGGTTGGATCTCTCGTCCAATACCGAGGGTGAGGAAGATGAAGCTGTGTGTGTATGTTCTGTAAATCACGCCTATGGCGAGGACGACAAAGACCCAGAAGATGGCCCGGGGGCCTAGAATTCCAGCCATGTCGAGATGTAGAGAGGGAGAAGTGGAAGAGCGTTAGGAATTGTAATTAGGTTAGCGTTGATCCTGGGATCCACTTTTGTCTAGTGCTAATGTGAGACTCTTACAAGGCTGCTAGTGCCTTCGATTGTCCATTCTTCAACTTCTTAACGTTTAACCAAAGTCAAATATCATGAATAGATGTACACCTGTGAGAGGTGTCAGTCAAATTGCTTTTTTCCGTCAACGCGAGTTGAGTGATAATTGAACGCTTAGGCCGCCCACCGCCATCCGATAATTAGCCAGTCATATGCAAAGCAGTTCACATCACATGTCACATCATATGTATCACACCTTGATAGGATTCAATTGACATTGCTACCTATCATCGAGATTAGGCAAGCGCGTATCTTGGAAAAAATCTTCCGTGCTTTTTCTTTGACCTATGTCTAGACATTGACATGGGTTGTCCATGGGTCGAAGGTTCGACCCATGACCCAACCCATGGACACCTAATCCTGCCTGATTTAGGATTTTCGGCCTGATTTGGCCTGATTTAGCCTAGAATTTTTGCATAATTTTTAGCTTATTTACTGTTTCTTACCTCTGTTCTGGTCTGAACGCGTACCATCACCACTTTTTTCATCCTTCCCTAATGTATTTATATGAAATAATATTGTTTATATCTAGATAAGTACTATTTGTATCGGTCGCATAAGGAAGACTAATTATTGTCGTCTATATTATGGTGGTTGTGTATATTTCGATGGTGTAGAGTAGAAATATATATTTCCTGTAGAGAAGTGTACCACCACTTTCCACTGGAGATTCTTCTTTTATTTTTCACTCACCTATTTTTAAACATTAAGCAATTATTTTTCTTGTACGTACTACCTGGATATCTATCTATCTATTCTCCGAGTTTGAGAGCTTATACGCTTAATTTGCGTGAGTAGTGAAGGTAAAGACTTAATGTTAAACGGACTTAGAGAAATTGATTATACAGAATAGGTGTGTGGGTCTAGGCTCAGGGTTGAGACCAATAATATCAGATGAAAGGGCCCGCTTAACACGCGTTATAACCAATCAACACGTGTATAGTCTTACCCGCTATTCATTCCATGGTTCACTTCCTCCCTACTTCACCCTTACTTTTGCGTTCTTTCGCCTTATCATGGCTAGATCCTTATCAGAACACTTCGATTCTATCACGAGTGATAGTATCGACCCTCTTCTATCTGATTGCTACTTCTCTATCCCACCCTCCTCGGTTCCTGAAAGCCAGTCCACCGCGCCCTATTACCACCGAGCCCCCACCGATCCTTGAACGCGTCGGGCCTAAGAGAAACTATATCCTATGGACCAACATAAACAAGGCTATATTCATCCAATGGTGGCTTACAACAACATATGGGCAGAAACCACGAGCGGAACATCCTCGGTGGGATAAAAGGGGCTTGATGTCTGAGGTTTGGACACACTTTGAACAGGGCGTAGAGATCTCTACTGGTAAACCATGTATTACCTGTAAGGACTGTGGCCAGATCTACGCGCATAGTCCTAAAAATGGGACGAATGTTATGACAAGGCATAGAGAAAGATGTCTACCAAACAATAAGTAGAAACAGACGAATATTCAGGCGATGATTCGTACCTAGGTAAGACAAGGTGAAAGAGAAGTGAAAGAGACGTGAAAGAAAAGTGAAAGAGAAGTAAGGCTAATATTTCTTTGTTTAATCCCTAGGCTCTACGCGCTACCCCGCCTAATGTATGGGACGAAAACGACTGGAAGAAGCAGCTTTTAGTCACAATCACAAGCCTTCGTCTACTATTCTAGATCATCGAAAACCAGCACTTTCGAGACCTTTTACGCTTAACCCAAGAAGCCCCTTCCCTCCCTATCCTCCAAACGGGTAAAACCCTTGCTCGTCAGCTTCAAAGCACCGTCTAGGTCCAGCAGCAAGGTATACTAGATATGCTTCCGTCGGACGCAAAGCTATCACTTGCACTTAACTGCTGGACGTCGCCCTTTCATTAAGCGTTTATGGCAATTACTGGTTATTTCCTTGATGAACAGTGGGAATATAGGCAGATCCTACTCGGTTTCGAACCCCTCGAGGGTATATATACTAGGGAAAATCTTGCTTTAGCCCTATGTGCGGTCATTGATAGACATAGGATTAAAGACCAAATTCTGGCTATCACCACTGATAATGCGTTAAACAATAAGACAATGTTTGATAAGGTCCAACGGACCTATCTAGACATCTCTATTGTTCATATTCCGTGTATGGCGTATGTGATTCAGCTTAGCCTCAATAAGCTCCTATATCGGATCAAAGCAAAGCCAAAGAACGATACGGTGGACATAGTATAGACCGATGAACTACAGAGGGCTTCTACCTAGCGAGGACAGAAAGGGGATATTGCAAACACCCTCGATAGGGTACGCCGGCTTGCAATATATATTAACGGTAGTCCACAGAGGCGTGCAGAGTTCCTCCGGCTTCAATCGATGGAACCTAGTCGATTAGTCCCTATTCAGGATGTCCGAACTCGGTGGAATTCCACCTATCTAATGCTACAAAGGGCTAAACGGCTACAGCCCTACTTTAATAGATATTGCCATATTGAGTGCCTAGACAACCTAAAGCTTGATTCAGAGGAATGGCGCTAGGTTGACTATCTTCTTTGCCTCACAAGACCATTCTTCCTATATATAAGCACGTTTTCAAAGACAAAAGACGTGACTATCCACCAGGTGTTTAAGCTTTATAATGAGCTATTTAAACACCTCGAGGCGTCAATCAATCAGCTCAAAAAAAAGAAGGTACGCTCTCACTTCCCTCTCACTTTTCCCTCACTTTTATTCTAACAAATAATAGATCAAATGGAAGCAACAGATGCTTGTCGCTCTTGAAGCAGGCCTACAGAAGCTCCGTGAGTACTACGCAAAGACCGATTAGCCTGAGGCTGGTAATGTGTATGCGCATGGCACTATCCTCGCACCAAAGGATAAGTTACAATACTTCAAACGTAAGGAATGGTCTGGTGGCCCAGAGGACTCCGAGCTAGGTCAGACATAGGCCGAATACTACCACAGCACCCTTCAAGATCGGACCAAAGCTTATCAGTGCGAAGAGGATCATACCCTTCTATCTAAAGCTTATACACATAGGTCAGAGCTTGATCGGTTACTCGAAGATGAAGGTGAATCCACCCTAGATCGGGATGAACTCGCACAGTATCTTCAAGCCGGTAAGCCTCTTGATTCAAGTCTCCTTCACTCCCCTTTTAAGTCAGCTCGACTCCTCTTTTGAGTCAGACCGACTCCTCTTTTTAGTCAGGTCGACTCCTCTTTCAAGCTTAATCCCTTATATTCTTGAGTCTAAGCGACTACTCCCCTAAGTCTGATCAACTCCTTCCCTAAGTCTGATCGACTCCTGATTTAAGGCTTCCTCGCTTATTATTAACCCTCTTTACCCTTTTTTCTTACTTCTCTTTCTCTCTAGGTGTTATACGCACTACCCCTCAGGCCTTCTGGAGGGACCATCAAGTGGAATACCCTACCCTCGCATGGGTAGCCCGCGATATCTTCTCTATCCCCGCCACTGGTGCGGGTGTAGAGAGGCTATTTAATTCAGCCCGCGATATTTGTCATTATCGTAGAGGTCGTCTGAACTCAACCACTATCCAGGATTTAATGATGTTCTCCTGCCTTACTCAGTTTGAGATAGAAGACGAATAGCTTGAACTAGCTCGGGCTCTAGAGATTCCTGAAGAAGGTGAAAATGAAAAGATCTCACCTACATTAGAAGGGATTGATCCGATTAGTGATACCGAGGAAGGCGAGGATGAAGTGAGGCTATCTGTGAGGGTAGGGAAGAGACGAAAGAGTGTTTTGTCCGATCATGAAAGTGAGCAAAGTGATGATAATGAGAGTGGTTTACCCTTGATGAGCCAGGTACGGCATTCTGGAAGGGCAAGGAAGGCGCCTCGGATATATGAAGGGTTCGAACTTAGTAAATAGTTTAGTATTTGATTAATTTTCACTCTTTATTCACTTTACCTTCACTTCCTGATTTAATCCGATAATGTTTCATCTAAACCTTACCACTCGAATACGTAAAATACTACATAAATTATGCAAATTATGTATTCTAGTATCATGGGTTTCTTGGCAACCCATGGGTCAACCCGTCCATGGGCAGCCAGACCTGACCCGTCCATGGGTTCGGGGTAGGTGTCCAGGACCCGTCCATGGACGGGTTGGGTTCGACCCATGGACCCAACCCATGGGTTATGTCAATGTCTACCTATGTCCTTCTGCCAGGCCCGGCCTTCCAGCTCGCAAAATTTCGTACGCCATTGCATTTACGCTACTTGAGGGTTGCTTTGAGTTTGCTGTGACCTTCTCGACCAGGTCTATTCACTTGTTCGTCTCTTGAAAATAGATACAGTATGTTGTCTCGGTATTGAAACTTTTGGGCAGCAACAGCAACAGCACACTAAGAGTGATATTTGATGCTTGGTGAGGCAGTAAAGCGGGATAAGCTCGTGCTTTGAAGGGCAAGGACCGGCGTCATCCTGTGAATCAAAAATTTGCGCGTACGAAGGGCCGACGGTTTTCGAAGTTGGGTATTGAGGTGTCGGCGTATCGAAGTTACAAGTGAAAACATCTCGCAATTTGTCGGTTACTCTGTGTAAAAAACAATACAGGCCCCACTGACAAGGATACTCCGGAAAAATTCTCAATATAGACTAGTATATCTTAGTAATTAGGGTTTGAGAAAGAATCAAAGAGTGTAGGTGGTGACACCAGTTTCGGGAAATACTGTACCAGAGAAGGAGTAGAAAGACATCTCGAAGTTGATCCAATAGCGTAACGAGGTGTAGCTTACACTTCTTTGGACCGCCAACGCCTGATCTCTGAGTAGGCTGTACAGAAAATCTGCGTATGGACCAAGACTAGTCATCTAAATTCCGGCTTCTATGGATGCTGTTGCTGATTCTTCGAAGTCGAGCGGAAAAAGCAACTGACCATTGACAGTTTTGCCAATCTGTGTCCGTTCAATCCGCTGACATTGTGTTCTGATCTGTGGCATTAGGATCTCAAGAATTTGAGCGGACTCTAACTGAAGCCCTTCTTCGTCTCCTGGAAACCTCGCTTGATGCATCTATCCGTGGCAACAACCAGATCAGACGGCGTTTTAACAGGTGCCACTCTCAAAAATCCACAGAGGGTGCGGCTCAACACGCGAAATATGAGCTTTATAATGATACTTAAATCATTCCTTCCATATCCGTTAATTCACCCTGCTAGACCACCTGTGGTTGGTCGGGATGCCATAATAAACGTGCTGCAGACGTAGTCTGCATCCCTTGGTAAAATTCCACAAGACCGGAACGAGACCATAGGAGGCGATTACATACAGTTTATTTGTCCGAGGGTCAGTCTCAAGGGGTCGTCCACCACATTCCAAATAACCTTTAGAGGTTTCTTCTGTCCGATGTATGTGAAAATTGGCATTGCTAGATAGTAAGTGACAAATACTTGATGCAACTCAACCGGTGATGCCGGTAAAGCCAAAGAATGAACGTTTTGATTTTTGATTGGCCAGTTCGCACAGGGTCGTATTCGGAGCCACCACATATAAACACACAGTTTACTGGAATGATCTCTGAAAGCGATCTGTCCATGATTGGGCGTATCTCTTTCTGTCTTGTTTTCCTATTGCGCACTGATTGAAAAAGCCCGTGTTATAAATCTCGGGACTCTGCTGTTTCGCTATCGGATCCTTTGCTTGTCTAATCCAACTCTTCAGTGCTCAGTCGCATTCGATTTGCGAGGTTAATCCACCATAGCATCTGTTCCCAAATATTTCCAAATCCACCAACAAATTTTCGGGCTGAGCAAACCATGTTTACTTGCGAGTGCAGTCGACAATTCGGACATAGAACGGCTCTCAGGCAACATCGGAGAGAGACTCACAGCCGAGACTGCGCCTATTGTGTTCGAAAATTTACGACATCCGACGGCTTAGAGCAACATATCACTGCTATCCATCCTTGGCAATGTGGTCATTGCAAAGAACGCTTCCGGAGTCTGAAACTTTTGACTAAACATCGAAGTTCTACCACTCATTGCTTTTGTCGCTCATGCAACGAACATTTCGATTTGCCGGTCGATCTGATTCGGCATCAGAAGACTGCCGGTCACGTCGACCAGTTTTGTTGCTGTGACTGCGAGCGAGACTTTGCAAGCGGGGTAGCTCTCGAGCAACACCTTCGGGATAAGAAGCACACGATCCGGCCGAAACAAAAGGAGACACTCATTTGTGATGAGTGTAACCGGAACTTCTTAAACAAAGATGCCTTACAGCAGCACCAACGCTCATTGGTCCATCATCCCATCAGTAACTTGAAGTGTTTCGATGCACGTTGCCAGAAACAGTTCAAGTGCCAATCCTCCCTGCTACATCACCTTGAAAGCGGGGCATGTGCCTCTGGACTGGATAGAGAAAAGCTTAACAATCTGATCTACGCATATGACACTGATTGCATTATATCCGACCAGCGTCTTATCAACGCTTTTGGTCACGTCTATGGTGAATCATCAGATAGTAGTTCAGATACTGAAACTATCTATACGCCAAACAGCACCTCTTCAGATGCATCTTTATCAGTATCACTTGTGACGCGCTTGAATTTGATTTATCTCGAGCTAGAAGAAAAGGCTGCACCGGGAAATATACGTTGTCGTGACTATACGAAGACTTTCGCGTCAACGACCTCTCTTGAACAGCACCAAAATTCTGCTGCTCACGCAAGCTCTATGTTCTATTGTCCAATTGTGCTATTGGATGGGAAGCATGCTTCAGGCCCTACGCGGTCGTTCACTACACTCAGTGGACTTGCACAGCACCCTGAGGCCAAAGCATGCGTGGGTGGCGCTGCTATGCTTGACAAAGCGGCAGCATATCTTGAAGATCGCTTTCAGCAAATAGGCTGGCAGACTAAAATCCTTGCAAAACATTCCACTCAGGCTACGTCATTTTAACTTAGAGAAGGTCATACATACATGTTCGTGAAAGTGGAAAAGAAATCGGATATCTGAAGTGCCTTACAGCATGTATGTATGTATGTATGTATGTATGACTTCATTTACCCTGACCCCTCGCAAAATTGAAAGCGATATGCAGGCTACCACAACTACATATAATCATGTATGTACAGGTAGAATGTACCAATTCTTAGACGGACTTAGAGCCTCGCCGAGGCCTGTCGTGGCCTAGATGCCGTTTGTGATTGCTGCCCTCATGGCGCGCGACTTTGAAACCGTTGGGATGCCTCTGCGAAATCCAAGATGGCGTCCACCGCCTTGACACGCGAGGCAGCTGGTACAGTAGAATTCGAAAACAGTTTACCCCTCGGACACACAGGCTTTCTTTCCCGGCGACCCACTCAGATTGCACCAAGCTGGATTTTGGTCAGAGAAAATCCCCACCATCTTTTCTTGAGGTATTTCTTGTAGATAACTTAAATTACCGTAATTACATGTTCCCGCTCTGGCGAAACACGCTGCCAAACACACTCGTCGCGATGGTCTGTTGCCAAATTGAGCCTAGCTTGAACTTTGAACTTTACTTCGATTGCGTCAATTTTGAGGACCCCTCGGCTTTCCCCCTTTCAAAGCTTAAACCCGTCTAATATCTTAGCTGAAATACAGGTTTCAACTACATTTGACCAAAGTGCGGCAAACCCTAGTTCAGTCATAGTCTCTTTTTTCAAAGAAACTACTACATAAAGAAACTTCAAAAAAAGAACAAGCAGGCATCGCCCTCAATTTCGCTCGTGAATTGTAGCTATTATGTCTTGTAGAAGAAATCGATCGCTCTGCGGGCATATAAAATATTATGATTGAGGATGTCAATTTCTTCTTCAATGAAGAAAAGACAGGCCAACTGAATTGCCTTCGCAGTTTCACCAGGTTGACACATCATCGCACCGGCCCTTCGAATGTTTTCACAACTTTCGTGGACTTTGTAGAAACCCATCGCCACGGCACATTCCTGGAGTGATTCACTAATGGAAACCAGAGAAATGAAGTCTTCTCTTGACCAATTCATGAGAGCTCATTTATTAGGATGCCGGTTCAACTGCTAGATTGCCTCATACTGAGAACTGCCAACTGTAGCAGACATAGGCAAGTTCGCTTGGAGGATGTTGACTTACAGGGCGTGATCCATAGTATCCACCTTCTCCTCGCCACTTTCAATGAAGCCATAAAGTGATGTTGAGCTAATCTTTCGATCTTCTTCCTCATCCATCTCCAACAATTGGGAGAAGACGGCCAAATCAAATACATCCTTGAGCGTTGTGCTGAGTTCGTTTGCTGCCACGATTTTCTAGCAAGTAATGAAGAACAGTTTAAAAACCATTTGATTGGATCGACTGGCCTTTTATCTGTGCACAGTGTACTGCAGGAACGTCGTATTCACGGTGCAGCGGTTTCATGCGCTTTAAAAGGAAAGAACCCGGGGAGGGGATCCACAAATTTGACGCGATCGATGTAAAGCCTAAACTCCATGCTAGGCTCAATTGAAGGGTAGTATGTTTGGCTAGCGCCGAAACCTGTAATTACCGTAATTCAAGTGATCTACAAGAAATACTTCGAGACAAGATTGTGGGACTTTTCCTGACCGAATCCAGTTTAGCGCGGTCAAAGTGGGGCGCGGGGAAAGAAAGCCCGTGTGTCTGGGGGGTAATCTGTTTTCGAATTCTACTGTAAGGCACTCAACTGTATCGCAGATAGGAAAGAGGTACTTGGCGGAGATCTCATTCAGAGCGATCTAGACAATCGGAACTCTGGGGAGCCCACACTGAGTTGCACCAGAAGCAAGCTACTGTACATAGATCGGAATATCGAGTTTTGCGGAGTGCCAGGTGGCGGCAATACCGACTTCCTGTACCGATCTGTGAGTGATGGCGGGACGGGCCGCGATGCGAACCCCTGAACCGCCCGACCGCGACGAACATGAAGATTCGCCACCGCGACTGTCGAGACCGAGACGCACCACCAGGCCGCCGAACAATTACGCTCGAGAGCAGGAGATCGACATCGAACAAAGGAAGACGCGGTCCCAACAACAAAAGAAGAAAACCACTACTGAACAAGAAGAGCGTAACTCAGCAACTTCGGACGACTCCTCAGCTGAGGACGAGGACCCGAGCATCGCCAGTCTCGTAAAGGAGCTGGTCAAACTCAGGAGAGAGATCAGACAGCGAGATGAATCTCACAAGAAAGAGCTTCGGGAAGTCAAAGAAGAGTTTAGTGCCGCCCTCGCAGAAGTTCGACACGAGCTACAGACCTTGACAGACAGACACGCGACACCGCAACCCTACTTCGAGGCATGCTCTCGGGACAACCATGTTTTCTCATCACCATCTCCTGTTTTTCTTTCCCATATCCACCAACACTGGTCTTTTGGAAGATTCTCTTGAAAGCCTCCCTCCTGCCGTACGTGACATTGTACGGACCAACCTCTCTCGTTTAGCGGCTTCTGAAGCTGCGAAACCCCTATCTCGCGGTCGCCCTCAGAGACCACTTCGTCAGATGGATCCTTTCGGTAAGCCCTGTCCCCATCATGTTGAGGACTGTCGTTAACGGCCCCTGTATAGGCAACCCGTATACTGCGCCCACTGAAACCGCCGACGACCAAGCCATCTCCTAGGGCTTAGCCATCGCCAACGAGTTCTTTGTTGGGGGCCATACGGTTGATCCCACGGTCGTGGAAGGCGAGGGGATAGAAGCTTCTCTTGCTGCCGGGATGGCCGCGTCTGCTCTGGGTCTAGGAGAAGAATCTCCTCTCTCCTCCCTGGATGAAGAGATCCTAGCACTTGGCCTAGAGGATCCGCCCGCTAAGGGCTCGGCGGTGCCCGCAGTGCCACGCACGCCTCGCCGGGGTCCTTAGCCTAGGGTCGCGCCTACGATACCCTCCCAGCGCTCGAACTGGGTTTCTAAGTCCCGCCGCTCCCATCCAGCGTCTTCGCGACCTAGCCATAGTATCTTCGATCCCCCGTCTTCCTTAGAGACCTCCGCACCGGAGACAGCGAGACCTCCGCACCGGAGACAGCGAGACCTCCGCACCGGAGACAGCGCCGTTAGTAGCTTCCCTTACGCCTCTGGCGACTGTGCCAATGCTAGTCGCGGTTCCTATCGCATCACTATCCGTTCTAGCTTCGTCTTCTACTGTAGCCATTACTAACCCCCTCGTTAAATATCATTTAACGAGTGATGGCAACCTAGATAGCTTAGTAGTTCGTAGCCAAGACGAATAAGCGGTTCTTACCTATATTATAGCAGCGACCCCTAACCTCGACTAGCGTATAGGTGCGGATAGAATGCCGAAGTATAAGGACGTATCGAAGTCCTATAAGCTCTTGGCTGCGCTAGCCCAACGCGTCGGTCACACTACCCCTACTAGTGAGGACTATAAGGACTACTAGAAGGGCCACGGACCGTTTGCCTCCTACAGGATCGCCCGTATAGATACCAAGCCTCTCTTAGCTAGCGTATATATAAACTATGGCTCGACCGGCAGCGGTATCCGTTGTTCCCTTCGCGTAGATAGACTTCGCCAAAGCCCACGCCAACCCGACCCCAACCCAACCCAACCCGCAAATGGGTTGGGCTTTGGGCCCAGTTTTTGAGCCCACGATGGGCCGTGGGCTTTGCCTATGGGCCCGCGGGCCCATTGCGGGCCCCCAATGGGCCCCAAACAATGCAAACAAAGCAGAGACTCGTGACTGCATAATTTATGCAGTTTTCGCCTGTTTTTTTGAGTATTTCCTTTACTTTACTCTCAATTTTCTTCAATGGAAGCCTTAGTTTAAAGGTATACATTTAGAAGCTTACTAGTTCTAAAGGGACTAATCTAATTAGTGCAAAATCATTTGCTTATACGTTCAATGAATTCTTGAAGCTATAGCACTAGAATTCTGACGGCCGTCAGAATTTACTCGGAAAAGGGGTTAGGGACTAGGAGCTCTAACACTAGCTTTTTTTGACGGCCGTCAGAAAATAGGCTTGATTTCGCTATAGTGTCAATCATTAATGATATGACCATTGATCGTCCTCCTGCCGAGGACGCTTCCGCGATCGAACTGACTGACGTATTTGAGTGCTTCCCTCCTCAGGGACTGGCAGAGCGAGGACTGCATCTTCAGAAGAATCACTAGTGTCTCCCTCTCTCTCTTCCTGGGCGCGCTCCTCACTATCACTGATTGGATCAAGTTCAAACTGATCTGGCATCTCTTCCTTTTCCTCTTTTGCTGCTTCAATATCATCTTGAGAGAATGAGTCAGCTAGAAATGATGCCTGCTCCTCATCTATATCAAACTTTGATACACAGAGAAACATCATTAGCTCTTGGATAGTTACTGCATGTAATCTACCTCGGCGATAGTGACAGATATCTCGGGCAGTATTGAACAGCCGTTCAACCCCAGCACCAGTCGCAGGGACTGAAAGCACATCTCTTGCAAGGGCAGCAATTGCTGGGTATTTTTGCTGGTGAGCTTTCCAAAAGTCAAGAGGTAAGGAGTCTATAGGCTCTAGAATATATTAGTACTCCTATAGATAAAACAAGGTAAGTAATATACCAGTATCAAGATATCCTGTGACTTCATCCTTTGGTTCAGTTGACTGAGGCTTGCGCTTGTTAAGCAAGAGTCCGAGGCGTGAGCCTTTTCTAAGAGAACCCTGAGAGATAGGTGAGGACTGTTGCCCAGTAACATATTCTTGGTAGGGTGCTAGGAAGTCCTTGAAGCTTTTTCTGTATCTTGTGCGCCACTCATCGTCCCAGTCCTTGGTTTGGAAGAATTTAAACTTATTTTCTGGCGCCAGCATAGTGCATACTGCATAAAGATCACCACGGATGGTATCTGTCATAGAGTAATAGTAGTCTAGCTTTGCCCGGCTAGCATGTAGCGCTTGAAGCATAGTTTTCTTCCATCGCGCCTTCTTTCTTGCTAGCTGAGAGATCGACTGCTCAAGATGCTCAAAGAGGAGGTTGTATATCCTAAAGACATGATGGGAAGTCACATCCTTAGTCTTTGAGAGCTCAGTGGTAAACTCGTAGAAAGGTTGCGTAATCCAAAGAAGATAGTCAACCTGGCGCCACTCTTCATCATTCAGTTGAAGATCACTTCGATCCCATTCATTACAGAAGGGTATAAAGATTGACTGAAGTCTTCTTGCACGTCGAAGCATTAGGTATGTGGAGTTCCAGCGGGTTTTCACATCCTGGATTGGAACAAGCTTTGTAGCATCTGGCTGGAGTGTGAAGAAGGTCTCCCGGCGCTGAGGGCTTGCATTAATGAATATAGCAAGGTTGCGAACCTATTTTAGATATTAGTACTATATTATAGTGAAGGGAAAGTTAGGTGAAAGCATCTTACCTTACTTAGAGTAGTAGCAATATCTCCTTTCTTTGTGTTTGCCCGGGCAGACTGAGATCGCTGCTCTGTCCACTGAGTATCAGTGGTGTCATTAATCGGAATCGCTTTCATATGTCCAAGTAAATCATTCAAACTTAATTGAATAACATGAGCAAGACATGGAACCCTAATCAGCGTAGTATCCTCTGGGAGTGACTTCTGTAATTCAGCTATCAAAGTATCATTATTTGAAGCATTATCAGTAGTCACTGCAAGTACTCGGTTCTGGATTTGATGCTTCTGTAGAATACCCAAGAGAACTGCGCTTAGGTTAGCACCGGAGTGCTTTCCATAAATTGGTTCAAACCCAAGAAGGACCTCACAACACTGCCAATCCTCAGTAATAAAGTAGCCACTTATAGCCATAAATGCCTAAGAGAATGGGGAGGTCCAGCAGTCAAGTGCAATTGAAAGCTTTGTATTATCAGGAAGCTTTCGGAGGATATCCTGCTGTCTTAGCTGAACAGAGCTTTGTAGCCGACGACGAATAGTCTTTGCGGAGGGAATATCTGGCATTGATGAAGCGGATTGGGCGAGTTGAATGAGGCTAAAGAACTCAGGATGTTCAATGAGCTGAAATGGAAGACGAGCAATAGTAAGAAAGATAAGAAGCTTTTCTTCCCAAGCCTCTTGGGTAAAGCTTTTCTTATTCGCTATTATTGAACCCTAGGGGAGAGTAAGATAAAATCAAAATCAGGAGATAATCACTTACCTTTGATTGTATAAACTTTGTTAGGCCAGATTTCTGTGCGCTATTGTTGGAAGATCTTAGACAGCTAGCGCTTTTGATATGCCTTAGCATTGTAGAGGTTCCATGCCGAGCTGTTCCCCCTAGCTTAAAAGAATAGGGATGCTCAAGAATCTGACCACAGCGTTTACACATAACCTTTAGTGCACCATCAGAGGTATTAGCTACTTGATGAAATTGCTTCCAGATGTCTGAGAGGTGGACTGAGTCCCATCGTATCTTGCTTGACTTCCTATAGCCAGTCTCGAGCCACCAGTTCACCCACTCAGAATGCATTTCTATGTCATAGAGAGCAAAGCCTTTCTTTCGACCAGGACCAACAAGGGTGAGAGAGGGAGGTATCGTAGGAGGAAGAGGAGGTGGTCGAAGAAACTCAGTATCAAAGGAATCAAATATCTGCTGACTGCTCGAAGGATCAGGTGTGAATAACTGCGCGTTCTCAGGAGTAAGGTAAGTAATATTATTAATATCACTCTCATAGATAGATGAAGAGAAAACCTCAGAATTCTGACTCTGAGACATAGCTGTAAGGCAAAAAAACGGTAAGGGGAAAGTGAGGACAGTGTGAGTAGAACATACTTAAAATCTTTAGGACGCCAGTCGTCTGTAGACCTACAAAACAATAATTAATCAAGGATATTGATACATCGGAAACTAGGCCCGCTAAGCCTGGTTAATACTATATGATTGGTTAATGCTTGCTTATTTTAGAGGGTTAAGCCCAGAAAGCCGGCAAAAGCCCACAGAAAGCCCACAAAAGCCCACAAAAAACCCACAAAAGCCCATAAAAGCCCACAGAAAGCCCGCAGAAGCCCATGAAAGCCCGCAGAAGCCCATGAAAGCCCGCAAAAGCCCATCTAGAGCCTAATTAATCTTAATATCGAACCGCGTAGAACCCGAACCGCAAAGGATCGAAGCAGAAACTATAGTATACCTTATACGATTCGACACTATATCGAATTGCACTCTATTTTCTGACAGTCGTCAGAATACTAGTGCCAAAGCTTCCAGAACTTATTAAGCGTACGTTGGAAAGTAAAGTAATAAAGATTTCTTGAGATCATCCATAAAGATATATTTAAACCACGTTGTGTTAAATATATATTCCTGCAACCACCCCCCACCTTTCCTCAAATATCCTACTAACAGCGTAAGGCTATGATTCTTTTACTCTTATATCTAGTAATTAAACTATTACTGAATCTATTATATTAGAATACCAGTAAATTTCTCTTAATTTCAGGGTGTTAATACATTAAATATTGAAGAAGTTATAGTAGTGACTAAAACAGGCGTAAGGTACAGTATTTTATTTAGGTGAATCAGCAGCTTTATGACCGCCAAGACCTTGATTTTATGAAAAGTTGGGCTTTCGAGGGGGCCCATTGGGGGCCCGCAGTGGGCTATGGGTTGGGCTCGGGCCCGGAGGGTTGAGCCCAAAGCCCACGCGGGTTGGGCCGTGGGCCCGGACTCTGGGCCCAATCGTGGGCTTTGGCGAAGTCTACGCGTAGACCGACTGGCCTAGGTCCGAGACTATTTCGTGCAGACCTTCCCTAATTTCGTCTTCAGCGAAGGTACTCCACGGAAGTCTCGCGGCGAGGGGTCCTCTCGCGTAGGTGGTGGTAACGTCCCATCCGTTCTAGAGTCTATTCTAGAGCCGTTGGTCGAGGGTGAAGGGGCATCTATTAGACCTAAGGGATCTACGATGTCTCCTATATCCCTAGGGCCTATCTAGATAGCTCTTGCGTCTAGCCCCCCTAGTGCCTAGTCGCGCGTTGTGCCTCCCTCTAGCCTAATCTACTAGTCTCCGCTATTTTTTGTTAGGGCTAGAGTCGTAAGGGGGGTCTTAACCGCCCTCTTCCACATCGACTAGACCCTAGAGCGTATATCGTATGACCGTGCGGTGCTGCTTCGTAAGGCGGATAATCTAGCTAGAGAAGAAACCGAGGAGCTTGTTGAAGATTAGGGTGAGATAATGGATCTTAAGGAGTGATCTATTTCTGTATGTAGTTTTTCCGTACGGATTCTCTTTTCCGTGTATATCTTGATGATTTTGAATAAACTTATGTTATTCCCTTCCTTTTAGTCCTTTGCTACTACCTAGTATGACTCTCTCGACGGCTTCTAGGTCTACTGGAGCCCTTTTAGAGGCAGTCTAGGCCTTCTGCCCGTCCTCTAGGGTTATATATCTTCGCCGCCGGTTCCCCAGTATCTACGTTTCCTGCGGAATAAGTAGGGCGTCTCTATAGCTTCGGCCTCGACCTATTGCTCGCTGTCCTAAGTGGTCTCTTTCCTAGCCTTCGTGGTCCCTAACGCGTTCTTATCTTCGTTCCCGTATCTCCCTGGCCGACCTAGTTATCCTAATGATCCGTATCCTCTACGCCGCGAGATCCCCTTTACCTAGTTAATCTCTCTATTCCTAGCGACTTATCCTCCGGCTGCTCGACTGTTGCCGATTCTGGTTGCTTTACTATAGCCTCTTCTTAGATAACTTTAGTATCCTCCTATTCTAGCTAGCGTGCTTCCTTTACGCGCTTTGCTGACTTTCTGCGCCCGCAGGCTAGGGCCTTTTCCACCGCCTCCTTATACGCTCGTTTCGCGTTGGTAACCTCTCCCTCCCCCGCTAAACGCTAGCGTACTCCGGAACGCTGTAACTCATCCCACATCTTCCGTAGGATCGATGCCAACTCCGAATACCGTACCGCCGCCGTATCTATAGCGTCGATCACCTCCCGCACAGCGTCGGGGTGCTCCAATAAGAGGCCAACCCACTAGAGTTAGCGGTTCGCTACTAAGGTTGACTATAACTGGCTTGGGTCGTCGATATAGGCCTGAATAAGGCGGTTCCTATAGATCAGGTTGCGTAGGACACGGCCGCTAGGTTCTGCTAATACGTACGTGCCTAGGGGGTGGGCCTTAATGATTTGATAGGGCCTAAACTAATGGCTTTCGAATTTTTGATGGCTCTCGTTCCGAACCAGCACCTATATATCGATAGCGAGGCTATGTTTCTCGACCTTCATATCCCGGACCATCGCCGCCTAGATGGCCCTATTAAGTAGTAGCTCATTCGCTCGGGACCGCGCACTCCTAACTAAGGCGATCTTCGCGTCCTAGGATATAATGCGTTCCGTCGACGAGCTCTCTAAGGTATACCAATCCTCTGGTATATAAGGGTGTTCGCCGTAGGTAAGGAAGAATAGCGAGAACCCTATCGTCTAGTGTTCCCGCACCCGCGCTACAAAGAGGGCCTAGCTAAGATACTTATCCTATAGCTGGGTCGGCTTGCCCATTAGCATCTTCGTCAGGATTCGTCTAAGGGTGCTGTTAAAGTTCTCGACCTTCCTATCCGTTTGCGGGTGGTAGGGGGTTATTTTGCGGTGGCGTGCTAGTAATTGCTGTACATAATACCGTACGGAATCCGCGAGGAGATTCGCCCCGTTATCTATAATAAACTCTCGAGGCGCGCTATGGTTAATAAATATCGCCTTATGCAGGAAATCCGCGATAGTCTCCTTAGTGGCCTCTAGCACCGCTCTCGCATATAGCTAACCGGTCGCATAGTCGATGGCGGTGATAATCCACCGATTCCCGTTCGGAGTTTCTGGTAATCGACTAATGAGGTCCACGCCCCACCGCTCGAATGGTCGTATACCCGCCTATACCAAATATCGCGCGGATTCTCGTTATAGGGCCTCCTTCGACCCTTACGACACCTAGTAGTTAGGGTAGGTCCAGATAGCCTTATCAACGTCCGCGCGAATCGTCGGCCACTAAGCCTATATCTTCATAATTCCGCGAAGGCTGGGCCACCCTAGGTGCCTATACTCGCGGTGCAGTCGTTGGACGACTTCTTAGCGGTTGTCGACGCCTACTTATGGCGCCGCACTACCGTCCTCGTATCGGTAGGTTAGGGTATCCTATACGCCCTCACCTAACGTTAGTTGGTGGCTATATACTCGTATAGCGCGGCGTATCGACGGCTCCTCCGGCAGACTTCCTATCTTAAGGAAAGCTATCGTGGCGTCGAACTAGTCCTTCTCCACGACGCCGTGGACCGCGCGGGCTATATTTAATAATAACCGCCCTTCCGCTATATCTACCATATTCGCTGGGCCGTCGCCGATAAAGTCTGGCCATTAGCTTAGGGCGTTCGGTATAACTACCTTAGCACCTTTCCGGTACTGGATATCTAGGTTATATTGCTAGAACTCCGGGACCTAATAGGCGAGCCTTTTACTATATATCGTCGTAGCGGATAAATAGCGGTTGCCCTCATGGTCGGTGATAACGGTGGTATAGGTGCTATTATCGATATACCTATCCTACGTCCGTAGGGCTTCCTTTATCGCCAGTAGCTCTTTCTCGTAGGTTAGGTAGTTTAGCTTAGCGTCCCTAAGCTTGCGCCCGTCGAATACTACTAGGTGGAGCAATCTATCCTCGCCCGTCTAGGAGAGGACGAATCTAATAGCCTATTCCGATATATTTATTTCGAATGTGAAGGCCTTCGATATATCTAGTTGAACCAGCACTAGCGCGGTCTGGAGAGCATCCTTAAGCTATATAAACGCCTAGCCGTATTTAGGCGGCTATTCAACCTTCCGGAACTTCTTCGTACGTTGCACCTCATCGCTTTCCTTTAGCAGGTCGTGTAGGGGGGCCATAATGGTCGCGAAGCCTTTCACGAACCGCCGATAATATAAAGCGAGACCTAAGAACTATCGTATATCGTGGGCCGTCTCAGGTTTCGGCCAATCCCGTACGAGATCGACCTTCGCCTATATAGGTTCCACTATCCCGCTGCCCACGATATATCCGCAGAATTCCAGTTTGCTCTAGGCGAATATACACTTAGACGGTTTTGTGTATAGCTACGTGTCGGGATTGGTAGTATGTAAGATAAGAGAGATAAATAAATGCCTAAGGGTCCCTATGCGGCAGGGCAGTCCTTAGGACAAATATTTGTAGAGAGAAATACTACCTCCCGTAGAGGTTGGCTACTACTACGGCGTAGTAGCTTACCCCAGGAAGATAGATGAAGATAAAGATGAAGGGTCTCTTTGGTCTGCCTTTATGAGAGAAAGGTAGTAAGAGAATAATTGAGATGAAAGCTCTTGTTTAATTCAGTCTGGGTTCTGAGCCATATTTATAGACAAAAATATTCAGTTTCACATGAAATGAATGGCCTGATTGCTTAAGGTTATAGACGTCATGAAGTGAGGGGTAGGCCTTATGACCTTGTCTTATGACTAGGTCTTATGATCTAGTCTGATGTAAAGGGAAAGTGTAGTAAAGGCCGAAGTGAGAGCAAAGTGAAAGATAAATAAGAGATAATTGGAAGATCAGATGAAGGCGGTGAGAGATGGCAGAACGGGAACATCAACGGGAACTTCCATGTTGAATTGGAAGCTCTGGAAATCTGCAGTTATAAATGCAGACACCTAAAATCCTAACACTACGCCTCTCGTAGCCGCTCTAGGACCTCTCTTAGATAGTGGTAATGGTCCTCCGCCGTGTCTGAGAATACCAGGATTTCGTCTAAATACACCACTACGCTCTTGCCTAGCATTAGGCGTCGGGTGTCGTTTTTTAGGTTCTAGAAGGTCGCTAATACGTTGCAAAGACCGAATAGTATCCCTAGCTATTCGTATTTACCCTGGATAGTGTTGAATGCCGTCTTTTGGATAGAGTCCTTGTCTATCCGTAACTACTAATACCCTAAAGCGAGGTCTATCTTCGATAGGTATTTCGAACAGCCCACGAGGTCTAGTAGCTCCTGGATTCGTGGTAATAGGTAGCTATTCTTCTTTATAAGGTTGTTTAGCGCACGGTAATCGATATATATCCTCCACGCCCCGCTGGGCTTCTAGACAAATATAACGGGGAATCCCTATAGGCTCGTCGATCCCCGTATAATCCCTTTTTGGACTAGTTCCGTTACCTGTTTCGCCTGCTCGGCGAGCTTTATATACGATATTAGGTACGCGTTGATGTTCACCGGATGCGTATCTCCTATATCGATATTATATTGAATATTCCGTTTAGGGGGTAGTTACTTTAGGAGTTCTTTTGGAAAGACGTCCGAGAACTCTTCGAGCAGCCCTTGAATCCTTGGGTCCGTTTATATATTTGATGCCTACGCGGCCTCCCCTTCTCTAGCATCGCTAGAGATAGGCCGGACCCAATCTAGAAAGGCTTCTATGCCCTTTTTCTTCAATGCCCGTACGGTTTGTTTCTGGGAGATCGTGTTAAGCTACCACGAGGGGTCTTCGTGTAGCGGTCTCCCCATCGTCCGTACTATATATGTTTGACCGCGCGCGTCACGAATCTTTATCGACGCTGACGGCCAATCTAGGGTAGGGTTAAACTTCCTTAGGAAGTCGTACCCCAGGATAATATCGTATTCCTTTAGGTCTAGCTCCTATATAGTTACTAAGCTAGACTATCCTCCTATCCGCACGGGTACTCTATAGTAGCGCCTAGTGCGTATCTTCTCCCCGTTTGGCAGTTCCACTACTAAACGATTCCTCCTAGAGTCTAGTTCGTGCCACCGTACTCTGCCATCTAGCTATCGGGCTATACTATGAGACATAAAGGAGTGGCTTGCTCCGTAGTTAAGTAGCATCTTCGCCTCTATAGCTTCTTCCTCGCGTAGTCCTAGCCTTCCACGGAAGAACATAAGGGCGCTGCTAATGACGTTTAGCTATACCCGTTGTTCCGATAGGGTCTCCTACTACTTTGAGGAAGGTAGACATTGACATGCCCATGGGCCGCTAAGATGCCCATGATACAGAGAGCATAATTAATGTAGTGTATGCAGTAATTTTTGGTATTTTACTAGTAAAATTACAGACGAAAATGTAACTAAAATGAGAGAGAAAAGTAATATTTAAGTGAGAGAAAACTGAGATTTTAATTCATATAGTTTCATAGTCATCCAACACCCTTGGACGCTTTTTCACCCGACTAGAGGCCCGAATCTGGCTTTCTGGCATTATAGGCAGAGAGACCAAATCAGAATCATCCACCTCATCTATCTCATCCTCCTCACCCTCCTCGGTATCACTGATTGGCTCAAAATCTTCTGTTTCCTCAGAAATTTCGTCTGATTCACCCTCGTCGTGGATAGACAGAGTTTGGATAAAAGCTAGCTGCTCATCTTCGATCTTAAACCTAGTCGTGCATGTAAACATCATTAGGTCTTGGATGGTTGAAGCATTTAGACGGCCCCTCCGATAATGGCATATATCACGGGCTGAATTAAACAGTCTTTCTACACCAGCACCAGTAGCAGGGATAGAGAAAATATCCCGTGCTATACGTGCTAAGGTAGGAAACTCTTGCGCATGGTCTTTCCAGAACAGACGAGGGCTAACTGGGACCAAACCTAAGTGAAACCAAAGAAATTAGACGATAGGTAAAACGAGAGGTAAAACGAGAGGTAAAATAAGAGGTAAAATAAGAGGTAAAATAAGAGGTAAAATAAGAGGTTAGCTTACCTCCTTGGAGAAATTGGGTCAATTCATCCTGGTTCTGGGTGGATGGAGGTTTTCGCCTAAGCATTTGATCAAACTCGGTTTGGACGGAAGCCTGGGGTTTTGAGATTAAATCGCTCTCTATTTGATATGCTTTCATACGGTCGTGAAAGCTTTTCAAATATAAAGAAGAGTAGTCTTTATCCTGCCAATCCAGGCCCGAAAAGAACTGTAATTTATGCTCAGGGGCGAGGATTATACCATGCGCATAGATATCACCAAGTTCTGGATCATCTGTTTTTGCATAGTACTCTCGAAGCTTAGTTTCAGCTGATTCAAGAGCTTCAAGCATCTGTCGTTTCCACCCAGCCTAGAAGTAAAGGAAAATTAAGAAAGTGAGACTTAAATAAATCCCTTTTCCGCTAATCTTGACTCTGATTTTTAGCTCTTCAACCTATATAACAAGGGTTAAAGTGCGAGAAATCAGAGTCATAATTAGCGGAAAAGGGAGAGAATATAGGAGACTAACCTTTTTCCGCCTTAACTGCCGAATCGAAGCTTCAAGGTGGTCGAAAAGCAAATTGTAGACACTAAAGACACCATGGATAGTAATATCTTTAGTTTTGGCCATAACTGAGGTAAAATCAAAGAAAGGCTTAGTCAAACAAAGAAGGTAATCAATCTGACGCCATTCCTCTGAATTAATCATTAAATGATCAACCCGGAAGGCCCTGCAGTACTGCTCAAGATCAGATTGAAGCCGTTTAGCCCGTTGAAGCATTAGATAGGTCGAGTTCCACCGGGTGCGAACGTCCTGGATTGGGACTAATGTAGGCTGCTTATTCTGAAGCTTTAGGAAGTGCTCCCGTCTCTGTGGGCTTGCATTGATATAGATAGCAAGATTGCGAGCCTTATTAAGGGTATTCGCAATATCTAGCTTTCTAGATCTCTGCCGAGCAGCCTGGCTAAGCTCTTCCGTCCAAACCATTTCCACTGTGTCATTCTGGGGGTTTGCTTTCATCTGCCCAAGGAGTTGCTTCAAACTAAGCTGAATGACATGGGCAAGGCAAGGAATTCGGATCAAAGGGATACTAGGATGCTTCTCCTGGATGCTTGTAATCATGGTCTGGTTATTTGACGCATTATCCGTAGTAATGGCTATAACCCGGTCCAGAATATGATTTTTTTCAAGGGTATCAATTAGGACCGAACCAAGATTTGTCCCAGTATGTGTGCCTTCTAGGGGTTCGAATCCTAGTAGCACCTCCCGGTAATCCCAATTCTGGTCTAGGAAATAACCAGTAATAGCCATAAATGCTTACTGAAATGGGGATGTCCAGCAATCTAGACTAATTGAGAGCTTTGAATTAGGTGGTAGTATCCGAAGGATGTCTTTCTGTCGGTCTTCGACTATATTTCGTAGTCGGCGTTGTATCGTGCGACCGGTAGGAAAGGTTGGGACTAAAGGGGCAGACTAGGTTAGGCGTAGAAGCTTCTAGAAGTGCTCGCTCTCAATGATTTAGAAGGGTAGGCGTAGGCTAGTGATTATAGTCAAAAGCTGCTCCTGCCAGAGCTCATCAGACCAAGGTAGGGATTGGGATAGATTAGAATTAACTGCCTAGTGAGAGAATAATAGGTTAGTTATCTTATATTTTGCTCTCACTTTGCTCTCACTTTTCTCTCACTTTTCTCTCACTTTTCTCTCACTTTTCTCTCACTTTTCTCTCACTTTTCTCTCTCTCTAGTAAACGTACCGTCTTCTGTATTAAATGCTGGATATTTGTTTGTTTCCCTCTTGGTTTTCGGCAGCTACCATTCTTCTGATGCCTGCGTAGAGCAGTCGTCCCATTTAATGTTGGGTGACCAAGCATTACACCACATTGTTTGCATATAACCTTAGGCTTCCCAGTTGGGATATGTGCAATCTGATCAAATGATGTCCATATCTCTGATGTATAGCCCTTTTTGTCCCAATATATACGCTGTGCGTCTGGCTTTGAGCCATATTGGGTAGTAAGCCACCATTCAATAAATTCAGACTTAGTCATCTCTGTCCAGAGAGCCCAGTCTTTAGTCCGGTCTCCAACACGTTGAATAGAGGGTGGTAGTGGTAGTAGGGTAAGCTCAGTTGTTTGGCTATTTGTTGGTTCGGTGGGTTCAAAAGAGAAGGAATCGGATAGAAGGAGAGGGTCAATACTATCACTATAGATAGATTGGCTCATAGGGTCTGAAGGTTGTGCCATCCTACCTAAAAGTGAAGATAAAGTGAGAAAAGGTAAGACAAAACACAAAGGGATAAAGATGTTTAGGTAAAGCACCTAGCCTAATACTATTGGTTCTTTATAAGCCAATCATTACTAAGTGGGTCAAACCAGCATATCCTATTGGCCTAAATCTCTACACGACCATGGGCATGCCCATGGTCATGCCCATAGGCCTATAGAATTTGCTGAGAGCTATCCCCCCCCTAAAATTCTTCAACTTTTTCTCTCAACTCTGACCTTTTTATCTCAACCACACACCCTACACTTATAATTAGGTGTTTATAAGATAAATATATATAAAAGAAGCTCTAATCATTTAATTAACTAATAAAATAAGCCGTAATAACCTAGTCTTATACTATAATAAAATTGAAGGAAATAATATAGTACGGTGGTTGTGTACAACAAATATATATCTTAGAGCACCAACCATAAATTCTACCACCATTTTTTTACCTTTACTTCTATAGGCCTAAAATATTAATCCGACCGATAAAACCGACCCTTAGATATATATAAACAAGCATATTTCATATAATTACCTAGTGGGAAAGGGAGAAAGGTGAGAGTAGTAAGTGTTTAGACCAAAACATAGGTAAATAACAAAGGTTAGTCAGTGAGTTATGCACAAAAATAAGGCTAAAATTAGGCCAAAGCAGGCCAAATCAGGCCAAATTAGGTGTCCACGGGCGACCCGTGGGCGACCCGGCCCGGCCCATGGGCGGGCACAGGTCCTGACCTTAGGCCCATGGGCATCTATGGGCCCGGGCCCAGGTCCTAGGTCCCGGCCCATGGGCGACCTATGTCAATGCCTAGTACAGCAGCAGATGCTAAGCCATCTGACCAGCCAACCAAGAGCATACTAACCAACGACTACTTCTGCAACACGAGCCACGGTAATGAGCTATTGTTGTCTTGGAAATGAAGCTTCGTCATCTGCTGCCTAAATTAGCCGATAATGGCGTCCGGAAACAATGAACCAACCTTCTTGTCAACAAAACCGGGATGTAACATTGGTAGACAGACACCGAAGAGATGGTGGCATGTGGGCCAAGCACCAACGCACCATTGCCACCAATGCGGTACTAATTTACTACCCCCTCGTTATTGAGCAATAGGGATTCAAAGAGGTGAAATTTTGGAAAACCCCAACGCGTAGGCAGAATAAACAACGTAAGTACCTTAAACCGGGTAGCGGTATATTTGCCAAGTTCAACAACTGAAGGCTAAGTGAGAGATGGACGGACGCTGATGGGCATGCTCAACCATAAACTGAGCGGAAGCCAAGTTGATATCTCTCTGGGCACCCAATCCGATAAGTTACGTCTATCCTGATTATTCAGCATCTCCTGACCTCGCTAACTGCTGCGTAGCACCTTCCTACCCTCGCCTGCGCCCGCGCCTTCGCGACCTCCATAGCCCTGCCCTCTTTGGCCCTGCCCCCCCTCTCGTCTTTCTCTGCGACCGTCTCCTGATCTTGGTGGGCGTCCAGGACCCCGTCCATATGCTCACGCCCGAGCACCGCGCCCGCCGCGCCCACCGTGCCCACCGTCCTGCGATATAGCATACACAAAGCCTGATGCCTCGCGCTGGGTTGATCTGTTGAGTGATGTGTTCTGCGTGCTTTGCTGTGTGCTCTGCTGTTTGCTTGACGTCTGGGAAGGCCGTATATGATTGCCAGATCCACGTGGCCTTCCGCGACGCCGAGCAGGTAGACGGTCATGCAGCAAGATTATAGGGTTTGTAGTAGCTTTCGGTTTCTCACATGTCTGAGATCCGTGGCGTTATGCAACTTCCGGCGGTAGCCTGCTACACACTATCTGTAGCCTTGCGAAGAACGTTGCCCGTGGTGGTACTGTCACGGGGTTAAGAAAAAGTGACACGAGTCATCTTCCCGTATTATGACCTAGAACCGGTTTATATATCTGGCACACGAAAACCTTTCGCAACCCTGCCCGTACCCGAAATGGCTGTTGTTGGAAAATCCCCCTACGGCAAAAAGCCTACATGTAGGTGCCGTGGATCGTCTTAGACTTATCCTCAACAGCTGTCCCCATGGATTCATCACTCCTATTCATAAAAATCATATTGAGAGCATGAAAGGATGGGATGAGGTCCAAGTTGATGCCGCACCATGATCTATATGGCCGCATTCGGTCGGTTCATCCGCACGGTTCCGGATATACAACAACTCGTACCATGAAACCTGCTATGCGGCACAGGCGCAAGCCATTACACGTCATACATACATCATACCCTCCCATAACGTGGACTTCCTTGTGAAAGAAAAGTTCGTGAACTTCTATGTACATATCTGGCCCTTGCACCATCTATGGCATACTTCAGCTTCTGAGAAGCATGGCCACTCTCAAGGGCCTGGGATTCCAGTTGTCTGTAGACAATGCTCCGGTTACCGGAGAGCGCTTGCCAGCCGCCACCCTTGAAAGTGATTCATCTGATGGTGATAGCGAGGTAAAATGCCCCGGATTATTGCCACACCTTTCGAAGCAGGTAGCCTTCCCTCGAGCTTTGTGCTGATAGAAGTTGCTATAGCTGAGCGTAACACTGACCTGCTAATAGAGCTCTATCCAGAGACACATAGATTTCTGGGATAGGGATGGCGATGGAAGGATCAGCCTCGCAGACACTTGGATCGGGCTTCACGATCTGGGTTTCTCCATGATTTCCTCAGCTATAGTCACCGTTGCGAGTCATGCCTCCTTGACTGTGCCCAGTAGTCTAGCTGTCACCCACAGCCTGGACCCATATCTAGGAGTATACGTTGCAGAATCTCCGAAATACATCGTATGTTCTGTACTTCGCGATACTCCCAGCTCAAGTATTCCTGACGTTTGGTATAGCTGTCGATCCTCAGTGGAAAATGCTTCTACGACGAACATGGCCGGTTCTGCCCGACTCCCTTTGAAGAGGTCTTCGCCAGCAGCAGCGAAAGGCAACAGGATTCCCTTGACACTGGTGAGATACAGGATTTCGTAAAACGACGGAGACGACCTACACACTTAGCTGCTGTATGGGAATTCCCTAGCTTATACTTCTCTGGATCTCTCGTTGATGTAATATAGTGGGTTGTTACTGTGGCGGAATGGCACATCGTTGCGCTTTTCCGGCAGGACGGGACCATCTCAAAAACCCGACTACGGCAAATTTACGACGTTAGTAGCTTTTATTCCAGAATCATGCCACTAAGTGTGCCTAATATCCTCTGTAGGGTTCGATCCTCTCTGAGATACGTCAAACAAGAAAAGTGTCCCATGCACTCTGGCCCCTGTCTGAAGTCGAGAAATCTGTTCATGGCCCGGCGGTACGTATACCGCTGTCTTCTTTAGTTTATCCAAATTTTTCCCGCGCTGAAGTCTAACAGGTGATTTATGCCGCGAGACACCTGCTCCTTATTAGCATAGCCATCTCAAAAGCAGTAGTGATGTTATTCGTATCCTGCATAGGGTACGGCTGCTTGAACAGTATTACTAGCAAAGATTTTAGAGCAACCGTTTACGTCTGGACGATTGGCTGGACATTGCTCGCTTGGCGCTCACTTCAAAATGTGGCGCGAGACAAGTCTCTCTTTTAAAACGTGTTATGTCTGAGTTATCGTCTCCGAGGCTCACATAATTGATTCATATTATTAGTGTTGAACGTCAGAGTGAACGAGAGAATGCAAACGTCATGGTCGCTTCTGGACAATCTGCCAATGTTTGGATCGGACTACTCCAATGTCATGTCTGACCCCATAATCGTTTGCAGGAGAGGTCAGTCAGACTAGAGGAGCTCCATGCCAGCCCAGCGGTTAACGGTCTCGTTACGGTAGAAGAAAAGTGGTTCAAGATGGAAAGAAAAGTATAAAATAGTGTCTTAAGACCTATTCGCCACCTTTTTGGTATATCGTCGACGACATTGGGTCTCAAGGATTAAGGAGCGTAGCTACTTGCAACAGCATTCATAGCAAAAGACGGGCCATTCTTACCAACTTCAGAACTCGCTTAGCAGCCAATACGACTTGACCGCAGTATCGACTGCGTGGGTCCGACAATAAACTCAGGCTTCTCCCAGGTTGAAAATCAGACGCTGTAGCGTAGAAGATGACGCAGCGCAACTTAAAATCTCCGATAAGAGAAATATAGCTTGACTTAGTGCCTAGATAATGGTTGTAGGGTATGTGACTAGGGACTCTCATTAAGTTCGTCTATTACAGGCCCATAATTGAGGGAAATAAGCGCACAGAGAGTCATACTCAAATCGAGCCTCATTTCGCTCCACCATCCAAGACCGTAACTTCCTGGTGGACTACGAAGAACCAACCAAGCTCCCAGGAACTCGGCACGGTTCTTTTACGTGTAACAGCCCCCCTTCAGATATGTCAGATTGCAGGACATCCGTACGCCCTAGTACTGGGGGAATCAACCATGAGGCAGTCAGTTCATTGATTGACTGAACTAGTCGACCACTGTTGAGAGAGTCTATATCTACAGTGGTGTAACGTAAGTATTTGACCTCGAGTACTTCGGCCTAGGACCCACTTTTCTAATACTGCCAGGCAGAAACCTCTGAAATTCAATTCAGTCTAATAGCTAGTATGCCACCCCTCATACTTAATAACATCAGCTACCCTGTGAGGCATAGTTTCTGATAGATGCTTGAATAATTCAATATCTAGGCCTTCCCAGGCTTCCTGTGCAGCTTTTAGCAATAGATCTAACGTAGATTCGTTGTTCGGTAGGCGCATTAGCTCAGGATAACGCTTAAGAATTTCGGCTTTTAGCAGCGCCCAGAGGTTCTCGATCGGGTTTAAATCAGGTGAATAAGGAGGCCATTCCATAATCTCGCAGTTAAGCTCATTAAGAGCTTCCCGTACAATATATGCAGTATGAACGGGCGCGTTATCTTGCTGAAAAATAGCATTATTATCAATACTATTAAGTAGCGTAGGTAAGATACGCCGATAGAGCTCTTCAATCGTACGTGAAGAAACACCACCTCTTCTAGACGTAGGATCTCCGAATAATGGAATTAGGCCTGATCGACGCGGTAAGCCAGAGAAAGCAGCCCAAAACATCTGCTTAATTTGCTTCCCTCGCGCCGGAACCATCTGAACCTGAGAGCCTTCTTTTGAATGCTGAAAAAGCTGGTCTTTTGGACGTGTAAACGTCCATTCTTGCCGCTGGCCTATTCCACGTTCAACTGTACATTCGTCTGACCAGTAGACGCGGGCCCAGTCTTCAGGAGTGAAGTGTTGGTATTCGAGTGCCCATTGAAGCCGTTTCGTAGCATGTTCAGGCGTAAGTGCCGGACGCTGCATTTTCCTCCATTTTCGAAGACCCATTTCGTGGGTTAGACGCCAAATTGACTGGCGATGGACCTTAAAATCGACCTCTCTAAGTAGATCTTTAATCAATATCGATGGCTTTTCTTGTATAGTGTCGTAGATATAGTCACGATCCTCTTCAGTAAGCTTCCTTGGAGCGCCTAAGCGTGGAAGGCTTTCTTGTTTTTGACGCTTTGCCTCTTGGGTAAGGGTATATTGAATTGTTGAGCGTGGAATATCGGGAAAGCGCATCTTCTTAATGGTTGTTGCACCCCAGCCATTTGTAGCGTGTAATTCGCAGATCTTGGCCCTAGTAAGGCAGTCAAGCTCTGGGCCTCTCTTCCCACGTATAGCAGGCATAATAAGGTAAGAAAGTCTGCTATAACGCGTTAACTGTAGCGTATATGTTAGCAAGCGCGTTGAAACGCGAGGTGTGGTGTACTAATAAAGTAGGCGGTATAATAAAGCGGTCAGGCTAAAAGTGGATCCTAAAGTACTCGAGGTCAAATACTTTTGTTACACCACTGTATATCAATCTTGGCAAAATACAATGGTATCCTAAGTTGATACGGTTTACCGTACGAAACATAGAGTGTGTTTGAAGGGCGCCTGGCTCAGTTTGGCTTAGTGGTAAAATATCACTCCCTAGATCGGCAAGCAACTGTCATGCACATGGAGCCACCGACACATGTCTCTCGCATACTATTAAACAATTTTCCAGTCAGTGGCACGAGACATGTCAATGTGACAGCCCAAAGCCGGCTGAGTTGAATACCAATGGTAATTTACACATAGCGGTGAGAAGTAAATTAGTTGACAGCGCCAACACCACTTCGGGTAGCTGGCGCCTAAGTGTCATTGGGTCACAGAAAGTTGTCGCCGAGCGTCCAGTCAGCAAGTAAATGCCAAAGGCCGGCGGCAGACTATACAGGTTTATTGGAGCCTGGCCGCTAAAAAGTGGGTATAGGTTACCGCTGGCGCTATGACATCACTCAGTAATTGGCATTGAAAACTCAATACCATTAGACGTTTAACTTTCATCCCTAACCATTTAATTTTTCTCACAACAAGAAACTAATACGTTAGGGTAAACACCCAACGGAAAAAGAAATCTGTATCGACTACCACTCATAACGGCCAGGGGCGTCATAGGAATTTGTTGGGCTCCTGGGAGAGAAACTATTGAGCATTGTCCCGTGACGTGTACCCAGTGTCGGAACGAACAGCCTACGGAGACCGGATTATTGGATGATCCGAAGTAATTATTTCGTATGTAATCAGAAACCCCCATGAATTGCCAGATTCAGGGGTATAGAAATACTGTACAGAGTTCTTTTCACCGCTGATTGGCCCTTATATTACGTGCTCCGACATAAGGGTAGAGACCTAAAAAGTCAGGCGTTGGGGGGGGGGGGGGGTGTCGGATTCCCAAATCCCTATTTAAAACAGGGACCGTCAACAATCAATAAGGAAAATCGCCCTCTTCATCCTTCTCCATGATCCCGTTTTGCCGTTGTAGTTGGTCTTGCTCATCCAGATAGGGTAGCAAGATCTTGTCCCAGTGGGACTTACCCTTGTAGAAAGATACCGTCTCATCCCAGCTCCGAAATGCCTCTGCCAAACGCCCGGGGACGTGGGGCTCCTGAGCCAATTTCGTCACTGGCTCGAAATAAGTGCGAATCGTGAATACGATTACTTTGGAGCGGGGTAACCGACGCAGGGTTTGTCGCTCGGAGCGAAAGTGGATCTCTTGGACGGACAGACCTTTACTATTTGCCGTGGCCCCGGCTATTTGTTCCATTTTCATGAGTAAACATGCCCTGCGATCCCAGAGACGTGAGAAACTTACAGGCAACTTCGGATCCTGACTGTTCACCCATACGATGGGACCAGTGTAGTCCATCATCGAGTTGAATGAAGAACTATCACTGTTAGGCCGGCGTGTGTTGAATGGCAAGGGGAGTATGAACATACATTATTTCTTTCAACAGGCTTGTCGGGGGTCAACTTTTGGAAGAACTTATTCATTGCTTTTTGTAGTTTCGCCGCATAGTGGGGAACGCCGGCTTCGAAGTGGAGAGTATCGAGCGACATGCGGAACTTTTCTTTGAGACGCCAAAATCCCGGGAGGCACACGGCAGCCGCATCAAGGTGATATTCCCCATCTATTTTCCATTAGAACAAAAACCGGCCTAAGAACCAGGAGCAGGAATCATCATCTCACCGTCGTTCTTTACCATAATTACCAGATCATCCTGAACAAGAAGAGCCGATGTTGCAAGTGCCTCGTCGGGGGTTGCTTAAGATGGCCAAAGTTAGCCGTGTTTAATACCAAAATGCAGCCATTCACCTTACCGGCAGGAAATGAAAACTCCTCACCTGTGAGACTGTTGTGCACCTTCCCTCCTTCCAAGCGATAGATATTAGGATACCGGTGAACTAAATACCGCACCAATTCCTCATTGAGCTCGAAGCAGGCATCTCTAGTGACCGCGTTATCGACGTATTTGACATGCTCCTTGAAATCTTTCTTGAGCTCGGAGGCTTTCATATCATGGTAACGGAGAAAGTAGGAGTCCATTTCAATCCAGTTATCCCAGTTCAGTTTGCGAATTCCCATGGTGATAAAATTCGGGCCATGGCGGAATGGGCGATACAGTTTTGGTGATATGGAATCGTGATCAGCGGATTGAGAATTGGGAAGGGGCGTGACAAATGGCTCTTCTGCTTTCTCTTCAATTTTCTGGGGCTGTGACTTTTGTTGTATTGGCCACCTGATAAACAGCCATGTGAGAATCGACGCTAACAGGCCCAGAAAGGGCAGGGGACTGGACGGCAAGCGGAGATCCGTGGCGGTGATCATTGTGCTGACTTTTTAAAGATAAATTTTAGATGGATGTTTACATTGGCAGGGGACCTTGATCTAAAGGAAGTAGACAAGACAGCAGAAATGCTCTTTAAGTAAAGTACCATGCATATCGTAAGCCGCAAACGATCGCTGCCCCAGACGTCGGACATGCGACTAAGGCTTTTTAGGAAACTCTTTGGGCCACGACACGCCACTTGCTCGGTTGGGAAACTTCCAAGCCCATTCGCGGACTGGAATTCGTTATCTCGGGGACCTCTCGGAAATTCCCCGAGAGGATTCTTGGGGTTCGCCAAACCCCGCTTCTGCGGTACCGGCGACCGGCTGTCATTTACTCCCTCTTATTGGATATGCATCGCGCCATTATGCCAACATTGGCCATTTCACATTCGCATTATCTTCGCTCTCCAGCGGCAATTGATCTATGTAATGAGAACTTGGGGGTTTGAAATAAGATAAACCAATTTGCTTTGATCACTATATCAATACTTCAAGACTTAAGATCAGGAATTTAAACTTCATAAAAGGGTTCGTCACTTTCTGTTGTGAAAAATAAGCTGTATAATAACCCCCCCCCGCTTTGACAACTATAATAAAATCCTAGGTTGAGTGGCATTGGTTGATTCTCGAGATATGTTCTTTGATACGTCTGAGATTTTTGGCCAAATGTGACGACGGAATATTTCATTCGTCGATTTATTATTCACTGCGACGCCTTTCAGTTCGAGGCTTTTGTGTTTTCAGCCGGGCCAAATCTGGTTCCTTGAACCTGGAATCGGCATCGTCACTTTCAACTGCCAGATTGCCCTCTTCCGTCACTTTTCTATCAAGTTCACTATCTTTAACTTTTCGAAGAGATTCATCGTGGTGCTCCAGTGGCTCGTGAGCCAAGGCCGGTACGGAGCCCACCGGTCTAACGGATAGCGACGACGTCCGAGGTTATTGATGAGAAGGGCATACCCAAACATGACCAAGACGAGGTAATGATATTAAGGAGGCATTGCCAAGAGAGGCATACGACGTTCGACCCGACAGCCGCGTTAAAACCCATCGCCCCGGCACTACGAGTGTCTCATCAGTTTTCAGGTAATTTCAAGCCAGGTTGAATCAACATGAATGAGACAGCTCTAGGAGAAAAGCGTCCGATGCGATTTGTCTCTGTTGAGGATTGCTATGTACTAATCGAAAGGCATTCTACCCTCGCGTCGCCTAGATTATGAAAGCGAGGAGGGCAGAATGAGAGGGTGGAAACCCTAAACAGCACACACATAACATCACTCAGCTGGCCGCATGTGTTGGGCAAGTGCCTAAGAAAAAGATGTACCACAAAACGTCTGTAGCTGAAGTCTGATCTCCTCTCTCTTCGAACCTGACCGGAAAGTCCGTAAACTCCCTTTAATTCTTCTCGTGTCTGTGCATTGACTCATCCGTTTCAAGCATTTTTGCGTCCTCATCCTCACCGGACCTGAACGTATAAGTCCGCCACATGACGTTGCGCCAATATTCGCCTATTTTGTATCAAAAACGTCAGGTTGATCAGGCCATGGAGTTATACAGAAAGTAGATCAATGGATGAAAGAGGGACGAATTTACCTGTTTGGTGCCCCTTTAGATCCACGTGCTCCGTGATGTAGTGCGCAAAAGCACCGTGGGAGACAAGAACGATGTTCTTCTCGGGTCTTTCTCGCAAGAACCTCCTCAATCGAGCTGCACGTGCTCGGAGCGCCTCTTCGCTGGTGCCATTGATGCCCTTCTTCTCATACCATCCCTCTTGGAGGAGGGAAACATCCAATACCTCCCCGAACTCCGAGGCTAGCTTGAACACGTCACTTCCTGTATCGCATGGCGCGTCGGATGTCTCTTGAGCGTCTGCAAGGGCAAGGATCCTCAACCCTCTATCGACCTCGGGCGCGAAAGCGAGGCTTGCAGTTTGGATGGTCCGGCGGAGTGGAGATGCACACAGCAAGTCGGTACAGGAGTGGTAGGGAAACTTTTGGCTGAATTGCTTGCTTTGTTCATTGCCATGGGCTGTCAAAGATGGGTCACGAACCAAGGCATTTGGATGATCACGGGGGAGTTGATGAAAGCCTTCCGCGTGGCGGACAATATGGATTGTTTTTGCTGGCACCATGGTCGATTTGATGTAAACAAGGATGGGAACTCTTAATATGTTCAGCTGGTGGTGGTGGGATTCTACTTTGCTGCGATCTCAGCCTGTAGTTTTGTGAGAAAAGCAGACTTCTTCGGACGCCCCCGGGCTTATCTACTGATTGATTATATTCTGCTTAGGGCACGGACCCAATGATGTCATCCACTGGGTTGAGCGATTGAGTTGTATCCTGCCCGAACATGATCTTCCGCGGAAAGTCAATTGGCTCTGAGCAGATAAAATCAATCGGGGAATGCTTTTCCTAGCCTCTGGAAGTGGGGCATCTCCCAGACCCTTTCTCAAACAGCCAATACTCAAGGCAGCCACTGAGTATTGGCTGCAGATCTTAACATATCCTGGGAAGCCCAACAATAGCGATGCCAAGAGGCACGCAATTCCGGTTAGGACGGGTAAACCGGAAATCCTTTTGGCTATGCACCATAATTCATATCAAACAGCCAAGACAGCTAGCTGCCAAGCTGTCTGAGAGCAAGCCGATGGACGACTTGGCAAACAATCAATTGGAATGCCAAGGAATGATCGCACGAAGAGCGTGGTGTAGATTGCCTGTCTACTTATAACCCATCAATTCTCGGGCTGCGTACCTGATTTCCAGACTCTTTTTACAGTAAAGCTTTTCAACTTGTTGTCTTGGGACATTTGCCATACTATGTCTGAACAGTACCCTCCCCGGTCGATTTCCTTTCACCAAGAGGAAGACAATCCAAGGCCCAGGGAAGCTATGGAGGCAAGCGAATACGTGGCTTTGAATCGCTATATATCTTCTGCTAGCGAGAAACCCGGCGGGGCAGTCTCAGAGACCGAAGATGCAGATGCGGATGCGGATGATAAGAGGCCATGGTGGAAATTCTGGCACCGCTCTAGGGGCAAGTCAGACGCAACCTCCGACGGCCAAGCTAGCATCCCTCATGATTGGGCGGACACGGATATACAATCGGGTCTTTCAACCAACGAGGTTGAGATTCGTCGACGGAAATGCGGCTGGAACGAGTTGGGAAGCAAACGTCAAAACATGTTTCTGGAATTCCTCAGTTACTTCCAAGGTCCAATTCTATATGGTAGGCATCCAACCTTCTCTCTGCAGCAAAATGTGACCCACTTACGATCTGATAGTGATGGAGATGGCTGCTCTCCTCGCCGCTGGATTACGTGATTGGATTGACTTGGGTGTCATCATTGGCATTCTGATGCTCAATGCGATTGTTGGCTGGTATCAGGAGAAACAGGTGGCAGATGTAGTGGCCAGTCTCAAAGGCGACATTGCCATGAAAGCCTGGGTGGTGCGGGATGGCCAGGAGCAGGAGATCTTGGCACGCGATCTCGTCGTTGGAGACATAGTAGGAACCATCCATGGAAAGGAACATTGCTCAGTTGCTAATTCTGGAACCCTGTCCGCTAGGTCATTCTAGAGGAAGGAAGCGTGATACCCGCAGATGTTCGTTTGATATGCGATTACAACCAACCGGAACTGTTTGAAGTATACAAAGAGCAGCGCGCCCAAGATACCGATGATACCTTGCAAGAGAAACATGACGAAGACGACAGTGATAACGAACGTGATGACCACGGTCATGAAAATAGTATCGTTGCGGCCGACCAGTCAGCCATCACGGGCGAATCACTTGCAGTAAGTGATTGTGCCGCCCCTGAACAAGTTGGAGGAAGACGTCTGACTTTCTTCTAGGTGGACAAGTATATGGGCGATATCTGTTATTACACTACCGGATGTAAGCGAGGCAAAGGGTTCGCCGTCGTTGTGGCATCTGCACAGCAGTCTTTTGTCGGAAAAACAGCTCTATTGGTACAGGGTGCGAAGGACCAAGGGCATTTCAAAGCCATCATGGACTCGATTGGCACCAGTCTCTTGGTTCTGGTGATATTTTGGATCCTCGCAGCGTGGGTAGGCGGCTTTTTCCGTCACTTGCAAATCGCGACTCCGGAGAAGAGCGATGACAACTTGTTACATTGGACTCTTATCCTGCTGATCGTTGGAGTTCCAGTGGGATTGCCTGTTGTTACGACTACTACTTTAGCTGTGGGTGCCGCATATTTGGCACAGGAGAAAGCTATCGTGCAAAAGCTCACGGCTATTGAATCACTCGCGGGTGTTGATGTCCTATGCTCCGATAAAACGGGAACGCTCACGGCAAACAAGCTCTCGGTCCGGGAGCCTTTTGTATGCACTGGGGTCGACGTGAATTGGATGTTTGCGGTGGCCGCTATCGCGTCATCTCACAATTTGAAGAACCTCGATCCGATCGATAAAATCACGATCCGCACTCTCCGGAGGTATCCGAAAGCACGCGAGATTCTTTCCAAAGACTGGGTCACCGAGAAATATTCGCCATTTGATCCGGTTTCGAAGCGGATCACCACCGTCTGTACATGCGAGGGAGTTCGCTACACGTGTGCCAAAGGCGCTCCTAAAGCAGTGCTAAAGCTTGCGGAATGCTCTGCAGAGGAGGCGGAACTATTCAAAAGCAAGGCGACGGAATTTGCACTGCGTGGCTTTCGATCCTTAGGAGTGGCAGTGCAAAGGGAAAATGAACCATGGCAAATCCTTGGCATATATCCAATGTTCGATCCACCCCGTGAGGATACGGCTCAGACCATCAAGGAAGCTCAGAACCTCGGTCTTTCAGTGAAGATGCTAACGGGCGATGCCATCGCAATTGCCAAAGAGACGTGCAAGATGCTCGCCCTTGGCACCAAAGTCTATAACTCCGAGCGGCTGATCCATGGCGGACTTACGGGAAGTCGTCAATACGACTTAGTGGAGAAAGCAGACGGATTCGCTGAGGTTTTCCCTGAGCATAAGTACCAAGTGGTGGAAATGCTATAGAATCGGGGACATCTGACAGCCATGACCGGAGATGGCGTGAATGACGCACCATCGTTAAAAAAGTCGGACTGCGGCATTGCTGTAGAAGGAGCCACAGAAGCGGCACAAGCGGCGGCTGACATCGTTTTCTTAGCGCCTGGTTTGAGTACGATTGTTGAAGCCATCAAAGTCGCACGACAAATCTTCCAGCGTATGAAAGCATATATCCAATATCGGATTGCACTGTGTCTACACCTGGAAATATACCTGGTGACCTCTATGCTGATCATCAATGAGACTATCCGGTCGGAGTTGATTGTGTTCATTGCGCTTTTCGCAGACCTCGCCACTATCGCCGTGGCATATGACAGGGCGCACTACGAGCAGCGTCCCGTGGAATGGCAGCTTCCCAAAATCTGGATCATCTCGGTTGTCCTGGGTATCCTCCTAGCGGTGGCCACGTGGATAATACGCGGCATGATGTTTCTAGAAAATGGAGGCATTATTCAGAATTGGGGCTCGCCGCAGCCTATTCTATTCCTGGAGGTGTCTCTGACCGAAAACTGGCTCATTTTCGTCACAAGAGGCGGGAAGACATGGCCTTCATGGCAGTTGGTGGGTGCTATTCTTGCGGTCGACATTATTGCTACGTTATTCTGTGTCTTTGGATGGTTGTCCGGAGGGTCGTTCGAACAAACGAGTCCCCCCGATCCCGCCCATTTCTCCGACGGCACGACCAGCATTGTGACGGTCGTCGTCATCTGGGGTTACTCCCTGGGAGTGACAATCGTGATAGCGACCGTGTATTACCTCATGACGAAAATTACGTGGCTCGACAACCTTGGTCGCGCCTCTCGCTCCAAGGCCGAAGAGCACATGGATAGCTTCCTTGGACAGCTCTCAAAGCTGGCAATCGAACGGGAGCCCGGCAACGATTCTGGAACGACCCGATTCGTACTTTCCACTCGCACCGTCGATATCGAAGCAGATGACTAATTTGGTACATCTTTGATGGCAAATCAAAGTCCTGGTAACTATGCTTCCGTATCTCCCGGGTTAGTGAATTCCGGTTCTGGACCTGCCAGATGAAGGACTTGGATTTGGGTACTGTTTTGATTGAAAGTCGATGGAAGCACTGAGATAATCAATCTTGAGATATTTGTTGAATAGATAGATAGAAGAAACATCCAATTGGAAAGAATAGAAAAGATTAACCAACGATCAATACAAGAAAACGTGGCCACCTGCTGCTGAATTATACCTTGATTAGAAGCCAAGCTGGGCGGGCGGGTCGCCCGGTCCGTCAAGCCAGGTTCATGTTCTCTTCGCATCATCGAAACAGGACACGTTCCAACGGGCACGCTTCCAACGTTTCAATGAGCGGGTTCCTCAAGCCTTGTCACTAATTACTGCCTCTTCTCTTTCTTCTTTTTCTTTTTTCTTACCACATTTCCGCTCGGGCTGGATTGGAGCTGTATCCCAGTCCTCCATATCCGAATGCTCTGCGAGTGATCTGATGCAGGGAGTGTCGAATGTCACTTACGCAATGATGGCTTCAGCAATACGAGGAAGCCCGGAATTTCAGGGTCCGGTACGCTGGAATACAGAATGTTACAGCGATGCTCGCTCTCTTCCCGCAAATTCGGACAAAAGGCCATCTTCACGTTATGGACTTTCGGCCAGCTCAGCAGCACCGTCGACCGTCACGCACAAATCAGCGTTCCGATTTAAACCGAATCAGCCACAGCATATACCCAACCAGGGTGATGTGGTTACTAAGAAGGTGCATTTTGATGACCTGTCACAGAAAACCCGCCTCTTCGTCCCGGCCGATGCACCATTGTCTTTGACTTCAGAGTCACTCCCATCCGCCGGAAGAGTGAATGAAGCCGAGCAGGCAGGTTACTCTCACTTTCGGCTTAGTCGCGAAGGGGGCTTTTGTACGGTGAATTCTACTTTTATTCCGCCGTCAACATGGCAGCCAATCCGACTGGAGAGTCTGGGGCTTTTACCGTCCGGCTGCAGCATTACAGGGACGATGGCCGTCCTCAATATTGCTTTTCAGAAAGAAGTCCCTGTTCGTTTCACCTTTGACGATTGGAAAACGATCTCAAATGTCGCTGCCGAGCACTGTCATTCTGTCTACATGAGAAACTCAATCGTCTCAGACTTTTTCAATTTCACTATCGACAAAGAAAGTCTGCCTTTGGATACTGTGGGGGACTTGAAAGTTTGCGTTTGTTATAGAGTGCTTGATCATGAATTTTGGGATAATAACGGCGGAAAGAATTATCGAGTTGCCATGGCCATATGAGGTTGGAGTGTAAAAGGCCACATGTATCTGTCTGTCTTACCAAAGGCCGCATGTTCTTCTAGATTTAATATGTTTCAAGTGGAGCCACCCAGTGACAACAATTAGCGACAAGAAGGACCAAAACACCGGGAGGCTCCAGCTCACTCACAACCTCGGTGTTGCCACATTGTTCTATATTTGTGGTTGGTTGTCAGGTGGTCCATGTGAATAGAGCAGCCCTCCGGATCCTACGCATTTGTCGAACAGTATTGTAACGGTCGTCGTGGTTTGGTGCTACTCCCTGGGCATGACAATTATGATCGCGACCATTACTACCTCCTGACTCAAGTTTCCCGGCTTGACGGCGCTTCTCGCTCCAGGGCGGAAGAGAGTATAAGCGTATGGATCATCTTGTTGGTTAACTTTCCAAATTGGCGATCGACCAAAGTCAGATCATCATCTGGGGCAACTCAATCTGTGCTCACTACTTGTACCGTGGACATCAACGCAGACGAGTAGTGCGCTACGATTTTGACTTAGTTCCTGTGAGTCCTACTAGTTCAGCATCATGAGTTTGCACATTGTATGTCGCCCGAGAGCATGTCAGCTAGATTGATTGAACTTCATCATCAACCATTGATGGAAGTACGAGATCAAAAATAAACAATCGATAGATCGCTAAGCTTCCGTGATGTTTAGTTTTTCCTTTTTGTTTTGTTTTGATCGTCAGCGGTTGTACTCTACTAGCCTTTGTGAATGGACTCAATCGGCTCGCTGATACAAAGCTATTATCTATAACAAATCAGGCTTCTCTACATTGGGACGGGACAATGATGGCTAAAATTTTAATCTGTAAATAATTGTTGAACTAGCCATGATCTGAATTGTCTCAAATAAGTCGATATCGGAAACGTATGGTCGGGATTTTGAATTGTATCCAGTACATATATGACCCGCGGCCACCGTAGGTAGTAAAATGTGGTCCGACAAAGTGGACAGCTGGCATCCTCGTATCGAAGCCAATGATCAATGCAGGGCAGGTGGAAAACATGGCTACATGGAAGCCGGCGATAAGACGAAAGAGCGTCTAAGCCATCCCAGCACAAGGTACAGCTATCTGGGAGAGTACCTGGGTCTATTTCGGAAAAGAAGTCAATAACGCTCGTAAAACCGTCTGGGGATAAAGAAAGGCATGCAAGGGACTCACCAGTTGTGCAGTCGCGAAGCCCAAAATAACACGGCATATGAGCGTATAAGAGCTCTTTTGTGGTTAAGCCTCCCCGCTCCGTCGGAGATGGCACGTGTAGATAGTACCCAGCCATAGTATGTGAAGCTGGACAAGTAGGTGAAGCTCGCTGAAAGCAACAGGTCTCTTTCTAATACATGCACTTGTTCCCGGCGCGGGCACGAATAAGGTCAAAACTCTGCTATTCTTCAACGACGTAATCCTATGTTTCCGCATTTCCCGTGTTTTCCGGGGCTGTCGAAGCAGGTGACTTGACCACTTTTTATTTCCTGTGACAGTGGAAAGAATCATTTGATGTCGAGCAATGTTAACGAACAATGCCTACTTGACCCCTCCCAATTTGCGTATTATTGCCAAATTTTTATGTGAACATATGTTTTTTGTGCGCCTCGTCTGATATTCGTCGGCCCATTGTCACAGATAATCAAAGCTTGCGTGTGGGGGATCGCCGGCCGGTGGCTGAACGGCTGAACCATCGTATGACCTGAGTATAAAGCAATTCAACCTAAAATCCTAGTACTGTAACGAGCAGTTAGCGTAAGTTGGGATCCATCGGCAGCTTATCAATATAAATCTCCACTTCTCCTTTTGATATTTCCCACCACTATGCGAACTCCAAAAGGCCAGTGAACAGTGCCAGAAGTGTGGATCATCTTCTAAATTGCCCCCTCTGCCACATGTCTTTTTATGAACTGCGTCGACCTCGGGAGAAACAAACATTTACCCAGTTCCCTCTCAAATCAAGGGAGAACTTCTGAAAATCGACATGGAAATGAAGTGGAGTTGGGAAGGTTGAATTCTCTGCAATGCTGGCTCAGGAAGAAACTTCATGGTCAAAACGAGGCAATGGCACTCCCGCCGCAGGGATAGCAGCAGTGGAGTGGCAATAGCAGAAGTGGGGCGGTGATTGAGATACACTATATCGAAATTAGGGTATGATATTGACTATCGCACTTAGCAATGTAGTTAGTGATGTATTGCATAAAAAGCATATCTATTGTCACGAGTCAGCGGTAGGATAAACGGGAGCAAACATTGTAAAAATCATCCTTACTCAATGGGGATAGAGCCTGAGCATCTCGCAATGGCTCGGAAATGAAAGGGTCGTATCGCTGCTGATGCCCGGTCCGCGCGGGCCGGACATTTTAGGTTATGATTGACAAAAACCACGGCTATCGTACCGCCATGCGTTCCACACATGAATAAATTAAACCCCTCCTTCCTCCCTCCAAGGGGTTCGCTGAACCAGAGCTTGAAGCATCACTATTTCTTTCCAGACACTAAATAAAATCGCGCGTTTGTCCTTGACTCGATCGTTTTGGGACAGATCGATCACTTTGAAAACCCATCTTCGAGGACCCGCTCCTTGATGAGTTTCGCCCGAAGGAAATCGTTGTCTCCCCACCAGACTGCGCCAAAATGCTGAGGTTTCACAAAAGCGTCAGAGCCCATTGGAAAGCCAATCAAAATCGCATTATTCGCCAGGCAAGAAATGGACTGAATATCATCCCACCATCGGTCCTCCTTTCCATTCAACTATCATTTTTCGTCTACCTAGGATTGTTGATATTAATGGAAATTTTCTGCATACTACAACAATCCAATACCGACCTTCAGAAGTTACTGTGGAGTCAAGGGGAAGAATATTCTCATGTGTTCGTCACAATCCTTCTATGACGGGCCGACCATGTCCGAGACATCACGTGATGTCATTCCATATTCGCACGACTCGCTTGTGGCCTTAATGATCATGATGAATTAATGTTTATGCAAATTGAGCTTAATTTCAATGCAATAATATATGGGAATCGATGGAAGCCCGTCATCTGAAAGATATAGTCTCCGGCTTGGAGAATCGACCGAGGCGCACTGTAACGGGCAGTCGCGCCGCCTTCAAGCGTTGCCTGACACATAGTCCGTACTCCAAATATCCAGTGCTAAATTCCCGTCAAAGCTCAGCTGTCCCGTTACCATAACTAGACATGGAATTTCTGCAAACGGAAGCTCGCCCTCGGAAAGCAAAAGTAACTGTCAGTTGTTCCAGAGAATCCGCGGAACCTCCCCCGGTAAAGGCGGGAGAGCGCGAGAGAGCCGTTCCAGGCGGAGACCGGCTCGACTAGCCGCTGCTGCTGTCGAGGCGTATGAAAGCTTCATGGGTACCCTCGCTCGAACCTTGCCATGAATACTTCTTCCCACCTCATCCCGGAATACTGGTAACTATGGCCGGTAACTCTCCCCAGCCTGGCCCAAATTCTCAGGGGGTACAGCTGGCTCTGGCTCTATCCCTGCCCATCGTGGCATTCGCCGCACTCGCCATTCTGGTCATGTCAGTCTGTCCCGTTGAAGCCGAATTAACCAGAGACGTACTTATACCGGTCTCGACGCAGGACAATGATTCGCAAATTGGCTTTGTCCGCCAGGTCCAGCCGACATCCGAGGTCAAATATACGGCAGCTCAATGACGCATCCCGCCTAAGTCATCTTTCGGGTCGGTTAGAACTGCACACTCTACCGTCCATGACTCTGGCTGAGCTATGGAAATCCCGGGAAAATTCTAGGCCTTGCCCGCCGCGCCTAAATTCTTGGTGAGGAGTTACCTTCCCATTGACCGTAGGTGTGATATTGATGATTCATTTCCAGTTGCGTATGTCTGGAAGATGTGCAGCCCAGTGATGTAGTATATGATCTCTATTGTGCGCACGTTTTCCATAAAGGTTGTTTGGAAAGGTGGCATTCGACTTTCCATTTCACTTGTCCGCTCTGCCACCGTCCTTTGACACGGGATAGCAATGGCGCTGAATGTGTATAATACAATGAATTTAGCCTTGTGCGACCCACAGGGCAATGGAAACAGGCTACTCATTCAAGGGTGATTAAGGGGCGATGTGATGTATGGGTACTGATCTGCATCCACGAGCGGCTTGTGGGGGAACCAGCTCCGCGGATCCACTGAAGCCAATGAATGTGGTTTCCGTCTCTTCCGGCCAAAGCAAGATCCAAGATAGCTCGTGAGCAGTATGTCATCTGCAACATCGACCGATCTTCTCTGCGGGTCCGTGTGCTGCTCCGATTCCGCAGATAAAATGTTTTGTGGATGCCACTGAGACCTAATAAAATAGTCTGGAGCCAACAAACCAAGAATTTTACTCAAATAATTGCGGTGAAGACGTCCTCCAGCGTGCACAAATATGGGCAACGAAGCAACTCGGGTGAACCCCTTCGTGGTGAATGATCGACGGGTCGATATTCACATCACTGTCCGAGGGTCTGATTGGTACTGGGCGGTGATGTCGACCATGGGATTGACGATGCTGGGGATCATGACGCTGAGCTTCTTGAAGCCTGCGACCAGTCGTATTTTTTTTTTATATTCTCTCCGCCGCGACTTTTGTAGCCATGATTGAGCATTACAGCATGGCTTCGAACCTGGGATGGGTTCCTATCGATGTTCAATGGCAACGCAGCAGCGGCCTGGTTGCGGGCATCAACCGCCAGATTTGGTGGGTGCGGTACTGTAGCTGGTGAGGACCCCTTCATTATTCCCCATCTCGTGGTATCCCAGCACCAAAATGTTGCAATCAAATCAAATCGACTCTAATGGTGACAACTAGGTTTCTGATTTGGCCATTGCTTTCCTTGGCGGTACTCCTGACGTGTGCCTCTCCGACCGTTCACATCCTGTGGACATGTTTCCTGAGCTGCATCATGGCTGTCATGGCTCTCGTTGGGGCTCTCGTGCGCAGCGATTATAAATGGGGTAAATCATCACGGTTGGCCCAGCCCATTGTTCTTTCCGAGTGTTGCTGAACTTGCTCCTTTCCAGGTTACTACGGCTTTTGGATATTTACTTGGTTACTGATAGGGTATTGTCTCGTGTGGGCCCCTCGACCTTACGCGCGAGCTCTAGGTCAAAATATCCGGCTAGTGCATGCGCTTTCTAGCAGCTGGATCTGGTTCCTCTGGATGCTCTATCCCGTTTGCTGGGGTGTCAGCGAAGGGGGGAACGTGATTGCGCCGGACTCGGAATTCATTTTCTATGGTATCCTCGACTGCTGCTTGATTCCGGTCACCAGCGCACTTTTCCTGGCTCTCCATTGGAGAATCGATCCCCTCCGCCTCGGACTCTACATGCGCAACTGTAATGATCCAATCGGCGGATACCAGACCCCGATGGCAAGCGGAGCACTTCAGAACGGGTCTCCTCGGGGGCTAAGTATTCGTAATTACAAGCACGAGAAAGGACACGGCCCTGGAAATGAGCCATCAGATGCACATTCGCTGGCCTGAAAGATCGGTGGAAGGAAGGAAAATCGATATAGAGTAGAAAATGGAAGAGGTAGTCTACCACTCTCGCCGGCGCACAACATGAGAGACGGTAGTAATGGTAGCTTAATACAGTTTCAGTACCAGTTTCAGGCGTTACAAGCTCCCTCTCGAGGTAGACAGATGGTGGCCGAAGCCTGGAAGCCAAACTAGACGCGCGGCTAGTGCAAAGTATGACTCGCGATGGAAGGTTCGTATTGCTAGAAGTGAGCACGGTCCAAGAACCTAACGGACCATTCTATTGCGTTTGACATCTCATGTGGAGGTGCGTGGGCGAAGGGGCTTGTTGATCGAGGGCTTTTTCCGGCGTGCCAAGCTGCCGAAAGAGGCCGCCACGCAGCAAAACACACTTCTTATAGGAAAATCGCCGACTTGTTTCTTTGCTCTAATAAATCCTAAAAACTAGGCGAAAATTAAGAAAGCCCACCTAGTAGGTGATGATATGCGTATTAAGGTACTAGCGAAAAAATCCTTCAATAGTTTTTAGAGGGTGATTACAAGCCAGGGTCTACAGTCTACGTAGCTAAGTACGCGCCTCGGAGCGGAAGACGATCGCCGCGATACTCGGCTCCACTCAACCTCCAAACTCAACCTCCAAACTCCCCTTCCCCTCTCATTGAGATCATGCTGTCTGAGAATGGACTTTGTATGTGCCTGCAATTTTTCAGAAACGATTCTGTCACTAACGTTTAACCAGTGGTCTCGTCTCATCGGCGGCTCGCGCGCGCTGTCCAAGACATCGCGAGCCACTTCACCAACGGAACGACTCACGGCCTTTAAACGCGCCTGCAACGCTCTTCAGGTAGATTGGACAGCTTCATTGTGCGTGCCCTGACTAATACCATTGAAAACCAGCAAATTTGGCGCTCTACAAACACTCCCTCCGCCGAACAGTCGACTGCGCACGCGCGCGCCTACATTGAACGCCTCAACTCCATCCTGAGCGACGAATCCCGCGGACCAGCGCCGCACCCCTGTGTTGCCTACGCCGCCTCTTCCCAGATCTTCGTGACGGTTACCAAGCTTGCTCTATCATACTACGATGATGGGGTCTTACGGTCCGCCACAATCTTCTTCAATACTCTCATCGATGCCGAGGTGGACGGCGTCGTAGACAACCGACTGTTCGCTCGTGCGTTAGTCGACCTGGTTCGACGCGCCGACAAGGCATCGGACGAGATCGAAGGACGACTGGTCGAGCTACTGTTCGGCATTGCCAATAACATCCGCCTGCAACCCGTGATCCTACCTGCCTGGTTCGTGCCTCGAGCGACTCCTATCGCCCAGGACGGTGAATCAATGCCTCCGATGGAATTCGCTGGTGCCACTCGCAAGGATGAGTTCCCGCTCTTCTACCTGCTGGTCGACTACGTTCACAATGATGGTCGCGCGGGTGACTTTGCGCGTACGGGGCTCCTGTATCTCATCGAGACGGCGTCGCGCTCGAAGAACCTGGAGAAGTGGCTGATTGAGAGTGACCTAGCCACGCTGATGGCTACTGGATTGGGGGCACTGTACAGTCAACTCGGAAGGTGAGTAGAATTTTGGATACGAGAAAGACTAGTCGTTGATCAAATGTAGCTTGGAATATGCGCCCACCGACGAGGACGTCCCACGCATAATTGCCCTTTCTGACCATGCGAAAGAGGCGACGGCACTGCAGCCCGCCCTCGGCGAAACCATGGATGCTTTCATGTCCTACCTATTATTCTGGCAGGACACCATCGACCACTGCAAGTCCGTGGAGGTGAACGACACTCTCTTGGACCATTTCCAGGTGCTCTTTCTTGAACAACTCCTGTAATGTCACTCGTCAAGCATTTTTGTTATTTCGTGCTAACCGTCACAGATACCCTTCTTTATTGGAATCGTCGGATGTGGCAGGTGGCTCGACAGCGGCCGTCCTGACCTACATGTGCCGTATTTTAGACTCGATTGACCAGGGAGAATTGGTCCATCGAATCCTGCAGTTCCTATTGGCTTCATCCCCACCCCCCGAGGAACAGATGGACATGTCGGCAAGTCGCCGAAAGTCACTCAATGTTCTGGCCGCGCTGGCTTCCGAAGCAGCCCAGCCTTCTCCTTCACTCTTCAATCTACGGGATCTCGTCCTGCTGGGTCTTCACTCCTCCAACCGCCAGACGGTGCTGGCTACTCTACGCCTGCTGAACGTTGTCCTACAACGGCACCATCAGTTTTCACGGGCGTTAATACACACGGTACCTGGCCAGCCCGCGCAGCAGCGGTCGGTCGGTGCCTTCAATGCGGAGCTCGAACAGCTTTTGACTCTCGGCACATCGATCTTCGACGACCCGAGTTTAAACGAATCATTTGACGACTACGTTGCGGATGCGACATGGACACTCGAATCCCGCCTGTGTCTCCCTGTTTCTGCCGCGGACGAGGTTGAGGGTGCGATCCCCCTGCCATTGCAGCTCCAGCAGGATGACCCGATTGTCCGGGGACTTCTCGGCTGCGTTGAGACCTTCTTCACCAACAGCGTGATTGTTAACCTCGCATTGACCGGCGTTCTAATGAGTCTGGCCTCGTCGCATCTGTTCTCCCTGGACGGCTGGGTCCTGGTCGACCCTGCCAACTATGACTCGCCAGAGGAATCATCGGACGAGCTTGATCCCATCCATCGCGCCTACCAAATTCCAACCTGGCCCGCAACTGCGAACCCGACACTGACTGCGGCGCTCCAACGACTCGTAGACCAAGTTCGCCAGTGGCAGCAGGATCTGCCCGACTTTGATGTCTTGGTTGCTGCCCGACGCGATCTGCTGCATCTGGGCGAGCGGCCCCAATCGCCCATGGACCGTTCACGGCCCTCCTACCCCGGATCTCCCGACGCCTCCGTTCCTGCGTCCCGAGGCCGGTCCCCGAATCCCATCAGCTCCCCCGCGGTGGCTTCACTGCGAGGCGAATCCTCGCGACCGGCGGAATCGCGTGGTTCGTCAGGTTCACGGGCAGCGACGGCAGAGACCCTGCGCCAGCGACTAGCGACTCCATTCCCGCCCCCAGAGGCGTCCGTTAGTGAAAGTGTCGATCCCGAAAAGGCCCCGGCCACGCTGGGCCACGTGTTGACGAATGTGGTGGTCCTGTATGAGTTTCTGCTGGAACTGTCGGCGGTGGTGCAAGCGCGGGGAAGTCTTTTTGAAGAGGCAGGCTATACATAGATGGATATAGATACGTGTATATAATTGAGTACATTTCATTCGACCTCTGCCTCCACGTAATCCACATGTGTACAGTACAGCCCCTAACTCCTTTATCCGACGATCTTCCAAGTGGGTCAAATCCGGACGCGAGGCGCCAAGGCGGCGTGACGGATTCCCAAACGAAGATTGGACGGCCCTTGACCACCTTGACACTTCTCTCATCATGTCTCTTACACTCTCCTGATTCCCTCGATTCTATATATACGGCATGACCGGCCATGGTTTCTCATGAGTTGGAACGCGACCGCGAAGATGCCCCGTTTCTCGAAACCCCTGGCGTCCCTCAGGTCGAGACCAAGGCCGCTCACCCGGAGCGTCATGCTTCGGCCAGTGCCATTACCTTTCGGCTGAAGGTGATCCTGTTCATCATGGTGCTAGCCGTGGAAGTCGGCTTCTCCTTCCTCGACGGACCCATGGTGCGCATCCTGGAGTCCATTGCCTGTCGCCAATACTATACCGACGCGGATCCGACGAAGATCGGGGCTAATGGCCAAGTACCGGAGGATTTGTGCAAGGTGGGCGAGGTCCAGGCGGAATTGGCCGCGGTGAAGGGATATCATATGTTCTTCGACGGGTTATTGAGTACGATTGGAAGGCATGCGAGCATGATATCGTTCTGACCACGTATACAGGCGCGCTCATGGCCATTCCCTACGGTCTGCTGGCAGATCGGAACGGTCGCAAATCGACCCTTGCATGGGGAATCCCCGGCTTTGCCCTCAACTCTCTTATCACCATCGTCGTCATGTGGTTCTCAGACATATTCCCGCTGCGGGCGGTCTGGCTGTCGTCCCTGGCGTGGCTGATTGGAGGCGGCCCCGTTGTGGCATTTGCGATCATTTGGACCATGATGGCCGATGTCACCACCGAATTGGAGCGAGCGGAACTTTTCTTCCAGTTCGGCATCGTCTCCATGGCATCCGAATTCATTTCCGGGGCCTTCAGTTCGTATCTGATGACCATGAACCCATGGGTACCATTTCTCATTGGCTTTGGCATTGTACATGCCGGTCTGCTGTTCATTCTGCTTCTGCCCGAGACCATGCATGTTATTCCATCCCGCGAGCCTGAACCTTCGAACGTCGAGCTTTCCGACCTGTCCCAGGACACCGAACCAAAGCCCCATTTCGAAAATGAGGGGCAGTACCACGATGAAAGTGACCTCGATACTGCGGTGGATCACCATGATCACTTGTCCTGGAGCTATCCGTCCGAGCAACACTCGTCTATTTGGGCGAAATGTCGAGCTAACTACCGGTTCTATATGAAACCGTACCTCTTCATCCTGAACCGCAAGCCCGTCATGCTCCTCTTGACATCATTCTTGGTATACCGCCTTAGTCGCGGCTCCTCATGGTTCCTGTCACAATATATCTCGACACGCTACCACTGGACATTGGCACAGGCCAACATGCTCGTCTCCTCCCGGCCCACCGTCTCGGTCCCGGTGTTCCTATGGGGTCTGCCCTGGCTAAAACGCCATGTGCTGGATTCTCGACGAACCGCCACGGAGAAAGACCTCTGGCTAGCTCGCGCAAGTATAGCATGCCTCACTATCGGAACCCTGGGAATCGGACTCTCGCCTTCCGTATCCACTTTGATCCCCGCCATGATTGTGCAAACATCAGGCTCGGGCTTTATGTTCCTGGCGCGATCTATCATCACGACACTGGTCGAGCGCGACGAGACAGCCCGTCTATACACAGTAGTTGAAATCCTCCAGTCTGTGGGCAACATCGTCGCTAGCCTGTCGATCACGGGTGTTTTCCAGCTCGGTCTCCGACTGGGAGGGTTCTGGATCGGACTGGCGTGGATCATGACCAGTACGCTGTTTTGCATGGTTGGTGCCGCGATTTGGTGGTTTCGCCTGCCACCCACACCCCACGCACCGGAGTTTGTGGTGGGCGAGTTTGAGGAGGACCAATGAGTGCACAATAGCATATAAACCTTGTATATTATAGATCACAAGCCATTTCCTGGGCGTTTGGTGTGCTTTCATTCCAACGCATTTGATTCTACCACTCACTACCACGGCCATTTCTTTCGCATTCGATATATTGTGTTGAGGGGAACTTATCAGTTCATTCGTGAAGCTAGATAGACCCATGCTGATATACCAGTGCTGATTGGTCGGTGGATCTACGTTAGTATGTATTTCTATCCTGCATAAAGTAGTCTATAGTGGGAGTATCGTCGATTTAGTGTTATCTATACATATTTTCCTGAGTACACCATATTTATGGTTTGGCGTCGCGGAACCCTGTCTCGAAACATGTGAAGCCCCACCGTGACGAAAGGTCATCGATCTGCCGCCCAACAACCCACCGCTCTGCCCACCGCCCCATCTTTCTCACATGCGTAGATAGGGAAATACTGAGATTCCTCAACCGGCCATCGTTTATCGGCAATGGAGAAATTTTCCCAGTTTCGGGATCGAGGTAGGTGGCTGTAGCTCCTAATCCAAGTTGCAACTGACACTTACTAGGCTCGGGCATTGCGCCCTTCCTCCCCATTCCCTCCGAGCCGCTTGGCCTGCAAGCACCCATCCGGGTCTTCCTCTTTTGCTTTCGCTTACCCTTATTCATCTTTGTGACCCTGGCCTATTTCCTCATTTTGCAATGGCTTCCCATTGGATCACTGGGCAAGAAGGCTGCGTTGTGGTGCATTCTTGGCGTCCCGAGCATCTGGTGGATTGACCTCCAGGTGGATGGTGTTCGGAAAGGGTCCGTATCTTTGCGATATCAGAGCCCCGTTGCTCTCAACGGTAGCTAACGATGTCTCAACAGCTCTCTTTCCAAGCAACGGCAAGCTCGTCTTCCCCAGCCCGGCTCCGTGATTGCCTCTTCATTCACCTCCCCCATCGACGCGATCTATTTGGCGGCGATTTTCGATCCAATCTTCACCGCATCCTACCCAAACACCCGCCAGGTTGAGCGCATATCTCTTCTCCAGGCCGTCCTACGAGCTTTTGCATCACCCTCGACCCGCCCCAAGCCCGGGACCCAGCTGGTGGACGTCGCCAGCCTGGTCGAGCAGTACCCGAGCCGACCGATAGTGATCTTCCCGGAATGCACCACTACCAACGGCCGCGCAATCTTGCCCCTGAGCGAATCGTTACTCGGTGCTGCCTCCAAGACCAAGATCTTCCCCGTCAGTCTGCGGTACAGCCCCGCAGATGTCGTGACTCCTCTTCCGGGAAGCTACATCAGCTTCCTGTGGACGCTGCTCAGCAAACCGACACACGGCATCCGCGTGCGTATTGCCGAGGCTGCGGCAATCGCCCGCAGTCCGCTGGACACTCCGCCCAGCCGCTCAACACGGAAGTCGACCTACAACACCAATTACCTCGATACTCTGGACGAGTTGGCTGCCGACAGTGAGGCAGTGATGGAAAAGGCGATGCTGGATCATGTGGGAGAAGCGCTCGCTCGCATGGGCCGGGTCAAGCGCGTGGGCCTGGGCGTCAAGGAGAAGCAAGATTTTGTACGCATGTGGACCAAGACTCGGTCTACGTGGTGACAGCATGGTTCTTGAATTTCCGTGGAGCTTATAGAACAATGAATTAGACCCGTGTCTGGCTATTCTACAGCATTCCACTCGTTATGCATCGTAGTCAAACGTGCCATAGGCCTAGATATGTGGTACGGTTGACAACCAGTCAATCGATACATAGGACGCAGCAGGCAGAGCTCGGAGAGATGCGAACATGAGAATGAGATTTCCCCGCCCATATAGACCAATGGGACTAATACAAAATATTAGACTTAACATGGACCTACCGATCGTCGATATTCTTTGTCAAGCTAAGGCTGCTGACCAACTACCACAGACGATGAACTTGTCTTATCGAGAGCAGTGGATAGAGGATGTCGAGCTTTATGCTCTGGGCTATCTGGCCCTCGAGGCTAAAGGGCGTGCGGGAGAGTATTCCCTACACCGTCTCACTAGACCAGACTCCGTCAAGACAACCAAAAAACAGATTTGGAACAGGCTACGGGCCGACCCGAATCTCTTTGCCCCAATTTTCAATTCTTAGGCTAGTTTCAAATGTATCATTATCTTCACGATGCGTTTTGGAACCAATGTTCCAAAGTCTGATCTGGGGACAGTGGGGCTTGTGGTTGAAGTGTTCCTAGAACCATATAGCCTGACATAAAAAATAATTGGTTTACAACAAAATGATACTGCAAATTATACCATGGGTGGGGTCTAGATGACTAGGGTCGACGGTCATATTGATGATGCCTATCTTGTGTTGATGGGCAATAGTGGCAAGCTAGACTAGAATGATTGCACGCGAATAGGACTACCGTGTCGCATTTTACTGAGGTGAGCTTACTTAGGTCGCTTATCCCTTCCCGTGGGTCAAGCTCAGTAAGCAAACTAGGTCACTCAGGGTAGGCTCAGTGCGTGGAATTCACGATTATATACTGTGTAATACTCACTGAGCAATTTAGGCTACTCAGGGGCGTGCTTAGTTCTACTCAGTGATCAAAAAGCGGAAAGGGAAAGCTGAGAGTTGCCAGACTTTATACTGTCTATATGTGTCCACTTGTTCTGACAAAGATGTAGTCGGGACGCGCTGATACTTCCTTTTACAAGATAGAGTAGACCATCAAATGCACCGTAGCGGTAATTACAAGCAAACATAAACACATCTTTCCATGCATTTCCAGACAATAAAGCAACCTTCGTGTCCCAATCATCTGCGCCGCCTCCCGTGCCTGTAGCGGTCCTCGGTTGGCCGCCGAAAAGATCTCTCCTACCCGTATACCTGGCTGCTGCTCTCGTGACGGCCTTAAAATCAGCGTCTCGCATCTGGGTGGCAGAAGACTGGCCTGCACTAAAATTAACATAATATAAGAGGGAAGGAGAAGAGACAGCTGGGTAAAGAGCATGAGCGCCGATATCAGGATATCGGATCTCACAATATACGATAACCCCTCTATTGTGACGTTCTCGTTTGACGACGGAGCAAGAGTGCTGTCGAATAGAGCCGGCAAATACATCATCACTGCTTCGGCCGCGGAGTAGATCAAAGTGGGAAGTGCCAGAGCTTTCCATCGTCGGCGATCGCGGGGACTAGACACGAAGCGCAGCTGGTCGCGAGGAAGGATGGTGTGCGCGGTCCAGAAGAAATGGGTCTCCGCGAGCAGGACTGATGCAATAATATACGCCACCGGAGTAGGAAGCAGAATAGTTGATATTTTCGTCAACAAGGTGTGCGTCACCCAGTAGGTACAAGCGGAACCGATGCCATTCAGGAGAAGGCGGAAACCCCCTCTGCGGTAAAGGACGGCACTAGTTTGGAGCAAGTAACGACTTGAGGGGGCTAGCTTCTTGTCTCCGACCTCAGAGATATTGACCTGCTTCTCCACAGATTCGAGGATTAAGATAGACATTAAGACGTGGCCAATGATGTATTCGATCTAAGCTCTATTAGTCTTCGCAGACAATAGGGATTTTTTGTTAGTCGCTTACTAGAAGTTTGAGGATAATACCGAGAAAAATAGGTGCTAAAAGTAAAACATTGTTGGTTTGAGCAGGGCCTTTCTGAACAAATCGATGAGTTTGCGCAAGTAGTGGATCATTTCCTGCGGAGTAGATGATAGTATTGAAGAGTTCGCGAAAGAGGGTTAACAAAAATTGTGGGCGTGGAGTGTATGCCATCATTTATTTAGACAGTGAGCAGGAGCGGGAAATTGAAGTTGTTCGCTTTCTCTCCATTATCTAACGGAAGGACAGTAGGTATTATATTTCTCCGGAACCGAGGGAGCTTGTCCTATCACAAAAATCGCGTATCTTTTGATGAAAGCACCAACTTAGCAAAGTCAAAAATATTAAGCTAATGCCGAGCTACTGCCAAACTAATGCCATGCTCACACCATCATTTTCAGCGTCGCACTAGTGGGCACAGAGAATGGGCGATTGGAGGAACCCAGCGAACAGGTAAATTGGCGGTCATATCTACGCCACAACTGACTCAGAGGCTTTGATACACCAATCCTGAATCTCTATAGAGTAACGAAGTCCAAGGCTGGAATTATTTTCAATGGTCAGCCCATTCTTTTCGGACCCCGATCGGACCCCGATGGACCCCGATATGACTCGAAGACATGCTTGTCCTAAGCTAGGCTACAGTCGTCCTCGAAATCGGCTTGACCAATATACACTGAGAAATTCTTTCCTGGGCCCACTGCCAAGGCGTTAGCGCGGATCATCTATTGAGCTGGCCGCATTAAAATTGAGGGACATCATAAGATGGACGGTGTATGGTACGGTATTTTCAGTTATATTACATGATACAGTGACACAGCAAAAGTATTAACACCCCCCTAGACCCACCCCCCCCTTATTACCTAATATTCTGCCGGCCTAAAACTCCATGAATTTCTATCTAGTAGGGCGTATACCAGCCCTGGCTCTCAATAATAGCTTCCACCCGGTGCGGCATCGTCTCAGATAGATGCGTTAGGTGCTGTATTTCTAGTTCTTCCCATGCTATCTGTGCTGTCTCCACTAGAATAGCGTAGGACGCGCTATTATTACGCATATCAATAAGATCCGGCCGTAACTCATAGATTTTAGCCTTCAAGAGCGCCCATAGGTTCTCAATAGGGTTTAAATCAGGCGAATGAGGCGGCCATTCCATTACCTCAATTCCTAGCTCGCGTAGAGTATTGCGGACAACGTGTGCAGTATGTGTAGGCGCATTATCATGCTGAAAGATACCACCCTCATGATTCATTAATGTAGGCAGCATTCGGAGATATAAATCTCGAATAATAAAGCGATCAACGCCTCCGCGAGGTGCTGCAGGGTTTCCAAATAGAGGGATAAGGCTAGTGCGTCGTGTGCTGCCAGAAAAAGCCCCCCAAAACATCTGCTTAACTTGGTTTCCTTTTATAGGAAGACCTTGACATTGTCTCTCCTTAGGCTGATCTCGAGGGCGAATAAAAGTCCATTCACGACGAACACCAATACCGCGCTCAATTGTACATTCGTCAGACCAATAGACACGAGCCCAATCTTCAGCAATAAAGTGTCGATAGCGATGCGCCCATTGAAGCCGTTTTAGCGCATTTTGTTCGGTCAAATAGGGCCGCCAGCTACAGCGCCACTTTCGCATATTCTCGGCGTTTAAAAGGCGTCGGATCGAGTCATATTTAACCAAAAATTTAGGTCAGTAAGCATTTAAAACTAAAGGAATATAGCTAACCTTATTCGACACATTTGCAAGCAAATCAACGCGGGTAATCTTAGGATTTTCCTCAATAGCGTTTAACAAACGCTCACGATCAGCTTCATCAAGCTTCCGTGGGCGTCCAGAGCGTGGTTTAGAGACACCATCGAGTCGTTCGCGGTCCTTTTTAATAGTATAGCGTATACTAGAAAGAGAGACCCAAGGATAGCGCTTTTGAATACGTTTATAGCCCCATCCCGCAGCTTGGGACAGCTCACATATACGCTCACGTAGCGCAGGTGTCAATTCAGACCGCGGTGCCATAATAGATAGCAAAATAAGGAGATTCAGGAGGTATAAACAGAATAACGCGCAAAAACGCGAGATTATTGAGCTACTACTAGCGTGTTCCTAGGTAGGCGGTGAGAGGGCGGTGTAGGCGTGGGTCCAGGGGGTGTTAATACTTTTGCTGCGTCACTGTACGTCCAAGAATCTTGTGGAATGGCATGGAAATGCAAAGATCTCCAGTAAACATCGTAAGGGTCTCCTGGTGCCTAGTCACTTGATCATGTTCTTAATAATATTGAGTGACTAACTTACAATCTTTATCGCGCATACAGTAGCGACCGCTTTCGCCTTCCATATTGGAAACAGAGAGAAGCTATTTCAAACCCTAATCATGTGATACGCTAGTCCACATCTGGTTGGTTTGGTATTTTAAGTCCTGTTCCAAAGGCGAATCGTATGATTCGAAACAATTAAATTACCCACGAGGGCTGTATCTGTACATGTAACCTTACAGATCTAAAAATACTAGGTCCACCATCAAAAAGTCCAATCTACTGCATAGTTATCCTCGCCATACAAAGCCTGTGCTGTGGCCTTCTGTATATTCCCAAGTGACTATATGACAGAATTGAAAGATGGTTCTGTAGCTGGGAAGGCTCCTGAGGATAAAATAGCTGACCTATAGGACTTGAGTAGTTTCCCCGTATCGTTTCTACATTGTCTTTCCAAAAGAGAAGTATTCTGTTCGCGCTTCGATTCTATCAAGCATTTCGCAGTGGACTGCTATATGGCGACGCAGTTCCTTTTTATTTATTATTATTAGTGGTAGTAATGATAGTGGTGGTGATGGTAGTAGTAGTGGTATCATTATTATTATGGGATTTATGACTGTGAAAACAATCTAAAGAACTTCCCTACCACCCGCCGTACTTTGTTGGGCTTGAGCTGTGCATCATCTTGGCTCTCTTGCACTCCTTCTCGGTATGACCCTCGGTTTCTTCCAGCTTCCCTTGATCTTTGTAGAGAACCCCAAGGTTGTTGGCTACATGACGAGTGGATATGTGATCCGGACCAAGGGCCATTTCCAAGCCGGCCAGAGCTCGCTGGTACATCTCCTCGGCTTCCTTCAGCTTTCCCTGGTCAGCGTAGAGAAGACCAAGGTTGTTCACAGTATTGAGAGTGGATGTATGATCTGGACCAAGGGCCTTCTCCTTACCGGCCAGAGCTCGCTGGTACATCTCCTCAGCTTCCTTCAGCTTTCCCTGGTCTTTGTAGAGATTCCCTAATCCATGAAATGCTTCCCATCCTGCAATATCATTACCAAACATTTCCCCAAGACGTACATAATTCGCGTGTGGAATAAGCCGTTGCTGAAGCTCTGAGTAATTCCGTTCGCTTGCACTAGGGACCGTCCATCCAACCGATATTAGTGCTATTTCACAAATCTGGCCGGGATTCACAATCCCATCCGTGCGAGCAACATGATGGCACCAGGACTGTACTACCGGGTGCATCGCATAGCTTCCCTCTTGTTGTTTAGCCTCAAGAAGAGAAAATCCGATGAGATGTTTCACCCGATTTTTGAATGAGAGTCCACTTAATAATATCTCTTCAAGCCAACTAGGGACATCGCTGCTATGAGAAGCACCTTTCAATAATTCATACTAAATATCTCGGCTATCGAAGCGAGCAAGCAGTAGTAGCAGTAGTGCTGCGCTCGGGTCCCGCTTTTGTACGTCATGAAATGAGATGAGCCACGTTTGCAATATGTTGCCCTGTTGATACTAACGACCAGGATTAGATTGTGACTGTAGGTCAGACCAGGATTGCTGGTAATATTGTACGTATTCGGTGATACTGGTTCCGGTTTGACGCATAAATGCTGCCGCGATCACAACCGCCAATGGCAGTCCGTCGAGGCGATTAATGAGGGCAACGGTAACTAGATATATTAGTATTGATGATACCATAACTCATGAGGTCTGTATCTTGAATGTTATTATACCTAGACTATCCTGAAGGGTCTTAGTGGCATCCGCTAGTAGGCCACTATTCTGTAAGAGTAGTTGAATTGCGTCCGTTGTCTCAAGCCGACCGACTGGAAAGGACTTTCCTAGCTCACTTAAGCCTGATAGCCGAGAGGTAATAAGAATAGACCCGTGATCTGCTGAAGGGAAGAATGCTCCAATGTCATATTCATCACCAATGCCGCTGGTGATGGGAGAGTATTGATCGATATTATCAAAAATCAGTAGCCAGCGTGAATTGCCATTTTTTGCCAGCCAGTTCAACATATACTTCGCTCGTTGCTCTAGCTCCTCGTCATCGATCGCCCCGTTTTCCTGGGAGTGTCTAGGTAGTCGTGGCAAGACAGAGCTAAGAGATTGCAAAAGTGTGCTTCGATCCTTGCCATTCAACCAGAATATAGCAGTAAATTCATGTTGGTGATCTCGTGCAAAACGGATCGCGAGCTGTGTTTTTCCTATGCCCCCAAGCCCATGGAGGATCGCGACTTTGCGTGACTAGGCATTTGTCGGCTACAAATATTGCCAAAGGCGGTCTCTAGCTCGGCTTGCCGCCCCACAAAGCTTTCAATCAGAGGCACGGCAGTGAGGTCTAATGGGATAATAAAGCGATCCACTAAATTAAGAAAGGCCTATTTAGTATTATATCCGGAATATATAGATGGCCCAAAGATAAAATTTCAGTGCCTCTTACCAGAGTTTCCGAGAGTGTCTTGTGCTATACGGGTCTCATCAACCTGATTGACTGGAACCACTAAAAGCAGCTCTTTAGCATAGGCTGCTGCGACTGCCGCCGCGTATCCTTGCCATTCCTTATTTTTATGAGAGTCAGCATAGTCATAGATGCCTCGAATGACCACACATGGAAAGTCATTCATAAGCCCCGCCGCTTCCATCTCCACGCAGTATACCCCCAAGTCCTACGCCAGTTGGTCTCGCCGTCTGCCATCTTTCACCACTTGGTTTGCAGATGCGATTAGTCCATAGTGAATCACTGGTTCTTTATGGTCTCGTAAAAGTCGGTGAGCCATTTTCGATCGGTCACAATTCGCACATATATCAGCTGCCTTATGATCATATTCTGCTTGGTATAGGCAGTCCTCTTGGGCGGGACGAGTGAAGTTAGTAGCTTTACGAGATCTTGTTTTGGTATGGATGTTGGAAATTAACTCAATAACTTAACTATCTTCCGTAAGGTGATGGGCTTGTAGTGTAGCGAGAGCAGTTAGCAGAACCTTCGGGGGCCGGTTCAACATCCCAGTCCGCTGGAATCGACCGTCGTGTAACACTTTCCCAAGATCGTATTAGATCACGCCTCCAGATGTCTCTCTTGGCTGGCTCACCACAATATCGCCAAGTCGAATGTCTGCGTTGCTACTTGGTACACCGCCACCAATACCAACCATCAGACCGAAGCGGATAGAGTGGAAGCTCGACAGTAAATGCATCGCCACTGTTGCAGCTAATACGATGCCATATGCGCCTCCTAGTAGATAGGCAATGACGATGTTATGCTCTCCGATGTTTCCAAGGATATAGGTGTTATTATCGGTTGATGGACTCGGTAGGCTCGGGTGGATCGTGTCCAATATCAGCTTCGTAGCTGCCATCTCCAGCGGCAGGGCGCATATCCATCCGACCGTATAATCGCCATGTGAGAGAGGCGCCCTAGCAGCCATGCAGGGTTGTATGATTATAAGTTCGCTTGAGCTGAAAGGCTGGTTCCTCATATGAGGGATGGCTGTGATCGATGCCCCACGGAATTTCAATTAGGGAACGTAGGCTGAAGTTAAGGAGCAGCGGGGTTGGAAAGTGAGGCTGAGGCACCATGATCTCACGGCCAATCATTTCTCATATAGTGGAGATGGGTATGATCAACACGTTACCTGATTAAGGATCACCATGTTTGCTCACTTTGCATCGAAGCTTCTAGCCTAGGTTCCAGCCTGGAATGTCAGGGAGTAATTCACTATATACTACATACTTGTATTCTAAGCTGGTGGTATATATTACTTGGTCAGCTACAAAACGGTTTAATTACATACTACCCAAATCTGGAAAAGCGGACCACATGACTAGGGTTTGAAACAGCTTCTCTATGTATTCGACATGGAAGGCGAAAGCGGTCGGCACTGTAATATGGATCTTCCAAAATTGCGACCTTTCTTTAGCAAGTTCAGATCTCCCCCAACCTCTCCAAGAACATCATTTTTTAATAGATTGGAAACAATACGATCATAATGAGATACATTTCCTGTATGGAGGGTAATGCACATTTTCACTTGGAAATTCCCAGCCTACCTAATCTTTTTTTAACCCAACTCGTCTTCCTGTGATGTGGACCGAGGGCCTTCTCGTAGCCTGCGAGTGCTCGCTGGTACATCTCCTCTGCCTCCTTTAGCTTACCCTGATTTCTATAGAGAGCACTAAGGCTGTTCACTGTATCAAGGGTGGACGTATGATCGGGACCGAGGGCTTTCTCTCTGCCTGCCAGTACTCGCTGGTACATCTCCTCTGCCTCCTTTAGCTTCCCCTGATCAGAGTAGAGAACACCAAGGTTGTGGACTATATTAAGGGTGGACGTATGATCGGGACCGAGGGCTTTCTCTCTGCCTGCCAGTACTCGCTGGTACATCTCCTCTGCCTCCTTCAGCTTCCCCTGATCAGAGTAGAGGTTCCCTAATTGAGTTAATGCTCCCCATACTTCGTTATCGACGTTTTCACGTGACCAATTCCCATGAAGTACATGATTCGCGTGTGGAATAAGGCGTTGCTGAAGGCCCGCATAATTTCGGTCACTTGAACTTAGAACAGTGTATCCAATAGATATTAGTGCTAGTCTATTTAGCTGGGTCGAATCCACATTTCTGTCTGTGCTAGAAAGATGAATGCACTAGTCTTGTACCACTGGGTGCATCGTATAACTTCCTCCTTGTTCTGTGGTCTCAAGTAGAGAGAACCCGACGAGAGTTTTGACGCCGGTTCTAAACGCGAGTCCCTTTGATATAATTTTTTCAAGCCAAGCAGGAGCATTTGAGCTATGCTGGCTGCTTTTTATCAATTCATACCAGATATCTCGATTATCGAAGTGTGCAAGTAAAAGGAGCAATTTTGCTGCGTGCGGGTCCCGTTTCTGAATCTCATGATATGAGATCATCCATGTTTGTAGCATGTTACCTTGTTGGTACTGGCGTTCAGGATTTGATTGCAGCTGTAGCTCAGACCAAGATTCTTGGTAATCATGCAAGTAATCAGTGATGCTGGTTCCAGTTTCACGCATAAACGCCCCGGCAATGACGATTGCCAGTGGAAGTCCATCTAGACGACTTGCAAGAGCAACAGTATCTACATACATTAGTATCATCAATAAGATCTGTGTATTAAAGGCATTTGTACCTGAATTGCTCTCAAGCTCCCCGATGGTACTTTGCGATAGACAGCAGCTTTGCAACAGTAGTGCTCTATGGTGGATGTAGCCTTCGGCCTTGTGCGTAGTCACAACCTTGTTTCCTTTGTTCCTAAGGTAATGAGGCGTTGAGCAGTCAGTGCATCAACAGTGAGCCCTGGCAATGTAACAGTAAGATAGTTGCTTGTAATGCTTAGCCTATCAATATGTGGCGATCGTGGTCGAAAGAAAGATCTTGAGAATCGCTGGTCGTGGGATACGTCAGGAAAAGGCGGGGTTACGGTAAGGCTGAACCCAGGCCTTCAGGCTTCCAGTCAGAGTTCACCTGGCGTACCTGTACATATTGTTCCGTAGAAGAACCAGTTGTACTCGTGGCTTCCGCCGCCCCCTCCCCACCACACCCGGTACCCTATCTTGCTGTCCTCGCCCTACCAAAGTCAGCGAAAACATGATTCCCACTCAAGCCGGCCCGGTCCGCTCCTACCATCTACCAAGCCGCTTATACTATACCATTGTAGCACCTTGAATGCAGATGACTCTAGGACGAGACTTGCTATACTGTAGAGAACATTTCTTCGCGTGATAACCTGTGAGAATCCCATAGAACCGGTTAGAATGTATTAGTGCCATGCGATGTCATAGGCTCGGATCCATTGTCGGCCCGTCATACCCAGGGGCTAGCCCACTGCGGTACTTAGACTCTCCACGTAACACATTCATTCATTCAGACAACCACTCCACTTTGTATCGGCAACATGGCACCAAACCTCAAACCCCCACAGCTCGAGCTTATTCATCATATGATCCAGAGCAATCTACTATCGACGTCCCAGATGGCTCTTGCCGCTGGCTGCAGCAAACAATCCATACTACACATTCGCTCCAACCTTAAAATATTCGGGAATGTTAGGGCGCCGCGAAATGGTGTTGGACGCCCGCGAAGTATCACACCGTCCATACTCGAAGCTCTCTGTGAACACTTGATGGAGAAACCGACTTTATACCGAGACGAGATGGCCCTCTTTCTCTGGGACGAATTCAGGAAGCATGTGACGATTCAAAGCATCAGCAGAGCGCTTGCTTCGGTGGGGTGGTCGAAGAAGGCTACTCGACAGATTGCGAAGGAACAAAATGCAGATTTACGGGACTTCTACCTCCACAACCTATCTACCTTTCGACCATACCATTTGGTCTTCGTGGATGAGTCGGGTTGTGATAAAAGAGTCTGGGTTTCGACGAACAGGTTGGTCCCCTCTCGGTGTGACACCAGTTCAAATATCCAAGTTCCACCGGGATAAGCGCTATCAGATTCTACCTGCGTATGCTTAAGATAAGATCGTCCTAAGGCGTATATTTCAAGAGTCTACCGACGCGAATGTTTTCGAGGATTTCATTGAACAACTTCTTCAGCACTGCAATAGATGGCCAGAGCCGAAGTCTATGCTTATCATAGACAACGCTTCTTTCCATCACACAGAGAAGATTCAGCGCATGTGCTCAGATTCCGGCGTAAAGCTAGTATATCTGCCGCCTTATTCGCCAGATTTGAATCCTATCGAGGAGTTCTTCTCTGAGCTTAAGCAGTTCATCAAGCGAAGGTGGAATGAGTATGAGGTGAACCTAAATCAAGGTTTCGATGCCTTTCTTGAGTGGTGCGTTGACGTGATTGGTTCAAGGGTATCAAGTGCGGAGGGTCATTTCCGAAATGCAGGTTTGATGATCGATGAGCTCTAATTGTCTTGCCTGGTCGCGTAGAAGATATATCTCAAATGACATAGATACTCAAAAGAAAAGACAAGAATTACCAAATGCTCGTATTAAAATTCACCTCCCCTTGTCTCACAACAATTATAGTTTTCCGCCCAGTACCTGATATCCTTGACAAAACGCTGAGCAATTCCCCACTTGACACCACGCGTCTGGAAGTAATTCGGATCTTTATCCTCATCAATCTACGCCAGGTCCAGTCCATCATCTAGAGCTACATCGCATGCCTCTCTGACCTCGGCTTTTAATGCCTCATCACTCAAATGTGACTGTTGCCAGGTACTGTATTCTCTCACGGCAACATCGAGAAGGCCTAGGATATGAAGGACAGGAATGTTGATCAAAGCAATAGTGTCCTCTAAAAATGGGGATGCTGACGACCTAGCTGCTTGTGGGGCGAAGCACATTTGTGATAGTAATGGGAGGGCAGCTTGCCTCGGCGGTAGATCGATTATTGGCCCGCGGTCGATTAAGCCGTTGCCTCTCTGCCCTGTAGATTTGCTCGCGAATCATACCAGGCACGTCTTCATGTGACTATAAAATCCCACCGCCCTGCGCGTATTTAACCAAGCTCTCCAGCTGATCCCGGTAGAGCTTGTAGTGCTTTTTCCCATAGGGATCCTGCTAGCAGTGCGGACCTAGTTCACAGGACCCAGGACAACGCATCAAAGTATATACCTCTTTCCAGGCAGGCGGCTCTCCAGAAGCTGCTTCCTCAGCATAGATCTGTCGATCTCACTCCTGAAGCATCCGCTAGGTAGCAGACGAAGTGCCTCGTTTATCAGTAGTCCTGCCACTTCCGTTTGAGCTCGAAGAGTTCTCTATATAATTGAATGAGATGACCAGTCTCAGTTTCTTGCCAGCAAGAAAGAGGTCTCCCCGATCCGAAAGCTGTTTTTCTATAGAGGTCCAATCAATGTCGATTCTATCAAAACTCGGAGTGAGGCCCTTCTGCCGAGTGGCGGATACGACAACAGATGTGTCATCCGATTCAAGTTTTCGATGTGGATACTTTCGTACAAGTAGCTCCTTTAGCTTTGGTTGCAAAGAGCCTCCAGTGAAATCGAGGGGCTAGAACCAGATCTTGTTCTGTATCTTTCGCCACCGTCCTATTATTGAGAGTGACTTTCCACTCGATCGAGTAGTGGATACAAGTCGGTGGATCTTCGTCATATGTTCGACCTTCCTCCCAATCACCGAACTAGAGTAAGGGAAGATTATTCTTTTGTGATGCACTTTGTTGTGGAGACGCGTAATCAACAGGGGATATGTGATCGACATTGATGTAGCTTATGTTGGACAGGGAGGTGGGTGACCAACAGAAGTTGCCAGGTGTTGGTGCATATTGTGATGTATCACCCCACGGGTCAAGCATAATGCTTTGTTGAACGCCATTATCATCATGGCTCATAAGAGAACTAGGAGTCATTTTCTTGGGCCTACTGTAACGACAGACTAAAGGTGAGTGATTATTAGTTGAGGCTTACACCATCAGGAGCGGTTGAGGGTGTTGTTCGTTTGCAACAACCGCCAAGTGGTCAGAATGGTTGTTGGCCGCTAGGATCACTTGTTGAGGTTCTCTGGGCCAAAGAGACAGCCTCACAGGTGATGACCAGCACACGCCGCACAGCATGAGAAGGAGAACTGAAGTCGCTTGGAAGATCATCAGGTTACCCAGCACTAGGCAGCACTCCCCACATGATTTGCAGATCCACTTTACGATTCCATGGAATTCCACGGACGTTCTACACGCATAGTGTAATTTTCGTCAGGGTACATACAGTATACAGCACATTTTATTTCGCCCTCAATTTAACACGGCTAGCTCAATAAATGATCCGCGCTAACGCCTTGGCAGTGGGGCCAGGAAAGAGTGTCTCGGTGTATATTGGTCAAGGCGATTTCGAGCACGACTGTACGGTAACATCCGAAAGTCACTATATTTGTGCCTCATAATAGCGCCCACGACCTGGCGGTGAGGGCGCGCCCCAGCGGTAGCCCAATTATCACCAGTAGCCCAAAAACGATGCTATTCTTATTATTTGTCAACACATTGGATGCGAATCAAAGTAAAAAGGCTCATTAGCCTCTCCAGCAACCCTCGCTGCTTCTATGGATGCCTCGTTCTCCATCGTAGACTGTTTTGGTGGCGGTTTACGTAGACCTTCGTGTGTAGTTTATCCAGCCGCTTCTTGTCCTGTATAGCCTCATTTGCCTTCCTGCCTGTAATTGATCAATTGGCGTCTCGTGCGCTTAGCACACCAGTGTGACCAAGCCCTTTGATGTGTTGCCTAGTGTATTTGCGCAGTAGAGGGGCGCGAGCGGCCGTCATTTGGCTGATTATGTCGTTCGAGAGAGCTGCACGTTCCCCGATGACACTATAGCCATCGAACAGCAAGATACGTTTCTCCCCTCTCAACGTCCGGTCGCTACCCTTTGTCGCATTGTAGAAGTACTAAAGCCATCCAGCGCTGTATCTTTGACGACATTCCTCCACCGATTATACTCTAGTTCTAGCACTCCGCTATCCTCCGCCTGGATCCGCTTATGCTCCTTCGTTCTTCGCTTCAGCGAAGCAAACTGCAGCTCTTCAGGGAGACGTTTAATAGAGCGGTATGCCCACATTTTACCAAGCTCTCGATCAAGACCAGGGCGCTAAAGCGAGAGATTTGCCATGTTCTCTAGCAATACAGGGGTCACAGGCAGATACCGATCGCGCATATCACATAGCCACGGAGTCAAAGCTTCCTCCTAATACGCGTGAGGTGCTTTTTTAACAGGTTTTGGGCAGTACGGGCCTGTTTACCCTGGCGGACGCGTCCTCGTAACACTTCATCCGAAACACCATATTCCCGCGCGATCTTCGAGAAATTCGGCTTTTTTTGGGGCACGGGCGGCTTCGCAGGCCTCGGTTACACGAGATTCGGGGGCTTTGGGCGATGCTGGCATGCTGGGTGGGTGGAAATAGCTTCAGGACGAATAATTAGGGGAGAATTGGGCTACTGGTGATAATTGGGCTACCGCTGGGGCGCACCATCACCGCCAGGTGGGGGACGCTACATATTACGAGGCACAAATATCCGCTCAGGGGCGTGCTGAATTCTGCTCAGTGACTACAGCATCGAGAAATATGGCACCCCGGAATGGAGACCTCTTTCCAGGATATTTTGATGGGCCGTTATGCTTTGACGAGGTATTCGAAGGGCGAAACAGAGAACCAAAGAACGCGACCATATACGTCCAGTAAGCCGGCAAACGATGAACAAAGGCCCAGCCAGTTAACACGGACCAATCACGCGATACGCTGAGAACGACGCTCTAGTGGCTGCCCGGTAATGCGCACTGGCTCTCTTGTTTCTAGAGTATCCGAAACCGAGTCTTTCTTCATTCAGGAGACAGCGTGTCCCAAGTTCCAAGGGTTGGGAGTAACGATCAGGCTTATTTGCGGAGAGCAAGAATCTTGGGCCATGGAATACACTATTAAGCCGTCAAAGTCCAACATACACCAAAATAGATGCTTCTAATAATAGACAGTGATAAACTAGAATGGAGAACTTGGAACGGAAATAATGGCTCCTATGAGTAGTGTTATTTTTGCATGGAACGAGTCTTGTACAAAACTGCTCCTTTGAAATCCCGGACGCGGACCATAGAATACGTAATCGAGACAAAGAAATCTAAGAAAGGTTGCCTCGAATAAGGCCGTTCTACAAAGCAATTTACCCAGACCTTTTATCCCAGACCTTTTATTCCAGTCCTTGGTTCCAAATCACTCGGGATCTCGAAACCAGAACATGAGTTCACACATGAGACTTTGGCAATACTCTGAGTCCTCTTTCACCCCACTGGGTCCGCAGAAGCGAGTACCAGGTATATAAGAGCCTCGATTGCTCGCGTGGAATGGGGATCTACAACCCTGGAAGCCCATTGACAGAACACCGTCTACACCATAGACATCAGTTCTCCGATAGCTTCCACAACGTCAACGAACAGTTACTCTCTCAACAAAATTTGTGTCGTCCAATCTCCGTGAGCCTCCAGAATGCCTCCGCTTCTATCCAAGCTCGGTAAATCTAATCCCAATGTCTTGGATATGAGGTGGTACGATGTTGAAAGCGAACGGGGTCAGAAGGATTCAATTCCCAGCCCATCTTCCAGAGAAAATGGAGAAGAATATTACGCCGTCCCTGACGACGAGAAGAAGCAGAAGACCCGGTATATGCCCTTTCCTAACAACATTGCCTGGATCCTAGATAAGGGGAAAGTGCCCAATGTCCTCTTTACCTCTCATATTCAGGACTCCCAAGTCAGAGAGCTGCTACCAGGAAGAGTGAGTCTCACTATACTATCCCCATGAATTGCCGATCTTGTTAACAAACCAACTCCACAGGGAACCGATTTCGTGATTCCAGATGATCATATGGACAAGGCTATTGAATCTCTACAGAAGTTTGGATTTGAGCCCTGCCGCAACGAGAACTGCCAATACTTCACCCCAGCGCACCGACAATGTACAGCCAGTATGCATTTTGACACCGACGAAACGAGTCTTCACGGACCAATTGCACTGTATAACAAGTCCCGAATGCTCTGGTGGATTGACCTAGATTTGAAAGTCGACCGACCGGCCCCGACCCATCCCCATTTGACGCTAGACAACTGGTTCAACCTTCCAGGTTGGAAAAAGCATGATGGGGAAATACCGCCAAGTACGACGTTAGACAGATACCCGGTAAAGCTTTTGGAAGTGACCGTACTTACACAGGCCGTGATGTACCTTTATTGTCGAGACTACAAAGAAACCGATGGGCGACAGCACTGGTGGAAGCCTATGCTCCTTGCCCTGGGGGATTTGAAAGATTTTCATGGCAAGAGACTGGTGAGGAACGTTGGAGGATTTTGCCAACCATTTTGGGCTGATTTTACTCACCCAAAGCATGCCTCCGAGCTGAATGACTTTTTCTGGGATGCCCTAGTAACGCTTCAGGCGACGCTCATCAGAAACGAATGGTTGCCTCCTTGGCCGGTTCTAGTGAGCAGTGGACTGCCTCAGGAAGTCCCCCCGTGGACGTTGAAAGACCAGTCTCAACGGTGAAAGTCATGTACTATGGAGAAATACCTTATTCTCATTTTCGTTGATCATGTTCGCTCCATCACTTGCCCACTCGGGATTTATGTTCTGATTTGTTTGCACATTTTTTTGTGATGTCATAGCAACAATACAATTTGATTTTTTCAATTAGTCTTGCCTAGAAAGAGACTGTATTATGGGATAGATAACATATGTATACATGAACGAACGGAGTAACTATGGCGAAATATTGCTAAAGTACTTCCCTCAACGACCGGGAAATATCTACCATCCTTAGTTGTCAGTTCATGTTACGGCCCCTAAACAACATGAAGCTACTCGGATGCTCATGTAATCGTAAGCGCTTATAGCTTCGCAGAGGTCCTCCCCGCGGAGGTGCGGGAGACTCTTCTCTTCGGACTGTCTGTTCGGCATTGGATAGCCTATTCCCGATCGAAGTCGGATTCACCGGACCCTTGTCATTCTAGATAGCATCCGCAATTAGGATCCAAGGGCGCTAACGTTAACTAACGTAATCGGTAAGCCAGTGATGCATGTAAGCGAGCGACACAAACTTAACGTATTCGGTAAGCGAGCCGGCCACCCAACCATGTAACTTTGACTTTATACATATTTTTTCAACCAGAACGCCTTTATATTAATTATTCTACCTAGCTGGGCATTTCTAGCTACCTATTTCCGGCTAGAAACTCAAGGTCTAAGTCATATGGCCGGCAGAAAGTTCAATAAGGGGTTATGGCCGCTATTTGCAATCGTACCAGGGCTTGGTGCGGCTGAACAGGGATGTACACCTTAGAACAGGCGACTTTTTCTTTGTTTGAGAGATTAATGTCGCCGGTCCGACCCGCTAAGAACTCAATCCATATATTTTTTCTATTACCAGATGCATCGTACCCCACTCGTTTCAAACGTCTTTCACACTATCAGATCTAGAATATGGTTTTGTCTTCTCCAAATGAGACCACGGTAGCTACCAAGTCAGAAGATGCGGGCAGCACTGCTCAACCTCAGCACGCGAACAGAACTAAGGGACCAGAAGCAAACACCACGGATGAATCAGAGACGAACCCGACGGCGATGCATGGTTTCAAGCTCTATGCCATTTTCATTGGTATCTGCTTTGGTGCCTTCCTGATGTCCTTGGATATTTTCGTCATCGCAACAGTACTCCTACCACCCACTCCTGGCTCTCTACAGAAAAGAAACAAGAAACATAGCTGACACACAAAACAAGGCCATTCCATCCATCACGTCCGACTTTCACGATACCTCGCAGCTGGCTTGGTATCCGGCCGCTTATTCACTCACGACATGCACCTTGACTCCGCTAGCAGGAAAGCTAAGCGCAAAATTTCCTCTTCGCTGGGTCTACATCACCTTCTTTTCTATATTTATGGTTGGCAGCCTCATATGTGGCTTTGCGCCAAATAGTAACAGCTTCATTGTGGGTCGTGCAGTGGCAGGCGTCGGAGCGTCCGGTGTCGCCAGCGGAGGGTTTGTTATTGTTCTCACTGTCTGTCCCGAAAAAATGAAACCGGTCTTGATGGGAATTTGCAGCAGCTGTTTTGCCATTGGTATAATTGTGGCACCCGTTATAGGTGGTGCGTTTACAGAGAAGGCATCGTGGCGGTGGTGTTTCTGGGTCAACCTTCCTCCTGGTGCTGTAACATTGGTCTCTATGCTGTGCTTCTTCAACCCCCCATCCATCCAGACAGACGGGACCATTATTCAACGGATCAAAGGCCTGGATCTTATCGGATGTGGAATATTCATTCCAACTATTTTTATGCTACTTCTCGCTATGATGTGGGGCGGTACGGAAAAGGATTGGAATTCGGCAACAATCATTGGTCTCTTTGTGGCCTCAGGTGTGATGTTCATAATCTTTGTTTTCTGGGAGCGCCATAAAGGAGATGGCGCTATGATACCGGGGATTCTAATCGTCAGACGAACAGTCACTTTTAGTGTCTTGTTTTCCTTCTGCCATTTCGGATCACTTGGCATCCTGAACTACTATCTCCCTGAATGGTTTCAAGCCGTGGATAGCGCTACTCCTTTGGAAAGTGGTACGCGTACTTTAGCCTCTGTTGTCGCTCAAATAGTGGGAACACTGACTGCTGGTATTTTGGGTAAGCTTTTTACGCTAGTATCTTATATATTAAGGTATCAGAAGCTAAAACTAGGATATAGCCCGGAAGATAAATTATTATAATCCTTGGCTTCTCACTGGTCCTCTCTTTATGTGCACCGCCGCAGCCTTATACACTCAATTTTCGACTTATAATACACCATCTAGCCATTGGATTGGCTTCCAGGTCATCCAAGGCCTCGGGGTCGGTATGGCTCAGCAAATGCCCACTCTCCTAGTCCAGCTGGCAGTCAAAGATAAACCAGATTTTATGCCCGCTGCTGTCTCTCTCAATTTATTCTTTCAGTACCTAGGGGCCACGGTCACACAGGTTATTGGAGGTATCGTGTTCCGCTCAATTCTGAGCAAAGAACTGACCAAACATGCCGGTCTGAATACCTCCCAAAAGGCTTTGTTATCTGAGGCTGGAACTGCCCACGTACGCGAAATTACTGAGAATAATTTCCCCAAACGGTTAAGTCTGGTTTTGGAATCTTACAACACAGCAATTACTTCAACATTTGTGAGTTGCCCCTTCTCTGGATCCACCCTATTGGAGGATTTGAAACTAACTTGATGTACACCAATAGTTTGTTCCAGTTGCTACGACAGCAACGGCATTCTTCTTGGCTTTCGGGGTCAAGTGGACGAGGATCCATGAGAAAAGGGGGACTGCGCCAGAAGAGGGGGAACTTGAACGGCAGTAGGGATCTGCAAAGCTCGTTCTATAGAGTAAGAATGAGTCGCAATTAGTGTACATTGTGGAGGGAATGAGTAAGGGATCGATTTTGAGATCGATTGGATACAGAAGGGAGGAGAAGGCTACATCATTCAAACTTAAATTTGGTGAGCTGAGGCTCTGCAAGAAATAATCACAAAGTTAATTAGTTGCCTATGGACAGGCCTCTTATATATCAAAGAACATTTGAACTAAAGTTTTGATGTGCCTCCAGGACTCCTGTGGCATAGAAATTGTTTTTCACCTGTGCACTTACGACCCGTGTAGAATTGTACCAGACTGAATAAGGTGTGATAAATATACATACTTATAATCATGATCCAATGTGTAACGTACCCGGTAAGCGAGCCGGCCGGCCCATCCATTTATGTTTTTACTTTACACCTATTTTTTCAACCAAAACGCCTTTATGTTCACTAAATTATCTCTGATTACATTGATTTGCCCTATGCCCTACCAGATTACATAAAGAGCAGGTAAATTGACGTCGTCGCGCTGGTGCTGCCGCTTGCTGAATAGGCTGCGCGGATGCTGCTGGAGACGGTGCCATAGGCTGTATAATAGGCTCACGCGCTTGTAAATGCTCCTGAGCTTCTTGCACTGAGATACCAGCTTCGTAGGCTATATGCCTATTAACATGTGCGCGCTTTTGCATTTGCACTGCGTTGGCAGCGCGTAATTCCTTGTTTTCTTGCTCAAGTAATATGCCCTTTTGTATAGCGATTTGACAGCCCTTGATAAGCTGGTTTAACGCAGTTTGTGAGGGCGATGGGGGGCTATTTAAGCGTCGTTTTAGGAAAGCCTGGATTGACGCTCCTTGTTTAAGCAATTCGGCGACGGTCGCGGGGGTAGAAGCGCTAGATCGGTTGTTTGGGCGGCTTCCTGAGGGGGTAGGCGTCCGAGGCTGGATATTGAGCTTTGAAAGCACTCGTTCTGGGTCGAACGGCACTAAACCACCTGCTGCGAAGCTATTTTTAATCGTAAGCGCTTGAAAAGCGCTTCCGCGAGCTTGTGGGTATGCTGCGAGGAAATCAAGCTGGTCAATGTGGTTGATGCCAGCACGCATTTTTTGATCAACCAAGGTTCCGTATGAGCGCTTAAAAACCGCAAAACAACCAATATCAAGAGGCTGTAAGAGATGTGAGTTATGCGCTGGCATACAGATAGGAATTATCTCGTTTTCTGCGCAAATTTGGTCGAATTGTGGAGTTAAATGACTCCCGTGCCCATCGAGGACTAACAAACGATACCGGCCTTGCGTACGGCTATTCGTTGACGGTATAAATAGCCTTTGAAGCCATCGTAGGCTAATCTCGTCTGTCGTCCATCCATTTTGACTAACTTCAAAGCGCCAATCTCTCGGAAGGCCGTCGAACCAAGCCTGATTGTCTAGTTTGCCTTTGAAGATAATCGTGGGCGGGAGCGCCCACCCAGAAGCGCTAATTGACTCAATTGTAGTCACCCACTCGCGATTTCCTAGCTGTAAAACCGATCTCCGACCGTAATATTCCGCTCGAGTAATAACCTCCGCGGTCGCTGTAAGGCCCATCGCGAAGCCAGTCTCGTCAAAATTGTAGATATCCTCCGATAGGATGCCGTATTGCTGAACCGTAGCTTGTATGCTATTAAACCACTCTTGAATAACCTTTGGATCCTCTTGTTCTGATCGCTGATAGTTGTATCGACGTGAAAAGCGTGACTGAAGCTCTGGAGTGCGGTGGGTGTAGTTGTAGACCCATTTTTCGCCGACTGTCTGGATTGGAGTTGAACCGCGCTTTGCAAGCAAAAGATTCGCCATTTCACGCACTGTAGCGGATGTAGGGGCTGCTCCACGTAGATCCATTGATAATATCCACTTTTTGAGTGATTCCTCTTCGGTTTGAGTTAATTTATGGCTATTGGCGCGTGATCCAGAGCGGTTTGGGTGACCAGATAGCCGTTCTTGAAGGGTAGAACGCGGAACATTAAATCGGCGTGCCGCTTCACGAATTGAGCTAATTTCATGCTTCTGAATAGCGGAAGTAGCTAGTAGAACCCTGCCCTCTTGCTCAATTGAATGTTGCTTCGATCGGCAGCGATTGGGTGGCATAGTGGTTGGTAGAAAATAGAAAGACGCGTGTGAACGCGAAAAAATGGATGGGTGGCCGGCTCGCTTACATGGCCGGCTCGCTTACCGGTTACGTTACATGGAGCCTTAAACTTGTGATAACACTGCAATAACGGTAGAGCGCTGCAATACAACATAAGAAGTCCAAACCCCGACTTGAAAGCTGTTAAAAAGACATAGCTTGTCTTTATAGTTCCAAGGTATCGGGACTGAGTATTTCAATGAACAGTCAAGAATGGCTGGTTGACCCCGTTCAACAATCACTGGAGAACCATGTGTAGAGGATGAGTCTAAGACGATCCACGGCACCTACATGTAGGCTTTTTGCCGTAGGGGGATTTTCCAATACCATGAAGCTAGGATAATTCCAGATGTATATAGACTTTTGCAGTTATATAATCCCGACTGCCACGAGCGAGACTACCTTCAAAACGACTGGCTCTGTGGGACAGAGGCTCCGCATCTCCTGCATCATCAGTCTCTTCAACTCTTGCTTCTCCTCCTCTGATAATTCCTGACACGCAGTCATCATCTGCGTGACGCGCGTCATCAAGATCTCGACAAACGAAACATACGATCGGAATGGTATGTCGACTGGCACCCCGTGACCCGATTGCCTAATTGCCCCCTAAGATTAGGTGCCTCGGTCTAGTCGTCTAATATAGATGGAGAGCTGCGAGCTGGATCAGCCTTGGTGATGGTTCTCTAGATTTTGAGCCAATCGGTTTCCGCCCCCGATGAAGCCGACAGGACGCCGCCTGGCTGCAAAGACGAGCATGGACTCGGCCAAAGCCTTCAGGGGACATTTGGCATTGTAGAAAGTCCTGTCATAACCGAGGGAATCAAAATGAGTATACAAACAACAATCAATGTGCGTAGCAAGTCAAAAGAAAAAGAGATAAAGTTTCTCTTACGCATCCCTTCGATGCCCTGCAAATCCATGAAATCAAGGGCTTCAAGGCGCACCCGATTCCACGGCGAATTTGCATCCTGACTGATTGTGCGTATCCTGGCTTCCTCGACCTGTTCTACCATGGCCGGCGGAAAATCTGAGCAGATCAGCGTGGGACAACTCAGGGATACTCGAGCCAAGCTCGGCAATATAAGCGACATGATCAGACCCGGCCCGCACCCGCCGACCAAGATGCCGGTGGCGGTTGCAAGGGGAAGCGATAATTCAGACACTTGAGCATGACGGCAATCGGTTTCACATTCAGGCCGCCCGGCATGTCTTTGAAGCTCCCCGCTTTCTTTCTCCAGTCTTTTCGTGTCGCTGTTTGGGAATCTTTGTTAGTGTACGCTCGCGCATGGAACAGGATCGACGAACTTGTGACTGTCATTTTGGTCTACAGGCACAAATCTTGGGAAGTGTGATTGCCAATTCACCGTCAGGGGTACGGCTTAGGTAGTGACGTCTTGTAGGGCTGGGCCTGTGAGGGGGTTCTTTTGATAGTTCTGGCAACCCCTCCAGGATATATTTCTTTGTGTGCTGCTGTCCATCTGGTGATTTCCGCGCTGAAGCGGTGATGATTGGCGTGAAATTCTCCGTGGAATGACCGGCAGTTCAGGATCGAGAATTGGAGCGTGGAGAACAGCTTTGGAAGAACGGAAAATGTTCGGAGTCCGGCACTTTACCACACGGGAGATGGTCCGACCCGCAAGATTTTCAGTGGAGACTTAGCCCAAGACATTGGGGTTGACCCCTGGTCGATATCGAATCTGTGCCACTCAGAGCCTTGTTACAACAAGCAACACTAAATCATATGGGGGCAAAGAGGGGGCGCAAGGCTCGCGCTGTATATTTTTTTTTATTTCTTTCTTTTTAAAGCGAAAGTCAAAAGGGCAAAAATGTTTAACCGCTCACAGCCCACCAGATTGCTCCATCCTTTTTAAATTCAGGGCATTAGGCAGTCATAATTCATGAATACAACGGCCACGATACGTTGATACATATATATGAAACATTGAAATGGACTCTCTTTTGACCTTTTTTGGTAAAGCTGGACGGTTTGCACTCGGTGTCAGGGGCAGACCTAGACCCAGGCGCCAATCAGGCAAAAGTCATAATCGTCCTAATTGGTCATGTGGGCTTTTGGCCCCTGCATATCTGAGGTACCAAGGTAGAGGGGGCGGTGTTTAGGTACCGTTATAAGATGCACCCGCAGCTCAATCTACTTTATCTCTTCTTTTGTATCGATGAACGAGACCCATAAATCTTCAAGGTTTGGATATGGAACAAACAAATCGCGAAGGTTTGAATGATGCTCCACCCCCGGTCCATCCACATAATGGAATGTATTAGTAGGGACTCGGATATGCATGTAAGACTCAGGGGCGTGCTCAGTTTTCCTCTGCAAAAAGCGGCAAAGGGAATAAAAGGGAAAGGAAAAGCCAAATTTGCCAGACATTATCCTGTTTAGATGTCATATTTGCGAGTGTGTTGGGATGATCCACGCCGAGCTTCGTCTTGCTCACCTCCATCACCTGCAAGTCTAGCTGGTCAGCCTCTTCCCATAAGCCCTGCTTCCCTCATAACTGATACAAAAGTTGTTTGCCAAGGTCGTGTATACATTACTGAAAACCAATCTCAATATGACTTGACGAATCTATGCGGACGAGGAGCACAGCCCGTCAAGGACCCTATAAATCTCTCTGACATAGGCTTCGGTGTTGTCATTGCCCAGAGTACCACTGCCAGACATATTGTTCATCACGTAGGCGATAGTCATGCGTCGGTCACGGTCCATGATGATCATTGATCCTCCCCAGCCTCCCCAGAAGCCAATTCGTCCCTCAGGAATCCAGGCACAAGTTTGCAGTGCTGGCAGAGCAACACCAAGACCAAATCGCAGAAAACCAGAGGTGACAAGATCTGTTCCCTTTATCTGCTCCGTGAGCATTTTCTCAACTGTACTGGCTGAGATGATGCGCTTATTCTCGTCGAGAATACCATCTAGAGACACAACAGAACCAATTCGGGCTAATGCGCGCGCATTGGAAAATCCATTATTTGCACCGGACACGGTTTTTCTAAACCCCGGAGTCATAGAAGCCTCAGCAGGAAAAGGCGAGCCCGCGATCGCCTTTGCCGTAATACTTTGCGGATCTATCTCGCCGAACGGGAGCGCTGGAGGTGGGATGATATCCGCTGTGCGTGACCAATATTCTTCTGGTACTCCGTACTGAAAATCAGCACCCAAGGGACCTGCGATTTCCTCGGCCACGAACTGTTCAAGCGGCTTGCCCGTTATTCGTCGAATGATTTCGCCAACAAGGTGGCCTTGATTTGTGAGATGATATCCGCTACTCTCACCCGGAATCCACCACGGGGCCTGTGCAGCAAGCTTCTCGGTAGCCTTCTTTGTGATATAGATTTCTTCGAGAGTTATAGGAAGCTCCCATGCGGGGACCCCAGAAGAGTGACTGAGAATGTGGGACACTTTAACATTCTCTTTTCCGTTGGCTCCAAACTCCGGCCAATACGTAGCCACCTTCTCATTCATATCAAGAAGACCACGATCGATAAGAATAAGAGCTGCTAAGTTGGTGACAACCTTAGAGCACGACCAAACCACTGTGATCGTATCTTTATGCCAAGGCCGAGTCCGGGCCACGTCTGCGTAGCCACCCCATAGGTCGAGTACATTTTTTCCATCAAAATTCACACAGAGGGATACACCTAGTTCATCCCCCGAGTCGATTCTCTGTTGGAGCAGATTGCGAACAGAGTCTAGGGCAGGGTCACAGGTGCCGTAAATTTCATTCATTGTGGATCGAAAGTTGTGAAATCAAGTAAGGTAACGAAGATAAGAGAATATTTCGACATGGATAATAAACAAGGTATGTCTTTATGAATGAATCAACAGTTGGAAAATTCTAAACTTATGAACGACTTAAAATTGTTGCCTAGTGAGATACGTGGGTCGAGTTTGGACCCTGTAGAAGACGAAAGAAGTGAGTTAGCGGGCATCAGGCCAGATTGCCAGACCACGCCCGCCCCTTCAGGACCAATATATAGTGCTGTATTGTATTTTACAGGGACTCATTATACACCGAAGCCTAATACGCGTTGTACTGCAATATAGCCAAGAGTAATTGTCTTTAAAAATGTCCCATACGGATTAGCGTGATTTTGGTACGGGTCGATGAACAAAGCGCCAGTGTGTGGGGGGTAATCTGATTTCGAACTCTACTGTACAAGATATAGCAACCTTTGAGAAACAAAGCGGAGTGATCTACCCACATACCCAGATAAGACAAAGGTAAAGTCTTAGATCAGTGAAAAGGAAAACAAAGGCTACAATAGCCATTGCTAAATCAACTGTGTTTTAAATCCACATATTACCCCCGAAGTTCAGAAGAGCACAAGGAACAGAGGAAATTATATCATATTCAAGCCTTTCAATGAGTATTAATGAAACGGAAAATCAACGAAATTTCCACCTCATCAAAATGTGTCAGCAAGTCTATCACCATTTCATGGGATGCAAGCATATATGTCCCGCTCCAGCCAAGCGCTGCCCGGAAGCTGAGAAGGGTGTACCGTTACGCAAGAGACTAACATGTGTTTCAATGGAATTCAGGATCGAATCTGGACCGGTGGAGTTTCCATTCTTTATTAGGGATTATTCAAAAATTGAGAAGGCCGGGATATGCAGTAAGTGCTCACTGAACCTGAAGGCGGAAATGGAGGCTTTGTTTTGGAAGTGGGAGGTTAAGGCAGCGGAAGGGGAGACGATGAGGGATTGTGAAACTTCCAACCATGGAAAAAGGCCTTAGTATCTCCTGCAATCGTTTGATCTCATACCACTGGTGCATCCCCAAAAACATGAATAGATTTTCTTCAAGGTATCCTCATATTCCAAGATGGGAAGTGACCAATAGTGAACTTGAAGGCCCTAATAATATTATTATCTGTGTTTCACAGACCCCCTAGCCAAAGTCTCAATGCGTCGAGAATACAAGTCCATCAAATGCATAAGGGGGTCACCAAAGACGATGCCACGCATTTCAGCGTCTGTCGTTCCACACGCTTCTACCTCCTCGCGAGGAGGTAGCGGGGGAGGAGCGCCCGGAACAGGCTGCTGTACTACAGCTGACCGGCCATTCATCTGACCACGAGCACGTAAAATAACAAGCCGACCAGCGTTGGAAAGGGTGGATGGAGGAACGCGCCAGTACAGGGCCGGCTTTGACTTGTTCCTGGGATCGAGAACCGACCACGCAGACCCCGGGGCAGGCGAGGCATAGAGATCCAAGAGAGAAAAGAAAAACTCCTTGTCCGCGCGAGTAACAGGGTCGCCCTCATTGACGAACGCAAAGAATATTGACCTTGATCGTTTTGAGGGGGAAGGTGGAACCAGTGGACGAAGTGAGAGAGGCGGAGCACCGAACGTGACGCAGTGGATATTTTTAAAGCACCCACGTAGATGAGTGAGTTCCGATGTAACTTTCGATGATTTGGATAATAAATGCAAGTAAAGTAAACTGGCGACTGCGCCGCCGGCAGAGTGGCCTGTTATCAAGAGCGTGTAAGACATTCGACTTGGGTCCTCTTCAATAAGAGTTCGAAGACGTGCGGCGACTGGTGCTACCATTTTTCTAGCCACGGATAGAAAGCCGGCATGGCAGAGATTGGATGGGTCATCGAGGAAACCAGCGGGTGAGACTGGGGCTGTCTTGACATTTACGGCCCAGTCCAGGAAGCTTTGGCTGCCACGGATGGCAAAAACAATTGTGTTCATATCGTCAATGGGGAGTGATTTTATCACCATCGCCTTCGTTCCTTGACGCCAGTCAGAGCTCACGTATGAATGCCGTTCGCGCCCGTTTGGCTTGTCATAGACACGTCGAGAGTACTGAGCGGCGAGCCGAAGGAGGGGATATGTCGCAGGATAGCTGGAAGAATATCAGCAAACGAGTGAAGATGCTGCCAGAGACACACTGACAATTTCAACGGGGGTAGATTTGGTGGCATCCGTGAATTGGCATACATGTACACCTTGGAGAAATAATCGAGTGACCCTGAAGGCTTTTTCCGCCCTGGCGGGCGATATTTTTTTCGTTCATCCGACTGGAATGGAAGCGCACAGGCAGCGACTGTCAAGTTAAGTAAGTAAAGCCACATGATATAAAAGGACAATTATTACTTACGAAGCTCAGTCTCCTTCCCGCAGAACGATCCAATATCAATCAGGGTAATTACTTGATCTAGAAGCTGTGAGGTAGCCTCGCGCACATTCGAGCCGCCGCCGACGCTTTTCAACACGAGGTCTTCAAGATCCAAGATAGTCGCATTAGCTTTGCCCGTTGTATGTGACACGAGATTAGAAACGGATTGGGTCAGGTTCGTATATGATGTCCATTTTGTCAGGTCCGAATACGGCTGCTGGTTGGGGTACTGGGTGGGATAGTATGGGGATGCTGGTGCGACATTTGGGTACGCTGCAGCTAGTGGGACCGGAGTTGGTCGTGGAGGCAACTGTAGCATAGATGTTGCTGCTCCTTTATGAGGATGGCAATATGGGTCTGGAAGTCGGAGGTATGCGTTGAACTGCTTGCACCGAGTATGCTCCTGCCGGGGCTATGTACAACGGCTGCTTGCTATCCGCATCGTTCGCACGGCCAAGCTTGCCTCCGATCCACTTGTGAAGGCGCCGGCGCCTCGGGGGATCAGAGGTTACAGATACCATCGTGGAGACATGAGACGTATCGAGGTGGGAGTGAGGCTATGGTAACGAGGAGCTTGAGTCTGGGGGTGCCATGGTCGCAAGGATGAGGTGAGTAGAGCGGCCGAGGGTGTGAATGAGCCAAGAGAAACAAGACGCAGCGCGATGCAGGTCCTTTAGCACAAGCGCCCGCGATAGGATCTGCGCCACACCGACGCCGAGAAACAGGTGGGGATGTTGATAGGTGGAGGTTCAGTGCGCACAGCCCCCATGTTGGAGCGCGATCAACAAATCAGATGATCTGTAGGATTGATGTTAGGCTTACGAGAAACACAAAAACATGTGAACGGAATACACTGATGGAAATGATATTATATAACAGGCCCCCACTAAAATACATCGCTTTTATGCTTGGGCAGACACCCGGGGAGTCCATAAACACCAAGGTATGATTTACTCTACAGCATCAGTAACACAGCCGTGGCTAGCATCCTTGACGGTGCGGGCATACTTGCCCAGTGTGCCGCGCATGGTGAGACCGGTCTCGGGCAGCAGGCCAGCGGCCTTGCGGGCCTCCCAGGCCTCACGGCGCACGGAGAGCTCCAACTCAGGCACCTCCAGATCGAGGAGGCGCTTATCGGCATCGATGGTGATCACATCACCGTCCTCAACGAGACCGATGGGACCACCCTCGGCGGCCTCGGGCACAATGTGACCGATCAGGAAACCGTGGGAACCGCCGGAGAAGCGGCCATCGGTGATCAGAGCGCAGGACGATCCGAGACCAGCTCCCATCAGGGCAGAAGAGGGCTTGAGCATTTCTAGGGACATAGTTAGGATAGTTCAGAAGCTGTTATAGATTCGCCACGTACCAGGCATGCCGGGGCCACCCTTGGGGCCGGTGTAGCGGATGACAACGACAGTCTTGTCCTCCTTCTTGATCTCGTTGCGTTCCAGCGCAGCAATAAAGTCATCTTCGTCATCAAACACGCGAGCCTTACCGGTGAAGCAAGTACCCTCTTTACCAGTGATCTTGCCGACACTGCCACCGGGCGCGAGAGAACCACGCAGAATCTGAATGTGACCGGTGCTCTTGATGGGGTTTGAGAGGGGGCGGATGATCTTCTGGTCACTGGGGAAGTCGGGAGCCTTCTCCAGATTCTTCGCCATGGTCTCACCGGTGACGGTCATACGGGAGCCGTCAATGAGACCCTCCTTCAGCAGGAGCTTAAGCAGAGAGGGGGTTCCGCCGATGTTGAACATGTCAGCCATGACGTATTTGCCGGAGGGCTTCAGGTCTGCTAGGAAGGGAATGCGATCGGAGACGGCCTGGAAGTCGTCGATAGAGAGTTTGATGCCAACGGAGTCAGCAATGGCGATCAGGTGAAGAACGGCGTTGGTAGAGCCACCGGTGATGTTGACAAGCACCATGGCGTCCTCGAAGGCCTGGCGAGTCAGAATGTCGCGGGGACGGATGTCCTCGGCGAGCAGCTTCTTGATAGCGCCGCCAGCAGCCAGACACTCGAGATACTTGGCCTGCGAGTTGGCAGGGTTGGAAGAGGAACCAGGGAGGGTCATTCCCATAGTCTCAATGGCGGTGGCCATGGTGTTGGCGGTGTACATACCACCGCAGGCACCTTCACCGGGGCAGGCGTGACGGATGACGTCAAAACGCTGGGGCTCGGTGATCTCCTTGGTGATGAACTGGCCGTAAGCCTGGAAGGCGGAGACAATGTCGATATCGGCATTGTTCTGGGTCACAGCGCAGCCGGGCTTGATGGTACCACCGTAGACCATGATACTGGGGCGGTTGATACGACCCATGGCCATCACGACACCGGGCATATTCTTGTCACAGCCGGGAATACTAATGTTGGCATCGTACCACTGGCCACCCATGACGGTCTCAACGGAGTCGGCGATCAGGTCGCGACTCTGCAGGGAGTAGCGCATTCCCTTGGTACCCATGCTGATTCCGTCACTGACACCGACCGTGTTGAACTGGAAACCGATCAAGTCTTGATCCTGGACACCCTGGCGCACTTTGTTGCTGAGATCGAGCAAGTGCATGTTGCAGGGGTTACCATTGAACCAAACGGACGAGATGCCGACCTGGGCCTTGTTCATATCCTCCTCCTTGAGACCGACAGCGTACAGCATGGCCTGGGAAGCGCCCTGGGCCTTGGGCTGGGTAATGTGGCGAGAGACCTTGTTAAGGGCGCCATCCTTCTCGGTGCGGGGGAGGGTAGTGGAGAGAGTGCGGCTGCAGAGAGACACCAGAGATTAGTAGAGCGGAGGCAATTGATGGGGAGCGGACGCACGCAGTCGCACTGGAGCGGGACAGGCTTCGGAGAGCCACGGGCACACGGGCCCTGGTTTGAGAGAGCATGGTTAAGGAGGAATTGAAAACACCAGAACCACCGTGAATTGCAAAGAAACGGCGGGGGCCGGGGATCGCGAGAAATAAGAAAAGGCGGAACGTCAGCTCGAGGGAGGCTTTCGGAGTTGGAATGTTGCTCCGCGGGCTCCACCATCGCCGCGGTCCAATCTGGGGCCGGCAGTTGTCATCGCATTTTGATCTTCTTATGCCGGCATAACTTTCCACGCTAGCTTGTACCTATTGCCCCATCAACGCACATTGGGACACATTTATTGTAAACTTACTAAATACATAGCATGCCCTGGTGCAAATCTCATGGTGTATTTTGCCGAGGCCGTCACGGGGAGTGACCATCCCAGGTCGCATATTGCAGATCAATTCCAAATCAGGCAGTTAACACAGCTTCCGACTTAAGTGATTATATCTGCAGGCAGTAACTTTGCTAAAGACTAGGACCAGAGCTACAACCCAGTATGAAAAGTATCATGTAGTATAAACGAAAATACAAACTGGAGAAGAAACTAAGTCTGGACGTGTTCGCGTAGCTGAATATACTCATGAGGACGCGGCTAGTCCCGATCGGGCTAGTCCCGGCTCCCTGGCAGAATTGGTCACCGCCCTCCAAGGCTATGGATGCCATACGTCACAAGTAATGCTATACCAATCACCATCCGGTCATACCTAAAACCCCATGGCAGCCCTGGTCTTCACACTTGGTGATGGTGTATTGATCCTCGTAGTACCGTTGTGATCTTTGGTGGCAGCAGTGCCATGTTTATCTTTTAAATCGACTTTAGCAAGATCCCTCTTCATAGAGGGCTTACAATAGCTGAGGGTCAATTGAACTTTTATTCAGCCTGTACACAGACATCACGCAAGTCACCAATGTATTTAGGTATCAAAGGAACAACATGGAATCGAAACATCCCATGCACTCTCTCCTCACGTGTCTGAGGTTCCTTATGTTTTGAAATGCTATGATCGATCTTGACCATTTGATCATATACTTTGATACAACTCTCATGAACCGGCATTCGTTTTATGTAAGACGACAATAGGAACAAAGTACAACTTCAATCGCTATGGAACGTTCTCCCCTTCACTTCAACTCAGGTACCACTTGCAGTACACCCTAGGGAAAGCGTCACCCGCATACTCAAAACCTGGACACATAGACGAGTCATCGCTTCCGTGGAAATCACCTGTGCAAGAAATAACACCCTGACCACAGTCAAGAGATCCAGCTTTCTTGTGGTGTGAATCTCCCGTATACTTGCAATTGGACAAACTGGACGTGCTGATTTTCCCCTTCAGATCCTTGAAAGTGAGATCGGGCGGATACCAGTATCGATCGATATTACCGTTCGATTCATCCTGGGATCCCACGGAGTCATCACACCAGTTGGGAGTGTCGCCAACCTTGGGGACGTACACATTCCATGACCAATCTGAAATGGCACCGCCATTTTGAACGATAATTCCGATGTACAACTCGCCCAATGGCTGGCCAGTTCCAGTTGCGACGAGCGAGGTCTTCGTTGAAGTAGCCGTAGTGTGGACAGGGGTGTGTAGGGTTGTCATTGAGCCCACACACTTCTTGTTGCTGTTCGTGCTCGCTGAATAGTGTGCGGTTGCGCAGTATACAACGTCGCCGTTGGACTCGGTAATAGTGAGAGGGCCAACATTCGCGGCTGTGTCCAGCGGTGGCAATGTAGTCCAGCCGCATGGTTGGTAGTTTGTCATGCCAGACGTTGAGCTCATTATCTGGTAGAAATTGTCTGGACTTTCTGGGCAATAGCAGTTGCACTCATGATCCTGCGGGCATTGATGAAGACAACCCAGAGTAGTAGTAGTACTAGTTGTTGATTTAGTGTGAGTGCCTTTGCTTGTCGTAGAGGGCGCAGTATGGTGGGTGGTCTTGGTACTGGTGTGTTCACTGCTACTGGTAGTAGCAGTAGCGGTAGTAAGAGTCGTTGCAGTCAGGCTTGATCGGGCCTGAGCAAATCCGCTAGAGATGTCGTTCATATCCGCTGCATCGGAAGCCATGATGGATGACGCTAGACTATTGAGAAGCGAAGTATCCAGATCCAGATCGGGGTGAACCCAGACAGTCTCGTCCGGCACAGGTCCGCAAGCTAGACTTTTCATAGTTGCGCATGGATCAGAAGATGTAATCGTGGTCGTTGATGTATGGCCCGTCTTGGAGCATGCCTCCGTCGTGGAACAAGCAGTGGTGAAACATGTAGTTGTAGTCTTGGAACTAATCACTGTCGGGCTACATGTGACCTCACAATTCTTTACTTGAGTCTTAGTGCATGTGGAAGTTGTTTGCGTGGATGTCTTCTCTGATGTAGTCGACTTGTGCGAAGTAGGCTCCGTGGTAGGATTGTTTTTCTTGTTGGGATCGTCCTTCGGGTTACTATTCGGCTCATCGTCCGGGTTGACATCTGAGCCAGATTCTTGTGAGCTGGTAGAGGAAGGACCGCAAAGCCATTTGAGGAATGAAGGGCATTTCAACCCGTTGGTGGATGGCATGATTGGATCGGGGATAATCAGACTACCTCCAATGCCATGCTGCACATCCGTTGACGGAGGCCAGGATTGAAGCACAATGCCGCGAGCTCCCACGAATATAGGCCCATATGTCGTCTTGGCGTGATCAATATAGGTCATGGTGGTTGTTATAGGTGCCGTCAAACCGGTGAGCTGTGGCACGGTGATGATACCATACAACCCTGTAGTGGAGGAGCCAGAGATCGTGGTCCAGCTTTGATGAGATGTAGTTGAAGTAGTTGATGTTTTTGACTTGGTTGAAGTAGTGGAATCCGTAAACGGGATTGTTCGAGTTCCATCAACAATTACACCTCCTCCTCCTTTTGGCAGAGACAACGTCTCCTTGCCTACAGTAACCACCCCGCCAGGTGTTAGGGTATTGGTACCGACTTGGAAGCCGGTCGGGTCTGCAGTGACCGTCAGAGTTCCCAGAGTCAGCACTTCATGGGTCGCTTGCGCTGTCTTGTGAGTTGTATGGGAGGTACCAGTGCTCGCATGAGTTCGGGTCGCCCCTCCTAGTGTTTGAGGGACGGTCTCAAAAGGCACCGTGCTGCCTTGAATATAAATACCTCCGCGACCGGTTTCAAGGGAAATAGTTTCTGTACCGACTATAACATGGCCGCCGGGTGTCAGTGTAGCGGTGCCAACCTTAAAACCCGTGGGCTTTGCAGTCACGGTCAAAGTTCCAACAGTGAAGACAATATCAGCCGTGCTAGATGGATGGTGCGCGGCGGTAGTAGTTGTATCATGCCCAACAGAAGTGCCCGTTAATGTCTGAGGCGCAGTCTCAAAGGGCACTGTGCTGCCGTGAACGACGATAGCGCCGCCGCCTGTTGGCAATGATAGAGTCTCTGTTCCAACTGTGACTTGACCACCAGGTGTCAGCGTGGCAGTCCCCACCTTGAAGCCTGTGGGCTTTGCAGTCACGGTGAGAGAGCCAACCGTGAAAACGATATCACCCGTGTGAGCTGTATGCTGCGCGGCGGTAGTTTTTGTGGCAGCCCTCTTGGTGGTCGTTGTTGTGGCCGGAGGCATCGTGTAATCGATATGACTTGAGCTTCCATCGATGAACAGGCCACCGCTGGACCCTAAAGACAAAGTATGGGTGCCAATGGTGGCTTTACCCCCAGGAGTCAAGGTTTCCTTTCCGACCACAAAGCCTGTCGGATTAGGAGTCAAGGTTTCCGAGCCAATATTAAGGATTCCGAGAGTTGTGGCAGCGCCCTCCATACAGTCGGTAGCTGTCACTCCATTGATATGGGGATGAGTTGGGTAGCATAGATAGGTGACTGGATGGCCAAACGCAGTACCTGAGATCGTTGCTAGCTGCACTGCCTTATCGGTTGGTTTGATCGTGAATGCCGTGGGATGGTCTGACATGGTGATTGTCGTAGTGAGAGTTGGTGTTGCTTTGTGATCGAATGACTTGACCAGAATGGCTTGCCACTTTGGAATTTTCTCAACTGTGACATTGTAGCCCTGCAGGCTCGGGATAGAATTTGCATTAGCCCGTGCCTGGACATCCTGGATATCATCATTTCTTCCAGGATCTTGAGTAGTCTGATCAATATCCTGGGAGAGAACAAAGGTAGGCCATAGAGCTACTACGAGAAGCAGGCCCAAGATATGAAGTATAGAAAACGAGAACATGATATTGCACGGAGTCACCATGACTCATGAAAACCGGACTTGTTGAAGGCGGGAAATTTTAATTTCATCAAGCCAAACCTCTGTTATAATTATTTCTATTCATTTGGATCTATTCACCTACTGTATTCCAAGTGGAGCGTCTTGTCACAATGAGAGATTTACAACTTGTGCCGTCATTGCGCAGATCCGCCTGGCCCCAGCCTGATGTTGGAAGGATGGTCAGCCCCCATGAAACGTAGGCCCCAAATGACGCGGCAAAAATGCTTGTATCGTAGCTTCCTGCTGTCTAGGTTATGGGGTTGTACAATCGATCCCGCAAGGAAGACGCGAAAATGTCCGTGCAGCGCCCCCACATAGTAAAGACATATCACGATGGGGGCGATAATTCAGGGACGCCTTTCGTTGCCTTGACCAATCGGCTTGTGTAGTTGAGTAGAAATGAAATGACGCCACGAAAACCAAATTGATCAGGCTACATGGATGAGGAGTGCATGGGTCTCTTATCCGGCCCCCTTGGGGGCGGGGCCAGCGGTTTACGAACCTGGGGCTAGAATCTATTGGCAAATCCCGAGCGGTGACTCCATCTATCAGAAACGCCTTAGTATCCCGTTTGAGTGAGTCCGCAAGGCTTAGTACACAACCTGGGTGCTATGTAAAGGGGCCGATAGGGGCCAGATGACGAATATCCTTGAAAATGCAATTCTCAACATGACCAAAATGGCAAATGTTTGGTACAGCATCATCGAGAAACGGGAAGGATTCCCTTGTCCGGTTTCAAGACCTCATCTTTCCGGGCAGAACAGCTCTATTCAGCCCCAATATCACATGTTCGTCCTCGGAAGTTCGTGAAAATGCCTCATTTGCATGGATGTCTGCCTATCGATAGATTTGGGAAGCTGCTCTTTGGAGGAATGTCACCAACTTATCGCCATGGGGCCATGACGACAAAGTCGTCTATTACGGAAGAAATTCTCGTATGGGGCGAAGAGTGGCTCCAGGCATAAAATTGTCTCCTAGTGTCCAGTAATTGACAGTTCGGCCACGTCTGCTGGAGGGTCGTATTTTTATGTAAATTCCGGGGCTCCCTTGGCCATTGTCCTTCGTTTTCTTTATACGTCGTGAGATCTTCTTATTATGAGTGATCTCCCTCTGTGATATACCTCTCAGGCATCATCTATCACCTGCTAGCTTATTGCTCTCTTACTTTCGGTCTTGACCCCCAGTTGAACAAGTCTTCTTGATCAGCAATGATGATTCTATCATCTCGATGGCCGTCCTTTCTATGCATGGTCATCGTATTCCTGGGCTGGTTTGGCCCCGTAATAGGTGCCGTGGAAACATCAAATATATACAAAGTCCTCACGAAAGACGACAAAATGGGCGGCGAGTGTGACGATATACTGCCGAAGGTCAACGCGATGGCACCCGAAGTGCAAAAGTTGGTTGATGCTGCAATCAACGCCATCGACCTCATTCTCAGAGATCCAACTATCTTGGAGCGAACCAATTCAAATAATCAAGGGAAAAATAGAGAACGGATCCTTCTGCTTGCACGGCAAATCTTTGGCGCTGAATTCGGCTCGAGTTTTAAGAAGAGTCCGTTGAAGTATTTGAAGCTCGATAATGATTCTATTGCTGCTATGACTACCGTGAAAGGTCAGACTCAAGATACCCTATCCTGTTCTGTTCTCTACTCTTATTCGACAGCCTTCAATGAGTTCAAGAATCAACGTTGACTATTACCATGCAAATGATGCTAACGACATTTTTCGGAACGCAGAAAACTTTAAAGACATTCAAAAATATATCACAAGCGGAGGCAACTCTAAATGGCGATTCGCCTGCGGCGATTCGTGGACCAAAAAGGTCAACACGCTGCAAACAAACTACATCCCTTATACCAAAGATACGCCCATTAAAGAAGTCGGTATGTGGTTCCTACCATGATGGTGAATCTCTTGGTACTTGCTGATTGATATATGCTAGCTGGCCTTAATGGTGGTTACGGAAGGCGGGCATTCGCCGACTACACCTGGTACGACCAGGGAGGGCCGAAGATGAACCCCGCACCACCTGAGAACCCCGACGAAAGTGAAGCAGATAAAGAAAAACGCTGGAAAATCCAATCGACGTGGTATTATGTCGCAAGTAAAGGATGGAGTGAGGACGGACCGTGCAAGGGTGTTAAACATACAAATGAAGCGCCAGAAGCAGAAACCATGGACTCAAAACGAATCATCTACTTTTGCTCAGAGGTTTGGGACAAAGTCACCAGAAATGTGTGGAAGGCAGACCTGACCCAACTAACGGGGAATATTCCGACCGATGGGACCGCTCATCTGGACAATTACCAGAGTCCTGGGGCAACTTTGCTCCACGAGATGACTCATCAACTCTCTAGAACAAGTGCGTATTGATATCACCCAATTTTTGTTCCCAACGACTCTCATTCACAAAAAGGGAACCATGCTAATCTTCTCTAAATAGACGATGACCTTGGCTATAATTTCCAGAATGTTCAAAAGGGACGAACCCAGCGTCAGCAAGCAATTCTAAACGCTGATAACTACAATTACTTTGCGGCGGCCGCATATCTATCTAACTATGAATGGCACTCTGGCGTTGCGAGATCACTCGGAACCCAAGAGACACAAATTCATACTACCTCTCGTTAGGTCGTGTCCCCTTTCAGACTATCAGAGAGACCGATTAGCACCAACACCCTTGGAGGCCCTAGGCTGCAATTCATGTTCTCAAACTAGCTATTAGCTATAAGATCACACATGACAATTTCCTTTTCTTATCCAATCCTAAATATTTGTCATCCACTAGCATAGCAAGAACAAACTGCCTATGAACCTTGGAGGGTCCCGTGCAGTCAATAAATACCTGGAGGTCTTCTTCCCAGATAAGCTCCTCCTCCGTCTTCCCAAGTGCCTGGAGAATCGGCGGTCGTTCCTCTTTGTACATTTGCTTCATTCTTTGCCTCAAGCCCGGGTCCCCAAAAACCTCTTCACGCCGTTCGAAGGTGTTCCACTCGATGCAATAGAAACTAACGTGATCTCCACTAGGCAGTTTCAAGAAGTTAGTCTCTTTGCGATTCACTGGAACGTGATGCAAGCCACTATTTGATCCTCCGGGCGCAAAATGGTCAAGGAATACAGGGAGCCATAGAGGGCGCTTTGAGTTATAAACAAAGACAAGCTCCAAGCAAGAGTAGGGAAAGCCATATCGATGCATCATGTGCAGCTGCGAGTCAAGTCTCCAGATAGGCTGTTCGGATAGTGGCCTTTCTAGAAGTGGTGAAAGCCATCGGCTCAATTCCGATGTCTCGGATATACAGGTGGCCTTGATGGCCTTGAATTTGTTGTCCGCGCAATTCTCTCCAGTTGGTCAAAGTTAGATATAATAGTAACCAAATTTACAAAACCAGTCGGACTCACCCCATAGATAAAACACTTGTTTGGGATCATCTTGATCCACGCAACAATAGCTGCGACGGCCGATGGTGACATCAACCCCTCTCTGTATATCTCGCAGTATAGCCAGGCTCTTGAACCAAGCTTTATGGGAGGGATGGTTTGAGTTTTGCAAATCTGTTGCAGAGTACCGCAAATTCAACGGAATCATACAAGACATCACGATGCAAAGAAAATCGTACTGAGCTCAAAGACAAATGGGGGGATGAAAGAAACAAAGATGACGCAGGCGTTGGGGGCTATATATATTCCCAGGCAAATGCGGGGGCCAAATGACTGGGACGTGATTACAGGTGGTTACAGGTCAGTATCGTTAGTGGCCTAAGGCAGAAGCCAAACCAACTTTTATTTCAAAACACTTACCATACCTTATCATCTTTCTCCACCTACCCAAAACCCATGAGACATCGTTTTTACCTCAAAATTGCCAGTTTCCATCTCCACTACTATGTACGTTAGTTCTGGCAATTTGTAACTACAGTACATAGTTAACTACCTACCGAGTGGGCCACACCGCCGACTAGGCCACACAGCCTCCTTTTCGCGTCCTACGCGTCATTTTTGGTTTCTACCGACCACCATGCCACCAAATCGCTCTCAAACAGGCCGAAAGTCTATCGAACAGGAGCGCCTCCTTTTATTAGCTATGCAGGCTATTAAAAACAAAGAAATGCCAAAAGCGGTGATTTAATCTCGCTCAAAGATATGAGACGCAAGCTAACGGTGGACAAGCTCTTCTACCGGCTTTGATAATGGTCCAATCCAATTTTGCTCGCTGTGTATTCTCGTCCAGCCCGGTCAGCTCACTCCGTTGTTGCTGCTATAGGATGACGGGGCACCTCTATTTCGGACGGTGATGTTTACCTTGCTATACTCCCACGTCTGGCACCAACATCTCGTTAACGCGCATTCCAAGCCCTGGCTCTACGTTTGAACAATACTATTAAAATGAGAAGATGCAAAAATGATCACAGTTAGACCAACATAGTTGACTATTTTTTTGGCCAAAAGGTATACGTGTAAAGGATGGCTAAGTTTTCCTTGAAGCTACTCTGGCAAGGTTCTAAGAGCATCAAGCCCCGCGGTTAAATTTATGATAATGATTAATACTGACAATCGGGTGGCAGAAGCATCGCTAGTACACAGGTGAATCACCCGAAATGACAGTTACTCATACCAATTGGACCCGTCAATCCACTTTATAAAGTCCGTCCCATCATTCAACCACTCTTCATCGAGCCAGTCTGAAGGAATCACATTCGATACTGCACGAATCGATGGGTTGGCATTAGCTGGCGCGGCGAGCACGTAGTCCAAAATATAAGAGATGACCTTGCGGGCTTGTTGGCAGATCTCGTAATTTCCCTTCTGCGGTAGGACGATGTACTGAATGTGCGAGACGAGATTGCTGAGGTTCTGAATTACCTCCGAGCGGGAAAAGCATCTCTCGCTCGGCCACGGGCGGGCGTTCTGCGTCTGGCGTAGGACTTCGATAGAAAGAATTCCGGCTGAGGGGAGGCCAAAATAGGGGATCTAGATCCTCGTCAGTATGTGACTAATGCCCCATCGAGGGCGTAAATAAATGAAGGCGAGAATACCGTCCATCCAAGGTCGCTACAGAAATTCCCACGTCGTTGACCAATGGCAATCTGGGTAAGCATTCCTTTGAGAATCTGGTGCGCAAGGCTAACAAGAGTCTCGGACTCGGTCGATGACCGCTTCACCAGTATCCGCTGTAGAAGAAAGTTGCTATACAGTAATTCAAGATGAATATAGATAGGAAGAGTGTTCTTCATACGCAGAGCAGTTTCGGTGCTGTCGTCCCACTGTAGGTAGGATGGCAGATCTCTGCGCACCTGCTGCGACAATAAAACTATTTTACTAGAACAAGTAGAAGAAAATCAGCAAGCTATCGCAGTAGGGCGATTAGAAGAAGGCATACTCAGCTCTTTGTAGAACATCAGGATCTTGGCAATCAAGAGAGAGTTCTAGCACAAGCTCGCGGACGTGGCCTAGTAGGAAGGCCACCCGGCTCCATGTGACCCCGTTAATAGATTCCTTAACGTTCCAACCTTTAGTATCTAGTTTGCTGATTGCAACTTCGCGTATAGCTGGCTTGGCGATTATTTCGGCGGGTTTGAGGTCTAAGGGAAGCTGGATGCGACAGAAGCGATAAGCAATCAGAGGCGGACAGCCGAGAAATGTTGCCAAATCCTTATCACAGGCATAGGCGAGCACTATAAGTCGCTTACGCCCTTCGATAAGGAAAAATGGTATATGATCGCTGGTGTCAAGCTGGTGATAGCCCATAGCGAAAAGGAGCGTCGAGAGCTCCGCAAGACGTTTCCGTGGCCGGTAGTCTACACATTAGCTATTATCTGCCCTTCTCCTAACGTCTAAGATAACTCACCGTGGTCGCCGCAGACCAAGGTCAGGAGATGTATATGTCGCAGCAACAACCAGCCAAGAGGGTCGCTTATCACGCCCACACTCTCGCAGAATTGTAGACATAAGTCGCCACCAGCAGTGGCTAGGATTCCTAGATTTTTGTGATCGGTGGCAGAGAAGGCTAAACCATGGAAGAGTGGATCGTCGACTGCTGTGCGAGAGGCGTATTTTCCGGGTAGTGTGAGAATTAGTCCAATAGCTTCCCAGCGGCCCGCGAGGGCAACGAGATACTCGTCGAGTGTCATCTCCGCGTGCGTGACGAGTTGGCCCATGGTTCCCTCAAATAACCGCCGAGAGAGCACTAGTAGCCATGATTGTGAGTTCAGGTGATTCGGTATACTACTGTACATCCCCTCAACGGCATTGCAGATAGTAACCATGGTCGGCAAAGCCATGAAACCAGAGTTATTTCCTTTTTCGCAAGCGATGGCAGTCCGGCGGTATAATGCAAAATCATCAAAAAACAATGATAGCAATTCTGCACCAAGCTTTATCTGGCGGTGGTCGACCGCAAAGGTAGTATTCTGTGCGCCGGGCGGATTGAGTTCCGGTAGCCGTAGAGGCGATATAGACTCGTATTGCTTCAGACTAGCCTCATTCTCACTGTAAACTGCCGAAAAGCTCGTTAAACCTAGAAAGCTCGGAGTGGAGTTCAGGGCTAGTCGATGACTCCAGATCTTGATATAGTGGTCTCGTAATGCGTGTGGCGAGCTCGCAATTGGTTGCGGTTGCGGAACTGACATCTGCGTCAAGTGCACGGCTTCAGACGTTGGAGACGTCTCTACGGTAGCACTTTCTGTCGTCGATGATGCGGTCCTTGTTGGATTCGGCCTATACACGCAGGCGGCTGCCTTGCGCGTGCGGCGACACCGTCCACATGTGGGCACGAGGTGGTCACAGCGGAGCTTGGATCGGCGGCAGGGCTCGCACGAAGACAGAAGACCGTTATGCCGGCGCATCGTGATTTTTCACTCACGTTACTGAAATGAGTCAAAATTGGGAATGGAAAAAATGGAAAACACATATGAACATGGCCTGCATGAAACCCACGGAGTGTCGAGAGTCGGAGTGTCGAGAGTCGGAGTGTCGAGAGTCGGAGTGTCGAGAGTCGGAGTGTCGAGAGTCGGAGAGGTGAGGACTCGGAGTCGGGGTGGGGCCTTGGCCAATGAGCTGCTCTCTATGTATCGATTGCCCCGAAAAGAGGAAAGCGTGTTCTTCCATCATAGGATACAGAAGCTCCCAACATCGGCTTCCATGCCGCAGATATATAGATGCCCTTTCAAACCCTAATCACATGATGATAATCCCTAAGCCAGGTTAGCTCCATAGCTTGAATCCTGTTTCAGTATTGAACTGTGAAATACGAACGGATAAGAACTGTACCGCTATGTATTATTCTTGATCAAAAATAACCACCCTCGCCACACCGTCCTCCCAATTCAAGCATCATTGACTCCGACAAGAAGCAACCAACCCCTATACCGTTACAAAATGGCACGAAACCTGAATGTCTAGAAACGAAAGATGACTGTGCGCACGATAAGCAGCAAGAAAAGATTAACTACTGAGTACTGTGCTTTTACGAGGGAGGTCTTGAAGCCTCAACGACAGTACCGGAATTGTTTTAGATAATAAGCATGACTAGGGGAAAAGCCAAAACCTGAAGGTTGTCCTGTAAGAGCTCGCCACAGTCACCTAGTGGAGGGCGACTTCCTATTCGTGGGCGACTTCTTGATAATATTTATTTGTACTTCTCGGTTCTCGGCCAAGATTAAGTAGTGGACCGACTCTTTAACTTGGTAGCATAGTACCTGCAAAGATGAACTTTGCGGCCAGGAAAATGTGCCATGATTTCGCTCCATGTCAGCCTCTTCTCCTCCTCCAACTTCATCAACAGGCAATTGTCATCGGCCGAGTACGGCTAACGTTTGCCCTTCGCTTGATGGGGCCAGATCTGGTCACTGACTGCTTCAGTTCGCTGCTTGGCGCCACAACTTCACGACAGCGCTGAGCAAATATTTTTGGGCGCGAGTGAGTGTCAACAAGAATTTAGGTTCCGACCATTCCGACTCTATTGTAAGAATTGTCCGCCCTGCTATATCACGACTCATGCTATGGCCATCCAAGAAACTATCGCGAGAACCATGGCGCTTTTTTGTTTGCTAACGTTGAGCATAGGTTGAATCACCAGATTGATGATGGATATCTTATAGATCCGACATATCTGTATTTTTTTGCCATTTGACACAGTGTTGGGCTGCATTTGACTAATTCGTGCATTGAAAATTTACAAAGAGAAATCTGGCAAAGCAAAGCAAATGGTAGAACTCCCCATAAGATAGGCTGCAAGAGTGAAAACCCCATTATTTTGGTCTCTTAGAGAACGTAGCGGCATCATACTCCTGGGGCGAAGAGGTACCTCCCAGGAACGATGAAGCATGGAGAAGATCTACGCAGAATTCGTGGGGATAATGCTTTATCTCAAAGACATTCAGTGCTAGTCAAGACATGTTGTAATATTGAGGAATTGAGTTTCAGGAACAATACTCGTCCCGAAGCACAGCCAAGACATATTGTCGACAGTGACACTGCAACAGTGTTAGGGCGGTACTCCGGTGGCAACCAAAGTAAATTCTCCGAGTTCCAAGTGATCCAAGTACGATCACTACTTATACTAAATGCATCAAATCGTGGCGATGAGGGCTCGGAGCTAGTCGGTTCTATACCCGCAGCTAAAGAAAGACAAATACTGCCATTATCAGTTTTAAGATATAAGTTGGTGATATCAACTGGTATCGGAAAGGCGAGTTTTCCAATATCGAGCCCTTGACGGCATTCACCGTTGTTGACATCCCACACCTTGGTCGTGCTATCATCTGAGAGGGAGACTAGGATTTTCGAATCATAGGAGAAGGTGACTGAGCGGACCAAGTCGCTATGGCCATTTGGGGTCTGGAGGCATTCGCCGCTGCTCGTATCCCATACTTTGACCGTGCAATCGTATGAAGCCGAGGCGAGGAGCTTCGAATCATAGGAGAAGGTGACTGAGCGGACCGAGTCGCTATGGCCCTTTAGGGTCTGGAGGCAACTTCCACTGCTAGTATCCCACAATTTGACCGTGCGACTGTCTGAAAGCAAGGCGAGGAGCTTGGAATCATAGGAGAAGACGACCAACGAGACCGAGTGACCATAACCATCGAGGGTTTGGAGACAAGTACCGCTGCTGGTATCCCACACTTTGACCGTGTAATCGTATGAAGCCGAGGCGAGGAGCTTCGAATCATAGGAGAAGTTGACTGAGCGGACCGAGTCGCTATGGCCCTTTAAGGTCTGGAGGCATTCGCCGCTGCTCGTATCCCATACTTTGACCGTGCAATCGTATGAAGCCGAGGCGAGGAGCGTCGAATCATGGGAGAAGGTGACTGAGGTAACTAAGCCGCTATGGCCCTTTAGGGTCTGGAGGCATTCGCCGCTATTGGCATCCCATACTTTGACTATGCCATCGTCTGAACCTGAGGCGAGGACATTCGAATCATAGGTAAATGTTACTGAGTTGACCCGCTTGCTATGACCCTTTAAGGTATAGAGGCAGTGGCCGCTATTAGTATCCCACAACTTTAATGTGTTATTTTCTGAAGCTGATGAGAGGAGCTTCGAATTATGAGAGAAATCGACCGAGTTAACTGAGCCGCTATAGCCCCCGAGAGAGTTTAGGCAGTCGCTGCCAAAATCATCATCGAACGGATCATATGCGTAGATGCCTGAAGCTGAGGCAAGAAGCTTCGAGTCATGAGAGAAGGTAACAAAGTTGACCCACTCACTATGACCTTTGAGGGTCTGGAGGCATTCACCATTGCTGGTTTCCCACACCTTGATCGTCTGATCAACTGAAGCCGAGGCGAGGAGCCTTGAATCATTCGAAAAGGTGACCGAGTTGACCGAGTCGTTATGACCCTCGAAGGTCTGGAGGCATTCGCCGCTATCAGCATTCCACACCTTGATCATGCCATCGTCCGAACCTGAGGCGAGGAGTTTCGAATCATGGGAAAATATGACTGAGTTGACCCGCTTGCTATGACCCTCAAGGGTCTGGAGGCAAGCGCTCCAATCATCTGGCATGGCTGGCTTCGCAATTACCCAAGCCGGTTCCTTTGCCCGGAATTGTTTTCTAGTTAGGCTGCCGGCGGGGCTAAATATCAAGCACGAAGCGTATACTTGAAGCGGTCTATCCTCAATCACTGCTTTATGGTATAGGATAAATCGAGATGCATCTCGAACTCTATCGATCAGCCGTGAGTTCTCCGTTGTTCTCTAAAACGATCCTGTTAATATACTCTCGTGGTCGCATCTAGGAGAACGGACCATTGAGAAACTCTCGAGCTTCAGCATTGAAGCTACTCCCTCTGGTAAACTTCTTAAGAGACTAAGCGCCTCGAGCCAGTGGAGGTAGTCCCGACACAAGAAATTCATGATTGGGCCGCTATGTTGGAGAAATTTGTCTGTGACATTTGTCAGAGAGCACGCGCTGAAGTGATCAACCCAGTAGACACAAGCGTACCGTAGGGCAACTAGCGGGTCTGGATCCGGCTGCTTAACCATGTGGATTGGGTATCCAGGGTGAAAGAGGCTGTAGATGTCGCATCGTAGCGCACCAGACATAGCTTGCAACGACTTTAAGGCAATAAAATCGTGTACTCCATCTTTTCCGTGCGGAAAAACTTCATGAACCGCGTCTCGAAGCAGAAAGTCCTTGGCCGACTGATGAACAAGAGAGATCGTGCGTCCCCGCAATGTGAGGAAAGAACCACAAAGCCCTACAATCTCTGCTAGATCTAAATCGTCCACGACTTCTTCAGGCAAGTCCATACAAAACGGTAATTCATCCAACGTGATAGGTCGGTAAACGGTCGTGATAACGCTCAGAAGCGACTTGCAAAGTTCAGCATCATCTGAATCGTCGATTTGACCTAGCATACGCCGATAAAGCTCATCAAGGCCCGAAGGGAATTCTTTCAACTTCTTTTGGACGTGTCTCCGAGGGACATCGGCGAGTGCCTTGCACACCAAGGCTACCCAGAGAAAGGTTCCATGTGCGTTTGACAACAAGTGTCGGGAAACAGCATCGCAGATCTCATTAGTATATTTTTTTTGTTCACTCAATTTCTGAACTTTGTAGTGGATAAAAGCGGCGACAGCCTTTGAGACAGACTTCTCATTTAATTCAAGCCAAAGCTTTGTTTTTTGCTTTACCGCGTCGAGAGTCCCTTCAATAGCTGGCCAGTTACGGCTCGAGACGATCCATTTGATATGTGGGTATACTGATGATTTCTGAGCAAGGAGGTCAAGGAGTCGATTTAGGCCCGTAGTACATTCGTCGAGAGCATCGATGATTAAATAGGTGGTCTGTAACCTCAGATCCTTGAGGATACCGGTGAGGATTTCTGACAGAGCTTCCCACGCATTAACATCTTCAAAAGTCTGCTTTCCAGCCTTATCGTACTGGCGCCGTATATAAGAGACGAGAGATGGCTGCTGCTCAACTAGCATGAAGATAAGGCCGCGAAGGACTGCAGTCGCGTGGTTTAACCGTACGTCGGTAGCCTGGCAGAAAAAGAACGACACGACAGCAGAGTCAGAAGCGATCAACAGCTCGTCGATAATTCCGCACAGGAGCATCGTTTTACCCTTCCCAGGGTCCCCTTTTACCCAGAGCAACTGACATTGCTCCTGAGAGCGCCATTGTTTGAAATCAGCATGTTCAAGAATCCAGCAATATGCGTCTTTGAGTAGCCCACCCTTGTCCTTCTCGATACGATCCTTGTCATGGCGAGGATTGGTCGTCTGCAAATCCCGCAGGCATGCTCGATTTGCCGATATCTCAAACTGCTCTGAGACAGTACATAGATATTAGTGCGAATTCGGCTAACATGGTATTTTCAACACCTACCGGTGGTGGGATTAAAATTTGCGGTGATAGGACCATAATTTTGCCCTATCTGAAGTCCAGAGTTCGAGCCGCTAATGGAGGTCGTAGACGACAAAGCCATTGTGAGGTGAACGGATGTGATTAGGCGCAACGCCAAATGAAAGTCGACCGCCAACCCTGTCAGAGCACGTAATATAAGGGTCAATCAGCGGTGAAAAGAACTCTTTATTGCTATACCCCTGAATCTGGCAATTTATGGGGGGTTCTGATTACATAAGAAATAATTAACGTAATTCCCGGCCGACCTGGCCACCCGCCCGTCCCGGCCACCCACCCCCATTAGAAGATTTTAAATCGGCATATCTCAACCAAAACGGATTAATTGATATAAAACTAGTGATTATTACAACGATTGATCTTATGCCCAATCACCCCGCACCCGCTACACCTTGGCGGAGCCCTTTTGGCTGGCTGATCTGGCTAATTAGGCAGATCGCCCTGCGCATGCGATGCTAACCTAATACCTTCAACTGGTTGGTTTAGCTGCTGAGCTAGCTGTAGGCCCTCTTCGACCCATAGGCCATCTTCACAGGGTATCTGCCTAGTTGACCGATTGCGTTTTTGTCGTTTCTTCTCGTTCGCTGCGCGTAGATTCGCATTTTCTTGCGCTAGTAGCGCAGTGTTGTGTAGCGATATGTAGTGGCCTTTGATAATCTGATCTAGTATAGTTTTTGATGGGCTCGGAGGGCTAGTTGACCGTTGCTTTAGTAGATCCTTAAGCATCGAAGCTTGCTTTTGGAGCTGAATAACAGTTTTTGGCGTTTTTGGGGTGAATTGGCTCGATCTGCTGCTTAGTCGACTACCCGGTGGTGTAGGCGTTCGGAGTGAGATATTAAGTTTTGAAAGCACCCTTTCTGGATCGATTGGCACTAGACTAGTAGCTACGAAGCTATTTCGAATAGTATTTGGTTGAAAGGCTTCTAGCCGCGCGCGTTGGTAATCGTCCAAGAAATCAAACTTGTCGATATGGTTATAGCCTACACGCGCAAGATCGCTTACGAAGCGACCGTACGCGCGTTTAAGTATAGCAAAACACCCAACATTAAGCGGTTGTAGAAGATGCGAAGAATGCGCAGGCATACAAAGCGATATAATATCGTTTTCTGCGCAGATTCGGTCGAATTGGGGTGTAAGATGGCTTCCGTGGCCATCAAGAATCAATAGACGATATTTGCCTCGCGTATGGGTAGTAGTCGCTGGAATAAAGAGTTTTTGTAGCCACCGTAGGCCAATCTTATCGGTAGTCCAGCCGTTATTTGAGACCTCGATTCGCCAGTCTCTTGGTAGGTTATCAAACCAACCCGTAATAGCAACTTGGCCCTTAAAGATCACGCATAGCGGTAGCGAATAACCATCCGCGTAGATTGCTTCGATAGCAGTAACCCATTCGCGATTTCCTGGCTGCAGAATAGATCGCCGACCGTAGTATTCTGCCCGCGTAACCACCTTCTGCGCTGAAATAAGACCCATTGCAAATCCTGTCTCATCAAAGTTGTAGATATCCTCCGATTGTATACCGTTCTCATCGATAACGCGTTGTACAGTCGCAAACCACTGTCGTAGCGATTTCGGGTCTTCGTTTAGGGCGCGCTGGTAGTCATATCTTCTTGAGAAGCGTGTGCGAAGCTCATCGCGCCGTTGAATAAAGGTTGATGGCCAATTTTTGCCTACACTAGGCGGAGGGGTCTCGCCGCGCGCAGTAAGTAGGATATTAGCCATATCTCGCACAGTAGATGGCCTAGGCGCTGCTCCACGCGTATCCATAGAGATAATCCACCTAGTAAGCGAATCCTCTTCGTATTGGGTCAATTTATGACCAGATGGGCGTTTCTCAGCGCGTGAGGTTTGGCCGTGGGCGCGCGTTTGTAGTGTTGAACGCGGTATTGCGTATAGCTTCGCTACTGCGCGGAGAGATTTGATGCGGCCATTTTTAATATCATTAAGGGCTAATAAGATCTTGCCCTCCTGATTGGCTAATTTCTGCGAAGATTCAGAGCGTTTTGGTGGCATAATAGGTGGTTGAAGTAGGTAGGTAGGTAGGAAGACGCGGTTTTGGATGGGGTGGCCAGGACGGCCGGGTGGCCAGGTCGGCCGGGAATTACGTTAGTTACATCGGATTATCCAATAATTCGGTCTCCATAGTCTGGTTCGTTCCGACACCTAATCCCCGTCACTGCGGGATCCCCGTCACTTTGTAGAGAAACCGTCAAATTTACTAACCATCTAGCTAATTATCACTAAAAAATAGCTCTCCTACCTCTCTCACCTCTCTCTCGCGCATATAATCGCTCTTTGAATACTATCCTCCGATCTCTATGCGGGTTCGAAGCTATGCACTTTCTTAAACTGCCTAGCCAGCATCCGCTTATCCTTGGCTATTTCTTCCTCCTTCCTGGCTATAATTGACCGATTTGCATCGCGTGTGGTCAATATACCAGGCTGGGCTCCTATGTATAGGGCCCGATGTAATCCGCTGCGGCCTGTCCTTGAGCTTCCACAGGTCCGTTTCGGACGTTATCTCCAACCCAGGACTAACTAGTGTCACTCCGGTTTATCAAGATAGTATAATGCTACCTGACGGTAGAGCAACGCGAATGCGATCACAGTAAGCGTGAACAATATCCACCGCATCGCATCCCTCCAGTCCGATATTAAGTCACGCACATGCATTGCGCCCAAGATTGTCGTGGAGATGGAAGCTGGCCAGAACATAAGGTTCACCCAGAGAGGCGCAGTTTCCCATTTGCGTGTCGCAAGGGCGCAGCTCCAGGATCCTATTGCTTGAAGTGCGATGCTGACCCACAAGGCCCGTGTATAATTGGGATGGAGACGTGGAGGGTAGTCGGACGAGTCGGATGAAGTAGATAACGACGACGACATTTTTGTTTGTTCGGTTGCCATGTTCTCTTCGAGCTATGATCAACTGCGATTGCTGTACTGTTGTTGCGGAGCAGGCGTAAAGAGGAGTTGTTGTCCGTAGGAAAGGTCGGCAACAGACGAAAACGATTGGATATTGGAATAGCGTAATTCACAAGCCACCCGGCCACCCAAGCCACCCGGCCACCTAACCACCTACTTTTATTTTATATCTAGTCTTTTCAACCAAAACGCCTTTATATTTACCAAATTATCTCTGATTACATTGATTTGCCCTATGCCCAACCTGATTACATAAAGAACACGTAAACTGACGTCGTTGCGCTGGTGCTACCGCCTGCTGAATAGGCTGGCTGGGTGCTGCTAGAGACGGTGCCGTAGGCTGTATAATAGGCTCATGGGCTTGTAAATACTCCTGAGCTTCCTGCACTGACATACCAGCTTCGTAGGCTATGCGTCTATTAACCCGTGCGCGCTTTTGCTTCTGCGCTGCGTTGGCAGGGCGGAATTCCTTAACTTCTTGCTTAAGTAATATACCATTCTGCATAGCGAGCTGGCAGCCCTTGATAAGCTGGTTTAACGCGGTCTGCGAGGGCGATGGGGGGCTATTTGAGCGTCGTTTTAGGAAAGCCTGGATTGACGCTCCTTGTTTAAGTAATTCGGCGACGGTCGCTGGTGTTTTAGGGGTAAAAACGCTTGATCGGCTGCTTAGGCGGCTGCCTGAGGGTGTAGCCTATGGAGTATCTAAACCTATTTAATAGGTTTGTAGCGAAGCTAGGCAAGGCCAGCCTTTTGTTTCGATAAAGTTGCCGCTTTAGAAGCGTCTTAACCTACCTCATCTAAAGGTCCACGTAAGCTTGGTATAGACTGTTCGTTATTGCAATCTTTTTGACTTTCTGTTAAATTGAGTTATCTTTTCTATAGGTTCCAGGGACATAACCATTCCTTTCGTGCTATAGGCGATGCCTCTTGTCGCGCTAAGCAAAGAAGTTTTTCCTGCCCATCGTCATATGCAGTACTATACAGAGGTCAGAGGTAGTGCCAAAATAAACAGTGGGACATAGAATTGAGTATTTAAGTGAAAGGCGCTTAAATAGATTTACCTAAGACTGGGCATGATCACTGGGCCTGAGTCCGCAATGAGATCTACTCACTAAGCCTGAGCCTGAGCGCCATCACCAAAGCGGCGGCAGGTAAAATAGGAAAGCCCGCAAGCTAGGGAAAATCCGGTACGTATAGGTGCATATGAAAGGTTAAAAAAGGGTATAATAGTTGCTCTAGCCAGAATCGTCACCGAAAGAAAGAAAGAAACCCAGATGACCGTTACGGTCATGTCAACATGCCTCATCATAAAGAAGTAAAGGGGAATAAAGATAGAAAGAAGGGGAATATGTATGGATAGAAGTGGTTGTGTGGTGAAAAGGGTAAGATGGAAATAGTAAGGAGAGGGGGAAAAAAGAAGAAAGACGGCAAACATGCGCGCGAGGCCAGCTCTACGGCACTTCTTTATCGCCTCGTTTGAGGCCGGCAGGGACATCAATGGCATCGCATACCCAAGGCAAGGCAGCAATCTCATCGAGTGACTTGCGCTTGGTGTTGCGCTTGAGTAGACCCTCCACGCAGTCACGGGCACCATCGAGACCTTGCCCCTTTTCAGGATCCCACTCTTCGTCTTCGTTGGCGTATCGGTACCAGCTCCACTCGCAACGGGCAATGCGATGCGGTGTGCGGGCCCTGAGTTTAGCTGGGTCACCACGAGTGCCGGGAAGCACGTCGAATGGCAGACGGTTCTCCATGATGGCGTACAGAAGCACGCCAAGGGCCCACGCGTCGGTCGCACGGCCATCATACGATTGTCCCATAAGAATCTCCGGTGCCGCATAATCTTCGCTACCGCATCTAGTCTTCAACAGCGGACACTCAGGTGGTTCGGGGATGCGTCTTGACAGTCCCAGATCGCTGAGAACAACTACTGCACGGTCGTAAGTACGCCAATCTGTCACATCCTCCAGGGCGTGGGAGGGCATGGTGAGCAGAACATCTGTCATGGGATTAGCAACGTTTCATCCCTCCAAGGAAGAAATCTCACTCTCTAATTTGATGTCCCGGTGAACAATGTAACGAGAATGAAGATAGCGCACGGCATCGACTAACTCGGCGAAGATACGTTGAATCAAGCCAGGCGAAATCGGTTGACCGCCAGAGGTTGCAAACTCAAACAGATCACCACCGGGACAATAGTCCAGAACAAGCAAGGCGCGCTTCTCATCGCTTCCGAATGCCTTGAGTTGAACCAAAGACGGGTGGTTCACCGACTTTAGAATATCGACTTCGCGCTTCAAAGATATCTCAAGTCGTTCCTCATCTGCACCCCCGGCTGGGCCATGCTCGATAATTTTGACCGCGACTAGCTTCTGAGTGGCAGCAGGCGCGGCAGTCTCACCACGACCGTCGACGTCAGGCGATAATGGTGTCTGCACCATTTGCTCCACGCGTGCGGCCAGGCAGACCTTGCTGAAGGTGCCCTGACCCAGCACGCGAAGCTTTCGGTACATTCGGGCTTGCTGTGTGCGAATCGATTTCACCGAATAGATTTCATCGGAGGCCGAGAACGGCACGGGATGTTGAGTGACCTGTTCCGTGTCACTGTCCCAATATCCACTGCCACTACTGCGAGGCGGGCTCGGAGGGCGAACAGTAGGCAGGGCGATACCTCGACGCACGGCCAAGTATTGTTCGCGGTGGAGGCCGGCTGATTTCGAGTCCGTACTTGACGACGGAGCGATACCATGAGCAGCTGCACCGGAAACGGCAATCGGACGAGGCAGACTCGTTCGGCCAGGCGGTGCATAGTCGCTGAGACTGCGGTTGCGCACATGTTTTGTGGGTGAGTCGTGGCGAAGTTGGCCCGGCACTGGTGAATTCTCCCCCATACCGTCAAGCCCGTTGTATGTTTTCCCGCGAGAGCGTGACACTGGTGGACTCAGCATCTGCGAAGAATCGCTCAGGCGCAAACTAGATGCGCTTCGCGATGCAGCGGACGATGTGCGAGATAGAGACGGCAGGTCTCCGCGCCGCCACGGTGATGATCCGCCGATGGGAGATGGCAGAGGAGTGATATCGCCCATAGCATTCAGCTGGGGCGAGGACATAAACGAGGCGGGTGATAAAGAGCCCGCACTCGAGATGGGAGGGGCGATAAGCGCGCGCAGACTGGGAGTCCGCTGCAGGATGCTTCCGGAGGATACGCTGAGGGAGGCTAATGGATCGGAATCGCGATTCGAGCTGGTCGGACGAATACTGGGCAAGTCGGTTCGGATCTGGAGCGAGGGCAGTATCGACGACGGCGAATGAAGTACGGAAGGCGCGTGGTCTACTGCAGGTTCGTTCATCTCCAGACGCCTGAGGGCTTCGCCACGGTTGATTGCGGCATCTTGGCTGGACCTTTCGGTCGATCCGGACTCGGGGAACTGCATCGATGGGAGCCGCAAGCGGAGGCAAATCCTACGAGATTAGAGAGACCGAAAACAAGAGTTGTGTCTCAGCCTCCAGACCTAAATCGGCCTTAGCGCGGGGGGAGTAAGACCCGTTGAGGGTCAACGGCCTTATGGCAAGGCAAACGCCAAACTGGCATGCAAAGAAGGAAATGATGAGTTCACAGGTGGTTGAAAAGAAATGAGGAAGAAACGGGGAAAACAGGAAAGCAAAAGTCAGCTGACGGAGATCGCACCCCGCATCCGGAATCGCCAGATTGGGACGCGCCTGGTTTTGTTCCCTAGATCTATATTTAGAGAGGCTGATGGGGATGGATCTTGCATATGCTTCATTGAAGGCACACAATCGCCAGTCCGTACTGCAATGCTTGTGCTCGATACTCAAATCCCGAAAGTCCACATCTAGAATGACGATACCCTGAGCAATAGAAGTATGCTAGACATCGAGACGGCTGGGGGAAGGAAACCGGCCATCCCTATATGGCAAGGGTGAGGCTAATCTTCTGCAATACGAGCTTACATTTTTCGAGGGGTTCGGCGGCAAACGAGGAAGGATTGTCGCGTTCTTGGTTTTTCTGGGTTTGTGGAGGGCCGAGTTCTACCACAGACGCAGGGGCCAGCGCTTGTGAGCTACTTACAGTATGAGGCAGTTGTGGTTCGACGGAATTTGACTGGCATTGTTGACAAAATGAGCGCACGTGTGGATTACCTTGAGTGATTTTTCTACTGGTCCATGGGTAAAGTTGCCGGATTATTCCAGGGGCTACCCTCAAGTATTCGTGGAGGTTGGGAAGCAGACTCGGGAGGGATGCACATCTCCGAGGTAAAACACCCCATGGATGCAGCATGGCGCCGACCATGCATGTAAGCAACAGACACAGAATCGTCAGGAAAAGGGGCTGGGGAAGACCTTCTGAAGTCATTCAAATCCTATACTTCGCAGCGACGGACGTGTCACGGGGTACAGGGTTTCCATACTTGCCTAGCATTGGACGCTACGAGATTTGCAGATCTCCTAGCAAGGTCCCAGCCTTTTCTGCTGACCTGGTGAGCTATGAATAGAGCACCGCAAGACTACGCAATGCCCCCAACCTCGGGAGGCTGGCAGATTGAATCTTGACGGGCGAACAAGCAATCGCCAAGCCCCGCTGTGGGTCGATCTGGCCTCGATTCCGGCCTGATCGATACAGATCGAGGCGAACGGAGTTGCACTAACTTTTGCAAGGCAAGGGCACGATGGTGGAGGTAGTCACGCTCGCCTAACCAGTCCCAGGAATGGCGGAAGCGTGTCATAGTCGGTACGTTACCGATTTGCTCGACCACCGAGGGCGGGGTTGACAACACAACCTCGCATTTTGGAACATTGTTTCATGCCACTTCAATACTTCAGCTTAAAATCGATATGAAATGATACACAAACCACAAACAAAAATGTCATTTGCGTCAACTCTGTTCAACTAAAACCGGTTCTCCGGAAGGATCAATTTCCCTGCCAGTTCACCGTAAGCGCCCTCCACTTCACTGATCGCCTGTCCTTGCACCCAGTAGCCCTTGCCAGTAGGATTCTCAGCAGCCGCAGCAGCAATAACTCCCCACGCAACGTCCTCCGGTGAGCTCTTGAGGGTGTCGGGGCTAGTTGCCGCCTGAAGACCTTCCACCATAGGAGTTAAGGTCAACCAAGGAGCAATCCAAGATATCGAGATCCCCGAGTCCACCACCTCGCTGATCTGAGACGTGGCCCGACACAATCCCAGTACGGCGTGCTTACTAGCTGTATACAGCGGCTGCGAGGAAACCGGAACGTAGGATGCGGCAGATCCAATGACCACGATACGGCCCCCACCGTGCTGTTTCATGTGGTGGATGCCCAATTTCAGTCCAAAGATGACGGAATTGACATTGATATCGATGAGCTGGGTGGATGGTTTCTCAAGAGTATCCCCTTGTATGCTGCGCTCATCTGCCAGGTAATTGTGTCGGACTTGCGAGTTCATCCGCGCATGCTTTTCCACGTCGTGGGTCTGCAAGAGAGCGACTTCCGGGTTGACAGCCGCATTGCAGACCATCAGGCTGATAGATCCCACCGTCTTCTTGACGTGATCGAACAAAGCCAATTGTTGGTCCCAGTTGTTCACGTCGCAGACTTGCCATGTCGCCTGCTTGCCAATTGTGGCACATGCCTTTTTCAGATCTTCTTCCCGCAAATCAACAAGGACTACACGCGCACCATGCTGCGCAAGAAGAGCTGCTGTTGCAAAGCCGATTCCTCGAGCAGCGCCGGTAACGAGGGCCACGCGGTCTTGAATGAGACTGTGAACGATGTCAGGATTGGGTCTCGGAGTGGATGCCATTGCTAAAATAAAAATAAAATGCTGGGGTAGAGACGAAGGTTTCCCGGGGAGGGCACGCCTCTTATACGCCAGGCCCACTCGGCCCCGGCTGTTACAATCTCCGTCCATGACTTCATCCGCCAAGCACCGACGGTCCTCTCTCGTTTATCCGAGCCAGGTATATTTTGGAACCTCTACTTCTCTCGCTAGTAAACCAGCTCAGTACTCCGTTATCTTAGACAGGGAGTTCTCCTTAAATATGTCGAGCTATTAATTTGTCTATTGCGTTTTCAAAGTAACCGACTTGTAATCTCTTCGTGGTTTTCCTATGTATTTCTCGACCCATGGAACTTTCCCACGACTGAATATAGCAGATTTATTTCTCACTGATGTATAAGATTTCCACATGCACGTCCAGCCGCCTTCAAAAGTTCATCGCGGCCTTGTCTCGATTAGCAATGGCCTGCTGTACCACCTTCGAGAGTGGCGCAAATGCCTCAAATCCATGTGGGCAGCCGGGATAAACATGGCATTCTGTGGGGATATTAGCCTCCACAAAGCGTTTTGCATATTCCAAGCTTTCGTGTACAAAAATGTCCAACTGTGGACAGTCTATGTATAGCGGAGGAAGCCCTTCGACGCTTTCAACCCGAGCAGGCGCAGCATATGCGTCGATCCAGTCGGACCCTGCGTCAGAACCCAGGTATGCCGTCCATCCGGTGATGTTGTCCACTTCGTTCCAGAATGCCAGTTCACCCGCATGATTGGTCGTTGTCCGATCGTCCAACATCGGGTACACCAGAATCTGCTTCGCAATCGGCGGCGACAGTGCACGGTCTCGAGCTCGAAGCGTCAAGGCAGCCGCTAACCCACCGCCTGCACTTTCGCCCATGAGTGCAATGCGCGAATGATCGATGGATAGCCGCTCTGCGTTTGCATAAACCCATTCGAGTGCTGTCCAGCAATCGTTCAGGGGTGTGGGGTACGGATGCTCTGGGGACAATCGATAATCGATAGTGAGGATCTGCACCCCGGTTCGTTGTACCGACCCAACATGCGGCACGGAGCATTGTTCGGCGCTCAGTGAAAAGTATCCTCCGCCGTGGATATGAACGATAGCCGGTTCACCACCGTCACGAGGCTCTTGCATCGGACGGAAGTGATAGACCGCCACTTCGTGACCATTGGTAGTGGGGACTCGGTGAACGAGATTCTCAACGCCATCGGGCATTGCAGGCAAAGGTCTCGTCAAGGCGGCCATCATGGATCGTCTGGTCGCGACATCATGAAGTGGCGCACGCTCAGCCTGTGCGAGCTGTTGCAGCACTGGTGCTGCTTCCTTAAGAAATTCCGGATCGTAGCTGAGAGGCATCGCTGCTAGCAAGTGGGAGAATCAAGTGATAGAAACGTGTTTGCGTAGTTGCCTGAAATCCCACGCAAGCATTTTATCTTCAACCTCGCGGCTGTTCAGTGCCGAGCCTTCTTCTCTCGGCACTCATTTACTTCTTCCGCTTCCTTCATCCATACACAATCCGAGGCTCCGGATTTCATTTGCGATTGAGTTTACGGAAGACACCGTCTTTCGCTGCCGAGCGATTCGGCTCGTCGCGGGCTCCACAGGCGGGCGGGGAACAGCGCATTAGGTAGGCAACGGCGAGGCCCTGGATGATCCACATTCCCCAATCTTTCGAACAACAGAACCTGACAGCTCGCTGTAGATTGCCGGTTACGATATCCAACAGCCGGTGCCTTGGTACATCGCAGCTTCCCGACTAAGACGGGAAACATCCAGGTTGCGCAGACGGTGCGACGGCCATACCACTATTGTTCACTTGAAACGATTCTCACTCATGACTCTCTCATTGCCCGACTTTGATGACTTGCCGCCCGTTGAGGGCGTGCCCCAGGGTTGTGCGTGGGGTATCTTCGACCAAGATGGCCAAAAAGATGTCTACGGGACACTGAATCTACTAACGCCCGATGTGGTCAAGGCCGCTGCGGAGGAAGTTCGTCACGGTATCTCGATTTCACTCAAGTTAGACTGGTCTCTTCTCCACGCGGCAACATGCTAACCACGGAATAGCTGGCCTATCGGGAGCATCAAAATCCCTGGATTCTTTCGAAAGAGCCTCAATCACACGGTCGTGAAGCTTGAAGACCCGCATGCAAACTTGCACTATGGATTTGATGACGAGGTAAATGAAGCACAATGTTTTGCCTGGCATGGCGGTTAATGGCAAATAGGTCGAATTCAATACTCAGGCCAGCAGCCAGTGGGATAGTCTCTGTATGTCTGATCCACGTGCGACTTTGAACAACAGCTAATTATCTAACAGGTCACTTCATGCATCTTCCAACTGGAAAGACGTACAACGGAGTCACCCCTACCGTGAAGGACATGCAAAATCCTACCAAAGGTTCTCAAAAGCTTCCCACCCTTGACCGTGAGTAAGCACCCGACACTCTGTGCCTATCATTATGCTAACATCACCGAGACTGGCACGACCGTGGCTGCGTTGCTGGACGAGGTGTTCTCATCGACTTCAAGTCATACGCGGATGCCGAAGGACTCAAGTACGACCCATTCAGTGGTTTTCGCATTGGAATTGCCGACATCGAAGCAGTTGCAGCCTACCAGGGAGTCACCTTCCGACAGGGCGATATCCTAATCATCCGATTCGGAGTCACCGAGGCACTGGGCCAGATGACTCCCGACGAGCAAACCTCTGCCTTGTCGACTTATAGTTACTGCGGTGTCGACGGTACCAAAGAGATGGCCCGCTGGCTGTGGAACCAGCACTTTGCTGCCATTGCCAGCGACAATGTTGCGGTCGAGGCTATGCCCCCTATCGTCGATGGGGAAACGAAGCCATTGACGCAGCTTGTTCTTCACCAATGGTGCTTGAGTCTTTTTGGCATGCCGCTCGGAGAGCTTTGGTATCTCAAAACTTTAGCCACGCATTGCAAGGGAAACCAGAAGTACACTTTCCTTCTGACTTCAGCACCGCTGAATGTACCTGGAGCTGTTGGCAGCCCCCCAAATGCGCTTGCACTTCTTTGATATGTAATATGGTATCCCAGAGATACATAATTGGTCATCTGATGAATTCCCAGGTCTAGCAATTGTCAAGGACCACTACTATCCAAAGATTAAACCTATGATCTTGAAACATAATAGTACGTCGAGGTGACCAACTCTGTATCACGTCGAAAGTGAACAAGTAGGCACAACTTAACGTCATGTCTCGAATCAATGACAGGGCTAAAATAGATTTACTCAGAATGAAGCCCAAAGAAATAACAATTGTGGCAATATACATGACTGTCCTTATATATCTAATCAATTTCCACAGTCTGAGATAAAAAGAACGTAGAAGGCTTCTTTTTCAAGATGAAGTGTGAAATCCCTCCCATTGCTCCAAAGCATCCGTGCACTGTTGCCACCAACGCGGCATACCACCAAGATAAATGAGAGGTTCCCTTCTCTTGCCAGGAATATTGGCACCCATATACCACGAATCAGTCTTGGGATAAAGTGTGTGCTGGCTGACGGAAACAACATGCTCTTTCCACCTCTCGGCAGCCTCTTGTGTAGTCTCAACGGACTCGAGTCCCTCCGTTTGCAATTTCTGGATGGCTTTGCAGATCCAGTCAACTTCCATCTCGATGAAAGGCGGCCCGTTCGCCAGGGATGTCGGGGCCTGGGGTCCGTAGACCATGAAGAGATTAGGAACATCGGGGATCATAATGCCCAGATTGGTCAAGACGCCGTTCTTCCACTTTTCGGACAGAGGAATTTGATTCTTGTCGGTGATACCCAGGTCCAGGATACTGCCAGTGACAGCATCGTAGCCCGTGGCCAAGATCATGATGTCCAGATCGTGGTGCTCTGTGGTCTCACCATTACCCGTCACGATGCCAGTGGAATCGAATTCGATGATGGGAGACTTTTTCAGATCGTGCAAAGCCACGTTGGGCTGGTCAATCATCTCGTAGTAGTCTTGTTCCAAACTAGGGCGCTTCGTTCCTACCAGCATGTACTGTTTCAGCGGAGCAACCAGATCCATCTTCTTCTGATCCGTCATGCGAGCGCGCACTTGCTGAGCCCAGTAGTCGTAGAAAATCGAGTTTGCTTCTTCGTTCAACAGGAAATCGTAGTAACTGGAAACAAGGAAGCTGTATCCACCACGGGCCCAGAGTTCGTCGAACAATTCTTTTCGCTCTTTGGGGCTGGCCTGGAGCGCCGACTGGAAGCGAGTGTTATGCGGGAAACCACTGGTGGATTTGTAGCAGCGGTCGAAGATGCCGTCGTAATAGCCCTTCATCATCTCGGCTTCGTCGGGCAGGATGTTGCGCTGCTTCATGGGGATTGCAAAGCAAGGTGTCCGGATGAACACTTTTAGTTCACAGTCCTCTTTGGCGAGGTTCTGCACGATTTGAAGGCCCGAGGCACCGTTGCCGACAATGCCGACGCGCTTTCCCTTCACGTCCAAGGACTCGGGATAATCGGCAGAGTGCACAAGCCGTCCCGCATACTTATCCAGTCCGTTGAATTGAGGACTGTGCTTCTTATACGACGATCCGGTCGCAGCGACGAGATACTTGCAGCGGGCAGTGAGTCCGGTATTGGTGAGCACAACCCACCGGCGCAAAGTGGTATCGTACTGCACACGTGTGACAATCGTGTTGAAAAAGGTATCCTCACTGAGACCAAGCACGTCATCGACATGTTTGAAGTATCGGCGCAGTTCCTCGTCGCCGGGGAATCGCTCAGACCAGTTCCACCTTTTATAGACGGCAGGAATGTTGAACTGATATGAGGGCATCTCAGTATCAACGCGAGCTCCAGGATAGCGGTTCCAGTACCAGACGCCACCGAAGGCACCACCGGCCTCGATGAGTTTCACGGATAATCCCAAGTTGCGCAGCTTGTACAGAGAGTTGCATCCTCCAAAGCCACCACCGATGACGATGGCGTCCGTCTCGATATAGGGGCCGGTTCGAGTCATATTGGTGTCTTCAAGATGTACCAGGATGAAATAAAATAAATCGAGCAAGGCTGCGGGGTTGGAAATTATCAAGTGGCTTAGCACGGGAGATAGGGTGTCTTTTTACAGGGGGTCGAAACTGACTCGTGTCGTGTCTTCATAATCAACTCCGTAGCCGATATCGTGGAGACCGGTTTGATCGCATCCGAACCCGATGAATTGGACCATCCCCGGTTGTGAACTTCCGGTTACGAGCGTCCTAGGTTGTAAACAGCATGGACCTTGAAATCCAAACTGGAAGTCGACAGCGAGATAGTTCGAGACCCACACGGTAGCACGCGATGCCACGAGGATCCGCTGCAACGTCAATCAGGCGGTCCGAGTCCTAGACTAACATGTCAAGTCGGAACATGCCACCTCCGTATCCGAGAGGCAGCCGAGCTAATGAGCTGGATCAATCACTTTGCTTTTCGGGCGATGTCGGCATTAATAGCATTGAATGCCTAGACAAGCACCGCCTCGACTATCAATCTAAGAGTCTTCATCCAACCTCCAACCAACATGGCGTGTCAAGTCAAAGGGACAGCTTTCATCACGGGCGGCGGATCAGGTAAGTTCCATTGCCATCGACTACGAATCTTGGCACTAAGCATAATAGGAATCGGCAAGGCCACTGCACTGGCATTCGCGAAGAACGGAATTGGCGCACTGGCCCTCGCTGACCTAAATATCTCTGCCCTGGAAAGCACCTGCCACGAAATCAACATCCAATTTCCCAACGTTCAGGTCGAAATGCTCCAAGTGAACGTTGCGGATGAGGCATGTGTGGACTCGGCCGTACGAAAGACCGTTGAACGGTTTGGCGGTATCGATATTGGCATCAATTGCGCCGGTATCAGTGGCAACCCGACGCCTACCGACCAGATGTCCCTGTCGGAGTGGCAGAAGGTCATCGATATCAACCAGACGGGTCTCTGGCTCTGTCAGCGGGCTGTGATCCGGCAGATGCTAACCCAGGAGTGCGTCCCGTCCATGCACCGAATGGAATCAATGCTCATTCATCTGGTATAGATCGCGAGGTCTCCGTGAAGGACGAGGAGTCATTGTTAATGTCTCTTCCATGTTCGGCATTGCTGGTCCACCGAGTCCTTCCGGGATTCCGCACTACACTGCAGCAAAGCATGGTATGTCTTCACTTATCTCGTTCGTGAACAATATAAGCTAATAACAGCAGCGGTGGTTGGTCTAACGAAGATGGTCTGATCATTTCCCCGAATCTGTGATAAAACGGCTGACCCAAGTATAGGATGCCAAGGCATACTCCCGACAGGGAATCCGCATCAATGCTATCTGCCCTGGGTGCGTTATTCCTCAATGTCTCAAGAGACTCAACTAACTACAAATTCCCAGCTTCGTGGATACTCCAATTCTCAGTGATCACTTCGATTCGATGAAGCCCCTCTTCGAGGCCACACCTATCGGTCGCCCTGCACAAGTGGAAGAAATTTCCGACGCACTGCTCTTCCTGTCATCAAGCATGAGCAGCTACATATGCGGTGCAGCGTTAGTGGTGGACGGTGGTAACACTGTCTAGATGCACATCTGCCGAGTATGAGGGAATCTTCTAGGGTCCATGAGAATATCATCATACATTCCATGTTATTATACAAGCATAATATCAAAGTCAGCTTCCTTGGCAAGTTCCTGCCACTGAATATCACAATCTCTCCCGGCCTGATCACGGCGTTCCCAAAGCGCCTTCACAATCTCGCAGAGTATGATGACGTTCTGGATCCCGTTCCGCCTCTTACGCTCGAACCAGGACAGCATGCGGGTCTGCAGATCCGGTCGTAGGCATTCAGCAGCCACAACGAAGCTAGCCCAGTTATAGGCGCAGCCACCTTTGTCATTCTTCAATGTGTCCACGACTTCTAATTCTTGAACAGCTTTCTCAACGAGTTCTTGAACGTCACATAATGGCACACGTCGTAGTGTTCGACGGAAATAAATAATTGTGGCGTAGTAGAAGGAATTAAGCGCATGCTGGATGATGGTCGAGCCGGGAGCACCGGGGGTAGAGAGGCACGGAAAATTGAGATATAATTGCAGTTCGAGTCGATCCAGTTCCTCTGTCGACAGGGCTGATTTCGAATCATGTATGGCGGTAATTTGTGCGAGGAATTGGACAAGAGGTGCTGTGATGCCGTGTGAGCGTTCAAGATAGTGCCGCAATTCCGAAGGGCCATTGAGTAGTGACAACAATTGCGTTGACATGGGCAGACTGCAGAGTGAGGAAAGAGACAAGTAGCTTTGCAACAACCGTGAGGCTGTGGGGCCTTTGATCCAGCCCCCGTTTATCTCATTCTCCAAGAGGCCAAGTCCACCGGCAACATGTGCTCTCCACCTGCTTCTGCGCCCGGACATCGCCTCAGCTGTGATACATGACAGAATTGCAGCTAGTGTAGGCTCGTCGAAACGCTTAGCTCGTCCCAGGTTTCCACGCAAATGACGCAAGGCCAGCTGGTCATGGTGCATGGCAAGAGATTGATACTGAGAGTCTCGGCGAAGGTGGTAAAGGCTAAAGGCCGACGAGGCACATATGGCGTGGAAGATAGAGAGATGAATAGTTGATTCCCGAGGGTATGTGTCCATTCCCTGTAATGCAAGTGGCATAAATACTGTCCGACACGGGTTGTCAGGGGTATCAATTAGTAGCATGTTCCCACTCAAAAAGACCACCCAATGGTGGACCAGTTCTGTTTCTGGTCGTGGTAACTGCACGGGATTTATCATCTTCCAGAACGGGGTATCCGCAGGCGAAGAGCCAGATATAGGATCTTTCGAATGGATCCCATCCGTAGCCAGCCTCCCGAGAGAACACTGATTGAGGGTAGAGAGCGCAGAGGAGCGAGGACCATCGGCCTGAACGACAGGCTCAGAGGGCACCGGGGATGGCCATTTATCATGACTTGAGATGGAGGACGACCCATTTTCCAAATATGATAATCCACTCGCAGGCTCTGGAGAAATCTCATCGCCAATGCCGTGACCGGTAGAAGATACGTCTGCCACGAAAGAATTGCAACTGTCCGAGTCCGGGGCTCTTTCTCTTTCTTGCGACAACCGAGAAGATTCGATAATATGTTGTGAGTCAATTGTTGGTTCCTGGACTTCGGACTCAGAGCCGGAGGCGGAGAATACCGAGAAAGGCCCCCGTTGCTGGGCAGTGCCGTCGGCGGAGCATCCATCCAGCTCTGCCAAGAGAGCCGTCACAGCTCCAGAAGACAAATCATGGGTGGAGTGTGGAGTCGACGATAGAATCTGGCGCCGCTGCGAGCGACTCCCAGGTGTCTGTGACCATCCCAGACGCAGGCCGTAGCCCTGGCATTGCCAGCCACTGCGGCTACAGCGACGGCAGTGAGGGCGCTCGTCGTCACACTTGACTCTGCGGGATCGACAGGTCCAACATCCAGTGAAGGTCTTCGTACGCAATTTGGGGGCCTTCACATTAGCTGATAAAGATTCTTTCGGCATACCCACGTTTTGAATTGATAGTGGTGAATGTCGGGGCGATGCGACGGGCGACACAAAATTATGCGAATTTGCCCCCGCATCGGCAACCGCCGGGCCTTGATCTACATGAGGCCTGAGATGGAAATGCCTTCCGAAATTGATGTGTGGACAATCGAAATTGGGAAGTCAGCCTGTATCTGATTTTTAGAATGTTTTACTATTATGAGAGTTTGGTTGCGTGCTTGAACGGTCGACGCGAAAAAACTTCGCGTTGTGTATGTTTGAAGACTGGGTCATTTGAAAAGTCTGTAGAACATTACTCTTCGAACGTCTTGGGCAAAAGCTGTTAATTATCTGCTTTGGATGATGAAATTCCATGTCGCACATATGGTACCTTGGGCTAGGCACCTTCATCTCCTACTATACACATCATAGATGAAACATTCATGCCATTGATAAAAATGTGGTATCACGGCACAAATCTGCCCAGACACGGGCAGAAGGCCATTGCCCATAATTGGACGGGCAGCAAGACTCTATTCATAGTCGAATACCAAGAGTGAGCTGATTTTGAGCCATGTCATCAGAGGTAAGCCCCGATATCGAAAATCCTATGATATGCAGACATCAAGTGGGACTATCTACGGTCTACATGCAGGGGCTTGTTTGGCGGTTGATCACTAGACCGTCGGTCCCATGAGGCCGGTGATATAGCTATTCCAAAAGGAGGCTGCCAAAGAGTACGAGATGAGGCGTGTTTCGCTTCCAAGTCTTGTAAGAATTATAAGAAGAGCCATGAATCTCAATCCAACGAATAAGCAAACTCGTCAAAGCCTCCGAGCCTGGCGAGGGCTAGTGCAATACCAATACCAATGCCAATGCGACGACTATCGCCACCTTTAAGGGAGCCACCGCGACTTTGACTGCGAATGCGGGTGGAGTTATTGCTCCTCGACCACTCTCAAAGTCTGCCATCGGTTCGGTTGTGCTTATGCTGGCTGGATCTGCAGCTGAACCTTCCTCTAAGCAGTTTGGAAAGTGCCAGGTTTTAGATTGATAGTGGTGGTGAGCCAGTGAGGAATAGTTGCGATTGCATGTTGATTGATCGGTATCTCTCGAGTGTTTGAAGTTCTGTATAGTCCCTCGGATGTATCTGCACGGCGGTCAGGTCTTCATTCTTTCTGTTCCTTCTCTCCATCACGGTATAGAATCCCAACTCCTATCCGACTTTTCATTAGTCCAAACCCAGGGTTCAATGAAATTTTTGCGTCGAAATATGAATACCGGGACCGATGCGTAATGATTTCTCTATTGGGAAGCTCGCGCAGCATTAAGGTTACATGACATGACACCAAGGGAGCGTCCGAGTCAATAAGCCTCGCAAATGCGAGAGACTTTTCTATGTACATGGACAGAAGCAATAAAAAGTACAAACCCAGTTGCACACCCCGTTCCCAACCCACGCAGAAATGCGAAACATGGATGCTTGGAGCGCCAGAGTGAAGAGGTCTCAGGGGAAAAGCGTAAAAAAAAAGCTGTTGTAATACATCGCAGGTTGAAAGACTGAAGTTTGCGGAGACGGGCTACCGCCTATGTCGTCGAGGGCAGAGAGGGTATGGATGATTCGGTTCACCGAAGAGGAGTGGGATGAAACTGGACAAGCCAGGTAATTTAGAAAAAGGCCTTTCGCGTCACCTGTTGGATGTTAGCAAGATAGAAATTCACACACGGGTAAATTCGGAGACGTACGGCCCAAGCACCAGCAATCGAGGCCACAATGCCTCCTGAAATCATCATCGGCTTCACACCGCGGGTGCTCTTGAACAGCATTCCACTCAAGGCACCGGCAGCAACGCTATTGGCAGAATCGTGCTTCCCGCGCGCGTAGCCAATGGCCGAGTTGAAACCGTTATAAACCATCGCGACGACACCGGCGGAGTTGCCGAGGAACGGACCACGGCGGGTAACCGAGTTAAGAACACCGTTCAACCGAATCTTGGGTGGCGCGGTGGATGGTGTCTTGTTCAATCCTTCTGCGAGACCCCACGCGCCTCCGAGAGTCAGCGCAGCCAGATATGTGGTGCCGGCACCGTAGCAAAGGTCGTCGGACCAGCCGCGAGAAGGCAGGACAGATCGGGAGCCGGGGAGTTCATCGAGGGCAGAGTCTTCGAGGGTGAGGTAGTCGAGGGTGTCCTGGTTCAGGCCGGCCAAGGGGTGCAGCTTGGTGGGATCGATGGAAACTTCGGAAAGGAAGGAATTGGCATCTTGCGCGTTAGAAGTGTCATAGGCCGAGGTCGCTTGGCCCTCCTTGCGGCCGCCGAGAGAGTCCCAGATGGGCATGATGAAAGGAGGATGGGGAAAGATAAGGTGATTAATTTACACAAAGGCGAAGGGAAGAAGGAAGGCCGATGTCCCTTGAGTTCCAGCTCCACCGACTGGCACCAGCAAAAACTTCGGTCCCGTGACTGAGGCGCGGAAGATTGGTTCTTCCGACGCTAGTCCTCATTGGGAAGAACACTCCCATTATTCGGCGCCTCAGGCAGCGCGGGGAGCTTGGAGCAAATTTGATATCCCGATCGGTTTGGCGTTTGCTCATTCTGTGGAAATCCAGGGTATTTGGGATTGCACTGGCCATGGACAGTGACACTTCTTGCAGCCTCCAGGGTGCGCTTTCCGCCAGTATGGAGGAAATTACGCAAAATGCACAATTTTTGTCCGAAAAGACCCTGCAAGAGATCGCTAAGGGCCCATTAGTTAAGTTTACCGTGTCAAATGATGACAGCGAGTAAGTTTATCATGATTTTGATGAAAATAAATGATTCGGAGTGCTGAAATTGACTTGACAGGAAGGTGAATCGGGTTTGGCAGTCACTCATTCAGACAGCATCGAACCCGTCTTTGTCTAATCAGCATACAGCAGCAGCCTACCACGCTGTTTCAGCTTTCATTGATGCTGCTGCCAATTCGAAACATGAATGTACCAAGCAATTGGCCCTGAAATCCGAGACTTGGCTGGCAATATTCGATATCTTCTTGAGCCGCTACGAAGATGCCAAGCCCAAGCCCTTGAAGCAGCTAATAGGGTCCCTCACGACTATCTTGGTCAAACATTACCGGGGTGAGCAGAGAAATACTATTCAGCAGACTGTTGCAAAAGCAATTCTGCCCAGTGTTGTCCTTGGTGAACCCCGTTCGCGGCTGAAGGGTTCCCTTGTCTGTTTGGAGATCTTCCTCCGCAAGGGAGCCATTTTGCCCTCGGAGTTGATCTCGTTATTGCAGGTTTGGCTTGGAGAAAACCGCGAAAAATGGTTATCGGTATTTGAAAAGGATCACGAGGCCCTATACCCCGAAACCTCTGATTTTTCCACAATCTCAGCCGGGGTTCCATCGGAGGAACTGGCTACAAAGATCTTTATCCTCGGTCTCTTGACTCAAACCAACAATCGTCAAATGTCTGGGACAAGTGGTAGTGTGTTGGCCGCTTTCTTGCAAAAATTGAAGGGCAAGACTATGACTCGACAGGTATCCAATCTCTGGGTGGGCCCCGTTCGACACATCCTTCTTCAAAATACGGATAACTTGGAGGCACTGTCGGCTCAAATCCTTCACCCTTTGTTCACCGCTGATCCGCATGGTTTCATGTCTTTCGTGGAAGCCCTTCCATTGCAAAGTCTCCTTGCGGGTGACATGGCCGATGCCGGACAGTCAGAATATATGCTTCTTTTTGCATCTTTGCAAATGGGAAAGAAGGCGAACCTTGTGCACGAGGATTGTAAGTGGAATTATTTTCCCTTGTTCATGAACAGTCTCTAACGGACATAGATGATTCATCGAAGCAAAACACATCTAAAGAAGGCCCTCGGAAACTAGTGTTGGACAGCCAGGTTATTGGCAAATTTTTGCTTCACCGAGAGTCCAGTATCAGAATTGCTGCCTTGTCTCTACTCGTCACAACGTTTTCCACTATTAAGCCCTTTACAACAGCTGCGACTGCTGCCCTTTTGCAAGCACTCCCATCTATGCATGCCGACTCTGACTCGTACACCAGAGGCGAGATCATGAGCTTAACGCGCAAGGTCATCATCCGTCTAAAGAGTGGTGTTCTGAAAAAGCAGGATATGTCAGACGCAGCTGTGCCAGCGACCAGCAAAGATCCTTCGGGCTGGGTCCGGAGCGATGACGAGACAAAGGAATTTTTGAGAAGATACGTCGATTTCCTTCAGAGTGATTTGGTGGTGACGGCCTCCTACCCACGTCACGCCAGTTCCTTGAAAGCTCTCAACCTCCTGTTGCAGTCTGGTCTCGATCCTCGGACCAACATTCCCCCTCTCAAGTCCGAAGTCGAGACCCGCTGGAAGCTGCATATCGATGTATTTAACCCCCTTTTGCTTCGATTGCTGGTGGATCTCCTTCTCGATCCCTTCGAAGAAGTCCGACAAACATCGCTTTCGATTATCAATCTCTTTCCTCGGCAGATTTTGCTGAGTGGATTGATTGATGCAGCTGAGCGACAGCCGACAATTGGTACGCGATTGACCGATGCCCTGGCTCGTGCGGAGAGTATTGCGAGTAAAACGAGCCGGGCCGACAACGCCGACACTGTCGCTCGGCTGTACCACATTCTATTCTGTGCTGCTGGCAACACTGAGAATGGTGCAGATTGGTGGGCAACAAAGCAATCAGTGGTTGATACCATTTTGACTAAGTTGGAAGAAAGACTTCTATCTTCCAATGGTCTCTTCAATTCTACCATGCGCGAGGCTCCCCTTCACGGATATATGTCCGGACTTAGGTACGTGCTTTCGCCCTCGAGAGCTAAGGGATTTCCTGTGTTGACAATCACACTAGATATATTGTTCTTATGCCAAAATTCTTTTCGTTGCTCTCACCAGAGTCCGATTCCACCGCCTGGAGATCTGTCCATGACCGGATTGTTGCCATTTGCGACAAAGTCTGGCAGGAGGTCAAGCCCGTGTTATGCATTGACTCTCCCGAAGGACACACCGATGAGCCGCTCGAAGATCTCTCAGTGGGACCGAAGGATATTCTTTCTTACTCCTGGAGAGCTCTGCGCGAATCGAGGTATGCACCGTGCTTCTGATTGGGATGAATATTTTGCTGATAGGAACAGTCTGCTGCTTCACGCTACTCTGTTGAATACCACCTATGGGCCAGATGGGAGCAATGGGCTTCAGCTTGCTGATTTCGAGAACGTTGGCAAGGCCAGTTTCACACAACTAGCCGAGTTGCGTCACCGAGGTGCCTTTTCCACGGTCTCACAGACGTTCGCTACATGCTGCCAGCGGTGTAGCGACTCGAAAGACGCTTCTATCCAAGAATTGCCGAAGGGGTGGTACCGGGAGGCCAAAGCAACCATTTTTGAGTCGGCTGCGAAACTCACCCGAAGATCCGCTGGTTTGCCTGCGCTGGTTACGGGCATTCTCGTTTCTAGCCCCGGAACACCGTTCTTCAAGCAGGCCTTGGGTGAGCTTCACGAGATTTCACGTCTGCCTGTAGAGTACGACAAGGATCAGCAGTATCGGGAGCTTCCCCAGGTCCACGCTATGAACTGCCTGAAAGAAATTTTCACCAACACCAAACTGGGTCCATTCACGGAGGACTTCATCATGCCAGCGTTGACTTTGTCTGCTGAGCGTTTGGGATCACCTATGTAAGTCATCCTTAACCCTGTTTAATAACGGTCACTAACAATTGAACAGATGGGCACTCCGAAACTCTGGATTGATGCTCTTCCGTTCCCTGTTAATCCGAATGTGCCGACTAGTTCCCGGTGTTGGAGCTGGCTTTGGTGGCAGTTCTGGATCAGAACCAGGGTCCAAGATCTCTTTCCCTAAATATCCTGGTCTGCTGGAACTGTTGTCAAAGCTTCTCGCATCTACACAAGGAACTGTAACAGAAGGCACCGACATTGTTACAGAGCGGATTTTCCCTGCCCTTGAATTGATCGGAGAGAAGATTCCCACTTTTCCCGACAATTATGACACTCTGCTTTGCGATCTTGTCCTCGAGCATCTGAAGAGCCCCGTTTGGGGAATCCGAGAACACGCAGCTCGTGTCTATGCCTCTTTGTTAACCCGGACAGACATCCTTAAGGATGTGCGTCATCTTGTTGATCTTCTCCAGAGCAACGTCACCGAGAATTATGTTCATGGCACTGCACTTTGTGTCAGATACTCTCTGCGCAGATTCGCAGCTACAACGGATGTGTTCTGGAATTGTAAGAATTATCCTCCCACCCGCCGGGGCCCAATCTTTCGAGTGGGATACTAACGAACACAGCACACGCCGATGAGATTCTCGCTACTATCCGCTACGTTTTAGCGACTGTGTTCCCAACCGCCAGGTCTCCTTTCACTGCAACCGTGCTCGTGGATATCTTGAATGATACTCTTGAGCGAAGCTTTGAGGCTGGAATTGAAGGTATGATGCAAGTGCCCTGCGTTATTAACTCAAAGCTAATTTGTGATAGACCGAATTGCTCCGTTCATCAATAAGATCTGGGCGGAACTCGACATTGATGGCATTGTTAGCTACATCTTCGATGCATCGAAGGTAGGATGGAAACTTGAAAGCAAGACTCGGGCATCCTCCCTTCTTAGGAGAGCACTCTCATGGTGCACGGTGCTGAAAATGCTTGCTCTAGAGCGGAACGGAATCTCCGAATTCTGTCATGGTGTTTCGCTCTTCGATGCCGATGCCGCGACTTGGATCCTCGAACAACTGGAAGAAAAGCTTGACAAGGTCGAAAGACTCCGGAAACCTCTGGTCGACCTGTATTCATTTGTCATCTTGAATGATGGCCCGGCATCGGCAAAGACAGTGGCTGTCTCCAATCTCGCATCCATTTTGGAAGAGCTGCTGTCTTCTCAAGCAGATGTGATCCCAGGACTTGCATTGCCTTGTGATAATCTAGTCAAAAGCTTCCGACCGGAGGCGGATATCAAGTCATGGAACAGACACGCCACAGACGGCGCACTTCGTCTTCAGGGATGCCTTCTTGCAATCAGAGGTTCCTCAAGTGAAGGACACCCCCTTTCGTCAGTCAAGCAGGACATTCAGGGCTGGATTGTGAAGCTGCGCTCTGCACTCGGCGAGGAAACCGAATTTACGACCCGTTTTGCAGCGGTGCAATCACTCCATAGCTTTGCTCGGTCCTTGCGTCCAGTTGGAGGTTCTCCTCGCACAGACGCCTCGTTACTGGACATCTACTTGATCTTGTACGACATGTTGAATGACGATGATGAAGAACTGCGAGACATTTCCGCATCTTCTGCTTCGTGGGTGCTTTCATACTCCGAGGTCTCGCCCGACGCAGCTGTCGCCCTTGGCCCACTGAACGCGAGCGCCCTTCTGGCCGAGTTCATCGTCAAACACTACTCGGACTCTGTGCAGCTTACTCGGCGAGTGATCCGCTATCTCACTGGGCAAGAGCCTCGCATCAGTGGATCTGATGAACAGACCCACCTCGTGGCCGTCTCGGACCTTGTCGCTGAGTACGGCCAGGAACGCACTGCGCTGTTCGTCGAAGAGAAGCAGAACCTGTTCATTGACGAGGTACGCGAGATAGATGTCTGGTCTCCCGCACTTAAGCAACTGAGAAGAAACGCGTATCCTGAAACTCTGGTGCGCCAGATTTCTAGCTGGGTCTCTGAGGGATTGGAGCATCTGTCGGTGCACATCGCTCAAGATGCCGGGCGAGATGGCCTGTTGGGTTGGATATCAAGGCCCGAGTCCTTTACACTAGGTGTTCGGCTCATCAGCATTTCATCAAATCTTGCATCTCCGACATTTGCGGCTCCGGAGTGGTTGGATGTTGAGCCGCAAACGTTGAAAACGCAGCTTCAGTCGCTTCTCAGCGCTGGTCAAACCGCCGCGGTTCATGACAACTGGCTGTTGAGGATCCAGGCTGGGTTACTTTGGTAGATTGTGGCGTTTAACAAGATATCAAGATATAGAAGAAGCTCTCATAGACAATTTCACTACATACTTTTGAAGAAGGGTGACTCGACAAATCGTGCACTTGCCGTGGGGTGTGCCTTCGTTCACTGCACTTCGCGTGTCCCACGTTTACCACCAATCTAACATTCCTCTTCCCAAGTCTTTTAATCCTGCTGCAGTTCCCTCACTCTCTGTGAGCTTCTGTCCTACTTCTCCGAGATACTCGAAGCCTCCTTGGTCACAACGTCGGTGACTGTCTACCGCATCATCGCCGAGCACGTTGCGTTGTTTGAATTCCCATCGTTCCTGTTACTTGCGACACACAAAAGACAGGAGCCTCTTCGTATTAATCCTCATCAGCGTCTGCTCGTTCCCCCGACAAAGACAGCCGGGCTATCGGCAGCCGTCCATCTACAATGCAACAAAACGCGCTGGTTGCCCTCCTCATTGGAATCACCTTGGTAGTGATTGGTACAGGATGGGCCGGCCACTGCATCTATGACAGACATGTCAGACTTGGAATCAAAAACGACCGCGCCCACGTGCAAGGTCAAAACGGGCCTCGAGATCTTGAGAGAGGACACGGAAGCCGCCACATACCTGACTACACGCACGATGCATGGATCCGGCCCTCGCGGAAACAACGGACTCCGTACATCGCAAAACCCGGCTATGTTACGTACAAGTTGGTCAATAGGGGTGTGAATACGGACTGGACTCAGCATGACAGTCGACCGCATCAGGAGGATAAAAATCCCTTTTATCGCAAAGGTTCACCAGCGCCGAGACAGAAACAGCGGAAACAGCAGCAAGGCTATGGAAATAAGAGCCAGGGGAAAAAGAAGCAGAGGTGGAAGAACAAACAGAACAAGAAAAACCGCCAGAACAATCAAGATCATTCATACTGGGGGAACACCAACAACTATCAAGGAAACCAGAACGACACAACCTGGGAAAACACTAACAATAACGATAATAATGACGGAGGCGGTTATCAGAATGGCAATGCCAACCAGTCCCACAAAGGCAGTTCATCCCAGAAGGAAGACAACCCGGATGAATGGCGGCCGAAGAGCAATCAATCCAGGAAGAGCCACTCACAAAATCAAGATGGATCAGATCGTCAATATTCCAAAAACAGCTGGGGCGGCAACCGCAACGAAAATGACCGACAGTCACATCGAACCAGCCGAGGGATCCCTCAGCGTCGTCATAGCCTTATGAATTATGGCGATGCCATGGACTCACAAGTGGGTTGGGGCAGTAAGAAAGAAGATGGAGGAGAGCCAGAAGTCGTATGGTAGGGTCCAGGCTGTATGGAGGTGTGAATTTTGTGGAATGGAGACACGGTGAACTTCCACCTTTGGGGTCGAGCGCGAGCGTACATCTCTTTTTGGTCCCCAATTCAATCCAGAGAGACTGGCGCGATGAATTATCTCTATAGACATATTCACAGGTACGGACTTAAGTGGACTACCTTTGACAACCTTCAAACGGGCATCTGATCCTGTATTTGATCTGATATCCGAGTCAAGCCCGAATGTTTATCTGATCGCGGCTACGATATAGATCTGGGCTTGGCACGTGGTGCAGTCGTTTCTCGTCCAACTTTGGACCCATGAGATACCCATAGTAGCATGGATGATAACGACAGAACAGATCAGGTGCTCTAAGGCATAGCACCTGGGCAGCTTGTTCTAATCCATCTACAATTATCTCCAGATAGACTCACGGATGATCACCGCGGCTGCGCCACTTCGTCACTGGTCGCTGCAGACCGCCGAAGGGCGGTGACGTTGAGGTCCCCCCCGCAGATCCCAGGCACAGCTTTCCAACCTTCATCCCCAAAGGCAACATCCTCTCGCCCTGACCATCATGTGGAACGACGAGGATAACAACCCGTATGGGGCTTTTGACCAGCATGAGTCCCACCTCTCTGAATCGCTGCACTCCGCCGCTCTCTCCCCTCGTAAGCTCTTCCCCGGCCTGTTGCGGTGATACTGCTGACCCTCGGCAGCCTTGTACGAGCACGATGATACCCCGCCCTCCAGCCGTGACTCCAATCTGGACCCGCCAGACTATCTCACTCATCCGGAGGATCTCAGCGATCCCGAGGAAGCTGACTATGGCGCCGCCAGTCAGCAATACCCGCGGAAGAGCGTCTATGACAGTCGCATCGAGCAGATCCTTTACGAGAATCCGGAGATGGCGATATTGATCACGGATGCTGGGAAGAATCACGAGGGTGGTGGTAGCTTCATCGTCTACACGATCCGGACTGGGGTATTGTTATCGCGATTGAAAGGAGCCTCGGAGCTGAACTAATGGAACACAATAGGACCTCGAAGTCCGTCGCCGGTACTCGGAATTCGCATCGTTGCGACAGACACTCGTCAATCTCCATCCTACTTTGATTGTTCCGCCAATTCCCGAGAAGCATAGCATGGCGGACTACGCCGCGAAACCAACCAAGGCCAAAGAAGACACGGCCATCATTGAGCTGCGCAAGCGCATGTTGAGTGTATTTCTCAACCGGTGTCGCCGGATGAAGGAAATCCGCGAGGATGGTGTTTGGTGGCGGTTCCTGGACCCCAACGTCAGCTGGGTAAGTTGCGGAGCCGGTCCGGGTTAGGTGTACGCTTGCTAATTTGATTGACTGATGTTAGAGCGAGGTCCTGCATTCCCACCCTGCATCGTCCATTCCCAAGAACAACCTCAAGGCCCCGCCGCTCGATCCCGCAAACCCGACCCAGGCCCATGGCTGGCTTCCAGTCCCATCCTCTTCCGCGAAACTCAAGACTGGCGGCGGGAGCGGCGGGACTATCTCCGGAACCGCATCAGCACCTACATCACCCGGCGAAAACACGGATGGCCCGGCGCCATCGGGTCCAGGCCCCGCAGTTCTGGGACGATTCCCGCCCGACTCGCGCAAGCTGAGCGAGCAGGAGCTGGACCCGTACTTTGTGAACTTCGAGGCTTCTACACGGGAACTGGAGCTGCTATTGCAAGGAAACATCGAGAAGGTCAACCGGAGGACACTTGCACATCTTTCCTCCCTATCCGCCGACCTCATGGAATTGGGAGCGCGTTACAACGGGTTCTCGCTCTCCGAACAATCCCCAACCGTTGCCGCCGCGATTGAGCGCATCGGACAGGCGGCCGATACCTCGTACATCGAGACCGAAGAGCTGTCGAATGCGTTGAGTGCTAGCTTTGCCGAGCCCATGCGGGAAAGCGCGCAGTTTGCCAGTGTCGTCCGTGGGGTATTACGCTATCGGGTGTTGAAGCGGGTGCAGGAGGACATGACGCGAGATGAGCTAGCACGGAAGAAGAGCCTGCTAGACTCGCTGGAGCGCAGCGAGCTGGAGGCGCAGCGGATTGAGCAGTATCTCAATCGCACGTCCCCTCAAACCGGCGGTACCAGGCCACAACGTTCATTATCTGCCTCGTCGGCTGTGAGCAGTGAAAGTGGGAATGCCGCAGAGGCCTCTGCAAACTCGAAATTCCCGCCTACCCACGGCGAATCCGGTGGCTCCCCGTCCCCATCTGAAACACTGAGACACAAGAAGTCCGATCCCACGCCGTCTTCTTCGCCGGCCCACCGCAAGTCATCCAGCGGGACATTCGTAGTGAACAAGATCTTCGGTCGCATCAATCACGCCATCCATGGATTTGCAGACGTGGACCCGGAACGAACTCGTCGGGACCAGATCGGCAAGACCAAAGAGAGTCTCATCCAGGTATGTGCCAAGTGGGGGTCGAAGAGGAGTGTGAAGCTAACCGCGTCATGCAGCTGGAGCAAGCACTGGAGGTATCCGAGAAAGATGTCAAGGACGCCAGTGCCGGTGTGTTGCACGATCTCCAACGCTTCCAGAAGGACAAAGAAGCCGATCTCCGCCGCTACATGGTATGTACAGTGATCCACCCGAGCCAGGGACCCATAACTAACCATGGCTCGTGCTGCGCTTAGGTCGCATACGCCCGCTGTCATTTGGACTGGGCACGGAAGAATCTCGAGACGTGGACCGAGGCCAAAGACGAGGTGGATAAGATTGTGGCACGCTAGAGTTCATTCGCTAGGGTTGTGGCCCTTTGGCGTTGGCGTTTAGGTCCTTGGGGGGTTTTATTTTCGAATATCATTTGGCCGTGAGTCTGTCGCTCATCGCCCGAGCGTTCAAAGCGAGGCATTTCGCATTCTATTCAATATAACGTGCCCTGTAGAGCTATCTTGAATTTTGATCTGCTGGCTACCCGGTGTCAATTAATGGTGTAGTTGCGTGTATTTCCTAAACAGGCACAATAGAGGCATAGAAAGGACCACGAAGGAACAGAGGCTTAGAAACACAGGTACACACGGCGTCGAAGGTAAAAGCCAATGGCCGTGTCTCGCAACTGCGACTCTGTCTTAGGAGCAAAGTGTCACCTCGGGAACGAGAAGAATATGAAGGGTGAAATACCGTTCTGTTGATCCCGCGGTGGGTCGAGCCAAGTCAAGGAGGTGATCGACAGGACAAGGCCACCTTTTCGCGTCGACCTCACCTCACCTCATTCTCCCTTGCGTCGTGTCATCTGCCAATGTCGGCGGTTAACCGTGCGTCGCGTTGATGCAGAACTACTGCGCAATCGCTGTACGCAAGCACGAGGATCTGTCAATCAGTATATCGTCCCGAACGTGCCTCTTCGGCTTGCATCGTTAGAGATTCATCAACGAAGCTCGATTGATCTTCTCCCGCATTCCAGAGCCTTGCAGGCATGCTTCCCGGTGGACCTGCTTCGACCAGAACCAGTGGACGTCGTGGCATCCCTCACAGCGGACCCCCTCTCGGACGGGCAGTTTCCGCATCGTGAGGAACCCACCTTGGAGGTGGCACGCCGTGCGTCAGGTCTGAAAACAATGAGTGGCTGGCTCCATAGCCGCCGGGATGATCGTCAGGACCGGCCACTTATCACGGTCGGTGAAGCCACCTTCTGGCCATGCCGATGATTTTCGTCAGGGGTGGTCTTTGCGGTCTTTTTGGCCTCATTCAATTCCTGGACGCTGGATCAAGATGCTCGTTCTATTGGGTTTATTATGTCTCTTTTCGGTCGCGCTCAGCGTCAACCTCAATCACAATCTCGAGGCTCGTCTGGAGCAAGAGGCCGCCGCCGGTCATTTCCCTCCTCCGCGTCAAACCAACCAGCATACCCATGATCCAACTATCATGCACGTCCACGGCACTTTCTACCTGTACAATGTCGGCGAACACATCTTCATCCATACCGCTCCTACCATGGCTGGGCCATGGAAGCACATCGGCTCCGTGCTCGATGCAAACTCCGTCATTCCCAAGGGCGACCGTGCCGTGCCCTGGGCTCCCGATGTCGTCTATGTGGATGGTACCTTCTACTGCTTCTACAGTGTAAGCAAGGCGGGTTGCCGAGACAGTGCCATCGGTGTGGCGACTTCCGATCACCCTGGACCGGGTGGTTGGTATGACCATGGCGCAGTCATCCAGACAGGAACAGGCAATGGCTCTGGCGTCTATCCCTACACCGTGTCCAACGCCATCGACCCCAGTGTGATAGTCACTCCAGACGGAAAGCCGTATCTCACCTTCGGCAGCTACTGGACCGGCATCTATCAGATCCCACTCGACCAGACTCTCCTTTCTCCGATGAGCACATCCGACCCCGATGCCAAACGCTTGGCCTGGGAACCCAATGCTCTCGCCACCCCGGCCCGATACACAACCTCGCTCTGCGGTGACCCCACCGGACCGCATGCCATCGAGGGCGCCTTTATCTCGTACAACGATGGATTCTACTACTTGTGGTACAGCCACGGATACTGCTGCAACTTGGACAAGGACCACCTCCCGCCCGCGGGCAACGAGTGAGTGCTTTCCATCCCTCTGAAATGTTTATTTTTTTTCATACATACACTAACAACATCCAGATACAGCATTCGCGTCGGACGGTCCCAGAACCCTCGCGGTCCCTTCTTCGACAAGTTAGGCAAGGACCTGACGGACGGCGGTGGCGAGATTGTCTACGGCTCCAGCGGCGACACCTATGCCCCCGGCGGGCAGGGCGTGATCCGAATCGGCGACGCCGACGTCCTCTACTACCACTATCGTGAGAAACACTCCCTTTTTCAAACCCAATGGCCCGCATACTAACTCCACCAGAAAACAAGACTGTCGGACTTGCATTCTCGGTAAGTTCGCATCACGGCAGGCTTGTGGATCGAGATACCCGCATCTACATATGCCCTTGCCGATCCTCCTTCATTCCCCTCGATCGTGTCAGCGGAATTGTCTAACATTATACCTGCAGGATGCGTTTCTAGGATTCAATCCATTGAAATACGTCAACGGGTGGCCCATTGCGCTGGCCTAAGCAATAAAACTACGTCACCAATTTCGAAAATCACATCCTCGCATCCTAAAACATAGAGAAAAAAGAGGTCCAACATCCTCCATCATGACACCTTCGGCACCTGTTTCACCTTTTTTCAAATTCGGGAATGTCAATCCCGCCGCTCGTTATCTCGACTATAGAATCTCCGTGCCGCTACTATCTGCACCGATCGACGAATACCAACCTCGTCCCTCACGTATGGGCGCCATCTCCACATTATTTGCATTTCGCGGCGTCTCGTTTCGGGAACATAATCACACTTAACCCGCTCTTGCTTTTGGGGAAGGGGGCGTTTTGCTAGAACATTGAAGGGTGGACATACAGTACTTCCCAATATATAGATGGCGGTGTCTGGATACATAGAAATCGGAATCTTTCGTCATACGTGTCATTCCCCATTACGAGTCGTGTCTCACTCGACCCGCCGTATGTATGTCTGGGCTGATATCGTTGCTGATCGTGTGGGACCGAAGATCTCTAGGCTGTGATCTGCGGTGTGGGCCCGGTGCGGTATCAAAGTGATCATCCTGGTGGGGGGAAGCTTTGATCATCTTTGGAGCTGGGAAGGTTTACCGTTGAAAGCTTATACTAGTGCATTTTTCATTGGGAAGTCTCAAAGTTGGGGTTGGATTTCACACCGATATTCGATGTTATTCTAGCCTTATATTTTGTCTAGGTCGTGGCTTAGTCGCCGTCAAGTATAAAGACCACTGTGTTTCTCTTTTACCGAGATGCTAAAGTTTGGATCGACCTGGGAAATCATCGCGACCTTGTGGAATCAATCGTCTATTCGTTGCTAATCGCCAGACATCTAGCTATATAAATAGAAACAAGGATATTATCAACATGAATTATTTAGGTATACTACATAGGATGATGTGAAATGCCTCTCCACCAAATTAGTGAGCACGGCACATACGGCCGGACTTCTCAACGTTCCAAGAGTCACTACCAACGGCCTTGAGAGCATAGAAGAAGGAGCAAGGATCCCATCTGCGCTTGATATCAAGAAGACGGTCGTAGTTGCTGCCGAAGAAAGTCTGCTTCCAGTTCGGTTGGCGGAAGTCGGCCTCGTTCTGGTAGGTGCCAGAGTTGGGGGTGATGGCCTCGAGCTGGGGCACGAAGTCATCGGTGATTTTGAACTGGTTGGCGATCATCTTGCTCCAGGGCGCGGTCTCGTTCCACGGAGTGCCGATCTGCATGGTGATGGCGGCGTTACGGAAGGCGGGGAAGACGGCGTTGGAGACGTTGGTCGGGTGGGAGACGTCCAAGCCGACGCCGACGACGATGACGCCCTGCGAGGTGAGGTTGCGCAGGACGGCGCCCATGGCGGTGGAGTTTTGCTCCAGGGTGGTGCGGGGGATCAGGCGGCCGCCGTACTGGTAGTCAGCGACGGCGAGGTTGCCGTAGGGTAAGGGACCCATGTAGGTGCTGTAGTGCTTGTAGTAGGAGTCGAACTCGGTATAGGTGGCCTTGTAGGTGATGTTGAGGTCGGCTAGGGCAGACAGGAAGGGGGTCAGCGTGTTCTTCACATCCTCCTTGGTCTGATTGAAGGCCGTGACAGGGTGGATCAGGAAGACGGCGTTGGTCATCTCGTAGATGACGGTGGCACCGGAGTCGATCATGGCGGGCAGGAGGGAGTGGAACTCCGAGACGGCCTGGAAGAAGGTGTCGGTGGTGATGCCAGAGGCAGTGAACTCGACCGTCGCACCGGAAACGGTGGCATCGGCGTGAGCCTTGACGGTCATGGACACGACGACGCCGTAGTTACCGCCGCCACCACCGCTGAGGGCCCAGAAGAGGTCCGGGTGCTCAGTGCGCGAGGCAGTCACGACGGTGCCGTTGGCGGTAACGACCTCGAATTCAAGGGTCTGATCGGCACCGAGACCGAAACTGGTACTCAGAGCGGAGTGACCACCACCCTGGGTGTAGGCACCGGCCAGACCGACGGTGGGGCACTCGCCCGTGACAACGACTAGGCCCTTGGCATGAGCAACGTCGAGGATCTGGTATCCCACGACACCGGCACCGACCTTGAAGGCGGGTCCCTTGTAGATCTCGCTGGACCAGTTCTTGTACTCAATATCGGTCATATGGTGGGTCCAGACCGACAGAGCACCAGCACCGGTTGAGCGGCCGAGGTAACTTTGTGTATGATCAGCGAAGTTCCTTGGCAAGACGGTCAGGGGTAAATTCTTACTCATGGCCAGTGTTTCGGATGACGAAACGGACGTTGTTCTTGCGGGCGAACCGGACGGCGGCCACGACATCCCGGGTGGAGGAGACGTTGACGGCGTAGCTCACGTAGTTGCCCAGCTCGCAGGGCCGGCTCTTGGGGGTGAAGGGATCACAGCTCTGGTTGGCAAAGAAGGTTTGCATCACCGAGGAGGAGGAGTCCATGTGCGTCTCCGGCAGAGTCCAATCGGACCGCAGAGTGGCACAGGCAGCGGCATTGTAGGCAGCACCGTGGCAGGGAGTACCAATGGGCACGGTAGCCACCAGACGACCGCCGACCGTTTGGTTGAGGGATGACCAGGAGGAGGTGGAGGGCCAGCAGCTGTCACCGGGCAAACAGTGACACTGGTGGGCCACAACCGTGGAGGCCAGAGCCAACAGAGAGAGCAACCAATTCATGATTGAAGGGAAGATGAAGACGAGGACGAGGAGGACAAGAACAGGAGAAGACGGTGCCGATCGAGAGTTTATTTAACGGAGACTCGACCATGTCCACATTTCCGGGAGCTCCTCGGCCCTGGAGATGGCGAACGACAGGGTCGGAGATGTTCCCTTTCGCGTGGCATGGCCGAGTGTGGATCCGCAGCAGAGCGGGTTGATGCGATCGTCCGATTTCGATTTGTCGGATCGTTCCCGGTGCACGATTCCAAGGTAGATCGGATCGATGCCGCACGCGGGTGGCAAAGCGTACCTGAAAGACGACCTCTCCAACCCTTGACGAATGGTGCCTGGCAATCGGCAAACCGACGCGGTAGCGATGAAAAAAACCCATGGGAAGCCGCCGACGGGTGGCGCCAACCCAGGGCGCAAGCTCAAGGCTTAGGTCGCTTGTCTCAGCCCGGTTGCTCTCGGATCCAACCACGTTGCTGGAGGCCGATGCAAGTGGAGCGCGGCGGAGATGGTGCATCTATCGCTCGTCCAGTTCCATGGTTTGCATCTGGTTCTTCGGGACTTTTCCTTCTGCCGTCACAATGGGGCTATCGCCGGACCACATTATTGCTAGCCGAAGAACCTTGACGAGCCCTTGGTTATCCGATCTCCGACTTTAGCTTTTTTCGCTCCTCGTATTTTTTTCCGAGGAACTGGACGTTGTGGTGCTCGGAGACTGGAAATGTGAATGTGAAAACGTGCATCCTGCCATTAAAAAGACGTCTTTCCCAGATCTTTCTTCTGAATTGGATTATTATTCGAATCTTGCCTGGACCGTGTTCATCTCTACTAACTGTCTGCCATGTCTGACCAAGGCCCGGCCCTAGAACGGGGCATTTGGGCCGCCATGATCATCGCCGCGCTGATCGTGATTCTACGGGTCTTTGCAAAGATTAAGATCAACCGTTTCTTTGTGGACGATGTTCTGATGATCATTGCCTCGGTATGTACCGATTCTTCTGCCATTGGTCTCTATGGTGTACTAACCGATCAGGCGTTGGCAATTGCCTCCACCGTCTTCCTGAGCCTGTCCGTGCAACATGGCTTTGGAAAGCCCCTGGGCAAACCCTTCACCAAGGATACCTCGCTCGTTTTGAAGTATATCGCCGTCCAAGTTCCCCTCATTACCTTTAGCACCACCATCGCTCGTAGCGCCTTCATCATATACTTGGTTGGCGTTCTCGGCACCAACAAAGCTTATAAGATCGCGTTATGGATCGTGCTTGTCATCCAGCTCGCTGCAAACACCGCCTCCGCGGTGCTGCCCCTCAGCATCTGCAAGAACGTGCACATCCTCTGGGATCCAACCGTCAAGACCACCTGCGGTAACCTGACCGCCGTCATCAACTACGCCTACTTTTCCAACACCTTCAACTCCGCCACGGACTTGTTCCTGGCCGTCTTCCCCACCGTCGTCTTCTGGAACCTCAACCTCAAACTGCGCATCAAAGCCGGTTTGATCGTTCTTCTCAGCCTGGGTTTCCTGTAAGCATCCCCCCGACTCACCGCACCACCACCTACTAACCAATTCAGCGCCATGATCGCTTCCATCATCAAAACCACCAAACTCAAGACCCTCCCGAGCATCACCAACCTAGGCACCGGCGGCGGACTCGAACTGATCCGCTGGGGCTACATCGAAAATGCCGTCATCATAATAACTTCCTCGATCCCCTGCATCCGACCGCTGATCATCTCCTCCGTGCGCAAGATCTCCAGCGCAACCCGCTCCTACGAACTCAGCGGTCCCTTCAGCCACAACCGCCGCACAGACCAGCAATATGCGACAGGCACTCAATCGCGTCGAGGCCGACGCGTCACCAAGTCCCGTGATATGGAGAACGGCAGCGTGGATTACATCCTGGACAACAGCACACATACGAGCATGACTGCCGTCGGACGGGAATCGAGATCGCCAACGAATGACCTTGCGATTACGAAGCAGGTTGATATCTCCGTTGTTTCGGACGACGGGCATAGTCACTCGACTCGGGGTGGACTATGATGGTTTGGAAGATGGGTTTAAGATTGTTACGCATTCATGCATGTATTTCTACTAGAGCTGAGCGTTAGATATTTGAATGTGTCATTTAATTAAGACTTGGTGTTGCGCATAATTAAGCTGCCTGGCCATCTAGCATAAACATCCAGTGGTCCTGTATTCCATATCCATCGAAAAATCTCTTCTCGTTAGGATTCCCAAGGTCGTTCGGTCCGACACAGAAAAGAGAAACAGGTCTGGTCGGCCTCTCCCTAATACACCACGAACCGGTGGATGGTGGAGGAAGCCCAAAATTCCTTACTAGTATTGGTATCGTCTTCTGTGCGATTGTGGAATCGGTCCCATCCCGAATTGTAAAATTATTCAGGTTTGGACCCGCCACATGGAAGGATGCGTGGGAGGATGGAAGCACGGGAGTGGACGCAACTCGGTGGAGACTATTTGACGAGTCCATCGGCGATGGTCCGAGATTGACTTTGCGTTCTCCGAAAGGGCCGAAAAAAGCTGCTTCCATGTTGTATCGTTGGAGTACGTAGGATATCTGTCAATCAGAAATGAAGGAACTCTGCATTGCTAGATCACCTTTTCTCGCAATTCGTAGGGAGGTCTGATTACATGGGAAATAATATCATCGGATCATCAATATATCCGTCGTCTTAGCCTCGAGCGCCCCACCAACACCCACCATCTGATTGCCCGGAGGATAAAAAGAGTGCCGCGCAACAGCTAACCGCGGTTAGAACTATACAGGGAAGAGGAGGAGAGACTAGGCATGGCATTTTGGGCTTTCAATGCACTGACACCGTTGACTTATTTTGACATGCGCTGCTGACCAATCATTTGTCCCGTCGTCTGCCTTCCGCGCAGGACTCCCGACGATATCAACATAATCCGCACCGACAACCTCGGTTCAGCATGATGAACATCACCCGCGTTCTACCGAGACGTATTGTTCCCTTGAGAAGCCCTTGCATTTTCCTCAAGTCCATGTCTACCCATGCCGATAAGAGTCCGATGGACCAGCCCACTTATATTTCCCCCATTGATGCGGAGCCACTTCATCGCTACCGACAAGGCGGTTACCACCCAGTCACCTTAGGAGAATACCTTAAAGCTGGAAGGTATAAGGTGTTGCATAAATTAGGATGGGGTGGCTACTCGACAGTGTGGGCGGCGAGAGACCAAAGGTTATACATACCAATGTGACGCACGGTAGTCCCAGCTAATCGAAATTTCCCCTTGCAGGACAGAGACATACGTCGCTGTGAAGATTTGTATTGCTGAAAAGGGACATGACAGGGAGACGCGAGAGCTCCAAACTATGAAGGAACTGGCGTCTTATCACCCGAGTCTGACGCATGTGGTGCAGTTGCTTGATGATTTCGATCTAACGGGTCCAAATGGATTTCATAAATGCCTCGTTTATGAACTTCTGGGGCCAAATATTCCAGACGTAATTGATGCACACTTTTCCGGTGGGAGACTCCCCGGGAGGCTTGCCAAAACAATTGCCAAGCAAAGTCTTGCCGGGCTTCGTGATTTGCACCAACGAGATATTGGACATGGAGGTACTGTAATCCACTTACTTGGGAAAAGTCAGACATTTCTCACCTAAAATAGATTTGCACACTCGCAATTTGGCCTTCACCATGCCTTACTTGGATAAGGTAACCGAGGAGGCTTTTTTTGAGATATTAGGAAAACCCAAAATAGGCCGTGTCCAAAGGCGCGATGGGAAAGGCCTTGGGCTCGGCGTGCCGGAATATATCGTTAAGCCTAACTCATCTCGAACACGCCTTTGGAAGTCGGCTCAGTCGATTAAAATAATTGACTTCGGAGAATCATTTTCATGTTCTGCTGTCCCTCATAGGCTACACACACCTTTGCCTGTTCGAGCACCCGAAGTTATATTTCAGGATAAACTTGATCATCATGTTGACTTGTGGAGTATGGGCTGCATGGTGCGTGAAATGATACAAGTCTTTTTTAACGCTATGCACGACTAAACTGATAACCATGACAGCTCTTTGAACTTTTTACGGGCCAGCCACCTTTTGACACCTTCTTAATAACACCCCCAATTCTGGTCGGTCAAATGCAAGAGATGGCAACTGATGACCTACCTAGAAGATGGCAAAAGATATGGGATACGATGAATAAAGGGAACGACGTGACCGCTGAAAGCCCCGGGCCCAACTTGCAAGAATGGCTGGAAGAAGTGTATTTTGATGGACGCCAGATCACTGATCTTACAAGAAAGGATATAGCGAGGCTTGGAAAAATCATTGGAAGGTTGTTTTATTTTGAACCGTCGGCAAGAGCATCAGCGAGACAGATCCTAGATGACCCTTGGTTCAATGAGTAGGCTAGACTATACCATCTATTCTTTCTTTCATAACACAGACTTTACTTCACCTTCCATTTAATAAATCTCAACAGAAATTATCTTATAGTCTTGAATTCTCAGAGAAAAAGAACGCAGGGCTGATTTGGATATACCATCTTCTTATACAATAAACCTCACCAATCCAATTGGGGATTTGGTTTGGGAAATGATTTTTCACCATTCTGTCCCTTGACCGAAGTCATAACTTCAAAAAGCCTGCTTCCAAAATGCTGAAAAGCAGAAGAGATCCCACCATGTTCGAAGAGCTCTTTTTCCATTTGGCTGAGATCAAAGTGGAATGCCCGTCCATCCAAGTAAATTGACCTGGTATCAAAGTCAATGGAGGCTTCTTTGCCATCCGTAGCAGCTTGAAAGAACTCCTCGTCTTGCATGGTGATACCCAATAGGCCTAAATTCGGCATATTGCGCTGGAAAATGAAGGCAAATGACCTCGCAATCACACATTTCACTCCACACCCTACCAATGGTTAGACTTTGGCTTCCAATGCGTGATGAAATAGGTAAAACATTGGAACCCTACCTAAAAGGGCCATTACAGCCTGTTCGCGGGACGATCCGCAACCAAAACCTTTGCCGGCTACCAGGATGCTGAAGCCGTCGCTGGCACGGTTGCGAAATTCAGGATGCGTAAATTCCAGGCAGTGTAGTCCACTCGTTTCATTATCTTTCATACCGATAAGAAACTCCGCAGGAGCAAGCTATGTAATACGATTTAGAAAGAGCAACTTTTCTCCCGTTACCGCGAAGAACTTACAGCATCGGTATCAATGAAATCTCCAAGCAGCTGAATCATTCCTCTCAATGGTTCTGTGTTAGAATGTGCTGCAGACGAATTAGGCACACGTCTCAGGTTTGGTTCTCGAACCCTGGTCTCGTCATTTGGTTCAAGCATTCGAGGGGAGCCACTAGGTTCCACGTATTTCGGGCCGTTAGGGGCTTCATCCTCTCCCCGGGGTTGAGGGGTGCCTTTCATCCCACTCCATTGAATTGGATCAATTGCCTCTATTAACTCGTGCGGGTCCGTCAACTTCATCTGGAAAGACGAGGCAGCAACGGTAGCAGCTGACGAAAGATGGCCGATCGATCCTAGTTAGGTGCCTCGCTATGAGCACAAAAGATTGTCACAAAGAAGAAAAAAACATACCTCGTCCCATCCGGTGCTCAAAGTTACGGTTTTGCGAGGACAACCACACTTCTCCCGGGGCTGCTTGATCTGCTGACATTCCAACACAGTAGCTGCATCCAGGAATACCAATTTCAAAACCAGCACTTTCATATGTTTCCGTGAGACCAAGTTGACGTAGTCTGTGAAGGATTGGCATCGATCCTGGAACCACCTTTCGTTTACCCTTTTTGATGGGCCGTTGACCTCGATTCAATCCCTCGGCGAGAACCAAAGCTCCGAGGATTAAGTCTTCTTCTGCTGTAGTACAGGCGCCAATGAAACAACCATCCAGTTCCATACCCTGGCAGTCACTAACCGGGACCACGTCATCGGGCTTGGGGTATTTGGCTAAAAAGGATCTGACATTCGCAAGGTCGATTTCGTGAGTCTCAGCGTATTGCGCATCATCGTCTGGCTTGAAGTAGACGGCTTGACTCTTGTGCCGTGCAAGCTTTCTTCTATGGATGAAGTTTTGCGTAAATTCGTCGGGAACAAAGATTCCTGTGACACCCCCAAACTCCTGTCGAACCGTCAGCGTATGATTCCCAGACAGGTCAGTTCCCAGGAACACCCACAGTCGTCATATTTGAGATGGCGAACCTCGCATCGGGAGATAGGTGTTTGACCCCTGGACCGGTGTACTCCACTATTCTCTCTGAAGCAATGGTATTTCTTTTCAATTGCTGCAGAATGTAAAGAATGACATCCTTGCCCCCTATTCCAGGCCTTGGAGTTCCAGCAAGACGAATGTTGACAGATTCTGGTACCTTGAACCATGTCTCCCCTGTGACCAAAGGCAAAGTGACATCTGCAGCCCCAAGACCAATAGCGAGACATCCTAGCGCTCCTGAGGAGCACGTATGCGAGTCTGAACCTATGACAACCATGCCCGGCTGTGCCCGTTCCCGGTAAAATTCGGTGTGCAGAATTGTGTACTGTATAGGAGTTGGCACCCTCAATGTGATTGTGAGTAGAAAGATTACCTACGTTCATGCCTTGATAATCCGTCATCTTGAACACCCGCTTGGCACGCTCACTTGCATCAATCAACCCTCGTACCTTGGGCAAATCATTGATTCGGGGATCAACGACATGATCCCCCGCTAGCCAGAAACGGTCATTCCGGAAGATACCAGGCTTCCCGAGATCGTTGTATGTTGTCTCCATTCCCTGTCATTGCAAAGTGTCAGATACCGAAGAACAATTAGTCGTTTGCCCATCCACGATTGGAACATACCGCCCACGATGCTTCGGAGGCTATCACCCAGTCCACATGAATCCGGATCAGCTCTCCCGGAGTGACAAAACCCTTGTGTTCCATGTCATGCATTGCAAAAATCTTCTCACTTAATGTCATTCCACGTCGTCCGACAGGGCGTTGAGGCAGCGGACTCGGTAGATTTTTGGCATGATCTGCCGAGTTGAGCGCTTCCAGCCATGCAGACACCAAGAACATAATTTCAGATTCCTGTTCAATGGTAAGCGAGTCATCGTGAGTGATTCCAAGTCCTCCTAGGGTCGTGGGCTGGTGGCAGATTTCCAGGATGTCGGATAAAGCGTTGGCCTCCCGTCTTAATTCTTGTCCTCGCAAAAGTTCGATAACAACCGCCAACGCCTCCAAAATATTTTTCGGCGGATCAAAACACTCATCTATCATGAGTACGAAATTTGTTCGTTAGGTCAGCAAATCAAGAAATTATCAAATGTGCTGCCTACCATCTGGAATAGCGAGACTAATGTTCCGCGATTGCTGAACAAGCTCGATCAGCCCAGTAAATGAGAAGACCTTTTTGGATTCTGTCATCGCGATCGCACGGAGTATCTTAAAGCTTCTTCAAATGGAATGTAATATGACTCTCTTCGCTTGTTGAATCTGTTGATCAGCGAATACGCCCGCGATTTAATTCCCCGATTCTTGAATATTTGGTCGGGCCGCGAACGGCCCGAAAGCGGGGGAGTATAGGAACTCGGCGCGACAACGCGCGACTCGAGTCAAGTGACTTAAATAGCCGTTCAATTCCTGAAGAAGCCATGATAGGATAGAGGAAGACTTTTCAATTCATTTGAATTCGAATCTCAAATAACCCAAAAAGCTACTCGGCCCGTTGAAATGACTGCTTTATCTGCGGCCGCGAGATTGCGCCAGCTCCTGGCCGACCAAAACCAAATCATTGTATGTCCAGGCGTATATGACGGCCTCACTGCGAGGATCGCACTTCAAGCGGGATTTGAGGCTTTGTACATGGTAACTGTGCCCTTACGTTCCAGATAGCCCACAATCCAGTACCTCGCTCTAACAATTGTCATAACATCAAGACTGGGGCAGGGACAACCGCGTCCCGGCTCGGTCAGCCCGATCTCGGGGTGATCACACTTAATGAAATGCGCCAGAATGCTGAGATGATCTCCAACCTTGATCGGTTCACGCCGGTTATTGCAGACGCGGATACGGGCTTCGGTGGTATGTCAAGGGAACCGTGGAATCTCATTGTCTTGTGGGATACTGACCAGAGTAGGTTCATTGATGGTGCATCGAACTGTTACCGAGTATATTCAAGCGGGAGTTGCAGCGCTGCATTTAGAAGACCAACCAACTTCGAAACGCTGCGGGCATCTTCGCAACAAGCAAGTGGTTGCGAAAGAAGAGTATTTTTCCCGAATTACAGCCGCAGTCATTGCACGGAAAGCGTCTGGTGGCGACATAGTCTTAATTGCACGAACCGACGCCCTCGCTACATTGGGTTACGATGAAGCCCTTGCACGTCTGAAGGGTGCAATCAGCATAGGTGCGGACGTTGCATTCCTCGAAGGTGTCACGTCCAAGGAAGAGGCGCGGCAAGTCTGCCATGATCTCAGTCCTACTCCAGTGTTATTCAATGCGGTATCTGGAGGCATCTCGCCCAACCTGACCGCCACAGAGGCCAGGGAGCTGGGATTTCGCATAATAATCTTTCCAGGCTTTGCACTGGGACCTGTATATGCAGCAGTGAGCGCGGCTGCGAAGCACCTGAAGGAGACAGGCTCGCAATTAGCATCTAGAGATGACAACCCCAAGAATCTGTTCAACGTTGTGGGTCTTAGAGAGGCTTTGGCCATTGATATGGCATCCGGAGAAAATCGGTTTAGCGAGGGGGTCTAAATTTAACTGGTAGTGAATGTCAATATGCCGCCAAGACCAGCTGTGCAGATCCCGCGCGGATTTCCGTAGAAGTAAGACCCATTGTGTCGCCATACTCAGGACAAGCCGAATGGACGAGGACCGAGAGTTCGGTATTATTTCAGCGGAATTGTTTTAGGTCCGAGGGTGGTATTCTGGTATTGCATGACGGTTTAATTCGCGGGTCAGGTGACGACCCGCGCTGATCAACGTCGCAGTGTCTGACTCGCGAATCTTTCCATTCAACGATTCGAATGCTCGTAGCCGAACTACCTGCAAAATGCGGCGGCAACCTCGAAGCGCAACAGAGCCTAGAAAGTCGATGCGGCGAGGCCGACGGATTGCATGTCGACAGTGTAGACAAGCTAAGGTGGGACCACCAATAGCTCAGGATCGTGAGCAAAATTGTTCAAGTGGATGCGACTGAACTGATTGGCAGATGCGATGTGACTTCTCACCGGGAGGAACGACTCCCTGTTCACGATGTCAGCGTATGGATCAGGATTGTGAGATTGATACCGAATTCAAAAGAGTCAATAAGCGAGCGCAAGTAATCGGCACCATCACAGCCCGGATGCACCAACTGATTCGTCCTCTAGACGGCTCGAGGATCTCGAGGACGAAGTTCGTCAATTGCGATCCTCTATCTCTAATTTTCCACCTTTAGATCCTCCAATCTCTGTTGAAGCGTCATCATCGAACCCACACCGAGGCGGCACGACTTTATCGGGCTCGCATACTTCACGATCAGGAGCTACCTTTTTCCAAGATGAATCAGCCCCGTCACTCAATGTGGAAGATGAGAATCAGCGCCTGTCGCAAGAGATTGTTTCAACTACAACCGCGCGGTTGCTTGATCATCTTCGGCTAGACTCAGCTCAGATCGATTCGCTTTTTGACATGTCCGTTGCCTCGAATGCGTAGCCTCATTGAGAGCTGGCACTATTTACTCACTTGTACGCAGATTTTTCAGAACATATCATCCTTTTGTTCCGGTGCTTGATCCCAGTGTCACCCCGGATGATTGTTACAATCGATGCCCTCTGTTATTCTGGGTGGTCATCTACATTGCATCCCGTCGATATTCAGACGTACCCGGCCTACATACTGCAATAATCTCACCTATGAAAAACCTCCTGTGGGAGACCGTCGCGAATCCTCCCCACAATTGGTACATTGTACAATCGATTGCGCTTCTTTGCATGTGGCCATTCCCAACGTCATCGCTGTCAACTGACACGACCCTAATGCTCATCAATATTGCTCAAACGATCGCAATGCAACTGGGTCTGCATCAGCCCGATGCCATTCAGGACTTTTCTCGCATTAAAAGAAATTTAACCAAGGCAGAAATCTCGGAAGTGGTGAAAACTTGGTCTGTTTGCTACATCGCATCTCAAAGGTGAACCTTACTTGACTACTCCCTCTATCGCAGGGGTAGCGGCTGATGGCGTTTCAGTATGTCATACACGTACGGCATAGCATTGTTTTCCTCGGAGTCGATGATCGATCGTGTCTGTGACGATGAAGACGCATACGCAGTTCCCCAGTCCATGAAGCACCAGCTGTTGATTTACCGGTTTTCTGCACGCGTCAACAAGTTCATGTCCAAAGATCTGTCCCGCACAGAAAATTCGTTTCGGCCCCAGGAGACGATCTCTGTCCTGAAGCTTTTGGAATGTGAATTCGCCGATCTTGCCCGTTCAGTCGGCCAGACACTTGCAGGTAATATTCTGAGAAAAATTGCTTCTAATTTCCTCTTCCGCCGCTCACTGACACCCTTTCAGCTGATAATGAAATCTTGCTGTATGGAACTGGATTGCAGCTTTATGTTTTCTATCTGCTTGATGCCGGAGAGTCATTGACTCGCAAGATGGGTCTATTAAAGGCTTTCGATACATCAAAAGCGTTGGTCACCAAGCTTCAAAAAATGGATGCTGTTTCCGACTTTATGAGACACTGTCCTGCGTCTTATTCGCGGATGACCTCGTTGGCAGCGCTCTTTCTTCTCAGGCTAGAGCGTTCAAAATTTGCAGATACCCTGGGTGTTGAGGGTGGCGAGCAGGCATTCAACGCTGCACTGTCCCTTCTTCGTCGAACTACTTCCGAAGAGAATGACCTGACCGACAGAACTTCCAAAATACTAGCCCAATTATGGAGTGTGCAAGGGCGCTCCCAGCAATGCAGCCAAGAACCCCGTCTAAAATTGCGCTCTCGACTAGCTGCCAGCCTGCTCCATGACGAACTGTGGAATTGGCGAGAGACGTTCGGCGGCCAAGGTTCTGCCTCGCATA